>NC_059329.1:30540000-31140000 GCF_018350155.1 Leopardus geoffroyi
CTTGTCCAGGAGGAACTTACAATTCCACAAGGATACAACCCAGACAGGAGCATTAAAGGCAAGCTTGCTGCCTTCTTCAGTGAGGAAGGACAAAAGATTTCTCACTGCCTTTTAATGTTTCCTTTACCCACTTTCGTTGTTAATTTCATAGTGATATCATGTATCTGGTACCTGTCTTTGAGTCACAATGCTTCCTTCTGTCTTCTTATCTATGATGGAAATCAAGCTGCTCAGAGACACCAATCCCCTCTCCTGCCTGGGCCTCACCTTCCTACCTGGATGTGTTGACCTAATTTCCGCAAATCTGCAATGCAAAGACAAGAGTTTGAAGGCTGGAACATGTAGTCTGCGTCTGTCCAAGCAAAGGATGATACTACATACAGGCAGAGGTTGTAGAGACAGTGGAGATCTGCCCTCCTCATGGCTGAGGTCTCTGGCTGCCAGGTGTCTGTGTTCTCTGAATTCCCTCACTAAGCCTGTTAGAGGGCAAGTGCTACTTGCTGTCTCCCTCTTCTCCTTTAGCCCCAATGTCTCAACATCTGCTCCATAAATAATAGTTTCTCTAGAGCTCTTTATAATTTACAAAGTGCTTCACTTGTATTTTCTCATTTAATCTTCTCAACAATGCTGTGAGATAGGATTATTATTGCTCCTTCTTTACAGATAAGAACCTGAAGCTCAGGGAGACTTAGTGAGTGGCCCAAGACCTCACAGCTGGACCCAGCTGAGCTGTGCTGGAACCTAACTGAGCTCTTTCAGCCCGAGATGCTCCCTCATGGTCTTCTACATGAAATCCGAGGGAGAAACTGCCTCTCGCCTGGATCTTCACTCTCCTAAGACGTCACAGCACCACACTCTCACTCCATCTACTTGTACTGCACATGAGCCCAGAGCACAAACACAAGAGATAGGGCTCAGCAAAGGAGTAAGAGGAGGGGCAACAGATGAAAATGAGTCAGGGGTGTGCTTGTGCCCACTCCCCACCTGCTGGTCTGAGGCCCAGACCAATGCAGTTTCTTTGGTGGCACTATTTTAAAATGTAGAGTGGGTTTTGAAGGGTTTGTTTGCTTGGGCTTGGGTTTGTTTTTTGTTTTCTTTTTTTTTTTTTTTTTTCTGGACAGAAATAAAAAAGAAACATTAAGGAAAAAGTAAGTCATTGGCCAGGAGTCCCCTACAAAAACAAGAAAGTACCTGGGTGTGGAAGAAAAACCAAGCCAAGCCAGGGAGGCAGAAGGGAGGAGTCCCAGGGCTAAACTGTTCTCATTGACTACTGGAGGTTGGTGTGTGTTAGGCAGGAGAAAGTGTGTCTGGAGTTTCCCTGTGAAAAGGATGTCTGTCTACTTCACAGCTGCTGAAGGGCCCCACAATGGGGCCTCTAGGTGAGCCTCTGGCTGGGGAGCAAACCTGCCACAAGTGTACATTGGGTGGGGCCTCACCTGACAACCCCCATGAGGCCCATAAAGAAGACAGCCACACGGGGAGCACCCTGGGAGTATAGACCAGAGTCAGGAGCCATAGGGGAGGAGTGTGACAGGCCAGTTCCCATCCATTCCTACATGGAGTCTGCTTCTGAGCCACTTTCCAGCCACCATGAGAATACACTGGCTACTTTGTCAGTGAGCCAGGAAGTGGGGCTTATGAGGAGGTGCTCAGGGAGCAACGAAAGGTAAAGAAATGGGAAACACGGAAGAGACATAGGGCAAAAGGAAGGGCTGGACCCCGAAGATGTAGGGGAAAGACAGGCAGGTGACCTGAAGATGGGATGGAGAATGAAGAATAAAGCAGAGAAGGGTTTCTGAGGCCAGATGATGAACAGGCAGAGAAAGGAGATGGAGGAATAATTGGGACTGGGGGGAGTGACTCATTAACATGTGGAAACAAGAGGACAAAGTGCTGCCATCCCCACCTCCTCCCCCTGGTGGCTACTGTAAAACTAATGGGCATCAGGAGAGGACAGGACACTGGCACTCACCTGCCACTGGCCTCTCCCTCTTCTCTCTTCTCCCTCTCTCTTCCCTGCTCCCAGCAGACTGGGTGCAGTTTCTCACCTGACTCCTTTAACTGCTGCTTTCCACCTCTTTTGGGTTCTTTCTGTTTGTTCACCTGCCACATTCAAGGGACTGAAAATCCCAAAGTGGAGATTCTGCTTCTAGTTCCATTCCTCAAGTGCTGGGCTGCCTGTTGGAGTGACATCCACACTAAACACCACAGTTTCTTCATTTATGAGACTCCCATGAGAGTTGTAGGGGGATAACAGAACAATGTAAAAGAATTGTAAGATCACCAAAGGATCAGACACTTTAGATCCTAAGTTTATTTCAGGACTGAACTCGTCAAATCTCTTGAAGGGGAGATTCTTGCCCCAGATGCTCCGTGCCCTCTGCCATGTGTCTTGACCAAAGCACTGTGGCTTGTCTGTCTGGCTTCTATACCCCTTACAGCTGCCTGGCCCCAAATCAGAAGAGCCAACAGTGAGCCATGCTTGGGGGAGAAAAGGTGGGTTTACCAACATTTTCTAGGCAATTAATCCAGACTGGGGTCAGAGACAGGGACCTAGACTCACAGCCTGAGAAGTTTTATTCCTGAAGCAGATCTAGGCTTTTAGCACATAGAATCATCTAGGTGGATTTTCAAGGAGCCATTGAATATGCATGAGAGAGAGAGAGACAGAGAGACAGAGAGAGATGGGGGGGGGGGGGAGAGGAGAGGAGAGGAGAGGAGAGGAGAGGGAAAAATAGCAGAGAAGCAAGAGAAATGGTGGCTAAAGACAAAGGGGAAAGAAGACCGCAGGGACTGTGGCATGAATGTGGTTGGATAGAGACCGGGGAAAGGATAGGGAGAAATGAGGAGCAGAAGGAAGGTTCTGGGAGAGAAATAAAGAGGCCGAGAGAGCAGAGCCAGGAGCTGGTGGCGCAGGCAGATGGAACAACAGAGACAGAGAACAGAGCCAGAGGAGTGGGCACGCAGCGAGGCCTGGCAGCCAAGCCCTGTGGGTTTCCGTGGGAAGCAGATGCTTCCAGGGACCAGCAACCGATGGTCCCCAAGCACGTGGATCCTTGTTGACTCCAGGCCCAGGGCAGCCTCCTCGGCATCCAGCCTTAGCCTGGAGGAGCAACCCAAGTTCAGAGAGGTAGATGAACAACAGCCCTGCCTCTGTGGGGCTCCACTGCTTCTCCTCCGTTCTCCCCCAGCCTCCACCACCCCTTTGTGGGTACTGGGAAGCCATAAGCTGTCACATCACGCCTGGAAGAAAGCAGGCTGTGTTGGAGGGGTAAGTGTGAGCCACAGCATGGGTGTGCAAGTGTGTGCAAGGGTGTGCAAGCTGGTGGGAGGGGCAGGGGATGCGGAGCAGTAGCTCTGGCAGCATGGAGCCTAGTGCCAGGAATTTGCAATGTGCTGGGATGGGATTGATCCCCAGCAGGGTACTCCTGGCCAAGGGGAGCAGGGAAGGCCATTCCTTCCCCTCTGGGTACCCACCATGAACAACCTGAAGCTTCCTGCTGCCAACATTTTTTTCTTTTGCCCAAGCCACTGGACTGCCACAGCCCCTTCTCTGCAGGAAGGAGCTGGAAGTAGGCTGGGGTTCTAGGTCAGAAGAACCTTGGGGCTTCCCTGGCCTCATTCTCTCCCGCCGCTACTCACAGGTCACTTTCCAATTGCTGCTGCTGACAGAGAGCAGTATGTACAAGACTCTGACTTGGGAGATCCCACCCCTACCCCCAAAATGCAGTCTAGTAGGAAGGAAACTCAGAAGGATCTGAGAAGGAGGTTTTCACGAGCACCAAGCCCTCTCTCCAGTCCAAAGGCTATTTCCATTCTGTACTCCACCACCCACCTCAACACCCCTCCAACAGCATCCCCAGAACACTAGAGTGACCCCCACAACAGGCTCCCCAGCTGTGCCTGGGGCAGTCCCCCAGGCTAGAGGAGTCCCTCACTTCCCTACACCAAAGGTCCAGGGCTCCTGCCAGTAACCCGAGTGAACAAGAGCAATGCCCTGGGAGGGAAGTGGTAGAGGAAGAGGAGGAGGGTGGGGAACACAGCGCTGGCGTGGAGGCACAATTCAGTCGAGTGAAAGACAGGTACCACGGGAGCCAGATGGGCCAAGCAGAAACAGAAGTTAAGTAGGAAGAGAGGGATAAACAGCAGACACCAAGCAACCAGCCAAGCATATGCTCTGCAAGCAGGCGATACAAGCACCCAGTAGGGTTTTGGGTGGGGGAAGGGACACGGACCTACAGGAATGGGACAAAAGGTTTGCTGTGGGCTGACTGTTGCCTGGTCAGAACTAGGGATCCAATCTTTCTCCATGGAGCCTCAGAAAAATGGAGCGCAGCTGTGCTGGCAAGGAAAAGGCGCATTTGGCAGAGTGGGGGGGGGGGGGGGGTGGGAAGGGGTGCTTGGGCGGACTGCCCCTGGGATTGGTCTTCGGTGGAAGAACCAGAGCCCCAGGCATGGAAGTCTGAATAGCCATGTGCCATTTCCGAGACCCCCAAGCAGAGACCCCTAAGCTGAATAAGATTCAGGACACAGAAGAGAACCACCGCCTGGCGAAGCCGGGAAGTCCTTCAGCCATGCAGGTGCGGCTTCCCCGCTAGCGAAGCCCTTCTCGGCTGGAGCCCTCAGTCTGGGTGATGTCATCCCTTTGAGCTCCAGGCTGGGAAGGGGTGGAGCCAGGCTGGAGCTTTGCAGTGTTTATAGGCTCCACCCCCAGGCCGGTTCTGTTTCTGGTCCCTGTCTGCCCAGCCTCCTCCAGGCCTGGCTTTCATGCCGGCCTGCTGGAAACCTGGTGCTGCTGCAGAGCTGGAGGAGGGAGGAGGGGCACGCAGAGTCACTCCCTGCAAAAAGCGGGACCTGTGCAAGGGATTGGCTTACCTGGGGCCCCTCTTCCACTACACCCATGTTCATTCCCAGGTTCACTTATGGGAGCCCTGAGCTTCCAAGGCCCATTAGCCAGTGGCAGGAGCCCAGTTTCCTGGTACCCCAGCCTCAGCCCACTTGGCGTGTTCGGAAACGTTTATCTGTACCCGGTATCCCACTGGAATTTTTTCTCTGAACAGTGATCCAGGGAGGAGTAACTGAAGGAGACAAGTACTATCCCAAATTTGTTATTGCTGAGCTAAAGAAATAAAGTCTCTGAGCTGAATCTGAGATTATTCTAAGCCCCAAAGCTAGACAGCCCTCCCTCAGAATGGCCCCTTCACCTCTCACATGCTCTTACTGGACATAAGCCAGCTCTGTGCCAGCTGCTGGCCTCTTTCCAAAGCTGGCATTGGCCTCAATTGTCCTGCTTCCCCTCTTCCAGGGCTACCCTAGCCTGTACCAGCCGCTGTGGCTTGGAGAACTGAGGACTCACTCTGGGCTAGGCAAAAATTGGCCTTCCTGTACCATCTTAGATGTTAAGGTGCTTTTTGGGGGTTGCCACAAACCTAGGCAGGGAAGCACAGGTAAAAGATTCAGCCCTGGAGTGAATTGTCACGTGGAGTTCACCATACCATGGCGGCTCTAATTCTGGACTCAGTTGGTTAGCACAGCCCTAGAGTCCAGGAACAGAGAACTCTCTCCCAGGTGTAAGTCTGGGAGCCAGGCCCATGTGTAGATGCTTGCCCCCGGCAGATGCTTGCTCATGCCCAGGGCAGATGCTTGGCTCAGTGCTGGTGATCCCTGGCTCTGTAACCATGTGTCTAGAACAGACAGAAGTGAGAATGAGGGTGAAGAAAGAAGAAAGGCAGGACCAGGAATGAATTCCTTGAGCCCTAGACCAGCAGCCCTTGGCAAGACCAGCAGCACTAGGACCAGCTCACACAAGGAAAATATGGTCCCTACCTTTGCCAGCTCTTGGACTGCACTCGTGAAACAAATTGCCCTAATAGCCCAGGGTATGATGCACAGTACACTTTCAGGCTTCTTTCTTATGTATCAGGTTTGATGCGCATAACATTGCCATCATGAAGATAAAGCAGACAGTATTTTAATCCATTTTATGGATGAGGAAACTGAGGCTGAATTTTAGTATCTATCTATTGAAGGCCTTACGAGGCATGGGAGGTTATACAAAGATAAATGAGCAAAATAACTTATTAAGAACCCACGCTCTTAGACTCCTACCATCATAATCTTTCCCTTCTGTGACAGTGCTTCACATACTCAACTCCAGAGGAAGAGATGTGGCTAGGGGAAGAAGTTTCCACCTATGGGATAGCTGCTCAACCAAGAGGTGAAGGAAACAGAACAGAGCAGTTGTGTGATGGAGTGAATTATCACATAGGTCTGGGATGGAGAAGCATGGTGTGTGCATGTGGGCGGTACAGTCCTGTCTCTAGGTACAGTCCTGTCTCTAGGTATGGCCATACACTGCAGGTTTAAAAGGCTGAGTTAAGAAAGGGTATATGCATGAGCTTTAGATAATTCAAAGTTTTATACGTTAGCATATATGCTGATGACAATCACATGTACGGGAAGAAAGAAAGAAAGGAAAGAGAAGAATGTTTATATGGGGATATGAGTAGGGTCTGCATATATTTTTCTGATAAGAAAGAAATTATATAGACAGGTTTAGAATGTGTCTGTTAGCATACGACTGGTATACTGGGTGTGCAAATATGTACTGTATAGGCACGGGTGAGTGTGTGAAGACAACTAGCACCAACTGGAGAAGAGCATTTCCTGCAGCTGAGTCAGTTGCCTCTCTATTCTCCTTTCCAAGGGTTTCCTCCCTGAGACAAAAAGGTGAGCATTCCTGAGCCCTGGCAGTGACTCCATGAAGCCTCTGCTACCTTGCAACACCTCAGGCCTCCACTGCTCTTCCCTCTCAATCCCTCCGAGGACCTAAGCAGATCAATTATAGTTAATAACATTTAAATTCTGGCCTGGAGGTGCTGAGGAGGCCATGGGAGAGAAGGAAAAGGTGGCATGGATTTCAAAAGAGGGACTTGGCAGATGGAATCACTTGGCTCCTGCAATGTCCAGTGCCAGAGTCAGACACTTGAGCCCTCTGATTTGTGTGGAAGCCATGGCTGGGCCAGAAGATTAAAGGCCACAGGTGACATTAGGAATTGCCCACTTCCACGCCCCAGGAACAGCACAGACCCACAGCATATTGCGTCTTGGAGCAGACCTGCTATGCTTCTCTACCCCTCTCTACCCCTCTCTACCCTTTAAGTAGGTGACCCAACCAGACAATGGGAGGGGAGAGGACTCCTCTGTGCAGGGCACCCCTTCTCAGATATCTGTAATGAGTACCAAGGAACAGAGAGGCCTTTCAAGATCACAGGAGGGGCCCAGCTGCCCAGGAAGCCCCCAGTGGTTATTACCACAGAAAAGCGCACTTCCCCTCCATCACTAAGGGTTTGGGCTGTGCTGAACCCTCCCCCATGGAACTGTGATTTATAAGGCTGTAACCTCTGCCAGAGCAGGCAGCCTTAGCTTCTAAATCCCCATAGCAGCCACAGCAGCCCTGGCCCAGGCAGTCAGCTGCAGGGGGAAGCAGAGTGGTGCAGGGGGAGGAGGCCCTGAGCTCTGGGAGTGGCCAGGAGCACAGCTCGGAGCAGTAGCTGGGAGTTTTCCTCACCAGGGCTCAGGTCCAGCCCCTGGAATCAAGGGCTGCCGCACCTGGAGACTCCTTCATCACCCCCGCGCCCCCCCCCCTCCTTGTCCTGTCTCCTCAGTAAAAGACATACTTGTGTGCCACCATGACAAAGACTCAGGGCACATCAGAGATGGAAGGAACCTCAACTCTACTTCAGTGTCCCAGCCCTTCTTCACTTCACAGACAAGACAAATGAGACCCCAAAGAAAGGAAGAGAATTGGCCAAGGTCACAGGGTTCACTGGCAGCCTCACCAAGATTATAATTTAGGATTTTTACAAATGCATATTTCTGCTGTTTGGTAGAATTTAGAAATTTTTCAGAAAGTTAGAGTCTGGGCCAAGCAGCCAGCTTCCCCTAATCCACTCTGGTAGAACACTGTGATTACAATTCAGCTACACAGCTCCTGCTGGGAAATGCAGTGATATATCCATCAGTGCAGGCCACACAGCTGCCTCCCACTCTTAAAACAGGGGCTCTAAACCCAAGATCATTGCATCAGCTTCCTGGGCTCAGATGCCCATCAAATTATAGGCAGATGTTTGAGTGTCTATGCTCTAGATATTTTTCTGGAGAGAAGTTCACAGCTTTAATCAATTTATAAAGAGATGCATGACGTGGAAAAGGTTGAGAATCACTGCCTTAAAGCATCAGGAATCCAGGATCCAGAGAAATCAGATCTTAGCAATCAGTTGCTAGGTGCCTTAGCAGCATTCACAGACATAAAAACGTTGGACTATTGCTCCCTAGATATATGAGTATATGTTTTGCAATATGAAAGAGCTTCTAAGCTCTAGATTTTAAATTCCTCAAGGGTAAGGTTGTTATCTATTTGTTCACCTATCTAAAATATCATCCTGGTTCAGGGCCTGGAGTAAAGAAAAATGTGATTAATTAATTTTTGAGTATCTCTCTCCTCATATCCACTACTGCTTGGTCTCCAACAATGACAAGAATTATAACAGAGAAGTCCTGATGTGAGAAGTGCAAGAACTATTTTATGGTTCAACGTTGAATTTCAGGACCTTTTTCATCTACTGTTAAAGACCGATCACCTTGAGGAAGTCAAGGCAGTCCACCCAAAGCCCAAATTTAGATCTCCTGATGCAGTTTGTGTTGCATTCCACAACAGCCCAAGAACTTGCGGGGATGCCTCCTTCTCCAGTCAGAAAGAGAAAGCTCCTGCAAGCAGGGCCAGATGGGCTCAGCTTGTCTCAGACCCTGGACCTCAGGAGTCTGAGTTCTCCATTGTTAAAAGAGAAAAATTCTAAATCTAGAAAGGATCTGGGTGGACCTTAGCCTCAGAACACAGGCTCCAATTCCTCAGCCCCTTGATCTTCTGTTTGATCGTCCTTCCTTGTCCCACTTTGCAGCTTCTACGTGCACTGGAGATTAAGAAATTGGGGGGAGGGATGGGGAGAGAGCTCATCTTGGGAAAGGGTGGTTTTCTGAGAAGGGAGGAGGGGATGGGGTTCTCAGGGCCCTGCTGGGCCACTTTCCTCCCCTTCCTCAGCCTCGTCCCCACAGCCTGGACCCTCCTTTGGAGAAACGTGCTCTGAGAGGTGGTTATACAGTAATGAGAAGCCAGAGCTGGGCCAGAGCTGTGCAGAGGACTCAAAGGCAGGAGGGAGAGAAGGTAGGGTGGACACAAGCGCCCCCAAGATGGGGGAACAGAAAGAGGGAGGGTACCGCCTCAGGACTCTTGACTCTGCCTCTTAACTCTGGTCTTCTCTGTTGTCCCAGAAAGTCCTCTAGAGAAGGGATAGCCTTTCTCATTCCCATGCTTCTGAGGGGACAATAAGGCATAGAAAGGTAAAGCCAGCTGACCTGAGTCATGTACCTAACATTTATGAAGACCTTACCACCTGCCTATTTTCACTGTTTTAAGCACTACAGACATAAAGGACCCTATGATGTAGGTATTGTTAGTATTATTCCCTTTGACAATTAAAGAAATGAAGGACCAGAGACATAAACTCATCAAACTCAGAGTTGGAAAGTGGGGGCAGGATTCCACCTCAGACAGCCCAAGGGCAGAGCCCACACTGCTAGCCACAGCCAAGGCTGAGGTCCCAGATCACTCAGGGCACCAAAGGCTGAAGAAGAGGAAACAAAGTCCCAGAGTGGCCCCAGAAGAGGGCACCCCAAGTGAGATGGGCATGGTTACCTAACATCCACCTTCTAAGGAGCTCATCATAACCATGGACACATGACATGTTTCTGGGTCCACTGCCCAGCAGCCACTTCCTCAGACTGGCTTCAAATTTTTAGGCAAATCCTCTCTAGCTGTCCCTTTCACCTTGCATGTTTCCACTTCCCCATTTTCTTAAAAGGTTCAGGGACATGGTGCCTAGTTAAGTCCTGGGAAGTAGGGACCCCAGAGACTCAGCCAGTAGGTCATGTTTCTGTGAATAGACGGTTAGGGGGCACCTAGGGACCTTTCTAGCCTGAGTGATGTAAATACTTAGAACCAAGCAGATTTGGGCTTCACAGACAGGGGTGAAGGTGGACAGAGGATGGAGGAAAGGATGTAAAGGGGAAAAGAAGATAAAGGAAAAGAAGAAAGGAGGGAGAAAGAAGAGGGGGAAGGGAGGGGAGAGAAAGAAAGTGAGCAAAAAGTGGGTTCTCAAGGCTGGCTGCCAACCTGGCCACTCTTTCTAGACTAGAGGAGCCTAAGAGGGGAAGGGTTAGTCCTGTGGGGTATGTAGATGGTTGCAGTGGAGGGAAAGAGGGTGTCAGCAAGAGGGTGGGGGAGGAGTGGACCGTGGTGTCCCCAGGATTGCAGGATGCTGTAAACACTGCTTCAGTCCTGTCTCCTCTACAGATGCCTCTGTTGCACTTGCCTGTTTAAGGCCCAAGCACACACCATCCTCCCACAGAGCCACTAATGCAATTAACAAAACACATTCATAAATCTTGCATGGCGTCCGGAGCTGTCTCCTCTCTCCCCAGCAGTGAGGCCAGCTCCGGAGATCCTGTGCAGAGAGCTGTCTGGCCCTCCAGCATTAGAGCCTCCTGAAGAAAGCAGCGCAATCCTTAGTAGGACAGCAAGACCACCTCTTCCTGTGGGCGTCCCATTTCAAGATGGGGGAGGGGACCAGAAATAGTGAGAAGTCAGAAGAAGCTGGGAGAGGAGGTGGATATGAATATGTGTTTGCAGGGGACTGGGGAAGTGGATCATGCCTTCCAAGCTCCAGATGAGAGCATTCCCCCAGAGGCCACAGCATCACCCCTCTGGGGGGTATTTTACCTGGGAGTTCAGAGTCTGAGCATGTATGAGACCAAGGGCATCTGCATGAGGATGTGTGCATGACTTGGCAGCGTGACTGGGTGTTTGTGTTTTGTGGGGTGTGTGTGTGTGTGTGTGCACTCAGTCTGGAAAATTTGTGAGTCACTAAAAAAGGGAGCTTTCTGATCTGAAGAGCTTATTTTCAGCTATTTTTATCTCCTCTTGTCTCTTGGCCCTTTTTTTCCCCTTGTCTTTTTCAAATGTAGAGGAATTTGGGGGCTGTGAGTGCTGTATGTGCCTATGTGAATTTCAGCTTGAGCCAAGAGGTCAGAACCCCCCTGGAAGTGCAGAGATAAATGCACATGTGGGCTCCATGGGTGCGCAGTGGGGACACACTTATACACAGATTACCATAAGGTATAAGTAAATGTGAGTGAGGCCAGAAATGTCCCTGGACGCTTCCATGCCAGCTGCCTGAACTCTCTGATAGGATAGGTATAGAGCTCTACGTGTTCACATTGAGACTACGCCCTAGCTCAGGCTGCACATAAACTCATGTGAACACACGGCCCTGCGCCCACCTCACACTTACCCAGGTAGGCACACTCACTTGAACATGTGGCTACAGGCACAATCCTGGGCCCCTGTCTTAGGAAGTGGCCCTGGCCCCTGCATCTTCTCTCTTTGTCCAGCCATCATCACCCCCAAAATGTTGACATCTTATCAGGAAGGTCCTTTCTCTGTTCTGTCAACAAAGAACAAGACATGAGCTACTAACTGGGCTTTGGCCATGACTCATTCAGCCCATCCCACTCACCACCACCTTTGGCCCTGAGATACCATGCTCCCTAATCCAACAGTCATCCAGTAATCTGGGGCCAGCTTGTGTCTGAGCTGGCAGGACAGGGCCAAGAGATATATTCCTCCTCTTGTCCCCATGGGAGCTCATTCCTCCAGCCCATAAAGAGGGAGAAGGGAGGGAGCTTTCTGAGTACTCTGCCTCAGAAACCCTGCCTGCAAAAGAGAGACCAATGTGGCTTCCAAGGAAGGCATTCCAAAGCATCTTTCTCTCCCTCCATCCCACAAAGGGAGCAGGGCAGAGAGCAGACTGCATTCTCTAGAGTTCTAGAATGCCTGTGGGTCCCTTGACCTACATTCTATGTTGATAGGACCATATAAGTGCACACATGTGCTAGTATTGCAGTACAGAAATGCACATGTCCTGACAGAAATGCACACAGCATGTGGCACATGCTCACAGTGTCACTCCACACAGGCATGGGCCCCACTGCCTACCTTCCCACATGAGCACACATATTAACACATACAGTGGGCACACACATGCATGCTCACTCCTACTAAACCTCATGAGAGCTAACGGGAGGATTCTATCTGACAGGCAGCCTGAGGTCCACCACTTCCTTAAGACTGCAGTTTATGAATGTCTCAAAGGCCTCCTGCTAAGGGGGCCAAACTCCAGCCATTCGTGGCTCCTCCAGCCTTGTACTCTTTTGAGGGGCCAAATTAGCCCATAGGAGAAGTGCTTTGTCTAGTTTGTGTGCCCAAAGACACTGTTGCTCCTGGTGTCCGGTATATCACACACCTCCCCACTTCATCCCATTCCTCAAGCATCTGGGGGCATGGGCTCATGCAGGTCATCATTACAAAGGACAAACCAGACCCCCCAGATCACTCACAGTCTGGCAGGGAAGACAGACATCTGCACAATTAGCCTGACAGAATGTACCACCAAGGCTGTGTCTGTGTGTGAACTACAGGGAGTTATTACTTCTTCCTGCTGGGGCATAGGGGCCTGCACAGAGAAGAGGTCAGGGGTTTTGCCTAGGCCTTGAGTGGTGAGTAGACTTCACCAGGTTGTGGAGGAGCTCGTAGGGGAAGCAGAGTGCAGACAGTGACTAGGGAAGGGCATGATGAGTGGCAGAAAAACAGCAGGCTGGACAGGGCACATGAGGGAGAAATCTAATCCTGCCAACAGGTAGCCTGGGTTCAAATCCTGCCTTGACTAGTCTGTGGCCCTGGCCTCAAGGAGAAGAGATTTTGAATTATCTCCCTCTGTTTTACCCCACTAGAAGGAAAAAGTCTTTGCCTTTCTTGAAAGATCTGGATACCTTCCAAATGGGTGCCTTTTAAGCATCTATAAAATAGGGATACTAACAGAGCCTACCCTCCAGCAATGTTCTGAACTTAAATGACACAATCCATAGAAAGCCGTTAGCACAGAGCTAAGTAGGTTTGTACTAAGTTATTAGCCTGTGTTATAGCTAAAACAGTGATTCTTGACGGGGGCAATTTTGCCCCCCAGAGGACATTTGTCAATATCTGTAGCCATCTTCGCTGTTAAAACCTGGGAGGCAGGGCAGCGTGCCATTGGCGTGCAGTTGATAGGGCCTAGAGATGCCGTCGAGCATCCTGCAGTGCACAGGAAGGCCCCACAACAACACATTATACAATCCCAAATGTAAATAGTGTAGAGATCAAGGAGTTTGCCTCTCTCCTGAAGACAACGAGGTGATGTCTAAGCAGAGATAACATAATGAAATCTAAGTTCTAGAAAGAAAATTCCAGCAAAGTGTGACATGACTAAAGAGTTCAGCCAGGAGGCCATGCAGGTCTGCAGAGGGGACTTGAATGGCAGCACAAACTCAAGGGGCATGGGAGGGAGGAGAAGGTTGGGAGAGGTAGCTGGGGTGGGGAGAGGGGAACAAGCATGAGGGGTAGCACTCTGAAGCTTGTGGGACTGAGCTGATGTTGAAGCCACCTTTCAACAGCTTCTGAGGAGGAGGAGGCTGTTTAGCTCTCCAGAACTCCTACTTAAGGGTGAAAACTCCTCCAACAATCTGGATGTCAACTGTGACCCCTCCATGCTTCCACTACTGCCCCCCTCTCCCAGTGCAAGGGACCACCCTTCAAAAGACCCTTCACCACAACTTTCAGGGCCCAGGAGAGGTGGCCCAGTGCAAAGAATCACCCTTCAAGAGACCCTTCACCACAATTTTCAGGGCCCAGGAGAGGTGGCATCCCACTGTGCGATTTCTCTCTCCATCCCTTGCATGGATGGAGATGGAGACCCTGAAAGAAGGAAGGACTCCCTGTGGCCCTAAGCAGACCAGTCACAGATGAAGATGACCACTCTGGGGGCGCCTGGGTGGCTCAGTTGATTAAGCGTCTGACTTCAGCTCAGGTCATGATCTCGCGGTTCATGAGTTCGAGCCCCGCGTCGGGCTGTGTGCTGACAGCTCAGAGCCTGGAGCCTGTTTCGGATTCTGTGTCTCCCTCTCTCTCTGACCCTCCCCTGTTCATGCTCTGTCTCTCTCTGTCTCAAAAATAAATAAATGTTAAAAAAAATTAAAAAAAAAAAAAGATGACCACTCTGGGCTCCTGATGTCCAGTGTCCCTCTGTCTTTCAAGACACTGAAGCTTCTATGGCCTGCTGTTGGCACAAAACAGGGACTCTGGAAGCACGGGCACACTGGGTCAGTCTGTGTGAGGAGAGACTGAGCCTCCTTACCACCCCAATTCCCCACGTCCCCTCAAATGAGCCCTGAAGACAAGTTAAAGTGTTGTATCCCAGTGCCTTGGGGCCTGAAGCAGGTCTCTACACCTCAAAAAGCTCCAGCTACCTTACCCATATAGATTACTTCTAGTTGTCTGGCTTGTGGATGGTAGTAGCACTTCTGATGGGTTAGTACTGATCTCCTGAAGCACTGTGTTCAGAAGGATTCTGAGGCAGCATTTGGGCTTAGCAGAAGTGCTATGGTTAATTAGTGATGCCTGGGTTGAGTGCTAACAGATGCTGTAGCAATGTAATCGCTGCTTATTAACTACTCCTGAGTAAGAACAACTGACCAGGATCATTTGCAAAGACTCTTCCAGCTCTCAAGTTCTATGGTTTAAATGGTAAATTTCAAGGCACTGGCTGGAAGCACAATAAGTCAGGGGAGGAAGAGCTTTGTGTGGGTTAGAATCACCAGGAAAGACTTTGGGAAGAGGCGGCTCTTTAGCTAGGCCTTGGAGTGGGGGAGTATGAGTAGCTGTACAGAGGGTGGGAGGACATTTATGTGCATAAAAATTGGGCTGAGCATGAGCTGTTTTTGATACAGGAAAGAGGAGGCCAGCATTGCTGGAATGCACTGTCTTTGTTTGGGGCAGATGAGACATGCAAGGCTTGGTCATATAGAAAAACAAGAACTAACATTTATTAAGAGCTTACTATGCGGAAAGCCACAGAACAAAGATGACTTTCCACAAAATATCTTGTTCAACCCTCACAACACGCCCACAAGGTAAGTCCTATTACTAGCCTTCTTTTATAGAATGGAAACACAGAGACATAAAGGACTTGCTCAGGGTCATATGGCTAGTTGGAGGTAGAGTCAGGTTTTCAGCCCAGGCAATGTGGTTCTGATGTTTGCAGGTATAACCTCTCTGCTCTGTTGTGCCCCTCCTCTTAAAAGTAAGCACAGTGAGGGAACCCAACGAAGCAGTTGAAACCTCATGGGTGATTCTCTGAGGTCCAGAGAGAGGGCAGGAACAGCTGCATCTTGAAGAAAGGAGACCTAGGACATCAATCACAGGAGCAAATCCGAGCCAAGAACTTGGCAGTGTGGATACAGATCACAGTAACCACTAAGCGCCCTGGGTCCCTGCTCCTGGACACTTTCCCCAAGCCCTAAATAATCTACTGGATGGTGTCCCAGCACTGCAGATAAGGCAGCAGGGCATGATATTCCAGGGATTTGGGGCTCAGCATGTGAAGGTAGAAATAGATCCAACCCCGCTTGTACCACAAGCTCAGAAACAGAAGGCGGCAGCCTGAATCAAGATCTCATTTTAGAGATCTTAGCTTAGCCCTGCCTTAGCCCTGGGCTGCAGCCTCTGGCCATCTTGGCACTGTCCCTGCCTGGCACCTGGTGGTGTGCAGGGGAACTTATGTCCCTTCTCCCTCTTTTCCTAGCACTCTCTCATTCCTTCATTCCTTTCTGGGTTTAGGGACAAGTCCAGCCTCTCTCCAACTTGGACTCTTATCTTAGTTCAGTAGGACCAGAGAAGTACTGCTGTGCATCTCCCTGCTTCCAAGCACCTGGGCAGAGGAGGAGACTCATGTCTTCTCATTCTTCCTTCACCACTAATACCACTTGACCCAGCCACCCAACAGCCCTGTACCATGCAGGCATGGCTCAGAAATCTGGGGATCAGCATGAAACTAGCCTGGGAACTTCCAGCCTTTCTCACAATCTCCCTCTCTGCACCCCGACCCTCGTTCTCTTTCTCAGCTGATTCTACTCACTCTCAGGACTGCCTTGAGGCCCTTCCATCTGGCTTCAGGGAGGCCTCTGGCTGCCACTGCACTGATAAAGGGACAGAGCCATAACAAATGACTGAAAGCTCCCGCTAGCCACCTGCTAAGCTTCCACTTTTGTTGTCCAGAATATGTTCATTGACCAAAGACCTGATTTTGTAACTCTCTTTCTAGAACTTTCCTCCTTCCCAGGCTATTGGACCACAGTGGCCATCCCCACTGTCAGGAATCTCATCCTCATTTTCCAGCTTACCTTCTCAAATGTCTCTATTCCTTCTTGTTCTGGGGATTAGCAGGACCTGACCCCACAGTCACACTATCCTTAGTACTCTGCCCCAGCAAAAACAGTTACCCAAAGCTTACAGCCCCAGCCTCTTGGACCTGAGGCACTGAAAGAAGGCTTTCTGTCCAGCCAGTAGCAAAGGAAAGAAAACCTAGACTTTTTTTTTTTTTGTCTACCTTGAAGAAGCCAAGTGGAAGGCCCCACAACTCTCCCTAGACCCCTGAGCTTTGCTTTCTTCCCAGTGGAGCCAATAGTCAGGTGTCCTGAGCTAGGCAAATCTCCAGCAGCCAACCTCTCCTCTCTCTTGTTTCCTTCTCTTCTCATGTATCTCCCTCCATCCCTCCAATCATTTCAGAAGTTCTCTGGAGCTATCCCCCATAGAACTCATGTTGTGTCTAGTGTTAGAGGCAAGAAATGCAATACTGAGTCTCTCTCTGTCTGAGGAGCAAGGCCATAAGAAAGCAGAGGTAGAGAGCTCTGCCAGCAGCACTGGAGAGGGATCACAGCCCAGAACAGAAGCCAATGCCCTGACCATCACCTGATGCTTGGCTCATGCACACTCTGGAGTCCTGGGGTACTATATTCTCACTGCCCCTAGCTGGTGTGGGACTAACAGGAGAGAATGGAACAGCCCCCCAGAAGGCATGGAGGCATTCCCATGGAATTCATGAAGATAACCCCAAATATTTTCCAGTGGAAATATATGTCTTTGGCCTTTAGCCCTCAAAGTGCTATTTCCTAAGGGAAGGGCATGTCACCCAGCTGGTGGTTAGGAGGGGCTAGAATAGGTGGGTGCCATTGCTGGAGGAGTAGCAGCCATTTTGACCCCATCATACCCTGTTGTCTGTGGAATAAAGGCCCAGTTACATAAAGCTCCAGCTGACTTGGTATAAACTATGACTAAGAAAACTTTCTAAAGACAGTTGGTGGTCCTCCACCCCCCTGCAACTGGTGAGAACTACCCCCACAGAGAGCAGAGCAGAGATTAGGGCTCCTAGCTCCATGGCCCTGACTCATCACACACACAAACACTCCCCAACACTTTTTCCCAAAACGGTTCCCCTCCTACCCGTCCACCCTCCTACCCAGGCTGGGTGACAAAAATGAACACCCCAGAGATCTTTCCAAGTTCTGGGCCAGGCTGAGCCCAGGGAGTATGAAATTCTCCACAGAATGGGAAGGCCAGCTCCCCCACAGAAACAAAGTCCATTGAAAGGAAAGTGACCACTGACCCTACTATCATCACTGTATTGTTTCTCAAATAGCTTGAACTACCTTCCCTCAAAAGAGCCAAAGTCTGTAATCATAAAATATTAGAGCTTAAAGGAAACTTAAAGGTCATCCTTAACCCCTTTTCTCCTTCCCTATTTCCGTGCATCTACTTATATATTCATCTATTTATCCACTCATGAAATAGTTATTGAGTTACTACTATTTGCATATATGGTGCAGGCAACGGGGATCTAAGAGATGCAGTGTCTCCTCAAGGAGCTTATCATCTAGATGGTAAGAAAGGCAGGTGAAAGGAAGTTGCTATAGTGTGATAAATACCGTGACAGGAAGGACATATGTTCCAGAAGCACCAGGAGGGCAAAGCATCCAAAGGACTAGAGGCAGGGTGTTCATGACACTTACTGGATGAGTGTCAAAAAGGAGGTAAATTCCACTTCCATTCATATCCATTTTGAGATACAAAAAGGAGGTAAATTCCATTTCATTCAGTAAGGGGTCTGTTCAACATGTAATATGGACAAAGCACAGTGTTAAGCATCCTACCTGAAATGAATTCATGTGGTATCCACAAATGGATGGGGGATATAAAATAAAGCTACAAATGACCAGAATATACTGTGAAGCACCCAAGAGAAGGACCCATGGAGTCCTAGGAAGAATTTAAGAAAGGGTGAGGAGAAATATCCAGTTGGGAAAATCAGAAAAGCTACATAGAACAAGTGGAATTGGGTTTTATCTTGGGAATGCATAGAATTTAGAAGCACAGGTGGGGTGGGAAGGGCATTCCAAGCAAAAATAATGGTATTAGCAAAGCTTAAGAATCAGTGATGTCTGTTTGAGAGAATGAGAATATACCAGTTTGACTAAAGTTTATAAGACAAAGCAATGGTAGATGCAGCTTAAACATAGGCCAAGGTCTTATAATAATGGATAATTCTTAAATTTAAAGCAAAGCCCAGAGAGACTAGGCAATTTAATGAAGGTCACAGAGTTAGTAGAAAGCAGGTCTTCTGGAGGCACCTGGGTGGCTCAGTCAGTAAACAACTCTTGACTTCGGTTCAGGTCATGATCTCACAGTTCGTGAGATTGAGCCCCCAGTCAGGCTCTGCGATGACAGTGCAAGGTCAGCTTGGGATTCTCTTTCTTTCCCTCTCCACCCATCCCCTACTACCTCTCTCAAAATAAATAAATAAACTTTTTTTTTTTTTCAAAGAAAGCAGGTCTGTCTTCTGGATTCAACTTCAAGGCTCCTTCTGCAGGTACTAGGCATGCCAGTTTCTCTCCTTGCCACAATTAAGCCCCCTCTTTGATGGAGGAGCACTGTGGCTGATTCCTCTCTCCCCTTGTCAGCGGGGCTCTCACTGCAAAGCAAGCTGACCCCAGGCTAGCAATTCAAACTGCTCTACACTCTCTCCTGCATTTTTTAGATGAATATGTAGATTTTCTTAAAGAAGGTAGAATAGCTAACAGACTGGGTTAGGTTCTCACTTTGTCCCTTGTCCAGCCCAGTTTTAAATATCTGGAATTCCAAAAAGAAAGAAAAGAAAAGAAAAGAAAAAGAAAAGGAAAAGGAAAAGGAAAAGGAAAAGGAAAAGGAAAAGGAAAAGAAAAAGAATTCAGGAAAGACCTGAAATTCCTATGGATAGTCTTCTTTCTTCTTCCTCCCCAAGGCATCTCTCCCCCCACTGACCTGTGGTCTCTTTAGGGTTAACCCTTTATTGTTTTAAGTACAGGCTCAGTTCTATGCTTGAGTCTATGTGGGTGTTTATGACTACAAGTTCTCAAAATACTGAGAGACACTGTACACAGAATTCCCTTTGAACACTCAAGCACGGAACACCAAACAACTAATCATCTAAAGCTGGTAATTGGCATTGAAGTGCTGGCTTCAGGGAGTGGCAGGGAGGGGGCGGGTAATGAATTGTAATGGCAAGAGCCAGCCACAAGGTGGTGCCGTGAGGCTGGCGGAAGGGTTTGCTCGGCTAGAAGCGGAGCTGCGTTCCTGCCTCAGATGGTGTGGGCTCGGGCTGGACAGCTTTCCCCTACGAAGGCCACAGACCCGGGCTGGCAGCGGAATCCAGGAACGCGGGGTGTAGACTCACAGACGCAGTGTTTGCTCTTTGCTCTCCTCTTCTCCTTTTACAAGCCATCCGTGACCAAGAGCAGCACAGGGCGCACCTAAGGGCCTCCGCAGTTGGATCCTGCTCTACAATGAATGGGGAGCAGCAGTGGGGACTCAGCCTAGCATCGGGAAGAAATCTGTGCCTGTGGGTGTTTATCTATGTCCTTGAGGTTTGAGAGACTAAATGGCGGGGTCAAAGATGCTTTCTTCTTAGCCTAACAAACTTCTTGGAAACAAAGCCAATTCCTGGAGGGAAGCTGCTTGGACATTTGCTGCTGCCCCAGAATGGGAGATTTTAAGGGGCTTTCATAAGATAGGGTCTGGATGCCTCTAAGAAGTACAAAAGAGTTTCCTTTCTGTTTTCCATCCAAAATTCACCCTACATATAAACCATACAAATCAAATATTTCTCTCACTTCAATTCATACCTGTTGTTAAATATGTATTTCTACAAATGCCCTTTTCCAGATACCTCTCAATAGCTTTCTGCAAAGTACTGCTCAGAAAGACATCTGTGCGCACACACAGGCGTACACATATCCATCTTCAGCCCAACCATGCATTCCACACATACCACTTCCACCCTCTCCATATCTCACACAAGGATCCCGCACAGAGTTATATACATATTTATCACGTATGCATTTCTCCACACAAAAAGGCAAAAGCATGCAAGTGTGCATGCACACACACCCCAAGATGGTAGACCCCGTGTAATGCAGAGACAAGAACAACAAAACCCACGCAGGGTGAGTGCCAAACCCCATTTGACCTTGCAGTGGGATGTTTGTTTCCATCTTACACATACTGGTTCTGAGCTCAGCTTGGGGAGGCGGAGATGAAGAAGGAAACACAAAAGAGAGTTTATCAAAGAGGCTGACTGCAACCTCTCCTCAGCGATGAAGACAAAAATTACATAATGAGAGACAGGTTTTGATTTGGATTTTTTTGCAAGGTCAGCAAAGTTTGAGGGAGATGGACTCAGTCTCAGTATGAGCCAGGAAGAGTTGCCTCAGACCTTTGAATTGCCTTTCACAGGTCAATCAAGGGTCAGGGTGTTTGTTGATGTAAGAAAGAGAAGTTAAATGTGTGTGGATCTGTGTGTGTGAGAGTGTATGAGTAAATAAGTAGGGGAGTGGAGAGCAAGGTGGGGAAGAGGAAAGGTCAAAACCAGAGAGGTGGAAGTAAGCAACTGAGAAAGAGTACAGACTGTTAAAAGAGAAAGAACAAGCCCAAAATGGAGTCATATGACTCCAACAACACCAACAACTTAAATTGTTTCAACCTCTCCCAGGAATGTCACCTTAACAGTCAGTCTGAAATTTCCTGATCAGCACTAATGAGATCATCTTCTCAGCAAAAACCCTGCCATTCCCTCTTCACAAAAGAGATGTCCTGGCCTGAAACAATCCTTTCTTTTCTTTTGCTAGTAACTTCTTTGTCCCACCCTCCTTTCTCTGAAAACCTTCCATTGTGTACAACTCCTCAGACCATCTCTCCATTGGCTAAATAGTATGCTGCTCAATTCACGAATCACTGAATAAAGCTATTTAGATCTCCAAACTTAGTCGAAATTTTTTAACAGATTTGGTGGCAGTAGTAGGATCTGAAGCAAACTTCTGATGGTACTCAGAAATAAGATAAACAGGCATGGAGCCCAACAAACCCTTTTGAGTTCATTGTCTTTCTCACCATTTCTGAGGGCTATGAGTAAATTTCTGTCAGTTCTAAGCTCTGTTTTCTTTGCATTGAACTCCTGATTTAATTGGCTTTCCTTTACAGGGAAGGTCAACTTGAGCTGGCAGACAGTTCTGCCCAGAGCCCAACTGAACTGGCATATCTGCCCAAAGCCCAATTAGCTAGCAGATGGTTCTGCTTGGAGCCAGGCCCCTAGCCTTTCAAACTGCAGTTCTCCAGGTTGAAAACCCCAGACCTTAGCTCTGTCTCTGGATTCCACAGTGGGAATTCTGATGGTTTGGTTTGCCATTCCCCATTTGTTTGGAATCCCTCCCCAAATTCCATGTTGGGAACTGGTGATGAGTTCCCAGTTCTCCATTTGTTTAGAATCAGTCCCCAGGCCCCATTCCCTGCAGGTTCAGTCCTCTCCCCATTTTTCAGATTATTAGTGTGACTCCAGGAAAATGAAAGGCCTAGCTAAAACAGAGGGGATCCTTTATTTCCAGAGAGCTGTGCATGCCACCTTCTGGCACACCTACTTACTTTATGTATGAGAACTAGATTTCTATAAGTTGCAGATTATCTAGTAAGATGGCAAAATTTTACTAAAAACAACCTTGAATTACAATGGCCATTATGAGGAATGTTCCAAATAGATAAGATCATTTAAAAAGTACACTCATGTGGTGCCTGGGTGGCTCAGTTGGTGGAGCGTCCGACTTCCACTCAGGTCATGATCTCCCGTTCCTGGGTTTGAGCCCCGCATCAGGCTCTGTGCTGACAGCTCAGAGCCTGGAGCCTGCTTTGAATTTTGTGTCTCCCTCTCTCTCTGCCCCTCCTCTGCTCATGCTCTGTCCCTCTCTGTCTCTTAAAAAATAAAATAAAACATTAAAAATTTTTTTTTTCAGTACACTCAAAAGCAAGGGGTTTCAAATCAAACAATGAGATGCCTGTTTTAATTAGTATGCAGAAGCCTTCAAAAGCTTTCAAAATTCTAACATAGCTTCATAGAATGATTCATTGCAAAAGGCTAGTGAAAAATTAAACAGATAAAAGATATGTAAAACAAAAGCTACAACCCAATTCTTTGGGGGATTGGAAAGAGCTGCTTTTGTCATATAAATCTCTGCCAGGCCAAAGGTGTTGCTCTCGAAGTTCAAAGTTCACCTTCCCCTTCCAATCCCTTAAACCTCACCTATTCCTCTCAAAATGCTTGAAAAGATCAAAATATTGGAGATAAAATTGTTCTGCACTCAATCTGTATTTTGTGATGTAGATTTTTATCCTCCTCTTCTCTAGGACCAAAGAGCCATTCTTTGAACTTCGAACTTTAGGGAGAAGTTTCTTTTCAGAAGAACAAAGAGAGGGGCGCCTGGGTGGCACAGTCGGTTAAGCGTCCGACTTCAGCCAGGTCACGATCTCGCGGTCCGTGAGTTCGAGCCCCGCATCAGGCTCTGGGCTGATGGCTCAGAGCCTGGAGCCTGTTTCCGATTCTGTGTCTCCCTCTCTCTGCCCCTTCCCCGTTCATGCTCTGTCTCTCTCTGTCCCAAAAATAAATAAACGTTGAAAAAAAAAAATTAAAAAAAAAAAGAAGAACAAAGAAAAAGAGAGGGAAGTATTTGAAAATTGGGCCTAAAATGTCCCCTCCACAAATATTAGTAAAAACAAAAGCTATAAGATTTTTGTGTCAGTGTGTGTGTACATGCATGCACATGCATATAGTAAATATGAGATATTTTTCCATCTCCATATGGTATTGCTAAAATTAATTTGTTTTTTTAATGTTTATTTATTTTGAGAGAGAGAGAGAGTAACGGGGTGAGGGGCAGAGACAGAGGGAGACAGAGAATCCCAAACAGGCTCCACACTGCCAGCACAGAGCCCGATGCAGGGCTCAAACCCACAAACCGTGAGTTCATGACCTGAGCTGAAATCAAGAGTCAGACGCTTAACCAACTGAGCCATCCAGGTGCTCAACTAAAATTAATTTGTAAGAGAGCTCTATTTAGCCAGTTTGGAGGCAAGCACTTATAAGGATGGGGCATTCTTTTTTTTTTTAATTAATTAATTAGTTTTTTTTCTCTACGGGAAAGACTTTATTTTTAAAATTTAATTTATTTAAATTCAAGTTAATTAACGTACAGAACATACAGCGTAGTATTGGTTTCAGGAGTAGAACACAGTGATTCACCATTTACATATAACACCCAGTGCTCATCCCAACAAGAGCCCTCCCTAATGCTCATCACCCATTTAGCCCATCCCCCACCCGCCTCCCCTCCAGCAACCTTCAGTGTGTTCTCTGTATTTAAGACTCTCTTATGGTTTGCCTCCCTCTCTGTTTTTACCTTATTTTTCCTTCCCTTCCCCTACATTTTTCTGTTGTATTTCTTAAATTCCACATGTGAGTGCAATATATTTGTCATTCTCTGTCATTCTCTGATCGATTTATTTTGCTTAACATAATTCATTCTAGTTCCATCCACATTGTTGCAAATGACAAGATTTCATTCTTTTTGATCCCTGAGTAGTATTCCACTGTATATATGATGAAGCACCATGAGGCAGGCTGAGGGCAAAACTAGCACCCCACCCCATGCTAGGTGGGACTTATGATATTCCCTGGACACTCCCGGCTACCCCAAAAAAGAAAGAACAAAAAACAAATGGTTAAACTGAAAAGAGTCTCCACCAGTTTACCAGAAAAAGGCAATCTCATCAACAGCCTAAAGTCCAGGTACTCCTTACTGTCTCAATGTTAATGTGTTGCTAGAGGGAGAAACAACCTTATCTTCACAATAGCTAAGCCTCTAGTAAGTCTTTAGCATGTGAAAGTCTCTTTGGAAACTCCCTCTTGACTTTACCTCTCTGGACTCAACCCCTACATGTAAAGTGAAACTCTTCCTGCCCATTGGTCCTATCTCCATGCTTTAATAAAATCACCTTTTTGCACCAAAGATGTCTTCAAGAATTCTTTCTTGGCTATCAGCAATGGATCCCACAAACCCCCCATAACCCCAAAACTTCATCATATATATCCCACATCTTCTTTATCCATTCATCAGTCAATGGACATTTGGGCTCTTTCCATACTTTGGCTATTGTTTGTGATAGCACTGCTATAAACATTGGGGTGCTTGTGCCCCTTTGAATCAACATTTTTGTATCCTTTGAATAAATACCTAGTAGTGCAATTGCCAGGTCATAGGGTAGTTCTGTTTTTAATTTTTGGAGGAATCTCCATACTGTTTTCAAGAGTGGCTGCACCAGTTTGCATTCCCACCAGCATTGCAAAAGAGATCCTCTTTCTCCGCATCCTCACCAACATCTGTCATTGCCTGAGTTGTTAATGTTAGCCATTCTGACAGGTGTGAGGTGGTATCTCATTGTGGTTTTGATTTGTATTTCACTTACCATGGATGATGTCGAGCATCTTTTCATGTGTCTGTTAGCCCTCTGGATGTCTTCTTTATTCTGAGTTTACTAGTTAAATTCCTGTTGTCCTATTGCACAACTGTCAGCAAAAAATAGATGACTAGAATGATGGCTGAGGGGCACCTGGGTGACTCAGTCAGCTGAGTGTCTGACTTCAGCTCAGGTCATGATTTTGCAGTTCGTGGGTTCAAGCCCCATATCGGGCTCTGTGCTGACAGCTCAGAGCCTGGAGCCTGCTTCTGGTTCTGTGTCTCCCTCTTTCTTGGCCCCTCCCCCACTCGCACTCTGTCTCTTTCTCAAAAATAAACATTAAAAAAATTATTAAAAAAAAGAGTACACTTACTGTGATGAGCACTAAGCAATGTATAGAATTATTGAATCACTGTGTTGTACACCTGAAAGTAATATAACACTGCCTGTTAATTATATTGGAATTAGAAAAAAATAATTTAGGGACATCTGGATGGCTCAGTTGGTTAAGCATCTGACTTTGGCTTGGGTCATGATTTCATGGTCCATGAGTTTGAGCCCTATGTCAGGCTCTGTGCTGACAGCTCAGAGCCTGAAGCCTGCTTCAGATTCTATGTCTCCCTCTCTCTCTCTGTCCCTCTCCTGCTCATTCTCTGTCTCTCTGTGTCTCTCTCTGAAATAAATAAACATTGAAACAATTTTAAAAAAGGATTTAAAAATGTGAAGTGAAATGTTGGGGTCTGGGAGCAAACAGTCAAGAAAGAATTTTTAAGACATCTTCAGTGCAAAAAAATGGTTTTATTAAAGCACGGGGACAGGACCTGTGGGCAGAGAGAGCTGCACTGGAGTTGTGAGGAGTGGCCAGTTATATACTTTCAATTTGGGAGGGGGTTAGTGATAGCATAAGTGTCTAAGGAGTTTGAAAGCAAGGTTTCCAGGACCTTGAGGGGCTAGCTGCTGTTAGGATAAGGTCATTTACTAATGTCTAGTATACCCTTAGTCATGAGACTCTTCAGTGAGTATCAGTGGGTCATGTGCTTGGAGGATCATTTCAAACATATATCTTGGGAGGTGAGTAGAGATAAAGGAAGTTTTCAAAGGGATTTTTATATGTTAAAGGAGAATTACAGGATTCTGGAGGTCAGGCTAATGTCAAGCTAAGGTTGCCTTTTGCCCTTAGCAAAGTATTAACATCCATGCAGTTGAATTTCTGGAGGAAAGTCACCATGCCTGTCCCAAGTACTTGTCAATGGGCTGCAAGTTGTAATGAAAGTTATTTTTTTTCTTTTGCCCTTGTTCTTGACATCAAATGTAATTTACTTTTTAAAAAGGTCAGCTGGCAGGGCATCTGGATGCCTCAGTTGGGTAAGCCTCTGACATCTCACTGTTTCATGAGTTCAAGCCCTGCATTGGGCCCACTTCTATCAGCACAGAGCCGTATTCAGATCCTCTGACCCTCCTCTCTCTCTGCCCCTCCCGCACTCATGTGCATTCCCTCTCTCTCTCAAAAATAAAGAAACATTAAAAAAAAGTAAGCTGGCAAAATTAGATTTTGGCTTTCTCGTTGGCGTTTTGGTCTGCTTTTGATAACAGGTCATGAAAGTTTCTTTACCCTTTAAATGATCTGCCTAGAAAACAAAGATTTTATGTTTTATCAAATTAATTTACTGTGTTTACTGTCTCTATCAGGTCTTTCATTACTTAGGAAAACAGAATCATCTTAATATTAAAAGAACTGGGGAGCCTTGGTGGCTCAGTTGGTTGAATGCCCAACTCTTGATTTCTGCTCAGGTCATGATCCCCGGGTCATGAGAGATCCTCTCTCTCCCTCTGCCCCTGTCCCTTGCTCACACTCTAAAAATAAAATAAATCTTTAAAAAAATTAAAAGAACTAAGTTTTGTCAATAGATAATGATGTATTAAGTTTCATAAAAATCTGTGATTCTCTGCAACTAAGTTCTTTAAAACCATATATATGGGTTTTTGTCTATTTGTGTGTTTGTTTTTACAAACTTCTCAAAACCAAATTCTAAATGAAGTATTTTTGGTCTGGAAGACACTTTGGGATTTTTTTAGAGGGGCCCTGGAATATTCCAAAGTGTTTGTTAAACTGATTAGGTTTACCTGATATGTTAAATTATATGGGAAACTGTCTTATAAGAAGTAATACTAAGCCTTCTTTATGTTGTTTTTGTATAGGTATATAAATGTTCTACAAATTACATAAAATTCCTGGAAATCTGATATGTTCTGCTATAATGTTATCTCTTGTATGTCTAACTATTATCTTTTTAAATTTTTTTTTTTTTAATTTTTTTTTTTTTCAATGTTTATTTATTTTTGGAACAGAGAGAGACAGAGCATGAACGGGGGAGGGTCAGAGAGAGAGGGAGACACAGAATCAGAAACAGGCTCCAGGCTCTGAGCCATCAGCCCAGAGCCCGACGCGGGGCTCGAACTCACGGACCGCGAGATCGTGACCTGGCTGAAGTCGGACGCTTAACCGACTGCGCCACCCAGGCGCCCCTGTCTAACTATTATCTTAAAATGCTGTCTTATATCCTTTGGGACCCCGATAAAAAAAAGGGCAACAAGTAAATGGTATTACTGGAGTTCTTTTACTTTCTGAAATTGCTGTCATTAAAACTGAGGCTTACACCAAAAGGACAGAGCCTGAGTATCAGGGAAATCTATAAAAGGGAAACTGAGACAAGATGAACAGGCCTTTGGACTATGGTTCTTGCAATTTCCATCTGAGCCCCCTTAGTGTCCCAGCGCTCCTGTCACTATCCTGTAATTCTTTGACCCACAACAGGGTCGGAACATATAAATCTGTCCAAATAAAATGTTGCATATAGGGAGGGGGAAAAAAGATTGTGGCACATGTGAATGAAGTCTATTCTGCGTCTGCAAAAAATGGCCTCTCAATGCCAGACTTTTGCCATCCTGATGTCCCTGTAGCATGGCAACAGTCTGCTCCTGAATCAGAGAAGCAGGTTGGTAAATAATAGCTGTAAATTGGGGTACTTGGCCAGCTTGGTTGGGGGAGTGTGCAACTCTTGATCTCAGGGTTATGGGTTAGGGCCCTATGCTGGGTGAAGAGATTACTTGAAAATAAAAGCTCTAGGGGTGCCTGGGTGGCTCAGTCAGTTAAGCATCTGACTCTTGATTTCGGCTCAGGCATGATCACAAGGTCATGGGATTGAGCCTCATGTCAGGCTCCGCACTGGCAATGTGGAGCCTGCTTGGGTTTCTCTCTTTCCCTCTCTCTCTCTCTCTCTCTTCACTTCTCCTTCTTGTGTGCATGTCCATGCATGCTCTCTCTCAAAATGAATAAACATTTTTTTAAAAATCTGTAAAATCATAATATCTGTAAATTAAACAGTCAGAACCATGGTAAACCCAAGATGGCTGCTTGGTTCTTCTTGGCTCCCTATCAAATCCAATTTATTTGTTTTTGTATTTTTTCACTCACTTTTGCATTTAAGATGACTCAAATTATGAATTGACATTGGTGGGGAGACTTCTACAAAATTGTGAAAACAGTCTATCAGCAGGCTGGCCTGTCAGGTCCTTTATCCTGGAAACAATATTTTTGTCCCTAGAGGCCTCAGACCTCTCTATGGATCCTTTGAACACCTACAGTGAAACTTCATTCAACTGCCACTTAGTCTAGGTTTTCAATATGCTCCTGTTATTGTGTGTGTGTGTGTGTGTGTGTGTGTGTGTGTTTTCTTTTTTAAAGGTTTTTAAGTTTATTTATTTATTTTGAGAAACAGAGCACAAGCAGGGGAAGGTCAGACAGAGGGAGAGACAGAATCCCAAGCAGGTTCTGCACCATCAGCACAGAGCCCGATGTGGGGCTCAAACTCAAAAACTGTGAGATCTTGACCTAAGCCGAGACCAAGAGTTGGATGCTTAACTGACTGTGCCACCCAGGTGCCCCGTGTGTGTGTTTTTTTTCCATATGGATTGAAGCTTTCGCCTGCCACAAGGCTAATGCCCCTCAGTGGCAAAGAAGCTGTTGGGTTTCCCACTTGGGGTATACCTTCCATGAGCTCCAATGATCAAGACACTCACATCACTGGGTAAATCATACAAGCTTTAATGAAAGCCTTGCAAACTTCTTACAATTAACACTGCCCCTATCACTCTCAACCATAAGGCAAGGCCAAAAGAACTAATGGGATCCTAAACTTAAATTTTTTAAACGTGCAGTAACTACTGGACTTCCCTGGTCCAAGGCATTGCCTTTGGTCTTATTGACTATATGCAGTACCCACTCTGGGAAACATAAACTCACTCTGTATGAGATAGCCACTGATAGGCCAATATCTGTTGGTATACAACCTTCTGCTGATCACTTGTCTCATGCTAGTATGGCAAGCTACTGGGAGGCTCTAATGTTTTATGCTCAAGCCTGTCATCAACAGGTTAAAGAAGGCTTCCTAGATCCCAGTTCAAAGGATCCTGTTGGCTGTAATGTAGGGCCTGATGACTGGGTTTTCTGGAAACGTTATCAAGAAGACAGCCCTCAAGTCCCATTGGAAGGAAGGTTACCAAGTGCCCCTGGACACTGTCATTGCTGCAAAACTAGAAGGTATTAAGCTTTGGATACCCATCTCATAGCTAAAGAAGGCCCCACCTGACAGCTGATTCTGTACAGACACGGGACCTCTGAATCAAACTGACCAAGAAGAGAAATAGTTGACATTGAAGTAGACTGTTTTCACCCAAGAAGATAAAACAAGACTTCATACTTTAAGCCCAAAACCCTTTATCCTTCTTTTTCTTTCCTTTACTCTGACACTGGCCTAGAAAGATAATGCCCTCATCTGTATCATTTCAGGCTAGGATAAAATGTAATCATATCTCAAACTTCTCACAAAGCAAATAAGACATTGCATTGACAAAGGCCTGTGAATTTACATTTTCAAGTTGGAAGAGAGCAGCAGAAGTTTGTATATGAAGGCTTTCGTGATTCAGGATTCACTCCTTTTGGCAGGACTCTCCTTCCCTGGCTAGGAACAAATATAAATGAGGCTTTGATCAGGAACTTCTCCTTAATTCTTTTTTTTTTTTTTTAATGTTTATTTGCTTAGTTTGAGAGAGAGAACATGGGTAAGTGTGAGTTCATGCAAGTGGGGGAGGGGCACAGAGAAGAGAGAGAGAATCCCAGCTTCCATGCTATCAGTGCAGAGCCCAACTTGGAGTTTGATCCTACAAATCGTGAGGTCATGACCTGAGCTGAAACCAAGAATCAGATGCTTAACCAACTGAACCATGCAGGCACACTGAGGAACTTCTCCTTAATTCTTATTGCAGAATCTGCTGCTGAAGTAATAGCAGCCCAACAAAGTTCCCTAGACTCTCTGGTCAATGTTCTTCTGGATAATAGGATAGCCCCTGATTATCTTTTATCTGAGCAAGGAGGTACCTGTGCTATGGCCATCTGCTATACCTCGATCAACACTTTTGAGGAGGTTGGAAACCCCATTACATAAGATCACTGAGCAGCCATTTGGCCTGAAGGAGTGATTCCTTTAAACAAGATCTTTTTTTGACTCATTTGATTTTGATTGCTTTGGGTTTGGGGGACAATGGCTTCAAAGTACACTCCAAACATTGGGAATTATCCTGCCTATGATCTCCCTGGTGTGCTATATCATCTCAAAAGCTTTATTTATTTTTTTAATTTTTTAATGTTTATTTATTTTTGACAGAGAGAGAGAGACAGAGCATGAGTGGGGGAGGGGCAGAAAGAAAGGGAGACACAGAATCCGAAGCAGGCTGCAGGCTCTGAGCTGTCAGCACAGAGCCCCACGCGGGGCTCGAACTCACAGACTATGAGATCATGACCTGAGCGAAAGTCAGACACTCAACCGACTGAGCCACCCAGGCGCCCCTCATCTCAAAAGCTTTAAATGCATGTTCACAGCTGATAGCTACCAAGCGGATGATCTACCTGAGACTAGAATGTTGGAGGAGAAGGAGCATGACTGACTTAAGGATTGTGAACCCAGAGTTGTGATCTGAGAGTATCACAGGGATTAAGCAAAAAAACGTCATGACCTATGAATATCACACAGAGGATCAGTGAAAAACCATAAGAACCACAGAGCAGTAGCTGAGAGTGGCACTAGTGCCTTAATTTGTGATCACACCTCTTAGGCTGACCAAAAGAGGGCAATTATTACAAAAGAGACAGGCCCAAAATAGAGCCATCGGCCCTCACAATAGCAAACTAAGACTTAATTACAGTTTCAATCTCTCCCAGGAATGTGACCTTTAAAGAGTCAATCTGAAATTTCCTGATCAGCACTAGTGAGGTCATCTGCTCAATGAAAACTCTCATCCCTCTTCACAAAAGAGATGCCCTGGCCTGGAGCAAACCTTTCTTTTCTTTTGCTAATAACCTCTTGCCCTACCCTCCTGTATAAAAATTGTACAACTCCTTGGAACATCTCTCTACTTGCTGGATGGGATGCTGCCTGATTCGTGAATGACTTAATAAAACCAATTAAATATTCAAATTTACTCAGCTGAATTTTTTTTTTAAAACAAGACAAAAATGTAAGTCAGAGAAAACAGAGAAAATGTAAGTCAGAGAAAGGAATATAAATAAGGAATGTTAACTTAGAAGTGGAAGAGTAGGAATAATAAATGATAGGAAAGAGAATCAAATCTGAGAAGTGATGGGGAGAAAGAGGAGAGGGAGAGAACTTGAAGGCAAAAGAAATGAAGGAGGGCCAGAATGGCTCAGCAGGCGTCTGAGAGTCCTGCTGCGCTGTGCCCACTGTGCCCAGCAGAGTCCAGCCCAGCAGGACCTCAGGATGGCAGCTGGCTCATCTGTAATTTACAAGCACAAGCTCCCCTCAATCCTGATTAACAGGAATTAAGTGGCATATGACTAATCCTCCTTGCCACAGTTAATACTTTTCAGCCCCTGCATAGGGAACTAGGCAGCCTTTCTTATTCAGGAAGGAGGCTTCACCCAGCCTGGCATCTCAGGCACTGGCAGGGCTGGCTCTACTATCCATGTCTGCTGCAGGAGAGACTCCAACACGAGATTATCCAGCCAGCCAGGAGGAGAAGGAGAAAATGAAGTGGCTGGAAAACTTTCTCTACCTCCTTGAAGAGAATAAGTAGTCCTCTTCTTGTGTGCCATTTGCTTTTCCTTCTTCCAAAAGGCTTTTTTGTCTGCCATTTCACTTCAATAATCACAGAGAATCTGTAAGGGACAGAGATATGTAATTGTCATGACAAAAAATTAGGAAAATAAATCCTAGAGAATTGAAAGGAATTAACCAAGGGCTACTCAGTAGCCAAGTTTGGGTGTCTTTCCTCCCAGTCCTGCCTAATTTGTGGAAGATGGTGGCTGATTTGCTCCAAGAGTAACAACAAACAAACAAACAAACAAAACCAAAAACAAACAAACAAACAAACAAAAGGAAAAGGAGAAAGAGAGGAAAAAGAGAAGAGGGGAAATGGGAAAGTGGAGAGGAAGAAAAAAAAGGAACAGGAAAAAGATGAATTTCTGACAGTGGCCAGAACACAGTAAGGTATACTGTGAGCCCCAATTGAGTGCTTTGTGATTAAGGATTTGCTCAGCTTTATAATTGAGCTGGTTATGGAATCCTGGACTGACTTCTCATTTCCCTCCACACTTTGAAGCTATTATTCCATTTTGTTCCTGGCTCTGCTATCACTATTGCTGTTTCCTTGTAAATAGCCTACCTTTTCAACATAACTAGTGTTGAGATTTTTCTTTTAGTTTGGGGTTCTAATATTTCACTCTATTATGTCTAGGAATGACTCATGTGGCTAGGGGTGACTAAACAAAATGAGAGCTTTCTTTATCATGGGATGTTGTGTTAGGATAGCTTCTTCAAACTAGGGATTTATGACATCAATTCTAAAACATTCTGAGCCATTACTTCCTAAATGACTGCCTTTTCCTTGTTCTCACTTTATTCCTACACAACTCTTATTCTGTTTTGCACGTGTCTTAACATCTTTTTCATATTTTCATGTCTTTACTTCTCTGTGCCTCATCCTTGGTAATTTTCTAAGATCTAACTTTCATTTCACTAATTTTTTTTTCAGTCAGCTATTAATTCATCCACTGAAGTTTTTTTTTTTTTTTCCCAGATGTTTCATTTTTTTAGAAATTCCATATGGCTCTTTTCCTTATCTGCTTATTCTTTTCCAGCATCCTTTTATTTCTCTGTTTTCTAGTCCTTTTATCTCTCTAAACTTTGTAAGCCTACTTATTTTATTATCTCTTTTGGGTTGTTTCATTGTCTCAAGATTTGGAGGTGCTGATTCTCCAGCTTGTTATGTGTGTTGACTCTGCCTGTGGCAAGTGATTTCCTCCTGGGGTTTGTACACTTACTGTTAAAGTCTTCATTAGGGATTGTTTTATTCTGTGGGGGCCCTGTATGTTCTCAGGACATGCCAGGAAAAGCTGTGCATTTGCTTCTACTGGTTGGTCCAAAGGTTTCCTCCATGACTATGGTAACAAAAAAAAAAGGAAAAGGAAAAGGTTTTACATTAATTTTGGGGTTTGAGGACTTCCATCCCATGAGATAAAGTTAAGTCACATCACACACCAGAATATGACATAGGTCTGGAAGTTTGAGTTTCTCCTAGGAAACTGATTTCTTTCTTCCCCAGAGCCTTAGGGCAGAAACCAATGGATGGAGATTTTTTTCTAGCCATCTTTCCCTGACAGAACAGGATTTCAGTTCCAAAGCCCTGCTTCCAGTGGGTCGTAGGACATGCCCCCTCATGCACATGGGTGTTAATGGCTCCCCCAGTTCTAGGGCTCCCTCCTCCTGCTGTTCACACCACCAAGGCTCTGGTTTGCAATGCTACTCTTTTGGCTTTAAATTCCTCCCTGTTACTGTCACTTGAGGATTTATTTCTTTACTTCAAGCTCAATATGCATTTTAATTTTTCTGTTATACTCTATTCAGAATTTCCCTGCATGGTTCAGTAAAGCAGTAGATATCCATACCAGCTCATTCTGTGAGTTACTAGACACCTAAGGCATAATTATTTTTGTTCCTGTCTCTCCCACTGGACTGTGGGCTCCATGAAGAAAGAAACTGTGCCCTTATTATCTCTGGTTCCTAACTCGTACAAGAACATACACAATATAATGTGTGCTAGATGGAAAATTAAATGACAGAAGGTGATTCCCAAGGTTATACAGTTTTTCTAGATCTCCTCAATCTGGAAGAAGGTGACGATTTCCTCAATCATTCCGAGCACAAGGATATTCTTCCTTTCTTTCCTTTTCTTTTCCTTTCTTTCTTTCTTTCTTTCTTTCTTTCTTTCTTTCTTTCTTTCTTTCGTAATCTCTACACCCAATATGGGCCTTGAATTCATGACCCTGAGATTAGGAATCACATGCTCCACCAACTGAGCCAGCCAGGTGCCCCAGCACAAGGACATTCTTTTGTTCTGAAAATCTTTGTGGGAGATTCTGTAACATATGTCCTTGTGATACCTATGTAAGTGTGTTTTACTTAACATTCTAACATGTTTATTAAGCAACCACTATGCAGTTGGCCCTTAGGAGGACAAATGTAGAGATATACCACAAGCCCTGCACTGAGCTCATGGTCCTCCAATTGCAGAATATGATGTGGAAAGCATAATTATCACATGTGTTTTGCAATATTGATAGCTGCATTTGCCATGATTTTATTCATGGAGAAGACTATGTTTATTTGGAAGAAAGTGTTTACTAGGCCTATTTGGGAGAGTAGCTAAGGCTCCAAAGAACTTGAGAATAGAAGAAGCTGCTCTGAAGCAGACAAGGATAGCATTTTTCTGGTTGAGCTAGAGGGAGAGTGAGGGAGAGGAGAGAAGACAGGGAGAGGGTGAAAGCCTCAGTGCTTCATGGTGTCATGAGAATGGTACAACACTCTTGAGCCTATACGCCATGTAGTTAAGAACAAAAAGCATTTCTACAGAATTGTAATGAAATTATGAGAAATCCATAATCATAGTGTAATATTTAACAAATCTTTCCCAGAAGTTACTAGCTACATTTTTTTAAAAAAAGGCAAAAATATTGTGGTGCCTGGGTGGTTCAGTTGGTTAAGCATCTTACTTTGGCTCAGGTCATGATCTCACAGTCTGTGAGTTGGAGCCCCACGTCAGGCTCTGTGCTGACAGCTCAGGAGTTGGGAGCTTGCTTCAGATTCTGTGTCTCTGTCTCTGCACCAACCCCATTTGCACTCTGTCTCTCTCTCTCTCTCTCTCTCCCTCAAAAATAAATAACATTAAAAAACGTTTTTTTTTTTTTAAGAGGCAAAAATATTGAAGTTTCAAGTAGCACAATAAAATTTAACTGAGTGGATATATAAAAGACCTTATACCTAACCATTAGAGAATACATTTTTTTTTAAGTATGCAGGAAGCATTTAAAACAACTCACCCTATGGGGCGCCTGGGTGGCGCAGTTGGTTAAGCGTCCGACTTCAGCCAGGTCACGATCTCGCACTCCGTGAGTTCGAGCCCCGCGTCGGGCTCTGGGCTGATGGCTCAGAGCCTGGAGCCTGTTTCCGATTCTGTGTCTCCCTCTTTCTCTGCCCCTCCCCTGTTCATGCTCTGTCTCTCTCTGTCCCAAAAAAAAAATAAATAAACGTTGAAAAAAAAATTTAAAACAACTCACCCTCACTAAGCTGTAAAGTCACTCTCAGTGAATATGAAGCACTGATTTCACACAGACCTTGTTCTCTGGCACCGTGCAATAAAACTAAAAGTCAGTAGGGGCACCTGGGGGGCTCAGTTAGGTGTCTGACTCTTGATTTTGGCTCAGGTCATGATCTCTTGGCTCATGAGATCGAGCCTGTGTGCTGAAGATGGGGCCTGCTTGGGATTCTCTCTCTCTCCCTCTCTCTCTGCCCCTCCCCTGCTTCCTCTCTCTCTCTCTCTCTCTCAAAATAAATAAATAAATACTAAAAAAAAACCTAAAAGTCAGTAATGGCCACATAGTCCCCAGTCCCCAGATACTGAGAAATTAATAAAGCAGACTTCTAAATGACAAATTGTCGAGTAGAAATCATATAGGACATTAGAAAATACTTGGAGCCAAGTGACAACAAAGGCAAATATATAGCATAATTTTTTGGGATGCAGATAATGCAGCATTTAGAAAGAAATTGTAGTCTCAAAGGTGTATATTAGAAAAGAAGGAGGGTGGAAAACTATTAAATTCTAGAAGTCTGAAAACAACCACAGAGAAAATATGGCATTAGAATACAATGTGATGAAGTGTAAAATATATGCAAGCATAGTGTATTATGGAAGGACAGAGGAGGGGCACCTAAATCATCTTGGAGGGAGTGGGATTGAGCCCCATGTTGGGCTTTGTGCTGAGAGCATGGAGCCTGCTTGGGATTCTCTCTCTCTCCCTCTCACTCTGCCCTTCCCCCCCCCCCCAAATAAATAAGTAAACTTCTAAAAAAAGAATCATAGAATCCAGGTAATAGATTCTTTAAAAAAATCATCTTGGAAGGAACAATGTGGTCAAGAAATTCTTCCATGAGGATGTGATGTTTGAAGTGGTTCCTCAAAGACACATGAAAGCTAGAAAACTGAGTGGGCTGAAGAGGAGACAATGTAGGCAAAAGGGACCATGTAGGTTACTCCAGTGGCTTGAGAGAGCATGACAAGCAGTAAGAAGTTCAAATAACTGAGAGTAGCTAGATTCAAGGCTATAGATGAGGGTGTAATACGAGATGTTGACATGATGTTATTCATGACCAAAGGACTTCTTTATTTCAGCCATGACTTTTTTAGTTATAGAAGAGATTTTAACTGGATTCTGAAGGTAATATGGAGCCACTTAAGAATTTTAAACAGAACAACATGAGCTGATATTGGGTTTATAGGATGCAAGAGTCTTATAGGCATTCATTCCATGGATATTTGTTGAGCACTTACCAATGTTCTAGTCCCTGTGCTACTCACAATTTTGAAGAGAAAAGTCTAGAGATAGAAGATACAGGCAGGTGCCTACAAATCATTTTAACAATCTGAATGAAAACTGATGCAGTTTGCTTTAGGCTGGTGGCAGTGAGGTGGCCATTGCTGTGGGGGGTGCACAAGGAGTATCTTAGTGCTTAGCAGAGCTCCCCACCTCTTCTGGGAGTCTGTCCTCAGCAGCTGCTAATGCTAGGCTTGAACTACACTAGGCAGTGCAATTCTAGGGAACAAGGCCTGGCCAGAAGACAAAATACTGCCTGGAAAGACTGATAGGAATAAGGGGAGACCTCAGAGTATAAAGGGTGCAGACTGTAGACACTCTTAGGAGATGGTTCTCTGACCTTTGTAAGGCTACAGTGGCCTCCCAACTGCAGTAAATCTCTGCATTGCTATTGAGTATCTTGAGTACCTGATATCATCACAGAAGACCAAACACACCCACTCCTCCCAATCCCAAATTTTGTGGGAATACAATTCCATGAGATTAAATAGAAACTTCAGAGTCTTCTCTAGAGCCCTTATCATTTGCTTAAGAGGCCTGGTATTGAATAATCTCTGGGGGGGGGGGGGAAGGCTTGTGGCATAATCCTCATCACATTAGAGTTCTGGAAAATAGAATGAAATACCCACTATTTCCAGTCCTGGAACAGGATCTCCAGAATCTCTGCAATGGCAACCACAAAAAGATCCTTCCATCAGTACAAATTACCAGGTCAAACGCTTGGACCCAAGGCCATCAGGAAGAACTTGCCTCTTCCTCAAACTATGCAGTAGAGAATTGACCCTCGAAGGGACTCCGAAGGAGGCGCAAGATTCCCTGCAGTGAAAGAGGGAGAATAGCAGAGGCCCTGGTCTCTCTTTGGTGCTGCCAGGAAGTAAACACCGGATGGTACAATTTGTAGGAAAAGAAAATTACCTCTAATTGGAGGTTGGGATAAAAATATCTCCAATCTGTAAACAAAGTTGTTGGAGCATCCTGGAGGCACACAACTTGAACTGCAGAGCTGCAGATATGCTCTCTACCCACTGTTAGTTCCACACCTTCCCCTGAATCAGCTCCTCAGTCTGGCTCCACGATAATCCCCACTGGTGCTCATGCTCATTGGTGTCCTCAGTACTGAAGCACAGATGAGGGAAAGCTTCCCATCTTCTCCCCAGACCAGTGGAAATATTCATCAGGGCAAGCAGAGGAGAGAACTGGTCTGTTTTATCTCATCACAGGTGTCCTTCCTAAAGGTGGTCTGGGAAGTGTTGTTTGCTAGCTGTCCCTAACACCTTTTCTCTCATGTCTGGATAGGGCATCCAGCCAAGCCCTGCTTCTCTACTTCCTCGAAGAAAGAACTGAGGCAGACACCTCAACAGGGGAACTTGGGATTCACAGTTCTTAGGGCCCTCAGCCCTGGAGCAGCAAACCCTAGTTAGGTTTCCACTGTGGCCATGAAATTGTCCATTAAGTGTTGTTTGTTGTGCTGTGTTTTCAGGTCCACTGGTGAGTAAAGAGACCTTGGCTGATGGTGATGGGACACTCTAATTCCTCCTGTAGCAGAGGTAAGTGACTCTTTCTTTCACCCATGGCATGTATGATATGTTTACTTAAACACACACTACACAAAAACACACACTAACACACTCTAGCACACGAACACACAGGCTCTTTTCGGTGAAATATGAAAGGGCTGCTAAACAGCTTCTTATAAAGGTGTCTCTCTAGGAAGACATTTTAAGCCAAAACTTTGGCATTAATATGACCTTTCTCAGCTGTGCCACTACAAAAGAAAGGACCTTGCAAATAAATTGAACTGCAAAAGAACTTCCCTTCCTCATATAGCATGAGCAGCACATCTCGTTAGAAGGGGTGAAGGTTTTATCCCTTACTGTTTCCTTAGATTGCGGGGGGATCCTTCTATTTAGATGAAATTAAAGAAATACTTTGAAGAGAAGGAGCAGGACCTGATAGTTGGGAGAACATGTGAGAGACCAGAGTTGGAAATATTTCAAGGAAGAGGAAACTTGAATGGAGGTAAGATGGAGCAACAGGATCTTTGATAAACCCTGAAGAGGAATGCTTTTATAGAATAACTCTAGGGTCACAGACTTCCCTTAGTCAATGGATCTTACTTCCATCATGCTGTGAGGGTTGACTTCAGGTGATTGTTCAGGTGTATAATGGCACAGTGAAGGGGCAGAAGCCATAGCCATGTTACTTTTTAAGAATATAATCACACTGAGAGAACAAATACACATTGATGTAAAAGTTCCTCTTTGCTTCTCATTCTCTTTGACCCAACTGCAGACTGAAGGTACTTTTCTTTATCAAGACTCTCCAGGAATATTGTAGTCATTTTTCCCATTCTGAGCCAAAATAGTAGGAAACGGAAGGGGCACAGGCAACAGATATTTACTGAGCACCTAGTATGTTTTGGAACTTTATTTCACATGATCTTCACAATGACCACTTGAGGTAGGTATTGTTATCCTTATTTTACAGACAAGGAATCTAAGGCTTAGGGAAATTAAGTAACTTTCCCAACTTTACAAAAGCCAAGAATTTGAATCATTGCCCATCAGACTTCAGAGTTTATGTCTCCCCTCTTGTAATTGCTGATTCCAGGACCTCTCCAGTTTGTTTAGAGGTGATTCTCACAGGAAAACCCTACTCTTTGCTACTTGATTTACACTTTGCATTAGTATTGAAAAGTCCTGCACATGCTTTTGTTCAAGTTTAGCACAAGTGTATTTAGTTCCCTGAACTCTTTTAAGAAATGAATCTCTCCTTAGTAAATCACACGTTAGAAACAAGCATATTCAGTTGGATAATGTAGTGATAGAAGCACAGACGCCACAGCTTCACTCACTGAATGCTTCCAGACCTCTGGTTCCCTTCTGAACAGGGCCAAAGCTCTCCTGGGAATAATTAGATCATATGAAGAAGCAGATCACTTGACAGCCAAAGGCAATCTACCCTGTCCTGGTGCATCACCAGTTAGGCTCCATTCCAGGATTGTGTCTCAACCACCAGCCATGACATGCAGACTCCATCTGTGGAGGAAAATCAATGTTTTACAATGAAGCACCTGCATCCGCTCTCATAGGAACCTCTGTTCCATATAGAATATTCATGGAGCCTTTCTCTGTGGTCTTGTTCTGAATTTCAAAAGATTCCCTAACAGAGAAAACCATTTAACAGACAGAACCATGTCACAATGCAAGCACAGGAAATCAAGCAGGAGAAAAGAGGCACTAGTTTCTGAAAACTATTCCGTCCACAGTCAGACACCTCATACTTCCCAGGTAATCAAAATGGTTCTTTTAGTTAGGCAAATATGCCTGATTATATTTCCAAGAACTAAAGGGAATAAGACAAGAGAAAACAAAAGGAAAAAAGTCAGTGGGCCTAAGAAGAATTTTTCTCTTTTTAATTCCTGTATGTTGTGTTTGATGAAGGGAGAAAGGCTGCCATGATAATATAATTTTCACATATTTTTATTTGTGACTTTGGAATATGGACAACTGGAACAGAAAGAGGGTTTAAGAAAAGAAAGACAAAATCATAATAAGTGGTTGAGTTATTTTTAAAGTTTTTATTCTGTCTTTATGAAATTTTGAAAATGTAATTAATTCACACTTGCAAAGGTTTGAGCAATTATAAAAAGTTATAAAGAAGATCATAAAGTGATGACAGTTGAAGAATGTCCTTGGCAACAGCCTCAATTTATTTCATGTTTCTTGGCGTTCATAATTTGGTATATATGCGAATTATACACACACAGTTTCCTACTTTGTGAAAGCTAAAAATACTAAATGCTAAAAAAAAATGTAGGGTGACTGTGTGAAAAATGAAGTCTTTAAGTTAAACATTTTTAAAAGTTATTCATTTATTTTACTTTTGAGACAGAGAGAGAGAGAGAGGAGAGAGAGAGAGAGAATGCAAGCGGAGGAAAAGAGAAGGGGCAGGGAGAGAGGGAGAGAGGGAGAGAGAGAATCCCAAGAAGACTGTGCACTCTCAGTGCAGATCTTGACATGGGGCTTGATGTGGCGGTTGATCCCATGATCTGTGAGATCATGACCTGAGCTGAAATCAAGAGTTGGACATTCAACTGACTAGCCACCCAGGCACCCCCCACTAAGTTAAACATTAAAAAATATTAGTTGTTGGAGGGGTGCCTGGGTGGCTCAGTCGGTTGGGTTTCTGACTTTGGCTCAAGTCATGATTTCATGGTTTGTGGGTTCAGGCCCCGTGTTGGGCTCTGTGCTGACAACTCAAAGCCTGGAGCCTCCTTTGGATTCTGTGTCTCCCTCTTTCTCTGACCCTTGCTTGCTTGCACCATGCCTCTCTGTCTTTCAAAAAATGAATAAATGTCAAAAAATTAAAAAATATATAAAAAATATTTGTTGTTGTAAACTCTGGCATATTTTACTAATAACTATACTTAGAATTCTGTTTTCACTCTGTTGTTTCCTGAAGCATTAGGTATACTTTCTATATTAGATATAATAAAAGCTATTTCAAGATTTTTCCACAGTACTTTTTATTTTTCAGAGAGAGAGACAGAGGGAGAGTGGCAGAGGGAGAGAGAGAATCTCAAGCAGGCTCCATGCTCAGCATGAAGCCCAACATGGGGTTTGATCCCATTACTCTGGGATCATGACCTGAGCTGAAATCAAGAGTTGGGTGCTCAACCTACTGAGTCAGCCAGGCGCCCCAAGAATTTCCATGGTAGTAAGTGACACTCAAAATCTCCTGCATCCCTAGGTCCAACTTCCAGTACATTTTATCCTTCTCTTCATCTTATCTGCTTGTCTTCATAAGATTCTGCTCCATTTTTCTACCCTAGCCTTATCATTTTCCAATATTGAGAAATCAGAGCAAAGAATTATCATCCTGCTTTTCAGCAGAATAAACTATGGGCATGCTATCATGCTTTTGATCTACCACAGAAACTATGTATTGTGTTGAAAGACATCACTTTTTTAAAAAAAAATGTTTAGTTTTGAGAGAGAGACAGGGAGAGAGAATGTGGGCGGAGGTGGGGGCAGAGAGAGAGAGAGGGACGGGGATCCAAAGAGGGCTCCGCACTGACAGCAGAGATATGGATGTGGGGCTCGAACTCAGGACCCCTGAGACCATGACCTGAGCCGAAGTCGGATTCTCAACGTTTATTTATTTTTGGGACAGAGAGAGACAGAGCATGAACGGGGGAGGGGCAGAGAGAGAGGGAGACACAGAATCGGAAACAGGCTCCAGGCTCTGAGCCATCAGCCCAGAGCCTGACGCGGGTCTCGAACTCACGGGCCGCGAGATCGTGACCTGGCTGAAGTCGGACGCTTAACCGACTGCGCCACCCAGGCGCCCCCGAAGTCGGATTCTCAACCGACTGAGCCACCCAGGCGCTCCAGAAAGACATCGCTTTTACATTCTGCATAATATATGTCTTGCTTATGTTTTAAATAGATTTCAGCGCTTTTTGCTTCTATCACATTTGGAATCAGGGACTCAAAAGAGGTGCAGGCTATAATGCTTTAAAGACAATTAGAATGCATCCTTATTTGTGGAATAAGGATTTGTGGAAATAATTTGAGGAAATACTTCATTTCCAAGTTTTGATTGAGTGCTCCTTCTCTGATCTGTAGTGTTCCATTCATTTTATAGCTATGGAAATTTACCCCGCCCCATTCTTGAACACGTTTCTTTATCTCCTCCCATCAAATTCGTTGAATGAGACCTCATGTGCTTGGGTCCTGAGCATCCCTGAATCCATAGCGACCAAATTTCAGCGTCCCTTGTTACTATGGTGACGGCTGTGCTGGTCCAGGTGGTCGCTATGGTAACTAGGGGCGGGTAGTCGGGGCCCCGGCAGGCAGGGCGCATGCGCGCGGGGAAGCCTAGCTGCGCCGCGCGTCCGCGGCCCCTCAGCTCCCCTAGACATGGCGCTGAGGCGGCGGCCAACGGTCCGGCTCTGCGCCCGGCTGTCTGACTTTTTCCTCCTGCTGCTTTTCAGGGGTGAGTGTGCATGTTTCTGCCTTTGGGAGAGGAGGATTTGGGGCGGATGGGAGCAGAGCGGGCCCGGAGCGACTGAAGTGGTTCCTGGCGGGAATAGCGGTCCCGGCTCCGGAGACTCTGGGGGCTCGGCCGGAGGAGCGGCGCGCGCCCGCGTCCCGGCGGAAGGGGGTCGATCGGGGGCCTCTGGGCGGGGTCCCAGCCGGGTCGTTGCGGGGGTGCAAGGGGCCGGTGCGAGGCCCGGGTAGCTCGCTCCGGGCGGTGGGCAGGTTCCGGGCGGTGGGCACCGCTCTCTGGAAAGAAGGTGGAAGCTTAGGCGTGGGCTCGGAACTTGCTAGAACACACTGCGGAGCGAGCGCGTTGCCTAGAAGTCGACAGTGAGGGGCCTTCCGAAGTACCAGCGAAGCGCAACTCTGAGGCCTGCCTTCTTGGTCACAGCCCTCTGGGGATGTGCTGTTCATTTCTCTCTTGTTGTAAACAAAGGAACTGAATTGGGCAAACCCAGCTTTCCTTTGGGGGAAATAAAATGCCATAGATCTCAATCAAGTATCCTTTTTGTCTCCAGCCTGGCCCAGGAGACCCTGCAGACCCTTACCCTGAAATAGCATCTTGGCCGTTTTCATCAGGTCACACTGACAAACTTCGGAGTTTTGTTTTGTCTTTTCCACTGTCCAGAATTCTCTTAGATTTGTGTGTCTCAGGACAGTTGGATGGAGGGTCTAACGTAGCTTGTATTTAGTGAGCATGTACTATATACTAGGCACTTTGAAATCTTCTCATTTAGAGCTTACAATAGCTTTGTGAGGTGGATTTTATTAACCCATTTTCAAATAAGAGAACTAAGACCTAAGTCAAACCACCTTTCCAAGACTGCATCCTGAGTGAGTAGTAAAGACTGAAACCCATGTCTACCTAAAGTACACTACACAACACTTCTGTGGAGGACATCCTCAGGTAACCAGATGAGGTCTTATAGTTCTTAGGTCATTTATTGTTTGGCTCAGTTGCTGTTGTCATCCCGTGATGTTTTCCAGAATATACAAATTAAAACACAAAGTGACTGTTTGGGAGTGGGGGTGGACAGACCAGAAAAACAAAGCACTCCTGTGTTTGATGTTCATTCTTGTGGAATGTTCATAATGGTGGTAGATAAAAGTGAGGGTCTGAGGCAGAAGCTGTGGAAACAGGGCTCTATGATGAAGGATAAGTTTCAGGATATGGGTAGGTGTTGTCATATACTTTGCCCGAAAGTGATTTCCAAAAACATGTGGTTGGGAGATATAAATGATCAAAGGCTAGCCAGGGGACAAGGGTGTCAGGAATGTCCAGCTCCCAGCTTTGTTGGTCACACTGACACTGTCCTATTCACAGACTGGAACAACTCCCCATTGTTGAAAAGTTCTGTTCACATGAAAGTTTGCAGTTTTTATTGTAGACACATTTGGCAGTTGAATTTCAACTTGGTTGCTTGTTAATAAAACTAGAAGATGCTAAGGACTTTGTATACCATAAACTTTTTACTTTGTTTTTCTGGAGGTACAGGTTTTGTGGCTTTCTTGATATTAAGGGCTGGGATTTACCTGCAGAGCATAGGAGGAAGAATAAAATTTTGCAAAATAGGACTAATGACAAGGAATCAAGGTGGTAGGTTGTATTAATACACCTTAAGGGGCTATAGCTATCTTTTTCAGTAAGGAGCTCTTTTTCTCTTATTTTGTGTGTACTCTAAACATACTGTAATACCTTGAAAACTTTACTCTTCCGCAGGTCATGACAGCTGTGTCTTTTTTATTTTTATGATTATTCTTTTCAAATACTATTATTTTTCAGCGTTGTCATTTTAAAAAAATTGTTCCTGATATAATACATTGTTTTTGTTGTTGTTCCTAATACAGTACATTCTTTATTAACCTTTGCCAGGCTGTTTAAGAATTTAATATGTAATTCATTTCATATTACTAACAACTTTAAGAGATTGCTAAAATTATTTTGTTCATTTTGTGCATGAAGAAACAGACTGAGAGATGCAGTAACTTGCTCAAGGTGATAGCCTATGCGTTTTAAATTTGGGAGTTTTGAACTATTTCTGTTAATTTAATTTGTGGTTACTTGTATCATTTCATTTGACAGTCGATTTGTTATGCATCAGTTTAACAATTTATCAAATGTTCAAAGCTTTGTGATTTGCATATAAAATATTCTTTTGTTGTATTGGTGACAGGTGCAATTCAACCTTACAAATGTTATGCCACATGGCTTTTTTGAATGATTATGTAGTAATATTTTTTGGCTTCCAAATCTTTTGATGTCCTAGAGAGAAGTGCTTCATTTAGAATTAAAACAGTAATAGTTTGTATTCTTGATATAAAACAAGCTTGTGTGCTTAAGTTTAGCAAAATCTAAAAATTAAAATTTCCTGGAAAAAAATTTGAAAAGTATTCTAAACCATTTTTTAAGAATGACTTATTTTATGTTATAATTCCTTTTAAATTTTCTGGCAGATATAATTGCTATCAGATGTGTGTGTGTGTGTGTGTGTGTGTGTGTGTGTGTGTGTGTGTGTTCAGAAAAACAAAGAACACCTGCCCTGCATTATGCAGTGCCTCAAATCAGCTGTTCATTCTCAAATGACTTGTTGATAGGCATTTATTCATGAGTTCAGGCTTCAGAGACTGAATGGATAGCTATTAGAGGTACTTAATCATAAATAATTGCAGTATTATATCCAGACAAAATTATCATACACCAGCCCCTAAGGTCTGTGTAACTTGCACTTAAGGAAGCCTAGTAGGATAGGCTTAGAACAGTTGTGAAAGAAACCAGATTTGTAATTAAGCACACTTTCTGAAATGGACACATAATGTAACTGAAGGAGCTATGGATTTAGTATATCAAGCTAGCAGCTGTTAGAGATGTGATATTAGCAGATTCCTTCTCCATAAATTCTTTGAATTTTTTCAAAGCACAAGTGGGGTAAAAGAAAACAAAATATGTGTATGAATGAAGTGAGGATGTATGGAGTCTGTTGAATGATACTCTATTCATGAAGCTGGATTCTTTTTTTTTTTTTTTTTTTTTAAGATATGTTTAGAATCAGGCGGTGTGAGTATGATGCTGTTAGGGTTGAATACAGATTTCAGAGCTCTCTCTACCCTCTGAATGCTAACCATATATGCAAATAGCTTCACTGGAGTATAAAGAGATCCTGAAAGAAAGTTTTGGTAAGCACATTCTTTTACACCTAGTTTAGCAAGGACAGTATCCACCATAGTACTCTATATGGAGATCTAAAGCTTTAATTTACTGCCTCTTTGCCACTTTTCATGACATACAGAAAGCTTCCTGAGAATTAGCCCTTGTTTCTGATTTAAAGGAATACTGTAGTATTTTGTAGTGGTGTGTTTTCTTTGTTTTTAGGTAGTATCTATTCTATGTTATATATTTCCCATGAGGAGTTCATATGTTCAGTGGCAGTTTCAATGTTGATTGTGTAGAAACATCAAACTTTTTTTTTTTTTTTTAATTTTTTTTTTTCAACGTTTATTTATTTTTGGGACAGAGAGAGACAGAGCATGAACGGGGGAGGGGCAGAGAGAGAGGGAGACACAGAATCGGAAACAGGCTCCAGGCTCTGAGCCATCAGCCCAGAGCCCGACGCGGGGCTCGAACTCTCGGACCGCGAGATCGTGACCTGGCTGAAGTCGGACGCTTAACCGACTGCGCCACCCAGGCGCCCCTACATTCTATCTTTTCAATGACACTAAAAACTCATTAGAAACCGAGGCTTAATTTCATTTCTTTTGTATCTTTCTAGAGATGACTATAGTAAATATTCTCTTTGTCACTTCTAAGTCAGTTAACTATCTTAAGTACTTCCTCTGTGTCTAGGCATTTTTATGTATCTTAGCTCCAGTGGCCCCAGGAACTTTTGAGAATTCTTAGTTTTTACTGCAGTAGTTTCTGTGAAAGAAAGCAAATGGTAAGTATTTCTTGGTTTAATTTAAAAATCTTACCATGTATGCAAGTTATACATGGTTAAGAAGAAAAAAAAAACATGGAGAAATGTTGATGAATAATTTAAGTGACACAAGCTGCAGGTAGGATTAGCATATACATATGATTACAGTTATGCAAAAACTAATCTTATGCTTAGGGGGAAAAAAACCCCTGGAATCTAATGAACCAAAATGTTGATAGGTGCTGTTTTTGAGTGGTAGGTCTTATGGCTGATTGTTTTCTACTTTTCTCTTTTTCTGGCTGATTCTTTTGTCTTTTTCCCAAGTTTTCTTTATTTTCCCCCCAAGTTTTCTTTAATGAGGATGTTTTTTAATAATGAAAAAAATTGTATTTTGTTTTGGCCTCTGATAGATAAAATAGTGGAATTTTAGATTTGACAGTAGTAAAGATTTTCTTTTCTTTTTTTAAGTTTTCCTTTTATTTTTTAATTTTTATTTATTACGTTTTTATTTAAGCTATGGGTCATTTCCTGCTTTTCCTTCATGGTCTGAGAAGCCAGGTTTCTTTCTCTGTAATGAAGCATAAGTAAGATCCCACACAATTCTTAAGTTTATTTTAACGTGTATTTATTTTTGAGAGAGAGACAGAGACAGAGAGTGAGTCGGGTAGGGGCAGAGGGAGAGAGGGAGAGACGGAGTGTGAGTTGGGGAGGGACAGAGAGAGAGAGAGAGAGAGAGAGAGAGAGAGAGGGAGAGGGAGAGAGAGGGAGATAGAGAATCCAAAGCAGGCTCCAGGCTCTAAGCTGTCAGCACAGAGCTGGATGTGGGGCTCGAACTCATGAACCGAGAGATCATTAGCTGAGCCAAAGTTGGATGCTTAACCTACTGAGCCACCCAGGCACCCCTAAAGATTTTCTTTTAAAATGGAAAAACTTGGTGTGCCTGGGTGACTCAGGTCATGATCTCACGGTTTGTGAGTTCAAGCCCTCCATCGGGCTCCATGCTGACAGTGTGAAGCCTGCTTGGGATTCTCTCTCTCCCTCTCTTTTTGCCCCTTGCACATGAGTTTACTCTCTTTCTCTCTCAAAATAAATAAATAAACTTTAAAAAAAAAATGGAAAAACTTTGAGTCTGGGTGGCTTAGTTAAACATCCAACTCTTGATCTCAGCTCACATCTTGATCTTGGGGTCACGAGTTCAAGCCCCGCATTGGGCTCCATGCTGGGCACGAAGCCTACTTTAAAAAAAATTAAAATGGAAAAACTTTGTTTAGTTCAATGTGATAGCATGTTGATTGTGAACCTTAATTAATGTCCACCACAGTGAATGAAGTAGGGAGGGGCTAACCTGATTCAGTTGTTTGATCATGTCTGCTTTGTGACTCATTTGAGAGGTTTGTTACTGGGTTTTGGGTGGGGGAGCCAACTGTGGCATCCTCAGCAAATGGTTAACTGGAAAACTGAAAGAGCTGATGAGAAAATCTGCCTCACTACCTTGTTTTCTTGTTTTTTTGTTTTTTTGTTTTGTTTAAACAAGCAAAATAATCTGAGTAGTTGCTTTGGTCTGCCTGTTCAGAGTCAGCCAGCATTTATTGAACACCTCCTTTGTGCTAGCTGGGCAACTCCTGGAAAACTGTTTTCTTTGTCTTGGGTGAGAGGAACACCACGTCAAATTGACTTCCTTGGAAAATAGACTCTGAAAGATGTTTCCTGAAGAGAGCTGTCAGCTGATGTATCCTTATCACTTCTTCCTGCCCACCATGGACTTCCTTGTCTGATGTTTTTCTGTAAGGAATATGTATAATGTCTTTAGAATGAAGCACAGCTGTCTGGAAGGTTACAAAGAATGCAGTGAATCCTAAGACAGCTGCCTCCCCCCCCCCCCCTGTTTTTCCTCTAAAGTATCTCTACCAGGGTATTAGAACTTAAACAGCCAATCCATATTTATTTGGCAGTCTCTGTTTTCACGGCTGTAAAGCTTTCCATGAGTAAAACAGGAAAATCTAAGATGAACACCTCTTTAAACCAGAAGAAACATACAGTTTAGATAGTTAACAGAGTAGCATTTTTGGAAAATGTTTTAATGTGTTTAGAAGTGAGAGCACTTACTTGCTCTGGCCTGGTAGACAAGAATTTCAAGAAGGAGCTGGACTTTTAGGGATAATTTTGATTTACCTAGTGCAGATTTGGGGGGAATGGAGGTTTGGGGGCCAGTAAAGTGAAGGAAATATTGAGCAAAGGCATGGAGTTGGAAATGCCTACATTGTATTTTAGGACCAATGAGTTATAATAAGAAATAATACCACCTACCATTTATTGAAAATATGTGGCAGGCAATGTGCTGATAGCTTCACCTGGGCTATTTTAATTGATCTCAGAAGTCAGTTTTTATAGCTTTCATTTTGCAGATGATGATTCTGAGACTCAGAAAGGTTAATTACCTAACTTAAGGTTACAGTTAGTAAATTAAGGAGCCAGATCGTCCATGTAAAAAACATTGGGGAGTAACTAGATTGTAAAGTGCTTTCGATGCCAGGCTAAGAAATTTGGATCTTGTTATGTAGGTTCTAGAAATTAATGTGGCAGTTTGAAGCAGGGAAGTGATATGATCATATGATTTTAGGAGCATTAATCTGATATTCAAGAAGATTGGAGAGGGAAGGTTGGTTAGGAAGTTCAAGCTCATTTCCTTCAGGAAGGTAGGCCTCTTGATCTTCAATTCACTTTTATGCATATATAAAAATATATTTATTTTCTTGAAATATAGGTTTATGGATGTGTAATTTTTGGTTGATAGTTATTTTGTCTTAGAAACTGGAATATGTAACTTAGATGCTTTCTGGTTTCCATTATTACTGTGGTGAAGTCTGTGCTTCAGTTCATCATATCCTCAGTCTTTTCTAGGTTGCCTGTCTTCTCTCCAGCTACTTTAAAGATCTCTTCTTTGTCTTTGGCATTCTGAAATGTTACTATTTTCCTTGTTAATTTGCTATACTTTGTGTATCTATGACTTTATGTCTTTGCTGAAAATTCTAAGGTTTGTTTAAATACTGTCTACTTTCTGTTCCTTAATTCTTTCCTTCTGTAACTCTGATCAGATATATATTCATTCTATCTTTCAAGACTGTTAACCTTTCTGTCATAATTTCATATTCCCTCTGTGCTATTTTGGGTTATTTATTTAGCTTTGATTTACAGCTCTTTTTTTCAGCTGTGTCTAATCTGTTATTTAACCAATACATAGAGTTTTTTTTTTCACCAATTATATTGCTCATTTTTGAAATTTTTACTTGGTTCTTTTTATAATCTGGTCTCTTTTGTTTGCTCATATTTTTAAGTCCTTTTTAATTTTTTTAAGTTTATTTTTATTTATTTTGAGAGAGAGAGATAGCAAGTGGGGGAAGGGCAGAGAGAGAGGAAGACAGAATCCCAAGCAGGCTCTGCGTTGTTAGTGCAGAGCCGTATGTGGGGCTCAAGCCCATGAACTGTGAGATTATGACCTGAGCTGAAGAATCAGAAGCTTAACTGACAGAGCCACTCAGGCACCCCTAAGTCCTTTCAAAAAAACATTTCAAGTGTAGCTGTTTTATAATCTTTATCTGATACTTTAGGTATCTGAAGTTCCTGGAGATCAAAATATAATGTGTGTTGTTTCTTATGACTGTTTTTTTTTTTTTTTTTAATTTTTTTTTTCAATGTTTATTCATTTTTGGGACAGAGAGAGACAGAGCATGAACGGGGGAGGGGCAGAGAGAGAGGGAGACACAGAATCGGAAACAGGCTCCAGGCTCTGAGCCATCAGCCCAGAGCCTGATGCGGGGCTCGAACTCACAGACCGCGAGATCGTGACCTGGCTGAAGTCGGACGCCTAACCGACTGCGCCACCCAGGCGCCCCTCTTATGACTGTTAAGTTGGTTTGTTTGTTTTTCTTTATTCATAAGCTGACACTTGGTTGATCGTTATTAGTGGAAATATGGGTCTGACCTTATGATGCTTCTTATGAGAGTAGCTTCCACCAGACAGTGGCCACCTGGGATGGCTTTACTCCTTTGAGGGTCCCTGGGATTATTTGAAGATGCTCAGCTTCTCTGCCTTCCTGCTGGCCCAACGGCACAGTCTCCCCACTAAAGTGTTAAAAATGAGCATTTGCTCTCAGAGTCACACCCCCACCTATCTTTCTGGTTTCAGCCTGTGGCTGTTTTATTTTGCAGATCCCCCCATCTCCTGGGAGCCCAGAGGTATATTAGAAACTATGGTGTGCATTGGACCTTGTTATTGGAATGAAAAGGCCTTTTGAAATATCTAATCCATACTGCTGGAAACAGGAATCTCAGCTTTTACTTAACCTGCCCCCACCCCCCCTTTTTTAAAGATCATTTTAATTTCTTTTTTTTTTTCTTTTTTGAAGAGACAGAGAGCATGAGTGGGGAGAAGGGGCAAAGGGAGAGAAAAAGAGAATCTTTAGCAGGCTTCATGCTGAGCATGGAGCCCAATGTGGGGCTTGATCCCACAACCCTGGGATCATAACCTGAGCCAAAATCAAGAGTTGGATGCTCAACCAACTGAGTCACACGGGTGCCCCTGGTCCCCCTTTTGATTAACATAAGAGTCACATACGTTTCTTTAAATGTTCATCTTGTGAAGGCAATTTGTTTTCAGTTTTCAGATATAAAATAAAAAAATATTGACTATGTGTTTTCAGAGCACATATATACTCAGGTTGTGGTATGCATGAAGGAAAGGATTGCATGATTCTTGCTAAGCATCACTGCTTTGAGGATGGGGCTATATTATTTTAAAGATATGCCCAGTTGTACAACTATAATCTCTGTGGATTGGATTCTCTGAGAAGCAACCATCTATCATTCAAAATACAGCAACTTAAAATTTGGAGAATTACAGCTGTTTTGCACTAGACAGGCACCTGAAATAGCAGCTAGGAACAGGTATAGGTGAAGACATTCAGAGGTAAAATGTAAAAGTAACCTTGAGCTTTATAGCTGATATCTGAATCTGAGATTCAGATTCCTACAGAATGAAATGCTGGTTCTCTGAAAGGCTGATCAGTCCATGTACTGGGAAGAAGAAAACCACCCACTGCATCTTGGGAAGGCTCCATTGTTTGTAGCCTTTCAGATACTTTTCTGGTTGAAGGAAGGATCACAGCATCGTGGGTGTTAGGCATTCTGGATTCATTTCCCAGCATTGCATGTGATTCATATTTGGACCTTGGGGAGACAATATTGGTTTTAATCCAAATCATTTGAAAGTAATTTAAACACCATTCCTCTCACACTACCAGCAAAACATCTACATTTCATTCCCCTTATTAGATGGCTCACTTTAACTATATGAGTTTTACATCAAAAGAAGTGATTTTATGAGAAGTTAAGAGAATTTTTAACTGGTTAGTTGAATTAGTTTATTTGTTGATTAAAAGTGCATTAGAAGTTTACAAAAATCTCTTTCTTTACTGAAAGTTTAGAAGTGTTTTAGAAACAGGTAAACTTGGTTTGAACTCTAAGAGGTTGGGAATATTCATCTTTCAGAGCCTCAGGGTTTTTTTGTTTTTTGTTTTTTTTTTGTTTTTGTTTTTGTTTTTTTTTAAATCTGCTACAGCCTTACTATGTCTAATGTTTTAAGAGTTTCTGTGTTTCTTGGGGCACCTGGTGGCTCAGTCGGTTAAGCGTCTGACTTCAGCTCAGGTCATGGCCTCACAATTCGTGGGTTCGAGCCCTGCATCCGGCTCTGTGCTGACAGCTCAGAGCCTGGAGCCTGCTTCACATTCTGTCTCTCTCTCTGCCCCTCCCCCTTCACACTCTGTCTCTCAAAAATGAATAAACGTTAAAAAAATTAAAAAAAAAAGTTTCTGTATTTGTTTACCCTGAAGAAAAAATTGAGAACTTTTGGTTAGATTGGTGTTCTTAATTCAGTTTGATTTCTTAGTATCAGATATGAAGCTTCACTCTAACCATAAGTCCACTGGTAATAAAGAACCAGTTTAGAACCTTAGTTGTGAGGCTTTAGAGCACTGGTTCAGTAAGAACAAATATTTAAGTGTCTTTAATTTAATAGGCACTGTTTCAGACTGTCCAGATACATTGGTGAAGTAGCTTATGGTATGAATACTTCATAGGAAATAAAGCTACAGATCCTTTCCTCCAAACGGTATTCTTATGTACATATATTAAAAAAATATATATACTATTTTTGGGGGTTTATAGCCCCCAGAAGATTATTTATACACCTCAGGTTGAGAAACCTGCCCTAGGGCTCAGGATCCTTATGGGGGACACATCCTTAGAATGAATGTTTTTTGAAATAGATGCTTACTGCATATAGAGTTCAGGAGCATTACAAAAATGTTATTTTATTCTTCTGTTATTTCTTCTTTCCATTAATTCTGTTATAGCCCAACATTTCTGTTAGACTCTTTATATATTATGACTCTTAGTGTCAAACATCTGGTTATATTCTCTATACATTTCCAATTTAAATTTCTCTATAGGTAAGTCAGAGAGTGAAGAGTTTGATTTAAATGGAAAACAAAGCATACTTGTAACTTTAGACATGCTTAATTCCATAATTTTCAGCGTTTCATCATGTCAGTCAGCTCTAGGAGGTATGCAGGGGTAAGCCATATGAAAGACAGAGTGAAATGGCAAGATGAAATTATTGCTGGAATTCCTCTTCCATCTATGTCTGGTGTCTGTTTATAGCAGGTTTCGCTGTCTCTCTGTTCCTCCCTGGCTCACTCTCTTTCTTTTACTTAGGCATTAGTGATGAGAGAAGAGTCCTGAAGATGTTTCATAACATTGGATGAGGGACTTCACTGAAGCCAGAATAAATATTTTCTCCTTCTATTACTCTGTGGCTAATATGCCACATGCTGTTTGCAAATTACAACAAACTATTCCTCAGAGTGAGTTCAGGGTCAGGTAATTTTCTTGAGAAGGAGTATGTTTTGTGTTTTGTTCTTTCTTCAACTCCCAGGTTTTACTTTCTGTGCTTTTCTTGTCAAGTACGTTTTCTACGTGTAGAGTAAATAAAATCTGTTAAAACTTTGGTTGTTTCTATTATATGCGAGCAGCACCTTTTGGCTCATATATTTTAAAAGCTACTTTTAATGAAACCTCGAGGAAGAAAATGTAATTGGAATTTAGAGTCCCGGTTTTAAGCCTCATGACTTGCCTACAGCATGATGATAATGTGATATGTTTGGTTGTAAAGCCTTAGTTTCCAGTGGAAATCACTGCTTTGCCTTCAAGGGAGAGATTACTAGACTTGGGTTTCCTCATGACAGAGGTGAGGCAATTCTTTACCTGTCCACAGCCACCCTTTTCATTGAGGCACTGGATTCTAGAGAAATGTTTCTTTCTCTTTTTCTTTTGCAAGATTATGGCCATGTAATAAAGGGAACATAGATCATAAGACTTTATTTACTTTTTATTGGGAATCATGATTTGGAGCATGTTCTTTATCTCTGTAAAATTGTTTCATTATTATCTTCTGAGTAACCCTTGTTTATTCCATTTCTATCTTATTATCATGGCCCGTCTACCCTGAAATATGGAGTATAGTCTTCTTCTTCATTCCTACTTATTCCCTAGTGTCCAGCTTAGTGTACTTCTCTGTAAAGTCTTTTTTAGATCTCTAACCTGGAGTGATCTTGTCCTCTTCTGAATTCCTATTTATTAGGAAGAGCATAAACTAGACCCAAGATTTGGGTCTCAGCTCTGCTATATGACTTGCCAAAATTAATTTACTTTAAAAATTTACTGTAAAAAATAGTGATAATGTGTAACTTTGTAGGATTGTTTTTCAAACCAGTGACTATATGTAAAGCTGCCATCAAAGTATCTAAATAAATGGTAACAAAGGTAACACTAATTAATATAGCAAAATTAAAATTAATTACATAATTCTTATAAAATGCTCTGCAGAGGGTCTGGCAAAACAATACGCTTTTAGTGTTAGGTTTGTTTTTTGTTCTTGCTGTTGTTATTAGTAAGTGGTAGAGATTTACTTTATTACTGTTGTTGCTGTTACTGTTACTGTTTTACTACAGTTCATTTGATCCTTAATTATTCAGAAGCAAGTTTAAAGTGAAGTTTATCAAGCTTATGCTTTTGGACTCCTCACTTAAAAAGGGACCCCTTTTGGGGCACCTGGGTGACTCAGTCGTTTGGGGCTCTGACTTCAGCTCAGGCCGTGATCTCATGGTTTGTCTCTGTGTCCAGCTTTGTTCTGACAGCCTGAAGCCTGCTTTGGATTCTGTGTCTCTCTACCCCTCTCCTGCTCATTTTCTGTCTCTCTCAAAAATAAATAAACATTAACAAAATTTAAAAATTTTAAGGCCCCGGATTTCATACTAGCAATATGTCCTCAAATTTGCATAAATTAGGTGCCATAGCTATAATCAATTAAGATTTTTCTCTTCTTCCACTTTGCCTTCCCCTCTGTCATACTTCTCCTTATGTTGAGTAGTATTGTAATGGTCACAGGCATTTTCCCCAGCTAAGGGGAAGTGAGTTGGGAACACATTCAGTTCTGGTTTTAGTGGAATTGTTTATGTGGTCCATGGTCACTGGTATATAGAGCTGTTATTGCTAACCATCTCAGTGTAAGAATGGCTTCTGAGAATATTCAGCCATGTTGTTTGACTTACGAGGATTGTGATATGAAATTGTAGAGCCTACTGTGAGTGCCATTTTTAAGCCCTCATAATGCCATTATAGTGAGTATGTGGTTGAAAAGTAGGTAATGAGTTTTCTCATGTCAAAGAGTATTTAAGATTTGTCACTGTTCAAGAAAACTCAAAATATTCTGAAGTCTTACAGCTTAAATGTGAAAGAAACTTTAGATAGAAGTTTTTGCAAATTTAACAATACTTAACACTTTGCATGATTTGCCAATAGTGCATATTTTATTTTCCTGTGATATTACCAATAATGAATAATGAGTTATGAAGCAGAAAGAAACTTTCCTAAAGTATCAATATTACATTTTTTTATTAATCATGCTGAAAGAAAATCTTAATTATCATTGTTATTTTCATAGGCAATATTACAAAATGATTGGCATATGATAAGGTGATTTAAAATCCCAAGATAAAGGAAAGATTGTAGAGTACCAAGGAATTAATGAAAATATTGTTATATGTCTAGATTTTGTGATATTTGTGTGGCCAGCTTTTAAAACTTATAATTTTTTTTGTGATTTTTGTTCTCTTTCTTAATAAATATTCACTTACTACCTAATTTTGTATTCATAATTTTGTATTCATTTTCTTATTGAGGGACTCAAAATTGTAGCATCAGGCTGCACAAAACCTAGTATACACTAATTATACTCTAATTTGAATCATATCTTTGGATGTTAGATTGACCTAATTTAAATTATTAATGGCAGTATATTTTTCCTATTTGTGTACCTTTGACTCTTCAAGTAGTTTGCAGTTTGAGGGTAGAAATCTTGTCTTAATGCCTAGCATAATTCTTGAAGTAGGTGTACAGATATAGGTATACAGATATTCATTGATGAGAGAACAGTGTGGCAAAAGGAGGTGTCTATTCTTTAGTTGTGGGTTTGAGAAAGGGGTAGGAGTTTCACTAGCTGTTTTAGATGGGGGCTGACAAGTATTTCTGTTCAAACATATTACAGTCTTGACAGATGAGAAGCCATGGTCTAATTTTTATGTTTCTTAATCTTTATTTTAAAGTAATTTGGAGCCAGCAGACCTGGTTTCTACTTTTCCACTTTGATCTCTGATACTTTCAAGTTTTGAGGTTATAATTGTCTCCTAATATATTTCAGACTTATTCTCTTAATCTAGGAAGAGATTATAATACCCACTTTATAGGATTGTTACATGGATCAATTGAGACAGTAAGTGAAAGTGGTACTTTGCCAAATGCTACACACTTTCACAAGTGCTACAAATGTAAACTATTACCATTCTTTGCTTTATTCCTTTTGGGTGCTCAAGTTTTATTAGACCTCTGGTTCTCCAAAACTTTAGGTTACAATCCTAATTAGAGGAACTTTTTTTTTAAGTAGGATTACACCCACTGCAGAGCCCAACATGGGGCTTGAACTCAAAACCCTGAGATCAAGACCTGTGCTGAGATCAAGAGTCAGACAGTTAACTGACTGAGCCATGCAGGCACCCCAAGGAACTTTCTTCTATTAAAGCTTCCCTGATGGTTTATTTTGATGAGATTGCCAGTTAATTTTTTTTTTTCTATGTAGGAAAGACATTTCATCTAAAGTACAGATAGTGTCCTTAATTAAAAACAAAACAAAACAAAACCAAAAAACAAAAAAAGCTAGTTTTAAGTTTCAAGAGTAAAGAAGAAAAAATTCTCTTTGACATTCTGGGATTTAAAAAATGGCTCAATGATATTTGTAGAAAGGATTAGACCTTTCATGCTTTGGGAAATTTTCATGTCTGAACTAGCAAACTTTCAATAATAAAAAGCATCGGTGAGAATTTCAGCATATCTTTAGTAAAGGGGATGCCAATATAAATCAGTGAGTTTACATTAAAAATAAATGTCTTATTAGATAAATAGATATTAAGAATGGATGAGTTCAGGATAAGAAAATGCCTTATGAATCAATAGATCTCCATATTTCATAGGCTATTTCCACCTGAGAGTTTTACGTTGCCTTTTCCCAAACCCTTAGTGAAATGAAGTGACAGAATTTCATGTTCTCAGATAAGTGTGCCATATAATGTTAGCAGTCCTTCAGATGAAGTGCTTTTTTTTTTCTTTTTTTGCATATGGGAGTATGAAGGAAAACATTCTCTAACTAAACAAATAAAATACCTCTGTGTTTTTTAAATACCTCTGTTTTAAGGCCCAAAGAATATATAGTTTTAAAAAATGCTAAAACCATATGTTGTTATTAAACCAGAGCATTATAGGCATTAAATTCTGGGCTCCCAGCTCTCTCTCACAGATTATATTTTTATTTATTTCAAAGCATTAGTTGAAGTCTGGAGAGTCTGAATGTATTAACTACTGCTCAAAGTTAGAGGCACTCAATCATTGGAGGGCCAAAATTTGGAATCTGTCTTGTTACAAACCTAGGTAGGTAAGATACTTAAAAAAAAAAAAAAAAGTCCTCTTCTTTTGAAGGTCATTCATGTTGGACTTCTCTGGAAGAGGGAACTGTCTCATAGGCCAAATCTAATTTCTCAGTAACTGGAGTGGTTATCAGGAGATCTATACTTTGTCACTGATGTACATGATGATTTCAGCAACTCATTTAATCATCTTGTGTTAAGTTTTCTACCCACCAAGGTAATATTTACCCCTCTCAACTCACACAGATATATAGCTTATAGGATTTTAGAGCTGAAAGATCTCATAAGACATGGTTTCTCCTTCCTTCCTTTTTCCTTTTTCTTTCTTTTCTTTTCTCTTCTTTCTTTTCTTTTCTTTTCTTTTCTTTCTTTCTTTCTTTCTTTCTTTCTTTCTTTCTTTCTTTCTTATTTATTTATTTTGAGGGGGGTGGGGCAGAGAGAAAAGGAGAGAGAATCCCAGGCAGGCTTTGCATTGTCAGCACAGAGGCTGGTGCAGAGCTCCATCTCATGAACCTAAGCCAGAATCAAGAGTTGGGTACTTAATCGACTGAGCCACCCAGGCGCTCCTAAGACATCATTTCTTAACCTTAGCATTGTTGATCTTTTGAGCTGGATAATCATTTGTTATGGTGAGTTGTCCTGTACATTGTAGGATGTTTAGCAGCATCCCTGACCTCTAAATGCCAGTAGTAGGACTGCTAGTTATGATAGCCAAAAATGACTCCAGACATTTCCAAATATTCTGTGGATAGCAGTATCTCTATTAGTTGAGAACCCCTGCTGTAAGAGATTATTCAAGGTAAGATAGCTGAGGCCTAGAGAAATTCAGTCACCAGCTTTAGATCACATAAATATTAAGTGGTTTAGCTGGAAGTAGAATCCAACTTTATTAATATAATCCCAACCCAATTCCCTGGTTTCCCCCCTTCCCTCTTTTTTTAATGTTTGTTTGTTTGTTTATTTATTTATTTATTTAATTTTACTTATTTTTGAGAGAGAGACAGAGGCAGAGAGAGAGAATCTCAAGCAGGCTCCACATGTCATTGCAGAGCCTGATGCCAGGCTCAAATTCATGAACTGTGAGATCATGACCTGAGCTGAAATCAAGAGTCAGATTCTCAGTTGACTGAGCTACCCAGGCACCCCTCCTGGGTTTCCCCCTTAAATTAATTTAGAGTTTCATTTCATGTCAAAAGCAGTGGCATACATTTAAAATTTTGACACCAAAAGAAATATTGACAAATCTACATTTACCAGTTTTGTATTACCCACTCACTTCCATCCCACCACTTCCAAAGCTCTTAACCATACATCCCAAACAACCTTGCTTTCTTAATTCTTAAACACTTGAAAAATGCTAGAGCACCACTTTAGCTCCTGCTGTCCCAACAGGGCACCCTCTGCACAGAGCCCTGACCTATGCCCACTTCAGCTCCATCTGTCCCATCAGGCCCCTAGGCTGTGCCCAGTCCAACTCTAGCCATCCTGCTGGGGTGGCTGGTACAGAGTGCTTCAGGACCACTGGTTCGTGCCCACTTCAGTTCCAGCTAGTCAGCTAAAGCTTTCAGGCACTCACAGTCTGCACTGGGCATGTTCCCTCATAAGGCCACTCCTTCAAGACTGGGAGGCATAGCTGTTTTCCTTAATTCATAGAAACAAACACAGAAAATCAAACAAAATGAGGATATGGAAATATGCTTCAAACAAAAGAGTGAGACAAAACTTAAGAACTAAATGAAATGAAAATAATGTGTCTGATAATGACTTCAAAGTATTGGTCATAAAAGCACTCACTGGACTTGAGAGAACAGTGGATGAACTCAGTGAGAACTTCAACAAAGAGAGAAGTATAAAAAAGAACCAATAAGAGTTTTAGAATACAATAACTGAAGTGAAAAATACACTAGAGGGAATCAACATCAGATTAGAGGATACAGAAAAATGGATTAGCAATCTGGAAGACAAGGCAATGGAAAGCACTCAAGCTGAACAGAAAAGAAAAAAAACAGAGAGAAAAAAAAATAAGATAGGTTAAGGGACCTCTGGTATAGCATCAAGCACACTAACATCTACCTTCTAGGGTTCCCAGAAAGAGAAAAAGGAGGCAGAAAATTTATTTGAAGAAATAATAGCTGAAAACTTTCCTAACCTGAGAAAAGAAACAGACATCCAGGTCCAAGAAGCAAAGAGAGCCCCAAACAAGATGAATTCAAGGAGGTCTGTGCTAAGACATATAATAATTAAAATGTCAAGAATTAAAGAATCTTAAAAGCAACAATTGAAAAACTACTATTTATTTATGTACGAGGGAAACCCGATAAGGCTTTCAGCTGATTTTTCAGTGGAAACTTTGCAGGCTAGCGGGAGTGGAATAGTATATTCAAAGTGCTGAAAGGGGAAAAAGTGAAATAAAAAACCCTGCAACCAAGAATAGTCTGCCTGGCAAGATTATAATTCAGAATTTAAAGAGAGATAAAATTTCCCCAGAGAAACAAGAGTTAAAGGATTTCATCACCGCTAAGCTGGCCTTATAGGTAATGTTAAAGGGACATCTTTTAGTGGAAAAGAAAAGGCAGTAAGTAGAAAGTGAGAAAATTATGAAAGGAAAAATTTCACTGGTAAAAGCAAACATATAAAAGATTCAGTCCTTTATAAAGCTAGTATGAAGGTTAAAAGACAAGAGTAATAAAATTAATTTTATCTAAAATATTAAAGGATTCTTGAAATGATGAAACTTATGACTTCATATACATAAAACATGGAAGAGAAGGAGTAAAAATATAGTGTTTTTATGTTTTTGAATTTAAGTGACCATCAACTTAATACAGACCACTGTATACTTAGGGTGTTGTATGTGAACCTCATGGTAACCACAAATCAAAAACATGTAATAGATATAATGTATAACAAAACATATAACAAAAAAAAAATGAAGAGAAAGCAATCCAAGTATAACGCTGAAATAAGTCATCAATCACAAGGGAAGAGAAACAACCACAAAACAAAAAACAAGAGAGGAAAAGAAGAAAAGAAAAAAGAACTACAAAACAACCAGAAATAGTTAACAAAATGACAATAAATATGTATTATCAATAATTGCTTTAAATGTAAATGTTCTAAATGTGCCAATCAAAAGACAGGGTGACTGGATTTAAAAAAAGAAACCATCTCTATGCTGCCTGCAAGAGACTCACTTCAGACCTAAATACACTTATGGACTGAAAGTGAAGGGTTGGAAAATATATTTCATGTAAATGGAAGTGTAAAAACCTGGGGTAGCAATACCTTATCAGATAAAATAGACTTTAAAACAAAGATTATAACAAGAGACAAAAAGTATCATTGCATAATGATAAAGGGATCAATCCAACAAGAGGATATAACAATTTTGAGTACCTGTGCTTCCAGCATAGGAGTAACTAAATAGATAAAGCAAATATTAACAGACATAAAGGTAGAAATTGATGGTAATACAATAGTAATAGGAGTGGATTTTAAAACCCCACTTACATCAATGGATAGATCATCCAGACAGAAAATAAGGAAACCGTGGCCTTGAATGACACATTAGACCAGATGGACTTAGCAGATATATACAGAACATTCTATTGAGAAATAGCAGAATACATTCTTTTCAAATACACATGGAACATTCTTCAGGATAGATCACATTTTAGGCCACAAAATGAGTCTCAGTAAATTTAATAACATTGAAATCATATTGAGCATCTTTTCCAACCACAAAGCTATGAAACTGGCAATCAGTTGCAAAAAAATGGGAAAAAAACCCACAAACATGGGGCTCGAACTCAAGAACCGTGAGATCATGACCTGAGCTGAAGCTGGACACTTAACTGACTGAGCCACCCAGGCACACCATAAAATCTTTGGGGTTTTAGAACAAAAGAACGAAAGAAGTTTTAAGAGTGAAGTTTTTAGTGATACAAGCCTACCTCAAGAAACAAGAAAGATCTCAATCTAACCTTAACACCTAAAGGAACTAGAAAAAAGAAAAAGCCCAAAGTTAGAAGGAAGGAAATAACAGTAAAGATCTGAGTAGAAATAAATGAAAATGGGTACTGCAAAACATTTGAAAATATCAACGAAACTAAGAGCTGGCTCTTTGGACAGATAAACAAAATTAGTAAACCTTTAGTCAGACTTATCAAGAAAAAAAGGACTCAAATAAAATTAGAAATGAAAGAGGAGAATTAATTAAAACCAACACCACAGAAATACCCAGGATAATAGGAGACCACTATGAAAAGTTATATGCCAACAAATTGGACAACCTTGAGGAAATGGATAAATTCCTAGAAACATACAGTCTTCCAATATTGAATCAGGAGGAAACAGAAAATCTGGAAACATCAATAATAGTAGTGAAATTCAATTGGTAATTTAAAAACTCCCAACAAACAAAAGTCCAGGACTAGAGTGCTTCACAGTTGAATTCTTCTAAACATTTAAATAAGAGTTAATACCTATCCTTTAAAAAATATTCCAAAAAATAGAAGACAGAAGAAAGCTTTCCAAATTCATTTTATGAGGCTAGCATTACTCTGACACCAAAACCAAAGACACTACAATAAAAGAAAATTACAGGTCAGATTCCCTGATGAACATAAACACAAAAGTTTTCAACAACATATTAGCAAATCAAATTCAACAATACATTAAAAGGATTATCATACTCAGTGGCGAAAAGCTGAAAACTTTCCCTCTTAGATCAAGAACGAACAAGGATGTCCACTCTCATCATTTCTATTCAACATAGTGCTGAAAGTCCTAGCAGCAGCAATCAGACAAGAAAAAGAAATAAGAGGCATTCAAATTGGTAAGGAAGAAGTAATACTTTCCCTATTTGCAGATGACATGACACTGTATATAAAAAGCCCTAAAGAAACAAAAACAAGACAAGGATGTCCACTCTTACTACTTTTATTCAACATAGTACTGGAAGTCTTAGTCACAGCCATCAGACAACAAAAAGAAATAAAAGGCATCCAAAGTGGTAAGGAAGAAGTAAAACTCACTATTTGCAGATGACATGATACCATATGTAGAAAACCTGAGAGATTCCACCAAAAACTTAGTAGAACTGATAAATGAATTCAGTAAAGTCACAGGATACAAAAACAATGTGCATAAATCTGTTGCATTTCTATACACTAATAATGAAGTATCAGAAAGAAAAATTAAGAAAATAATCCCATTTATAATTGCACCAAAACCATAAGATAGCTAGGAATAAACCTAACCAAGGAGGTGGAAGCCTTATATTCTGAAAACTATAAAACATTGATGAAAGAAATTGAAGAAAACACAAAAAAATGGAAAGACATTCCATGCTCCTGGATTAGAAGAGTAAGTATTGTTAAAATGTCTGTACTACCTGAAACAATCTGCAGGTTGAGTACAATCCCTATCAAAATACCAACAGCATTTTTCATAGAACTAGAACAGACAGTCCTAACATTTGTATGGAGCCACAAAAGACCCCAAGTAGCCAAAGCAGTCTTGAAAATCTCAAGGTATCACAACTCCAGACATCAAATTATAATACAAAGCTGAAGAGATCAAGACAGTATGGTACTGGCACAACAATAAGACACACAGATCAATAGAACAGAACAGAAAACCCAGAAATAAACCTACAAGTATATGGTCAGTTAATCTTCGACAAAGGAAGAAAGAATATGCAACAGGAAAAAGACAGTGTTTTCAACAAATAGTGCTGGGAAAAACTGGACAGCTACATGCAGAAGAATTAAAGTGGACCTCTTTCTTACACCATACACAAATATAAATTCAAAATGGATTGAAGACCTAAATGTGATAGTGGTACATGAAGCCATAAAACTAAAGGAAGCACAGGCAGTTATTTCTCTGACATTGGCTGTAGCCAACATTTTTCTAGCTGTCTCCCGAGGCAAGGGAAATCAAAGCAAAAAAAAACTGTTGGTACTATATCAAAATAAAAAGCTTTTGCATGGTGAAAGAAACAACAAAACTAAAAGCAAACCAAACTGAATGGGAGAAGATATTTGCAAATGACATAAATGATCAAGGATTAGTATCCAAAATATGTAATACAGCGTTTCTAAGCACCTACCACATTCTGTACTGGATAGTGGAGATTCAGTGAACAATTCCTGCTCTCTGGAACCCTGCATTCTAACAATATGTACATAACCAATATACAGCATTCTAATTCTACATACATTATTGATTATATTTGCAACAAAGGCTATCAAGAAAAGTATAGGGGGCTATGAAAGCATATAACAGAAAGTACTAATCTGAAGAATTAGGGAAAGCTTCCCTTAAGGAAGTGACATTTGGGATTGAATCTGATGAGAAGGTAAATTCAACCCTGCAAAACGGTGGCCAGATAATATATGCACTGGGAAACATGTACAGTATCTCTGAGCAGCTATGAGAAAATAAAAACCAGGAAAGCTAACTATAGTGAGCAAAGGGACAACTGACAGGAGAGAAAAACAGACAGGTAAAAAAAAAGGCTCAAGAATTTGAGCTAATACTAAGAGTAATAGAAGTCCCTCAAGAATTTTAAACAAGGGCATGAAAAAAGTAGAGAACAATGATATTTAAAGTATGAACTCAATTATTTCTAAAAATTTACAGAAAAATGACAAATACATAAAAATGTTAAATTGTTGCAACATTGTCCTGGTAAGATTATGATTATTTTTCTTATGTATACTTTTTAAACTTACCAAATTTTACAGACTATAAATTCTCAACAGTGAAAAAAAAAAAAAAAGTCCAGGTCACCAAATATAACACAGTAGTGGCTCCGTTCTTCCCTTGCTTCATGCAACCTTTCCATTGCTACACACATTTATTTGCAGGATACATCCTCCACCCCAGACCTAGTCTTTGCCCCTCAATTCTACTACCAAAGCTTAACTCTAAGGACCACTTCTAACTGCCCTTCAGTACTAGTCCAATCCACATTGTCTAGTGTTACTTCATTTTCTAGGGGAAAATAACACTAAGAATACTGATACCCAGTGAGAAGAATGAAATTTGTGAGAATCTTATTAGGTAGCCAATGCTTTAGCTTAAGATAGTTTATAATGTACTTAGAGGAAAAAACAGCAAGTAAATATAAGCATGGCAGATAATTACACTTAATGTTGAATGGCTCCAGTTTGTCTTACTCTCCAAACCCCTAAGTTTGGACTTCAGGAACTTTCATATTGTGAACTTATGCATGTTCAGAATATTACATAACAACCCAGTTGTATCTGAGTTCAAAAATTTCAATAGATTAAAAAAGCATCTTCAAAGCTCAGTGTCTGAGGTTTTCAACATTGCAGGAGTCTGGAATTTTCAAAAGATATACAGCTGTGTTGCACAGCTATCAGAGAAGAGATTCTGTTAATGAGACCACATGAAATCAGAGATGTCCTTAGCACAGAGCTTGAGGTATTCCAGAATCCAGATGTTCAGATGATTTACCCTGATTTTAAAGGAAAGTGTTTATTTATAAGCTCTCCTACCTGACAGTGTAGTGTTTCTTTTCTGACAACTAATTTTACTCAATTTGCTCTTCTTATCTGGTTTTCCTTTTTTTATGTCTTCCCCTTCATGTCCCCAAGCCAAGCCTGAATTTCTACATACTGAAAACCCAAGATATGATAAACTGAAACATTAGATATGGAATTAAACAACTAAACAAAATTTACCAAGTGCTACTATGTTTCCAAACATAATGCTTATTAAAACCCATAAAACTTGGAAGTACATAAAGAATGGAAGATATAAGAAGGTTCAGCATAAACCTTAGGTAACACAGAGATTTAATTTAATACATGGGCACTAGAATTCAGAAATACATCTTCTAGAGACCCTTGATCAGAACAAAATTCACTACTTTTCAATACCCCATACATCATATCCAACTTAAATTTACCAGTATGACTTACAATGCAGATTGAAATCTTCCAAACCATCCATTCCAATTGCTCTTAAGTGTTGCTCAAGCATTTTTTATTGAAGTATGGTTGACATACAACATTGTATTCGTTTTGGGTGTACAATATAATGATTTTAAGATTATGTATATTACCAAATGCTCACCACCATGAGTGTAGTAACCATCTGTCACCATACAAAGTTGTTATAATATTATTGACTATATTCCCCATGGTGTAACTTTCATACCTGTGACTTATTTTGTAACTGGACATTTGTACCTCTTAATCAGCTTCACCTACTTCACCCATCCCCTGACCCCCTTCACTCTTGCAACCAGCAGTTTGTTCTCTGTATTTATTCTGAGAAAGTAAGTAGGGGAGAAGCAAAGAGAGAGGGGAATCCCAAGCAGGCTTTGCACCATCAGTGTAGAGACTGATGCGGGGCTCGACCCAATGACAGAGATCATAACCTGAGCCAAAACCAAGAGTCGGACTCTCAACTGACAGAACAACTCAGAAGCCCTTGTTCTTTGTATATATGAGTCTGTTTCTGTTTTTCCTTGTTTGTTCATTTGTTTTTTGGATTCTACACGTAAGTAAAATCATAGGGTGTTGGTCTTTTTCTGTCTTTATTCACTTAGCATAATACCTCCTGCATCTATCCAGGTTGTCCTAAATGGCAAGATTTCATTCCTTTTTAGTAATACATACATACCACATCTGCTCTATCCATTCATCTATGGATAGACATTTAGGTTACTTCTGTATCTTGGCTATTGTAACTAATGCTGCAATAAACACTGGAGTGCATATATCTTTTTGAATACATTTTTCAATCCTTCAGTGAAACATCCAGAAATGGAATTATTAGGTCATGTGGTATTTCTATTTGTAATTTCTTGAGGAACATCCATACTGTTTTCCATAGTGGATGCAGCAATTTACATTCCCACAAACTGCACACACGGGTTCCCTTTTGTCCACATCCTTGCTAACATTTGTTATTTCTTGCCTTGATAGTAGCCATTCTGACCAGTGTGAGTTGATATATCATTCTGGCTGATTTGCATTTCTCTAATGATTAGTGATGTTGAGCATCTTTTCAAGTGCTTTCTGGTCATATCTATGTCTTCTCTGGAAAAATACATATTCAAGTACTCGGCCCCTTTTTTAATCAGATTATTTTTTGATGTTGAGTTTAAGAGTTCTTTATGTATTTTGGATACTGATCCTTTATCACATGTATCATTTGCAAATATCTACTCACATTGACTAGGTTGCTTTTTTTGTTTTGTTGATTGTTTCCTTCACTGTGCAAAAGCATTTTATTTTTTTATTTATTTTTATTTTTTATTTTTTATTTAATTTATTTTTTTTAAATTTACATCCAAGTTAGTTAGCCTGTAGTGCAACAATGATTTCAGGAGTAGATTCCTTAATGCCCCTTATCCATTTAGCCCATCCCCTCCCACAAAAGCATTTTATGTTGATGTAATCTCAACACTTTAATTTTGCTTTTGTCTCCCTTGCCTGAATAGACAGAAGCAGAAAAAACATTGCTAAAGCCAGTGTCCAAGAGTTTACTGCCTAATTTTTTTTTTGTTTTGTTTTTGGTTTCAGGTCTTACATGTAGGTCTTTAATCCATTTGAGTTTATTTTTGTGTATGGTGTAAGAAAGTGGTTCAGTTTCATTCTTTTACATCTTGCTGTCCAGTTTTCTCATTTATTGAAGAGACTCTTCCCCATTGTATATTTTTTACTTTTTTTTTGAGATTAATTGACCATATAAGTATGGGTTTATTTCTGGGTTCTCTATTCTGTTCTATTGGTCTGTGTGTCTATTTTTGTGTCAGTGTCATAATGTTTATTACAGCTTTGTAGTACAGTTTGAAATCATGGATTGTGATTGTGCTCTTCTTTCTCAAGATTGCTTTGGCTCTGCCAGGTCTTTTGTGGCTCCATACAAATTGTGGGATTATTTGGTCTTGCTCTGTGAAAAACACTATTGGCATTCTGATATGCATTGCAGTGAATTCTATAGACTGGGGTAGTATGGACATTTCAACAATATTAATTCTTCCAATGCATGAGCATGGACTGTCTTCCCATTTATTTGTGTCATCATCAATTTCTTTCATCAGTGGCTTGTTGTTTTCAGAGTACAGGTCTCTCACTTCCTTTGTTAAATGTATTCCTAAGTTAAGTATTTTATTATTATTTTTTTTTTTGCTGTGATTGTAATTTATTTCCTCTTTCTGCTACTTTGCTATTAGTGTAAAGAAATGCAATGGTTTTCTCTATATTAATTTCATATTCTGCAACTTTAGTGAATGTATTAGTTTCAGATGTGCAATACAGTGATTCAGCAATTCCAGACATCACCCAGTGCTCATCACAAGTACAGTCCTTAATCCCCATCACCTATTTCACCCATCCTCCCGCCCACCTCCCCTCTGGTAACCATTAGTTTGTTCTCGATAGTTAAGAGTCTGTTTCTTGATTTGTCTTTTTTTCCCCTTTGCTCATTTGTTTCTTCAATCCACATGAGTGAAATAATATGGTATCTTTCTGACTTATTTTCCTTAACAGTATACTCTCTAGCACCATCCATGTTGTTGCACATGGCAAGGTTTCATTCTACTTTACAGCTGAATAATATTCTAGTGTGAATGTGTATACCACATTTTCTTTATCCATTCATCTGTTGATGGACACTTAGGCTGCCTTCCATAATTGCCTATTATAAATAATGCTGCAGTAAACACAGAGGTGCATGTATCCCTTTGAATTAGTGTTCTTGTATTTTTTCTACTGTAAACATTTAGTAGTACTGGATTGTAGGGCATTTCTATTTTTAACTTTCTGAAGAACTTCCATACTGTTTTCCATAGTGGCTACACCAGTATGCATTCCCACCAACAGTACACAAGGGTTCTTTTTCTCCACGTTCTTATCAACACTGGTTTTCTGTTATTTTTTTTTTTTTTTTAATTTTAGCCAGTCTGAAAGATATGAGGTAAAACCTCACTGTAGTTTTGATTTGTATTTCCCTGATGATGAGTGATGTTATGCATCTTTTCATGTGTCTGTTGGTCATCTGTATGTCTTCTTTGGAGAAATCTCTGTTCACTTCCTCTGCCCATTTTTTAATTGAATTATTTGTTCTTTGGGTGTTGATGTTCAGTATATATTAATAAATGAATGAATGACAAAACATTATAGGCAGCCATCCTCTTCATTCATAATACCTTTGCTAAAATATATGCTTGGTAGTGATACTGATATGGGAAATGTTTCTTCCTGAGAGAGAAAGAATAGCCCCTATTTAGTGTATGGCCATGTAGTAACTTAATAGCAGTCACAACTCAGTATTTCTATGGTGTTTTAACCTAGACTTTTTTTCCTACTTAATTATTTAATTCCCTTTGCCTGATTTTATATGACCACAAAACCTTTAAACATAGTCTTCTTGTACCAGTAGAGAAAATAGTGGTTTTCTGTATTTGTATATGCAAAGAGATATTAAGAATATATTTTAAACAGATGTATTTTCCCACTTATATTTGGACTATTATAAAACCTAATTTTAACAAGTAGGAAAACAGGTTGGCTTTTCTCTTTTTCTATTGAATTTTTCATCTGTCACATTTGTTCAGCAGAAGTCTAAAATTTAACACATAGCAAAGGAATCATCTTCTCTTTGCTGGACTCAAATACAACCATTAATGTTGTCTGGCCTTTAGAAGCCCTTTATATAATGAGCTGCTATTGCTAGAGTAAGGTCTAAGTTGAATATAAATAGGAAGGACCTGTATACTCTGATTTTGGTCTGTTCAGTTCCATCCAGAAGTTCTGGGTCTGTAGATTGGTACAGTGGCTTCGTATGTGGAGATAAACTTTCAGTGCTTTTACACTTCTTGTTTTACTTCATACTGCATGGTAAGTATATAGCAGTATTTGGGAAATTCCTCTATTTTAAGATTCTTCTCAAATACAGGTACCAGTTATTTGGGTTGAGGTTTACTGGAGACTCTAATCACCTGTTCTTCCCCCTGAGGAAAGGCAGTGTCTTTGGAGTCTCAGTTCTGTTGTCCAAAAGATGGTTCTACATTTACCTGCCTCTGGTCTTTCTTACTTCCAGGAAAGGCTGAGTCTGTTTGGACATTTCCACCTACCTTGTGCTTTGAACTGACTTCTTTGGTGTTGAGGTGCTCAGTTTATCAGTGGTAAACACATTTGGATTCTTCTTTCCTTTGGTAGATGCTGGCCAGAAGTACTTTTTTCTTATCTTGTATCAGTCAATAAAAGACTCCTCAGTTTTTGGTTTCACATAATTCACCAAATTTAGTGTATTTAGTTAGTTTTATCAGTATATTGTTTGTTGAATGTTCACATTGTGCTTGACACTTTCCAGAACTCTGGGGATTACCCCAAAAGTACATGTGTGTATCTTGGGTATTGTGGGAGAAGGCTAGAATATAGCATTGCCCTTGAGGGGTTCTGTTGTGATGTATAATATAGAAAAGCTTTCTGCATGGTCCCCTTCATACCTCTATGCTTACTTTAGGCAGAGCTTCTTGGCATGAGGGGGAACAATTAAGGGAGGAATAGAAATAGTGACTGTGTCTTAATTCCTCCCTACCATCTCCTTTTCTTCCAAGAGTTTGAATGTTACTTAGAAACAGTTTCTAAGTGGGAATTTCCATAAATAAGTATTACAGAAGTTGGCAAATTGTGGAAACAGTTTTAGCATCTATGGTTGATGTTCTACCTTGCAGAACATTTTTGCACATAGGTTCGAGGCTTAGCTGATCACTGCCTTCTACATCATGTATGCAGGAAGAGGTACATTAACAACACCTTCATTTTAGACTTAGTAAAATACTCCACAAGTATCTCTGGATCTTTTGATAAACCTCTTTGGAACATTTAATGACAACTTAATGTGTTTTACAGAGACATTTCTTCTTACATCTTATAAGTACTTAATCTGTGCTGGTTTTCAGAAGCAGGCTCGACTTCTGGTTGCACAGTCAGCTAGATTTTTTTTCTACTTGTGGAGAAGGAAGGTATTATCAGAAATGGAAAATCCAAATTTGCAAAGTATTAGAAACAATTTAAAACTGTATTTTACTTTGAATAACATTTGCTGTATATCTGACCTAATAATGTTTACCTCAGGGCAATGTTTTCTTGAATTATTTTTATATTTATAAGATGGTAATTTCCCCCCCTCCCCAATTTATGGAAGGTAGTGTGAAGGGGTGATCTTTAGTTTTTAAAATTAAAAAATCTGTTCTTAATTTTCTTATTCTAGGTATATACTTTCTTGGCACTGTAATATTGATATTGACCTCTCAACAGAGTAGGTTTAGTGGAGACATACCGCAACATAATAAAAACCATATATGAATAACCCACAGTTAACATCACTGTAAACTGAAAAACTGAGAGCCTATCCTTTAATATCAGGAATAAGACAAGGATGTCCACTCTCACCACTTCTATTCAGCATTGTAGTTGAAGTCTTAGTCACAGCAATTAGACAAGAAAAAGAAATAAAAAGTATTCAGGGGGAGCTAAGATGGTGACAGAGTAGGAGGACCCTAAACTCGTGTCTTCTCTCTAACGCAACTAGATAACTATCAAATCCTTCTAAATACCCCAGAAATCAACCTGAAGACTGACAGAACAAACTCCACAACTAAAGGGATACAAGAAGCCACATCGAAGAAGATTAAAAAGTGTGGAGATGTGGTTTAGGGGAGAAACATACTGTGGGTGCTGCAGAAAGGATGGAGCCATGTTTGTGGAGAAGGAGAGGGAGAGAGGAGCACACAGGGGAGAGAGAGAGGAGCACACAGGGGAATGCACAAGGAGAACATTTCCCCAAAGCCATTGGCTGGGAAATGAGAGGGGCTGATTTTCATGAGTTCTGGCAACCAGAGGGGCATAAAGACTGGAGTTTGAAAAGTCAGTGGGTTTTGCTGGGATAGAGCCTGGAGGACACTGCACTGTTCCTGGAGAGAAGACAGGCAAACAAACCCGAGGTGGACAGTGTGGAAATAGTGATCTGAGAAACGCCTGGATCATACATAGGGGAGGTTATTCACTTTTCTCGGAGTACTCCCCTGAGAGGCAGTGTTCAGGGAGATGCCTCTCCTCTCTAGGGAGAGCCAGCTAGTGCCATTTCCCTCCCCAACCCCTCAGCATAAACACAGAGTCACCTACAGTAAGCAGCACAGTGCTGAAACTGGCTGCCTAACCTGCTTACACCAAGTCCCACACCCTTGCACTCTTGCAGGACTGCCCCTCTCCGTCAAGTTGGCCGCAGTCCCAGTGTGGTGGGCCCTGTCCTCAGAGGACCAGCAGACACCCCAGCCCACACCAACCAGATAGTTCTGCAGGGCTTCAGTTCTTTTTTTGTTTTTATTTTTAATTAATTAATTAATTAATTATTAAATTTAATCCAAGTTAGTTAGCATATAATGCAACCGTGATTTCAGGAGTAGATTCCTTAATGCCCCTTACCCATTTAGCCCATCCTCCCTCCCACAACCCTCCAGCAACCCTCTGTTTGTTCTCTATATTTAAGAGTCTCTTATGTTTTGTCCCCCTCCCTGTTTTTATATTTTTTTTGCTTCCCTTCCCTTATGGTCATCTGTTTTGTATCTTAAATTTCTCATATGAGTGAAGTCAAATGATATGTCTTTCTCTAATTTAGCTTAGCATAATAGCTTCCAGTTCCATCCTCGTAGTTGCAAATGGCAATATTTCATTCTTTTTGATTGCTGAGTAATGCTCCATTATATATATATATATATATATATATATATATATATATACACACACACACACATATACACACCACATCTTTTTTTAAAATTTAACTTTATTTTTTTTATTTTTAAAAATTTACATCCAAATTAGTTAGCATATAGTGAAGCAATGATTACAGGAGTAGATTCCTTAATGCCCCTTACCCATTTAGCCCATCCCCCCTCCCACAACCCCTCCAGCAACCCTCAGTTTGTTCTCCATATTTATGAGTCTCTTTTGTTTTGTCCCCCTCCCTGTTTTTATATTATTTTTGTTTAACTTCCCTTATGTTCATCTGTTTTGTCTCTTAAAGTCCTCATATGAGTGAAGTCATATGAGTTTTGTCTTTCTCTGACTGACTAATTTCACTTAGCATAATACCCTCCAGTTCCATCCACGTAGTTGCAAATGACAAGATTTCATTCTTTTTGAATGCTGAGTAATACTCCATTGTATATATATACATTTTCTTTATCCATTCATCCATCGATGGACATTTGGGCTCTTTCCATACTTTGGCTATTGTTGATAGTGCTGCTATAAACATGGGGGTGCATGTGTCCCTTCGAAACAGCACACTTGTATCCCTTGGATAAATTCCTAGTAGTGCAATTGATGGGTCGTAGGGTAGTTCTATTTTTATTTTTTTGAGAAACCTCCATCCTGTTTTCCAGAGTGGCTGCACCAGCTTGCATTCCCACCAACAATGCAAAAGAGATCCTCTTTCTCCACATCCTTGCCAACATCTGTTGTTGCCAGAGTTGTTAATGTCAGCCATTCTGACAGGTGTAAGGTGGTATCTCATTGTGGTTTTGATTTGTATTTCCCTCATGATGAGTGATGTTCAGCATTTTTTCCTGTGTCGGTTGGCCATCTGGATGTCTTCTTTGGAGAAGTGTCTATTCATGTCTTTTGCCCATGTCTTCACTGGATTATTTGTTTTTTGGGTGTTGCTTTTGATAACTCAACAATTTTGGATACTAACCCTTTATCTGATATGTCGTTTGCAAATATCTTCTCCCGTTCTGTCGATTGCCTTTTAGTTTTGCTGATTATTTCCTTCGCTGTGCAGAAGCTTTTTATTTTGATGAGGTCCCAGTAGTTCATTTTTGCTTTTGTTTCCCTTGCCTCCGGAGACGTGTTGAGTAAGAAGTTGCCACGGGCAAGATCAAAGAGGTTTTTGCCTGCTTTCTCCTTGAGGATTTTGATGGCTTCCTGTCTTACATTGAGGGCTTTCATCCATTTTGAGTTTCTTTTTGTGTATGGTGTAAGAAAGTGGTCCAGGTTCATTCTTGTGCATGTCGCTGTCCAGTTTTCCCAGCACCACTTGCTGAAGAGACTATCTTGATTCCATTGGATATTCTTTCCTGCTTTGTCAAAGATTAGTTGGCCATATGTTTATGGATCTATTTCTGGGTTCTCTGTTCTGTTCCATTGATCTCAGTGTCTGTTTTTGTGCCAGTACCATACTATCTTGATGATTACAGCTTTGTAGTATAGCTTGAAGTCTGGGATTGTGATGCTTCCTGCTTTGGTTTTCTTTTTCAAGATTGCTTTGGCTATTCGGGGTCTTTTCTGGTTCCATACAAATTTTCCAATTATTTGTTCTAGCTCTGTGAAGAATGCTCTTGTTACTTTGATAGAGATTGCGTTGAATGTATAGATTGCTTTGGGTAGTATCGACATTTTAACAGTATTTGTTCTTCCTATCCAGGAGCATGGAATCTTTTTCCAGTTCTTTGTGTCTTCTTCAGTTTCTTTCATAAGTTTTCAGTGTATAGATTTTTCACCTCTTTGGTAGATTTATTCTTAGGTATTTTATGGTTTTTGGTGCAATTGTAAATGGGATCGATTCCTTGATTTCTTTCTGTCGCTTCATTGTTGATGTATAGGAATGCAACCAATTTCTGTGCATTGATTTTATATCCTGCAACTTTGCTGATTCATGAATCAGTTCTAGCAGTTTTTGGTGGAACCTTTTGGGTTTTACATATAAAGTGTCATGTCGTCTGTGAAGAGTGAAAGTTTCACCTCCTCCTGGCCGGTTTGAATACCTTTTATTTCTTGGTGTTGTTTGATTGCAGAGGCTAAGACTTCCAATACTATGTTGAATAACAGTGGTGAGAAATATCACATCTACTTTATCCATTCATCCATCGATGGACGTTTGGGCTCTTTCCATACTTTGGCCATTGTCGATAGCGCTGCTATAAACATTGGGGTGCATGTGCCCCTTCGAGACAGCACACCTGCATCCCCTGGTTAAATACCTAGTAGTGCAATTGCTGGGTCATAGGGTAGTTCTATTTTTATTTTTATTTTTATTTTTTTTTAAATTTTTTTTCAACGTTTATTTATTTTTGGGACAGAGAGAGACAGAGCATGAACGGGGGAGGGGCAGAGAGAGAGGGAGACACAGAACCGGAAACAGGCTCCAGGCTCTGAGCCATCAGCCCAGAGCCTGACGCGGGGCTCGAACTCTCGGACCGCGAGATCGTGACCTGGCTGAAGTCGGACGCTTAACCGACTGCGCCACCCAGGCGCCCCTCTATTTTAATTTTTGAGGAACCTCCATACTGTTTTCCAGAGTGGCTGCACCAGTTTGCATTCCCACCAGCAGTGCAAAAGAACCTTTCTTCTCCACATCCTCACCAACATCTGTCATTACCTGGATTGTTAATGTTAGCCATTCTGACTGGTGTGAGGTGGTATCTCACTGTGGTTTTGATTTGTATTTCCTTGATGATGAGTGATGTTGAGCAGTTTTTTCATGTGTCTTATTTGGAGAAGTGTCTATTCATGTCTTTTGCCCATTTCTTCACTGGATTATTTGTTTTTTGGGTGTTGAGTTTGATAAGTTCTCTATAGATTTTGGATACTAACCCTTTATCTGATATGTTATTTGCAAATATCTTCTCCCATTCTGTCAGTTGCCTTTTAGTTTTTCTGATTGTTTCCTTCGCTGTGTGGAAGCTTTTTATTTTGATGAGGTCATTTTTGCTTTTGTTTCTCTTGCCTCCAGAGATGTGTTGAGTAAGAAGTTGCTATGGCTGAGGTCAAAGAGGTTTTTGTGCAGTTTCAGTTCTAATGGAAGTAGCATCAGGTCTCATTTAACAAACAGACCACAACATACCTAGTTAAAACTCTCCACATTGTGGCCAAGGACCAAACACTGCCCACTGCAGGCAAGGAGAGATTTTCAGATGACTGGCCTGAAAGATAGAGTAGCCAAAACACAACAGCAGAGTACATGCAGCACACACCAGAGGCCCTCCCTGTAGAGTCAGGCCATGGACACTATATGACTTCTTCTTCATGAAGCCATTACCAGGAGCAGAAAACATACCAGGCTTTTCTTTTCTTTTTGTTTTTTTTATCAGTTTATTTATTGAGAGAGAGAGAGAGAGAGAGAGACAGAGACAGCACGATTGTGGGAAGGGCAGAGAGGGAGAGAGACAATTCCTATCAGGCTCTGTACTGTCAGCAGAGCCCGATGTGGGGCTCAAACTCCAACCATGAGATCATGACCTGAACCAAAGTCAAGAGTTGGATGGTTAACCAATGGAGCCAACTGGGCACCCACATAACAGGCTTTTCTAACACAGAGAAGAAGACAGAAACTTAGACAAAATGTCAAGATGGAGGAGTTAATCCCAAATGAAAGAACAAGATAAAGTCATGGCCAGAGATCTAAGCAAAACAAATGTAAGTAACATGGCCAATGGAGAATTTAAAGCAGTAATCATAAGGATACTTACTGGTCTTTTTAAAAAAATTTTTAATGTTTATTCATTTTTTGAGAGAGAGAGAGAGAGCGAGAGCATGAGTGGAGGAGGGGCAGAGAGAGAGAGAGCGAGACACAGAATCTGAAGCAAGCTCCAAGCTCTGAGCTGTCAACACAGAGCCCGACGTGGGGCTCGAACTCATGAACTGCAAGATCATCGAAGTCAGACGCTTAACCAACTGAACCACCTAGGTGCCCTGGGATACACACTGATCTTGAGAAAAGAATGGGAAACTTCAGGGAGATCCTTATTGCTGAGATAAAAGAGAGAAAAAAGGAAACAAAAATGAAAAATGCCATAACTGAGATTAGAACCAGGCTTGCTGCAATGAACACAAAGCCAGAAGAAGTAGAGGAAGGAATAAGTGACACAGAAGACAAAATAGTAGAAAATAATGAAACTGAACAAAAGAGAAAAAAGAATTATGGAACTGAGAATAGACTTAGGGAACTCAGTGGCTACATCAAATGTAGTAACATTCATATTATAGGAATTTCAGAAGAAGAAGTGAGGGAAAAGGGGGCAGAAAATTTATTTGAGGAAATAGTAGCTAAAAACTTACCTAATTTGGGGAAGGAAACAGACATCAAGATCTAGGAGGCACAGAGAACTCCTGTCAAAATCAAGAAAAATAGGCCAAAACTAAGACATATTGTGAGTGAATTAGCAAAATATAGTGATAAAGAAACAAAATCTTAAGAGACAAGACAAAAGAAGTCCTTAACTTACAAGGGAAGACCCATAAGGCTAGCTGCAGATTTCTCAGCAGAAACTTGGCAGTCCAGAAGGGAGTGGCATGCTATATTCCAAGTACTGAATGTGAAAAATCTGTAGCCCAGAAAGAATACTCTATCCAGCAAGGCTATCATTCAGAATAGAAGGAGAGATAAAGAGTTTCCCTGACAAAAGCTAAAGGAGTTCATGACCACTAAACCAGCCCTGGAAGAAATATTAAAGGAGATTCTTTCAGTGGAAAGTTAAGACCAGGGACACCTGGGTCACTCATTCAGTTAAGTTTCTGACTTTGGCTCAGGTCATGATCTCACAGTTTATGAATTTGAGCCCTGCATTAGACTCTCTGCTGTCAGTGCAGAGCCCTCTTTTGATCCTCTGTCCCCCTTTCTCTCTCTGCCCCTCCCCTGGTCATGTGTGCATGCTTTCTGTCCCTCCCCCCCCCCTCAAAAATACATAAACGTTGAAGAAAGACAAAAACAAAAGTCACAAAGACAAGAAAGGAACTGAGCAAATCTCATAGGAACAACAAAACAAATAATAAAATGGTACTGAATACATATCTATCAATAATTACTGTGAGTGCAAATGGAGTAAGTGCTCCAATCAAAAGATACAGGGTGTCAATGGATTTAAAAAAACAATATCCATCTATATGCTGTCTACAAGAGACCCATTTTAGACCTAAAGACACCTTCAGATTGGAAGTGAGGGAATGGAGAAACATTTATCACAAATGGATGTCAAAAGAAAGCCAGAGTAGCAATACTTATATTGGACAAACTGTACTTTAAACCAAAGACTGTACCAAGAGATGAAGAAGGGCACTATATCATAATAAAGGGGACAAATACACCAAGAAGATCCAGCAATTGTAAATATTTATGTACCCAACATGCAAGCCCCCAAATATATAAGACAATTAAAAATAAACATAAAGGAACTTATTGATAGTAATACAGTAATAGTAGGGGACTTTAACACCCCACCTTATATCAGTGGACGGATCACCTAAGCAGAAAATCAACAAGGAAACAGTGGCTTTGAATGACACACTGGACCAGATGGACTTAACAGATGATATTCAGAATATTCCATCCTAAAGCAGCAGAATGCACATTCTTTTCAAGTGCACACGGGACATTGTCCAGAATAGATCACATACTAGATCACAAATCAGCCTTCAACAAGTACAAAGAGAATGAGATCATATCATGCATAGTTTCTGACCACAATGCTATGAAACTTGAAGTCAACCATAAAAAAAAATTTTTTTTTGGAAAGATCACAAATACATGGAGGTTAAACAACATGCTACTAAAGAATGAATGGGTCAACCAGGAAATCAAAGAAGAAATTAAAAAATATGTGGAAACAAGTGAAAATGAAAATACAATGGTCCAAAATCTTTGGGATGGAGCAAAAGTGGTCCTAAGAGGGACCACCTACCTTAAGAAGCAAGAGAAATCTCAACAACCTAACCTTACACCTAATGGATCTAAAAAAGAACAACAAACAAAGCCTAAAGCCAGCAGGAGAAGGGAAATAATAAAGATTAGAGAAGAAATAAATGATATAGAAACTAAAAAAAATCGGTGACACCAGGAACTGGTTCTTAGAAAAAATTAATAAAATTGATAAATTCCTAGCCAGACTTGTCAAAAAGAAAAGAGAAAGGACCCACATAAAGTCACAAATGAGAAAGGACAAATAACAACCAACACCACTGAAGTAGAAACAATTATAAGAGAATATTATGAAAAACTATGCCAACAAATTGGACAACCTGGAAGAAATGGATAAATTCCTAGAAACATATAAACTACCAAGACTGAAACAGAAAAAAATGGTAAACTTGAATAGATAGCACTAACCAGCAAAAATTTCCCAACAAACAAAACTCCAGGGGGTCAGATGGCTTCAAAGGTGAATTCCACCAAACAATGAAAGAAGAGTTAACACCTATTGTCAAACTATTCCAAAAAAAATAGAAAACCAAGGAAAACTTCTAAATTCATTGAATGAGGCCAGCGTTACCCTGATATCAAAACCAGAAGACTCCACTAAAATAGAAAACTATAGGTTAGTATCCCTGATGAACATGGATACAAAAATTCTCAATAAAATACTAACAAAATCCAGTAGTACATTAATCATTATGTACAGTAATGTACACTAGTACATTAATCATTAATTAGAATCATCCACCAGGATCCAGCGGGATTTATTCCTGGTCTGCAAGTGTGGTTCAGTATTCATAAATCAATCGATGTGATACACCACATTAATAAAAGAGAGGATAAGAACCATATGATCCTTTCAATAGATGCAGAAAAAGCATTTGAAAAAGTACAATATTCATTCATGATAACAACCCTCAACAAAGTAGATTTCAAGGGAACATACTTCAACATAATAAAGGCCGTATAGAAAAAACCCACAGCTAATATCATCCTCAGTGGGGAACAACTATAAGCTTTTCCCTATGATCAGGAACAAGACAGGGATGTTCACTTTCACCACTGTTATTTAACATAGTACTGAAAGTACTAGACTCAGCAATAGACAACAAAAAGAAATAAAAGACATCCAAATCATTTGCAAGGCAGAAGTTAAACTTTCACGGTTTTCAGATGACATGATAGTCTATATAGAAAACTTGAAAGATCACCAAAAAAGTGCTAGAACTCATACACAAATTCAGTAAACTTGCAGGATACAAAATCAACATACAGAAATCTGTTGCATTTTTATACACCAGTAATGAAGCAGCAGAAGGAGAAATGAGGGAATCGATCCCATTTATAATTGCCCCCAAACCCATAAGATATGTAGGAGTAAACCTAACCAAAGAGGTAAAAGGCTTGTACTCTGAAAACTATAAAATACCGATGAAAGAAATTGAAGATGGCACATACAAGAAATGGAAAAACAGTCCATGTTCGTGGATTGGAAGAAAAAATATTGTTAAAATGTCTATATTACCCACAGCAACCTACACATCTAATGCAATCCTATCAAACTACCAACAACATTTTTCACAGAGCTAGAACAAACAATCCTAAAATTTGTATGGAACTACAAGAGATACCAAATAGCCAACACAATCTTGAAAAAGAAAAGCAAAGCTGGAGGCACCACAATTCTGGACTTCAAGTTCTATTACAAAGGTGAAGAGATCAAGAGTATGGTACTGGCACAAAAACAGATGCCTAGATCAATGGAACAGGATAGAAAACCCAGAAATGAACCCGCAACTATATGGGCAATTGATCTTCAACAGAGCAAGAAAGACTATCTAATGGAAGAAGTTCTCTTCAACAAAGAGTTTTGGGAAAACTGGACAGCCACATGCAAAAGAATGAAACTGGACCATTTTCTTACACCATACACAAAAATAAATTTCAAATGGATTAAAGACCTAATTGTGAGACAGGAAACCATTAAAATCGTAGAGAACACAGCCAGTAACCTCTTTCATATGGGCTGTAGCAGCTTCTTACTATATATGTCTTTTGAGGCAATGGAAACAAAAGTAAAAATACACTATGTGGACTACCTCAAAATAAAAACCTTCTGTACAATGAAGAAAACAAGTTACAAAGCTAAAAGACAACCTATGGATGGGCTTCTTTCTTTCTTTCTTTCTTTCTTTCTTTCTTTCTTTCTTTCTTTCTTTCTGCTAAGATATTTGCAAATGATATATCTGATAAAGGGTTAGTACCCAAAATATATAAAGAACTTCTAAAACCCTACATCAAAAACCAAATAATCCAATTAAAAAGTGGACAGAAAACATGAATAGACATTTTTCCAAAAAGCACATCCAGATGGCCAACAGACACATGAAAAGATGCTCAACATCACTCATTAACAGGGAAATGAAAATTAAAACTACAGTGAGATATCACCTCACACCTGTCAGAATGGCTGAAGTTAACAACACAAGGAACAGGAGGTGTTGGTAAGAATGTGGAGAAGGGGGAACTGTCTTAGGCTGTTGGTGGGAATGCAAACTGGTGCAGCCACTGTGGACAACAGTATGGAGGTTCCTCAAAAGTTAAAAATAGAACTATTGATCCAGCAATTGCACTACCAGGTATTTACCCAAAGAATACAAAAATACTAATTCAAAGGGATACATGCACCCCAGTGTTTAAAGCAGTGTTATCTACAATAGGCAAATTATGGAAAGAGCCCAAATGTTCTTTGATGAATGAATAAAAAAGAAGTGGTATGTATACGTCTATACACACAACAGAATATTACTCAGCCATGAAAAATGAAATCTTGTCATTTGTAATGATGTGAATGGAGCTACAGAGTATAATGCTACCAAAATAAGTCAGAGAAAGAAACATATCATCTGATTTCACTCATATGTGGAATTTAAGAAACATACCAAAGAAACATAGGGGGGAAAAAAGAGAGGCAAATCAAGAAGCAGACTCTTAACTATAGAGAAAAAACTGATGGTTACCAGAAGGGAGATGGGTCAGGGGATGAGATAAATACATGGTAGAGATTAAGGAGTGCATTTGTTGTAATGAGCATTGGGTATTATATATATGTGTTTAATCACTAAATTGTATACCTAAAGCTAATATTACACTGTATGTTAAGTAATTAAAATTTAAATACCAAGAAAAAAAAAAAAGGAAAGGCACCCAAATTGGTAAGGAAGAAGTAGAACTTTTTCTGTTTGCAAGTGATGTGATACCATATATAGAAAATCTTAAAGACTCCACCAAAAAACTACTAGAACTAATAAATGAATTCTGTGAAGTCACAGGATACAAAATTAATCTACAGAAATCTGGTGCATTTCTTTACACTAATAGTGAAGTAGCAGATAGAGAAATTAAGAAAACAATCCCACTTACAGTGGGAATTAGGAATAAAAAATAATAAATAATAAATAATAAATTAGGAATAAGCTTAACCAAGAAGATGAAAGATCTGTACTGTGAAGACTATAAAACATCAGTGAAAGAAATTGAGGATGATGCAAGTGGAACGATATTCCATGCTAATGGATTGGAAGAATTAATATTGTTAAAATGTCCATACTAACTAAAACAATCTACAGATTGAATGAATGCAAGTCCTATCAAATACCAACAGCATTTTTCACAGAACTAGAATAATAATCCTAAAAATTGTATAGTACCACAAAAGACATTGAATAGCCAATAGAATCTTGAGAAAGACGAATAAAGCTAGAAATATCACAACCCCAGATTTCAAGACCTACTACGTAGCTGTAGTAATCGAAATGGTATGGTATTTAAAAAAAATAAACACATAAATCCATGTAACAGTCTATGTGAAAGGAGGAAAGAATATATAATTGGAAAAAGAGAGTCTCTTCAACAAATGGTGCTGAGAAAACTGGAGAACAATATGCAAAAGAATATAACTGGACCACTTTCTTAGAGCACACACAAAAATAAAACTCAAAATGAGTTAAAGACCTAAATGTGATGTCTAAAATCATAAAACTCCTAAAAGAACAATAGGCAATATTTTTTTGACATCAGCTATAGAAACATTTTGCTAGATATGTCTCATCAGGCAAGAGAAACAAAAGCAAAATTAAAGTATTGGGACTACACCAAAATAAAAACTTTTGCACAACGAAGGAAACCATCAACAAAACAAGACAACTGACTGAATAAAGAGGATATTTACAAGTGATATATCCAATAGTGGGTTAATATCCAAAAAATACAAAGAATTTCTACAACTGAACATCATTACAGATGGGCATAGGATCTGAATAGACACTTTAAAACAATTGTTTCAGTGTTTATTTTTTGAGAGAGAGATAGAGCATGAGTAGGGGAGGGGCAGAGAGAGAGGGAGACACAGAGTCTAAAGCAGGCTCCAGGCTCTGAGCTGTCAGCACAGAGCCTGACACGGGGCTTGAACTCACAGACTGCAAGATCATGATAAAGCCAAAGTTGGATGCCTAACCAACTGAGCCACCCGGGGAACCCCTGAATAGTTACTTTTCAAAAGAAGACATACAGATGGCTAACAGACACAGAAGATGTTCAACATCACTCATCATCAGGGAAATGCAAATCACAACCACAGTGGTACATCACCTCATGCCAGTCAGAATGGCTAAAGTCAAAGACCAGAAATTACATGTTGGTGAAGATGTGGAAAAACAGGAACCCTAGTGGTGGGAATGTATATTGATGCAGCTACTGTGTCAAACAATATGGAGTTTCTGCAAAAAACTAAAACAGACTTACCATATGATCCAGTAATTCCACTACTGGGTATTTACCCAGAGAAGATGAAAACACTAACTTAAAAAAGCTTATGTACTATGTTTATTGCAGGATTATTTGTAATAGCCAAGATATGGAAGTAGCCCAAGTGTCCATGGATAGATGAAAGGATAAAGATGATGTAGTATATATCTATAATGGAATATTACTTAGTCACAAAAAGGGAATGAGGTCTTGCCATTTGCAACAGCATGGATGGACACAGGGATTATATGCTAAATGAAATAATTCAGAGAAAGACAAATATTATATGGTTTCACTCATGCGGAATTTAAGAAACAAATCAAATGAACAATCAAAGAGTATAAAATCATTTAAATACCGAAAACGAACTGGGGTTGCCAAAGGGAAGTGGGCAGAGAGGTAAGTGAAATAGAATAGATAAAGGAGATGAGCACTGAATAATGTGTAGAATTCTTGAACCATTATATTGTACACCAGCAACTAATACTGTAAAGTGTACTTCAACTAAGAAAAGCTATAAAAATTTTAAAAATAAAATATGAGCCCTGTATTTTATGTGAGATGACAAAGCAAAGAGAATCTTGATGCACTCAAAAACAGAGCAATGATACCTGGTGATAATCCTCACGTGGTGGACACTCAATAAAAGCATTAATGAGTGAGGCCCAGGCTCCTGTACAAAGGCTCAGCTCCTTGCTACTGCCCTCAGATGCACTAAGTAGGGCTTTTCAAAGGCAAAGTAGGAAATTTTTAAAAGGGCCTGAGGCAGAAGACTTGTAAACCAGACTGAGAAAGTGGTCAGTTTAATCCTATCCTGCACACTCTTTTACAGCCAATTAGGCAGGACATTAAGACTGGAAGCCTGCTGTCCTCCCTACCCTTTCCTTCTGTCATTGTCCCTTTTCCCCAGGCCCATGATGGCCTTTTTGAATGCTGCTCTCCTGGACTGTACCACAGGGCTCAGTATAGGAATTGTCTGACATCTGTACTTCACACCTGTCCCACTTGAACTTCCCACATACTGTTCCCTCAACAGGTGATGAACTAACCAAATAAACTTTCTGACTGGATGTCTTCCGGTGTTGTATTTCCCACACTTGGTAAGCTCTACCTGGGAATTATATCTGGGAGACTGGAGCTAGACATGCCATAGCTTCCTTTAGAGCATCAATGTTACTCCAAGATTTTGGAGAAAATATAACATCATTTGGAAACACATAGATGCATTGTGATGGAAAATATAAAATTCACTTGATTTTAAGGTAAAACATAAAATTTAGAAATATAATACTCACAGTTGGTTAAGTCACGTCTCTAGACACTCCTCCTTCATCCCCTGTCCTACCCCTGTATAGAAACCCATTCATTCTCTTCTAGAATTAAGGGTGCCTTGGTGGGGGGCGGTGGGGGGGAAGGTAGTTCATGCCATTATTAATGGCTCTAGCCCTTGAGTTAGAAAATTTAGTGCTTGCTTAGTTGTGATGACTGTGTTGTTTTTTTTCTAATCATTTGCAGCGTGTACGCTGTATGGGACACACAGGAAACATCTCCCTCAACATTTCCCACTTCATTCCCAAAAAATCTGGATTAGATCCATCCCCTGTGTCTAGTCAGTATTTATTGAGTGCCTGCTATACATGTAGAGCATTGTGCTAAATCATGGTGAAGGCTCTGTTCTCCAGGAGAAATACTATAGTTGTGGAGAAGACTGAGTTGGCCATTTCTTTTACTGGCACCCACACCATGCATACATAGAACATCATGCATATGCAGAAACTTCAGCTGCATATGGGCTATTTTTTAAGAACATGGACACAGAAGTTCAAAGAGGAAAGCTAAGAGCAATTCCAAGTTAACTAAAATTGTTTGTTTTAAAAGAGGTCTGTTTATAAACTGCAGTAGTTTTTACAAAAAGTGCAGTAACTCAAACCAGATAAAACCCATTAGAAGGTTTGTGTGAGATATTTGGGATTTGCAAAATTAGCTTAAATGTGTTGGGAGAAAACAGTCAACTTCTCTTACTTGGGCAAGATTTTGCTTTTCTTGTGTATGTAAAGTCAGAACCAGTCGTCCCTTAGGCTGAAATGTCTCTTCACAGGTAGGCCAGGTAGACAGATGTGCATTCTCTTTCTAGTTGGGTCAGCCATCTTTCCTACATGTTAGGGTTACCTCTAACAAGATAGCTGAGGTGGCAGAGAGAAATCCTTTGTTGCCTCATACCAAGGGCATTGTCAAAATACACTAAACTGAATTAGGCAAATAGCAACATTTTATCTTTCATTTTTCTCAGCCTGATTTTTATGGCATACTGATTTTCCTAACTGAATTCTGAGCCAGCTCTCTGAGCTTGACAAGGTGGGTTCCCCCCTGCTGATGTTTGTGAGGGGTAGCTCGGTAAGTACTGTGCTTTTCCCAGAATATCTTTCCCACTGATACTTCACCATTAGAGACATACCTTTGGGTTCAGTCAGAGTCTGTGCAAAGTCTCTGGTTATGTGAACCTGTGCTGCATGGGGTAGAAATGAGATGAAGTAAATGTAAGATGTGAGGTGAACGAGGCACCTTCTTGGGAAAGGCAAGCCCCGGAACAAGTTTCAGAGGTTTATCCACATTGTTATTAGAATGTGTTTCTGTTTTCAAGATTTTTCCTTTTCTTACCCACTCCCTGCTACTTAAAAAGGAATTTGAGGATGCGTACATAATGAGGAGTCTGTTTCCATCCTTTTCTCTCTCATTCTCTCTCTCTCTTGTGGTGATGGTGGCAGAAGAGACCTGTCATTTTTCGTGCATTGTAACTGATTAGATAACTGTTCTCAAACGTATATTTCTGCTTAGAAGAATACTTTGAGGTGACTCCCCCCTTCCCCCTTGTCTCTGAATCTTCAATGAGTTGATCACTTTTTTCTAATCCAGGCAAGTTTCTGTGACTCTCAATTCTGTAGGGCCCTTTTGTCCTCTGAAGAGTGATTGCTTTCTGCATAACATCCAGTGTTCTTTGCTGCTTTCCACCCACATAGCCTTTCTAGCTGAGGAGGAGGTGTTATGTGGAAAAATTATGAGTGCTTTTCAAACCCATTTGAGTTGAAGGCCCAGATGGTGAGGAAAATCCCTTGGGGAGCTAAAAATTGAATAGGTGATAGAATTTAAAAAGTCATAATTAGACTCACGTTCTTTTAAGACCACTGTAGAGTTTCCAGTCTCACTTAGGCATGTGAGTTCCATTTCTCAACTGATTAGTGACCTCCTTGAGGGTATTCTTGGTTTGTATACCACTGCAACTCCAACACCTTAGAAAGTGGCTCTTTAATAGAGTCATAATAATCCCTAACATGGATTGAATGCCTTTTATGTGTTAGGTACTGTATTAAGTGCTTTACATATGCTGTTTTATCTAATTTGTACAAACTTAAGAGGAAGATATTGTAATTTATACCCATTTTATGGATAAGAAAATACAGAAGTTGAGTAAGACCCAAATTGCAAATACCTGATAAGCAGTTAGAAGCAGAATTCAAACCCAGGCATTCTAGAGTATGAGCTTTAAACCACCATATTATACCCTTATTAAATACTTACTTAGTTTTAAAATAAATTTTTGTTGAGCAGAAGAATGAGTGAACCAAACCTAAAATTAATTTCCTGAAGTCACACAGTGATATTTTACCTCTTCTTAGAATAAACTACTCAGCATAAGTGGTCAGCCAGAATGTGTGGTGCTGTGCTTGGTGTTACTCAGTTCACAGAGATGTCACCCATGTTATAAACACTCAACATGGGATAAGAGTGTTAACACTGAATTTTATTCTCTTCTTATAGCCTTCTTCAAATAAAGCAACCAGGAGCAGTTTAACAGTGATACTTGGCTTATAAACTTAACATATATTACTTAATGGTAATGACAAGTTAATGTGGCATAGATAAAGTGGTGCTGTCATATAAGTACAAATTAAATGTAGATTTTCATTCCAGTTCTGTGTTTATTAAGTCGTGCTGTGGGAACTACAGCATATTTTCAAGGGGGAGAGACACTTAACTATAAGCACAACCATTTGATTTGTGAAGACCAGAGTATTTGTTAAAAGAGGGATTGCAAGGAAGTAACTTGGCTAAGGATGCTATCTCCTAGTGGAGGGAGCATTGGACTGTGAGTCAGGATATCTAGATTTTAGTTCTCTCTCCACTTTAAATTTCTGTTGGGTTTAGCTAAAGCATTTATGCTGTAATACTTTGCTTTAATATCAGAAAGTGTCCTAACTATACTAGAAAATATGATGACTTTCTTTGTGCCTTTATAATGATACAGTGTTTGTTCTTTTGGTAGAATTTTCTTTTTCTTTTTTTAATTTAATTTTGATAGAATTTTCTTTCCACCACAAGTATTGCCTTTTATCTTCTTAAAAACAAATCTGATCACATTACTCTCTCTCTTCTTCACCAATTTTTATTAAGTGCTTTCTCTCTGCTAGAAATTATTATAGGTCATTTATATGCAGTAACTCATTTAATTTTCTCAATTACCTTTTAAGGTGGGCACTAATACCCATATTTCATAAATGAAAAAACTGAGGCACAGTAGTACCCAAAGTAGCATAGTGAGTGATGGAGCTGATATCAAACCCAGTTCAATGCCCAAACCACCACTGTCAATTAGTACTCTTTACTGCCTGTCAATGAAATATTTCATTCTTGAAAATCATCAACAAAAACACTTATGAGCCCTTGATTTATGCCAGTTACTATTCTAGACACTGGGGATTCAGAGGTAACCAACATCCAAGCACTGGGGTTCAAATAATCTGTCTCTAAGAGTGTACTTGATTAGAGTGCTTTCCTAATGACCTTTCTGGTGATTTAATAGGAACATGAGGCCACCCCAGCCCCCACCCTAGTACACAGAAAGCAACACATCATACTTTATCCAATACTGGTCTTGTGGCTTTACACCTCAAACACCATAGGATTTTCATTTTTCACCCTTCCCTTTTCTTACTGGAAGAAATCTGTGTTAGCATCCCCTTATGCAGGCAGGCAAGGCAGTACAGCAGTGTGGGAAAGAGCATGTTTCTGGAGCCACAACCTGGTTTATCTCTCCTGTACCTTATTTTTTTTTAAATGAAAGATTTATTGGAGAAAAATAGAACCACCATGTACACAGGGAAAAGAGCAAAAAAAATTAACTGATACAGAACAACTGAAAGTCATAATTACCCAGTGTTGTTTGCAGTTACTTTTCAATTTCTTAAACAGTACCCCCTAACTTATTTTTTAATAGTCTTGCTAATTTTTCAGTTGAAACAGCAAGTTTTCAAAAAACAAAGAGCCTCAAGGAAGGGACCAGCTTCTAAGAGAAGAAAAATGACACCAAAAGTCTTCTCCTAACAGGGACCAATTCTACCTAAAAATTCCTTAAGAGTAACTATTGAGTCTTGTGAAATAGTCTGTATATCTCAGAGGCCACCAGGGATGAATTAGGACACTGACATAGATGGTCCAGTGTAGGGAGAGGACACAAACAGAATAACAGTATTTCCTTGTCAGATGAGCCTATGCAAGGAAGCCAGAGAGAAGCTGAGAAAATCCAGGCAATGGCTGCTCAGAAAGAATTAAGAAGGTGTTCTAAAGGCCACATGTTGTTAACAATGTGCAAGCTGATGCAATTAGAGAGTAACAGGAAACTTTTTATAACAGCTGGTCACAGGTCTTGAGAACTCAAGAAAACAAATAATGGTAGACACAAGAGCCAAAAGTCCCCTTAGTTGACCATTAGGATCCAGGTACTCTTCCTAATGGCTCCAAATAGTCAAGGAAATAAAAGTGGTCGTTTATTATTGCCAAAAGCATCAAAGCAGTTCTGATTTTAAAAAATCCAAACGAAATTTTCTGCCTTTCTCTAAGATCAACTCCCTTCAAACAAAAACAAACAAGGAAGCAACAAAAACAGAAACAAGATGAAAAAGCCCACAAAACCAAAAAATCCACAAACCCACTGATGCTAAAGAGCAGCCTTTTACTGACATTACCAATTCCATTAACAATACTTTTGCTGTTTTCTATGAATGGACAATCCTAAAACATCCCCCGGAAAAGTAGATGTCCAGGGGGCTATGAGAACTCTTTAAGAAATTTTGGAAGGAATAAGATCAGCATAATACAGATTTTGAAATTCTCAGCCAGGGGGTATATGGGGAAAATAAAGGAGGACCTTTATGTCTAGGGCTTTAGGAAGTTAGAAGGATGATAGGAAAGGTTTATTTACCAACAAAATTCCCCTGTATCACCTTAGTAGCTGTGTGACCTCTCTGCAAGTCATTCTCTTCATCTGTAATGGGGAGGATCATTGGCTCTGTCCCCACAGGATTGTTGGGAAAATGAAAGCCCAGTGGTTTAAGGAACTTGTCACATGGCACGTAGGAAATTCTCCTAAAAATGTTCGCAGAGGGGTGTTTGTGTGCATGCGTGTGTAATGGCACATAGGCGTATCTATTTGAGCATGTGCAATTTATGTAATGTACTTACACACATATAGCATTCTTGTTTAGATTATGATTATAGTTTGACTTGAAACCTGCACTTCGATTTCTGATCCTGAGTTTACAGCTCATTTTAATTTGCTTTCCTATAATAAAAATGTTACCATATGAGATGGTAATTTTCACATACAAGTTATTTTTTCTATTTTTAGAGATCCACTGTCTTCCTTGATTCTAAAAATACAATTCATGTGGTTATGGAGGTTTCAGTAGGAGGGAGAGGCTAGACTTCAGATCTCTGGGTTGGTTGGATGCTGTGAGCATGTTGGGCTTCTATAATAACTCTGAAATTTGGTGTGTGGGTATCCTATTAATTTATGGATCTACAGAAGCTAAAAATAAAATCCTCCATTTAGAGGAATTATGTAAAAGGAATGTGGATATCCCTGGTTTATTGTTTATCTGGAATGAGAGCACTTTTCTTTTTTCTAAGCTTCAGTTTCTTTTTTAATGTGTGATGTTTACCATTTCCCCTTTCCCATTCTCTTTCTTATACATTGTAGTATCTCATTTTAAAGTTCAAAACCAGGGCCAAAAGCTTAATTCTGGGATATTTGGGGAGGAAAATTACATGGTATAAGAAAACTTAAGAACTTCTTTCTTTTTAATACTATGATTTTGCTAACCCCCCACCTTTCCCCCTTAAGATCATACAAAGTGGGAAATGAAATTGCCTGGATTTTCATGGGTGTCTTTTTGTAGTTGAGTTAAATGATGGATGTGTGTTGGGGTGGAGTGCAGGCATGTTGCACAGGCATAGAAAAGGTAGAGTAGGGACGAAGAAGCTCTTCAAGGAACCATATTAGTCTATATTCTTATACATTAAGCTTCTCACAGAAGGAAAAGTTTGGGATGCCTCCATATCTATGCCGAGTATTAGGAGTGAGGAATTCTGGTTTAGAACTACAGCATCCTTATTCAGCAGGTCTCTGTGTCAGAGGGCCACACATCAGACTTGTTTTTCAATTGTGGATGTATTATAAAACACTTGAGGTGTAACTGACACACAGTAAACTGCACATATTTAGCGTACAGTTTGATAACTTTGGCATATTTGTAAACTCTTGAAACTACCAACCCACTCAAGATTTGAACATAACCATCAGTATCAGAAGTTTTTTAGTGTCCCCTTGTAATCCTCTTCTGCACCTCCATCTCTATCCCAACCCATCTGCACTTTCCCCAGGCAGTCATTTATCTCTCTTCTATCACGGCATGCTACTTTGGATTTCCTAGGATTTTATATAAATGGAGTCAGACCATATGTAATCTTTTTTTGTCTGGCTTTTCTCACTCAGCATAATTATTTTGAGATTAATCCATCTTAAAGTATGCATCAATAATTCATTCCTTTTTATTGGTGAATAGTACTATTCCATTGTATGGAAATACCACCTTTGATTTCTCTATTCACTGTTCATGGGCCTTTGGGGCTGCTTCACTATTTAGTTGTTACAAATAAAATTGCTATAAACATTTGTGTGCAAGTATTTGTATGATCATGTAATTTCACCTTCTTTGGTAGGTGTGAACCAAATGACAGGTGTATTTTAAATTTTTAAGAAACTCCTAAATTGTTTTCCAAAGTGGTTGTACCATTTTACATTCTCACCTGCAGTAAATGAGAAATCCAGTTTTTGACATTCTTGTCAACACTTGTTACGGTCAGTCTTCTTAATTTTAGACATTCTAATAGGTTAGGTGTGTGGTGGTATCTTATTTTTAAATTGTATTTATTTATTTTAAAGTAAGCTCTGTGCCCAATGTGGTTCTCAAACTCAGACCCCAACATCAAGAAGTCATATGCTCTACCAACTGAGCTAGCCCCAGGCATCTTATTATTTTAATTTGCATTTCATCAATGGCTGATGATGTTGGGCATCTTTTCTTGTGTTTATTTTTCTTCAGTAAGATTTTTTCACAATTATGCAACTCTGCCATTTTAGGATGAAAGCACCCATAAACAATATTAATGAATTAATGTGGCTGTGTTACAATAATATTTTATTTACCAAGACAACAGCAACAAAAAACACAGGGATAAAAATAAAGTCCATATACAGGTTGTATATGGACTTTGGATTGTAGTTTGCTGTCTCCTAACATAGATGGTCATGTCCTCTGCAAATAAAGATAGATTTATTTCTCCTATACCAGTCTGGCTGTATTGGAAAATTTCTTATTTTTGAAAAATGTTTATTCATTTTTGAGAGAGAGTGGTGGAGGCGTAGACAGAGAGGGGGACAGAGGATCTGAAGTGGGCTCTGTGCTGACAACAGTGAGCCCAGTATGGGGCTTGAACTCACGAACTGTGAGATCATAACCTGAGCTGAAGTTGGACGCTCAACTGACTAAGCCACCCAGGCACTCTGGAAAATTTCTGTTCATTCCTGATTGTACTGTCTAAAACTTCCAGTACAATACTGTCTAGAAATGGTCAGAACAGATATCCTTGACTTGTTCTGATGTTTAGGGGAAAAGCATTCAGTCTTTCATCACTAATTATAATTTTATCTGTGAGTTTGTCATGGATACTATTGATCATGATTAGGAAATTCCCTTTATTCTTAATTTTGGTTTAATTGAAGTAGCTTTTGGTTTATTAACTTTCTTCTATTTTTTTTTTTCTGTTGTCTATCTCTGGAAGTTCCTTTCTATTCTTAGAATAGAATATTTTCATCAGGAATGGATTTCGGATTTTGTCAAAATGATATTTCTGCATTTATTGAGAATATCATAGTTTTAACTTGTTCTTATGATGAATTACATTGATTGGTTTTCAGATGTTAAGCCAGTCTTGCATTCCTGGGATAAACCTTGTTGGTCTTTTAAAAATACATTTTTTGGGTTCTCTGTCTCCTCTCTGCCCCTCCCCCCAAAGTAAATAAATAAACTTAAAAAATATAAATATTTTTGGATTTGATTTCCTAAGATTTTATTTAGAATTTTTCATCTGTGTTCATGAGATATATTGGTCTGTAGTTCTCTTGTAATGCATTTGTGTGGTTTTGGTATTATGGTAATGTTGGCCTCATAGAATAAATAAGTTATGAAATATTTCCTTCTCTCTACTTTTCTGGAAGAGTTTGTTCAGAATTGGTATTTTTTCTTTAAATGTTTGATAGAATTGACCAGTGAACCTCTCTGGGCCTGGAGGATTTGTTTGTTTGTTTGTTTGTTTGTTTGTGTGTGTGTGGGGGATTAATATACATGAGGATATTCAGGTTATTCATTTGTTCTTGAGTGAGCTTTGGTAATTTGTGTCTTCCAAGAAATTTATTTTAAGTTGTCAAATTTAGAAGTATAAATTTGCTTGTAATATTGCCTCTTTTTAAAATATCTGTACAACTGTAGTGTTGTCCCCTCTCTCATGCCTGACACTGTGTCCTCTCAGTTTTTTTCTGCAGTCTAAGTAGACGTTTGTTAATTTTATTGATCTTTTCACAAAACCATCTTTAGGTTTTACTGGTTTTTCTGTTTTCTATCTCATGATTTCTGCTTTGATCTTTATTATTTTCTTTATTTTGCTTGCCTTGGATACAATTTGTTAATTTCTTCGTACTTTCATAATGTAGAAGCCAAGGTCATTGATTTGAGACCTTTCTTCTTTTCTAATGTAGGTGGTTAGTGGTGTAAATTTTACTCTAATTACTGCTTTAGTGGCCTGATACAAATTCTGACCTGTCATGTTTTCAGTTTTGTTCAGTTTAAAAATACTTTGAATTTCTCTTTTGATTTCTTCTTTGATCTATGGGTTTTTGAAAAGTGTTTAGTGTTTACTTTCCAAATATTAGGAATTTTCCAGATACCTTTCTGTTTTTGATTTCTAATTTAATGTCACTGTGGTTAGAGAACAACAGACTTTGTATACTTGAGTCTTCTAAATTTTTTTGTGATTTATTTTATGGCTCAGAATATGGTCTACTTTGCTAAATGTTTCATGTGCATTTGAGAAGAATGTAAATACACATGTCTTTGAGTGAAGTGTTCTATAAATATCAACTAAGTCAAGTTGATAGTGCTTTTTAAAGTCTATATTCTTACTGATTTCCTGTTTTCTTGTTCCATTAATTATTCAGAGAAGAGCATTGCAATTTAACAACTGGATTTGTACATCATATATTTTGCAGCTTTGTTATTAGGTACATCATTATATAGGATTGTTATGTCCTCTTGATGAATTGACCCCTTTATCATTATGCATGACCTTTTTTTATCCCTCGTAATATTATTTAAAATCTACTTTGTCTTATATTAATATAGCCACCCCACATTTCTTTTGACTAGAAATAAACTTTTATTTCTACCCTATTTGTGTCAATATTTAAAGATGTCTTGCTTTAAAAAAAAAATGGAATCTCACAGCCTCTGCTTTCTAATTGGGATATTTCAACCATTTAATTTAATGTAGTTATTTATATAGTTAGGTTTATTTATTTATTTTTTTTTAATTTTTTTTTTTTTTTTTTCCCAACGTTTATTTATTTTTGGGACAGAGAGAGACAGAACATGAACAGGGGAGGGGCAGAGAGAGAGGGAGACACAGAATCGGAAACAGGCTCCAGGCTCTGAGCCATCAGCCCAGAGCCCGATGCGGGGCTCGAACTCACGGACCGCGAGATCGTGACCTGGCTGAAGTCGGACGCTTAACCGACTGCGCCACCCAGGCGCCCCTATAGTTAGGTTTAAATATGTTCTCTTGCTGTTTGTTTTCTCTTTGTCTTGTTTCTTTGTCTTTTCCTCTTTTTTTTTTTTTTTTCTTTTCTTGCCTTCTTTCCAATTAAGTAGTTCTTACTCTGTTTGGATATCTTCTTTGCTGTTAGCTGTAACTTGAGACCTTGACATATTTAAAGAGTAGTAGTTGGTTATTTTGTAGAATGTCAATCAATTTGAGTTGGTCTGATGTTTTTTCATGATTAGATTTGGGTTATAGATTTTGTGGGTTAGGGGAGGAGAATACCACAGTGGTGTAATAACCTTCTCATCATACGTATCAAAGGGTACATAATATCATCATGACATGTTACTGATGTTACCTAAATCTCTAGGTCTAGGTGGTATCCTCAAAGTTTCTTTACCATAAAGTTACTAGTTTTCCCATTTTGAACTCTGTTATTTATAAGAGCAGCCTACACTCAAGGGGAGGGGTATTAGGATTCACCTCTAGGATGGAGGAGTATCAAATGCTCTTCCACATGTAGTTGTATGATAAAACCACCACAATAACTAATGAATATTTTGGAGGATCAGATATTATGAAATAATTCAAATACTCTGTTTCTCCTTAAAATTTTTTCCCTAATTTTGGCAATCATCAGTGGATCTTGCCTGCAGCAATTATTACTGTGGTCTAAAGGTGATTTTTTTTATTTACCTAATTCTTTCTACATTAATTAGTTGGAATTCTTTTACAAAGAAAATTTATTCTCATTTATTTGCTTATTCATTTATTTATGTCATCCTGGACTCATGGATATTTATTTTATCCTTTATATTATTGTCTGGTGCTCTCACAATTTAATTTTTGCTCATATCTTCCAGCTTTAACCACTGAAGTTCTCTCAGTTTAGCTCCTGGTTCTTTGATATTATATTGTTTGAGCACTACCCGACTTTCTGGCACTACAAGGTGGTCCAACGTATCTTGGATTTTTCCTGTCCTAGCCCTAGAATCAGCCATTTCTCCAAGGAACCCTAGGTCCCTTTTCTGGAGTCTGGTATTTAGTAACCAAGATCCGGGCACTGAGTATGCTTTTTGTTACTGAAGTGTCAGTACTTTTTTTTTTTTTTTTTGAGAGAGAGTAGCAGAGAGGGAGAGAGAATCCTCTGAGGGACAGAGAGAGAGAGAGAGAGAGAGAGAGAGAGAGAAGCAGGACTCATGTTCACCTGATATGAGGCTCAAGCTCACCCAAAGCAGGGCTTGTGCTCACCTGATGTGGGGCGAACCATTAGATCATGACCTGAACTGAAGTCAAATGCTTAACCAACTGAGCCACCCAGGCATCCCTGAAGTGTCAGTACTTTCTAAGTTCTCTCAGTAGACAGAGTATTTATACTAACCCGTGAACACACATATCCCTGTTTGTTTCTCTATTTGTATGTGTATTAAAATAAACATTAGTTAATATTGGTATGTCTAATTCAGTAATACAGGGTTAATTCCAGCTTTTCCCCCTTATATATTCATAACTTCTTTCTTTGATAGTGAGAAACTTGGCTCTCATGGTCTGTGGCATATTTATAGTTCTTATTTGTTCAACCCTGTTTATACACATAAAGTATTTTCAGAGTTGCTAACCCATACCACTGTGTGAAACAAATTTTTCAACTAGAATACAGTGTTTGTGTAAAATTTTTTTGTTGGTAGCCTTATGATAACAGTTAAGAACACTATTTTTGCAAAGTTATTTATGTTAGCTCCTTTCTTCCCTACCCTCACAGATGTGGTTATAGGTAATACTGTTAGTTTCATTTGTCAGTCTGCATTCCATCCTGGATGATATATTTTTAAAAATTTTCATAAAGTTCACTCTTTGGGCTGTACAGTTGTAAAGGGTTTGATAATGCTTAGTCATGTATTCTCCATCACCGTACCATACCCTAAAAATTCCATCATGTAGCTCTTTTGCAGTCAATCTAAAAATAAAGTTATTTATTAAAATAAATTTTTTATTTCATGGATCCTTATAGTGTATTTTGTTATTAAAGTAAACCATAGAATGCTGAAATCAATTTTTCAGAGTCACTTTTGATATGAAAAAATAAGTAGACTAGCCAAGGCTGGAGTCATTAACTTTTGTTAGGTTGAAATTAGCAGTAGGGAAATTAAGCTAAGAGCATTATTTTGTTTTCTTTTTCTTTTAGAATGATAGAAAGTATTTGATGTGGCTTTCCAGAGAATATTTTCCCCTCAAAATAGGCATCTCTAATTTTTCTACCCATTGTAGAGCAGTTGAAGATGAGTGAATGATAACCATTTTAAAAATCAAAGGTCACTTGTTAGTGATGACTGTCTAAAGCATGCCACTATTAATATTTCAAAATTCTATTACACCGTAATGACATAGCATAGCTGTTACTCCATTTTCTTTATCTTTTTTTTACACGTTTGCACTCTTTTCCTATGCTCATTGTATGTTCATTGATTCATTGAGTTTTATACATTTAGTCATGATTATGCATGTGTCACTAAACTCTAGACTTTACTCTTTTTAAAATTTATTTTGAGAGAGAGAGAGAAGGAGGGAGAAGGAGCAGGGGAGGGGCAGAGACAGAGAGGGAAAGAGAGAATCCCAAGCAGATCCTGACACATTGCTCACACTCATGAACTGTGAGATCATGACTTGAGCTGAAATCATGAGTCAGATGCTTAACTGACTGAGCAACCCAGGCAACCCTAGATTTGACCCCTATATTGACTTTTTTACAACTGGTTTTAATATAAAATTAAAATAATTTTTAGTGTTAGTTGTATTTATTGAATATATTCTGGTCTTAAAATGTAAATGGATTGAATATTTTCTTCTTCATTGAGGTAAGAAAAAGCAAATTAAGTTGCTTTTTATATAATTTGTTTAGTCTGTGTATGAATCAGTGGTCATCAAGAGAAAAAGATCTTCTGGGGCACCTGGGTGGCTCAGTCGGTTAAGTGTCTGACTCTTGATTTCAGCTCAGGTCATGATCTCACAATTCATGAGTTCAAGCCCCGTATGGGGGTCCATGCTGACAGTGCTCAACCTACTTGGGATTCTCTCTCTATCCTTCTCTTTCTGCCCCTCCCCCACTCACACTCTCTCAAAACAAATAAATAAACTTAAAAAAAGAAAAACATCTTCTTACCCCTGTAAGAAGAAATACTTGGTAGTTGATTATCTTTTCTACCTCAGATGGGATTGCACTAAAACTAATGTGAACATAGGAGGATTTAACTTTTTTGTGAAGACCACCTCCTCCACTTCGCCCACTCCTCCAGTAGGTTAGTCCCCATTGGGATATTTCATACCATTTTAAGAAACATGTTAAACCTGAAGTGCATGTGTTATAGCTTGAATATGTTTCCTCTTGTTGATATGTTAGTAGAATAAAACAAAACAAAACAAATAACCAGCCCTTATCTTTTATACAGTGGATCTTGTAGGTGAAATTACCTTACATGTTCAAGCCTAGAGCCTTTGAGGTGGTTCACCTATTCAGATTCTATAGTAGAGTGATATGCTTGCACTGCCTTTTATCTTAACAGCAAAGGCTGTTTCCAACCTCTGAAGGATACAAAGATGGAGTGGACTCTAGAGAGGACGTGTTGGATAGGCTGACTGCAGTGTCTGCAGTTGGAATGCAGATGTAACTTTGAATTATTTCTCTATAGCATGTGAGAGAACACACTTTCCAGAATGCTCTGATACCAGAGCATCTGTAATCAGTATGAAACTGTTACAGGACTGAGATCACACAGAGAATAACATTATGCCAAGGTCTTATGCTCAGGGCAAGTGTTTGGGATAATTTATTTCCAGATGAGGTATTTTACAGAACAAGAATATGCCTGGACACATGTTCTGTATTTAGTTACATGAATTTGTCATGCCTCAGTACCTCTAAGATGGGTCTCACTGCAACAGAGAATTTTATGTGTTTATCTGTGCTTTAAAGCCAAGAATATTTTACAGTTGGTCTGATGGGTTTGCAGTTAGAAAAAGTGACAGTGTGCTATATTCATGTAAAGATGGTGACTGCCTCTCCACCAACCATTTGTATAACTTCATTTCCTTATTTCAGTGCAAAGCAAAGCTTCTCGTGAGTGAAGGGCAATACTATACGGTTTTGTTTCCATTGCAGAGAATCTTTTTAAACCATTGTAAACACTGAGAAATCATTGCAGTGGAAGTGCCATTATTCTAGGTAATTCCTTCCTGTGTTCCTGTCTTTCTCTTCTGCCTTCCCTCTGCCTATTCCCCCCATTTCACTCTTCTCTGCTGCTCCACTTCCTGCCTTCACCCACTTTTCCTCTTGCTTTCAAAACTTTCCCCAACCACTAGTTTAGGATATTTTATCCATGTTTTTACTTGGTTGTTTGCTGAAAGGGCATGCAAGACCTAGCCCTTCTCCTTTTCCCTGTTGGTCTTCTCCCAAAGCTTTCATTAACATGACAGTAATTTCTTCCCCACAATAATCCTGGACTTTCTACTAAAGCTGTATAAACCTATCTATTAGACATAGAAGAGGGATGGAGAAAGGTTCTTCCAGGTAGTTATTTCTGCAAACACTTCTATTTAAGGTGACCACTAGATGGATTTTCACTCTAGTGTTATCTGACATGGTTAGGCAGACTCATGGTCAAACCATCTTTGATGCTTTGGTTTAGATGTAAAATTAAATAGAAACACTAATAGTATACTCAAATCAGTAGCACCTCATCTCATGTCTTCCTGCTAGCTTAACATGGAATCTGACATGATATTGCTCTGACTCTGCATTTAGGGTTGCCACTGAAAGAGTTCTTCATGAAGCATATGTGCAGGAAATTACATAGATTTTTCTTTTAAATTTGAGATTCGCAACAAGAAGAAACATAGCCCAGTGTATTAGTCAAGGTTCTCCAGAGAAACAGAATCATTGGGTTTGGGTGTGTGTGTGTGTGTGTGTGTGTGTGTGTGTGTGTGTGTGTGTGTGTATGTGTGTGTGTGTATAGAATGGAGTCGAATTTATCTATTTTATGTATATATCTTTTATATATATATAAAGAGTTTTATTATAAGGAATTGGCTCATGTGATTAAAGAATCCGGCAAGTTCAAAATCAATAGGATAGGCCAGCAGGCTGGAGACTCAGGAGAGCTGAAGGTGCAGATGAAGTTCTAAGGCATTCTTCTGGAGAAATTCCCTTTTGCCTGGGGAAATGGGTCTTTATGATTTATTTATACCTTTCAACTGATTGGATGCGACCCACCTACATTATGAAGGGCAGTGTGCTTACTCAGATTTCACAAACTTAAATGTTAATCTCATCCCAAAACACCCTCCAAGTTGATATATAAAATGAACCATCACAACCAGTGTATTTGGAATTCTATATTTGGTTTAGTCTTTTTATTTAGGTCTTTTATTTTTTAAAGGTCTCTGTGTATAAACATTTATTTAAACCCAAGTAACAATGGGTAAGCTTTACCAGGGCCTCAGCTGACTATGTTCTTTTCATAACCCTTTTTTGCTTGATTTACTATATATTCTTAGCTCTGTGTATAGGTGAGTGGGTCTGGAAAGTATCATTGGCTGACATGTACTTTCTCCTGCTCTTGCTATTAAATTCTTTAAAAAGTTAGTTACGGAACTAAATAGACATTGTTGAAAAGGTTATTTTATTTGATATTTTCTTCTCTAAGATGGATTCTGCTAAGCAAGCTAACAGAAGTAGTCTTGAAGAGTAAACATGTAAATATTCTTCACTGGAAAGCCTGCATCACCATTTTATATTTAGACTTGACCCCAGTAGGCCAATGAGGTCTCACAGTGATGCATGCTGACATGCACCCACACGACTATAGTCTCAGTCAGGGAAAAGTTTCTTTCGAGCAGGGGAAAAACTGGACAGAATGCCAGAAGTCTAATTATAACTTTTTAGAGAGCCAGACATCCATAAACTAGTTCTTGGCGAACACATCTGACTTAAAGTGAAAACATTTTCTAAAAGAAAATTATAAAAGAAAAATTGGTTTATAATAATGAGTATAAACCCAAATTAATTTGATTTACTTGTGTAGAGCTAAGACAGCCACTGATTTTTCTCTTTTAGTTCTCTCAGCAGTTATATGATAATAGCCATTATTAAGTACAGAAAGAAGCTCCTTCATCTCCTGGTATCCCTGTCATGAGCCAGTAAGCCTGTTTTGCTGTTCAGATTGGTTTTGTTTCCATAAGAGGAAAAGACAAGTAGTTTGTAGTTTGAGATCTTGATCTTCCTGGCTGTGGGTTGGATGGTCACTTTTGGAGTTTAGTTTTTCCTGGGCTCTTACTCTTCCTCAGAATGCTTATACCAGTGTGCCAAGGCTCTTCGAAGAATCAATCAAAATAAAGTCAGCCTCTCCTGAATCAAAGAGTTTGTGGGCTGAGACTGACATTACCTCAAGATCCATTATGGTTTAAATGTATTTTTTATTATAATATTCTATGCTGTTATTCTTTTGCCTGAGGCTTTAGAAGCATTTTATAGCCAATAATTCTTTAGTAAAGCAAAGCAGTCATCATCCTCATGCCCAACAAAGGGCTGTGCTTCTGTGAACACAACTCTAGATTTCTGGTTGGGCCCATTCATAATGAATAACTTAGTCATAAGGTTCCCTAAATGGGACTGCACATAAGAGTCACCTGGGAGGCTTGGAAAAAAATACAGATCCAGGCTTTTCCCAACCCACTGTAAGAATTTGGGGTGCATGTGCTCTAGGGACTGAGGAGATGTGTTGGGAAATAGCATTTCAAACAAGATCCTGAGGGGATCATCATGCAACTTATCTGGCATCAGATCCCCAGACTCTGGCAGAATTTCCAAAAGGTCTCTCAAAACCAGAATAAGAAACTGCAGTTGTTCTGCACAGCTGCTAAAATTGTTTCAGATTAGGAAAGGGAAGGGCAGACAAAGAACACAGTGGTTCCAGAGAATAATCTGAGGAGCCTGCATGAACTGGGAAGGCCATTGTGAACTTCAGCGTCAGCGTTTCCTCTCCTGCCTTATCATTCCCATCTGCCTGCTCCCTTCTCTGCCCCTTCATTCAGTTCCATATCTTTCCTAGAAGGAAGAGATGGTTGTGTTGAAGATGCCAGTGCCATCTGCATATCATTCCAGAGGCTTTTTTTCTTTTTTAAAGGCCACTTCCTTTGCAAACTCATCTAAGAAAGGGTTTCAGTAGAACAATGGGATATAAGTTTAGGCTTCAGGGTCTGAGTCATGTTTCCCTTTTAGTTCCAGATCCTCTTTACATGTATTTGTTGCAGTCTCTTTTAGTTCTGTCTAGATAGATTTTAATAATATGTTTCTTCTTATATAAGAAAGATTATGAAATAGAACAGGAAGTGGAGACTAGGAGTCAGAAGTCCTGGCTTCTGGTTTTTTCTTTGTACTTCTAGACATTGATCTCTAGGACTTGGTCTTCTAACTGGGAAATGAGCGTAGTCATCCTTACCCACCTTGATGGAATACTGGAGGCTTAATTAGTGTTCCCAGTGTGCTGTTGTACCACCCAAACAGTATTCAGAAGGATGTGCAGTTCATTGAATCCCCAGCAGCACTATGTACTTACCCTGTAGTTCCCTCCTACTTTGTTAATTATCAGAATGTTGGTGGATGGAAGTCCAGCATCTGCCTTGTTCTCTTTTCTCTATATTAGGCATTCATCCTGCAGGTGGAACAGTCCTGTTCAGAAGTACCTTAACAGGTCCAGCTCTCCTTTTTAGCAGAATAGGGAACTGAACTATGAGAAGCAGCTTACCATCACATTTACTACAGGTCAGAACAGTGTTATTTGTGAGACTAATGGTCTAACTTGTCTGTCTGCTCTTCTTTCTCTGAGCACTGCTGATTGGCTTTTTATAGGTGAAAGTTTATATTCCATATGACATCCGTTTGCCAGCCCACCCTTGTCTTCTCAGGAAAAGCGTGTATTTTCTTTGTAGATCAGTGTCCAGAGGAGTGGGATACTTGTAATTCTTGAGCCCAGTTGCTTAACCAGATTATACTGGAACTTAGAAATTGACACCACAGTCCTCCGGCTCTGTTCTGTGTGTGCTGTGTTCAGGCTCCCTAACCAAATGAGGCAAAGGCTTATGTCAAATGTGGTGACTCATATGTAGATGAATGGCCACAGTGTGCTCCATCCCTGCTATCATCTCTCTTGTTTTTCTGCTGAGCCTGTGCTGCAGTGCCCAGCAGGTTGGTTCATTTATATGCATGTCTCTGGCATCTGTTTCTGAGAGCAGAGAGGGAACCTCCTGACTGGGAAGGGCTTATGCTCTTTATTTTAGGGCAGTCCCATGTTTCTGTTTTCTCAAGGCAGGATTCCCAGCTGGGTTACTTCTCTCCATGTAGTGCCTCATTCCTCTGACTCTTACTTCAGGCAGTGTGGGCAGGGACACACAGATATGGGAGAAGGGGGCACTTAGCTGGGTTGGTCTAGGAACTGTGTAGGTGGAGATGGGTCAAGAAATCTGTGACAGAGCTAGGACAGCAGTCACAATTTCTTGGTCAGAACTTCTTATGTAGAATAGAAAACTTTTGCCAGAAACCACTATTTATGCCATGGGGTGTGTGTTTGGAAGCAGATCTGTCCCATGTTGTGACCTTTCTATATCTTGGTTTTGTCTCTTCCTCCTCAAGTCTTGCTGATTATACCTAACTGTTGTGCCTTAAGGATATCAGTAACTTGCCGTGCCTCTGATAATGTTATATGGTTAGCATCAATATATTGGTGATAACCTGGCCCTCTTGCATTGTAGAATAGCATTGCCTTTGGACCATCTTAGAGCCATTTAGCATTTGGGAAATAAGTGTTTAGAAGAATTTTCCAATTTTTTTTTATTATCTCTTGCCACATTTCTTGTCAAGCACATACTCCTATGAAACCAACCAAATGTTAATTTCTTTCATGTATTCCCTGGTGAAAAAAAGGAAGTGTAGACAATACAGTATAATGGAAGGAGTATTCGACCTGGAGTCTGAGGACACAGCTTGAGTACCAGCTTCATCAGTTAGCTGTAGACTACAGGCAAGTCATAAATTCATTCATAAATTGGAAATGATACCACTTACATCAGTATTTTAGAGGGTGATCTAAGGAATAAGTTGGTGTCATTTTCACTTCCTTCCTCACCTCAGGAACTGTGACATCTCTGATGGCCTTGGTTTCAAGAATAAGAAATAATACCATTGTGTAATAAGCCATTTCAAAGCTTGATGCCTCTGGAAATGCAGAATTAGCTTCATATTTTTCAAAAAAGTAAGCCCAGTGGAGAATGGAATGACAACTGCTACTCCTAGAATAACATTAAAAGCATAGAGGTTAAGATAAAAAGCAAGAGACAATGTGAGGCTGGGCCTGTACACCTGACCTTCCCATCATTACATGTGTCTTCTCAGAGCTCCTTATTCTCTCCTCTGTCCTTGTGTCTGGTTTGACGTGGGTGTTGTGCTGGGAGGTACTTCCAGGCAGAAAGCATTTATTGACTCTCACAGTGAACCAAGCAGTGGTATTTTTTCTTATTAAAATAAAATCAGAGCCTTTGGGAGTTGTTTATAGAAAAAAGAAAGGAAAAATGAGGTTTGCTTCTTAGATTTTAGCTTTGGCTTGACACTGGGCTGGTATATTTTCATAATTATTATGAGCTTGAGAACACACCAGCCTGAAGTCAAGTCTTCTCCTTAATGTAGTTGGAAATGTCATATTCTGTGGTTTTATAATTCCTTTTTCTCTGCTCATCTGCGGAGAGCCCTCCAGGAGTGGATGCAAGTGTCTGCATTCTCAGAACTCCCCATTACCCAGATGGGATTAAATATCATTGGATTAGAAGACTAAGAGCTTTTGCCAGCTATGAATTCAAGCATATTTGGATGCTGAAAAATTTAGAATTTCTGGATTTGGTATAAAAGAAATTCTGATTTTTATGTTTTCATTTATTTTTCTTGTCTTGCCACTATTTAATGTTCTCTTTTTTAGTTCCTCTTGCCCTCCCTTCTTCTTTGTTTCTTTCCTTTTTCTTTTTTAGCCTACCTCTCCTTAACCTGCCTCAGACCTCATATTGAATTTTCTTGTGATTCTCATTTATATTATTCCACTCATGGTATTTGGGGTAAATATATTTCTGGTCTTAAGTGTAAAGCCATTCGATTTGAAACTTACTGTTCCTTCAGCTACTAGAAAGGCATTGATCTCTACATAGCAAATATAGCAATGATGTTAAAGATAATAATAATTAAATGTTTCTCCATCTTCAGTTATTGGTGAAAGAAGGATAAAAAGTTTCTAATAATATTTTACAGTTGGGAAAAGTGAAGAGTACAGTCACATTTAAAGTCAGTAAGAGTATTAAAAGTAAGGCTCATAAAATTTTAAAAAATAGGGCCCAGATTTCTTGATAATACTTTACAGCTTTGGCATATAGAAGAGGTTTGAAAATGGAATTACAAGCACAAGACTGGTTATACCTCTATACTGGATTGGGTCACCTGGTTCTTCTGGGTTGAGAAAACATTCGTCAGTTCTACTTGAAGCATTTTGTCAGTTCTGAGAAAAATAGAACATTTATCAGTTTTACTTGAAGTTAAGTCCTAGGAAATCATGGAATCCAAGAATGCCACTTTCCCAATTTATAGTGAAAGCTACATTGTTAGGAGAAATACTAAAAGGCAAGAAGTGAGTCAGACAGCTCTGGGTTTGAATCCTGGCTCTTCAGCCAGCTGTGCTGTATACTCTGTAGGTTTCTGACCTGTAGATTATCATATTGTATTGAAATTGTATCTCTCTCCAATTTTCAGTCAGTATATTTCCCAAAACTTCTTGCATCTCAGGTATGACTGTTGGGAATTGGAGGTGCAAAGATGAATAAGAATGGCTGAAATAACAAATAAAAAATGAAAAGAGCAGTAATGCTAGTTTGGTGTGACATCAGCAAGAGGTAGAATAGGAAACTCCAGGCTCCTATTCCCCCACAAAAACATTGAAAAAACCCACAAACAAGCAGTAGGTGAACCGACTTTGTAGGAGTTTTGGAAAAAGGTTGAAGGTTTATAGTAACCAAATAAATGCCCAGTTGAGGAAAAACAGTCTTCAAAATGATAGGAAAATTGTTTTTTTTAAGTTTTTATTTATTTATTTTGAGAGAGAGAAACAGTGTGTATGCACACAGGGGAGGGGCAGAGAGAGAATTCCAAGCAGGCTCCACACTCTCAGTGGAGAGCCTGACACGGGGCTTGATTTCATGAACCATGAGATCATGACCTAAGTCAAAATCAGGAGTCTGGTGCTTAACCATCTGAGCCACTCACGTGCCCCTAAAATGGCAGGAAAATTTTATGACATTTTTACTCACCCTTTCCCCAAAACAGTCTCTCTCCTTCCCTGTCCCTTCTCCCCAAACTGGAGCAGGGAAAACCATATTTGCAGGTTATTGGGTATATTCATTTTAACTTTTCTGGGGATACCTGAAGGACTGACATGAGGTGCTTATCTTTGTTTCACATAACTTGGAATGCATATGGGAAAGCAAGTAGCCACTGCTTGTAAAAGTTACAAGGGGACTATAAACCCACAATTGCTGGAAGAGATTCTGGGTAGAGATACACAATCTCTAGGCTCAGAAGAGAAGTTGTGATGAGACTAGGAAATTAGGACATTCAGAGCAGCAGCATAACATCTCAGGGTGATCCCTACACTCAGAGTAGCCTAGCTAAGAAAGGGGTGTAGGAGTGCCCCTGCACAGAGTGTCTGCAAAGATGTGGGAGAGAAGAATGTTCTCCTTTTTGTGTGTGTATGTATGTGTGTTTGTTTCAGTTCTTGGCATTAGGAAATCTTTATCAGAACAGGAAATGTCTGTCAGAACATTAGCTGAAGAGAAGGTAAGGGAACCTCAGTGACCATGTTTAAAAAGGAATAGTGTTTAAGAAAAAAAAAACTGGAGCTCTCAAAACAGATACTATAGTTTTCAACAATAATTAAACACATGCATGCATACACACACAGACACACACACACGGACACACACAAACACACACACACACACACACACACACACACACACACAGAGCAAACCCTGGGGAAGGATAATCTGATTTCCTGAGTAATAGTTTGGTAATAGTCAAATGCCTAATTTTCAGCAAAACCTGCAAAGCATATAATAAGCAGGAAAGTGTGGTTCATTCAGAGAAACACAATGAATGAAAAGAAGCTGTCCTAGAGGAAGCCCAGACATTGGATTTAGTAGAAAAAGTCATTAAATAATTTATCTTACCTATGTTCAGAAAGCTAAGGGAAAACATAGAAAGGAATTCAGGAAAACATTATATGATCAACAAAGTATTGACAGAGAGAGAAATTATAAAAGGAATAAAAAATTCTGGAGCTGAAAAGTACAGTAACTGAAATGACAAATTCACTAGAGAGGACAAATAGCATATTTGAATAGGTAAAAGAAAGAATCAGTGAACCAGAAGGTAGGACAATATAAATTAAGAAATCTGGGGGGCGGAAAGTAAAATAATGAAAAAGAATGAACATAGCCTGTATTAGTTGGCTAGGTTGCCGTCACAGAATGCCACAGACTGAATGACTTAAATAACCAGGATCTATTTTTGTCACAGTTCTGGAGAGTAGAAGTCCAAGATCAAGGTGTCAGCAGGTTTGGTTCCTTCTGAGGCTTCTCCTTGGTGTGCAGATGGCCACCATCTTGCTGTGTCCTCACGTGGCCTTTCCTCTGTGCACACACATCATTCTGTGTATCCTGATTTTCTATTTATTTAAGACACTAGTCAGATTGGATTTGGACTCCTAGTAGCCTCAGTTTAACTTCTCATCTTTTTAAGGGCTCTGTCTCCACATCTAGTCATATTCCAAGGTACTGGGGGCTGCGGCTTCAAAATATGAATCTTGGGGTGTGTTGGGGGGTAGGGGACACACACTTCAGCTCATAACAGAGCCGAAGGGACTTGTGGGACACTGTCAAGCTAACCAACATGTGCTTTATGGGAGTCCCAAAAGAAGAGAGATAAAAAGGGGCAGAATGATTATTTGAAAAATTAGTGGCTGAAAACTTCCCCATTTTGATGAAAGGCATGAATCTACAAATCCATGAAGATCAATGAACTCCAAGTAGGGTAAGCTCAAGGGGACTTATCTTGAGACACATTATAATCAAACTGTCAAAAGCCAGAGACAAAAAGAGAATCTTAAAAGCAGCAAGAGAGAAGTGAATTATCACTAGGGAGACCATTAATAAAGTTATCAGCTGATGTCTCATTAGAAGTGTTGGAGGCCAGAAGACAGTGGGATGGCGTAATATTTAATGTGCTGATAGAAAAAAGAAAACATGCAAACTGAAATTTTTATATCTGGCAAAACTGACCTTCATAAACGAGGGAGAAATTAAGACATTTTCAGAAAAACAAAAGCTGTGGGAGGGAGTTCATTACCTGCTCTACATAAAAATGTTAAGGGAAATCCTTCAGATTGAAACAAAAGAACTCTAGACAGTAACTCAAAGCCATATGAAGATATAAAGATCTCTGGTAGAGATAATTACACAAATATAAAGCTAGTCTTTGGAGATTGTTATACTAAGTGAAATCAGTCATACAGAGAAAGACAGATACCACATGTTTTCACTCTTATGTGGATCCTGAGAAACTTAACAGAAGACCATGGGGGAGGGGAAGGAAAAAAAAAGAGAGGGAGCCAAACCATAAGAGACTCTTAAAAACTGAGAATAAACTGAGGGTTGATGGGGAGTGGGAGGGAGGGGAGGGTGGGTGATGGGCATTGAGGAGGGCACCTGTTGGGAGGAGCACTGGGTGTTGTATGGAAACCAATTTGACAATAAATTTCATATTAAAAAAAAGCTAGTATTACCATAATTTTGGTTTGTCTGCACTTTTTATTTTCTACAGAATTTAAAAGATAAATGCATAAAAGTAATTACAAATGTATGTTATTTATAAGGCACACAGCATGTAAAGATGTGATTTGTGTCATTAATAATATAAAGGAAAGGACAGAAAGAGTTTTTGTGTATAATTGAAATTAGGTTGGTATCAACTCAAATTTGTTATAATTTTAGAATGTTATGATAAACCTTATGATAACTACAAAGAAGATATCTACAGAGTTTACACTAAAGAAAATGAGAAGGCAGTCAAAATGTGTCACTCCCCAGAAAACACTAAAAAAAACAGTAATGGAGAAAATGAGAGGCAAAAAATGATACATACAGAAAGCAAGTAGCAAAATAGAAATAAGTTCATTATTACTTTAAATGTAAGTGGATTAAGGGGCTCCTGGGTGGCTCAGTCGGCTGAGCCTCCGAATTCGGCTCAGGTCATGATCTCACAGTCTGTGAGTTCGAGCCCGGATCGGGCTCTGTGCTGACAGCTCAGAGCCTGGAGCCTGCTTCGGATTCTGTGTCTCCCTCTCTCTCTGACCCTCCCTTGTTCACGCAGTCTCTCTCTGTCTCAAAAATAAATAAACATTAAAAAAAATTTTAAATGTAAGTGGATTAAACTCTCTATCAAAGGCATAGATTAGCAGAAAGGCTAAATAAGTGATCTAGCTACATGCTGTGTATAAGACATTCACTTTAGATCTAAACACAAATGGGCTAAAAGGATGGGAAAAGATATTCTATGCAAATAGTAACCAAAAGATAAAATAGAATTTAAGTCAAAAACTGTTACAAGAGACAAAGAAATATAAAGAAATATAAAGAAAATTTATATTGATAAAAAGATGAGTTGATCAAGAATATAATAATTACAAATATGTGCATCAGACGTCTGAGCCTCATAATATATGAAGCAAAAATTGACAGGATCGAGGGAGAAATATTTTTACAATAATAATTGGAAATTTCAGTGTCCACTTTCAGTAATGGATAGACAAGATAGAAGATCAATAAGGAAATTTAGGACTTGAACAACATTATGAACCAATGGGACCTAATGGACATATACAGAGCACTGCACTCAATAACAGCAGAATACACATTTGTCACAAGTACACGTGGAATATTCTCCAGGATTGACCATATGTTAAGCCAAAAAAGTATTAATTAAAAAAAAACATATGAAGTATCTTTTCTAATCACAATGGATGAAACTAGAAAGAAGTAACTGAAAGAAACTAGGAAATTCACAAATACATGGAAATTAACACACCTTAACCAGTGGATCAAAGAAGTTACAAAGCAAACCTTGAGATAAATGAAAACATACCCAAATTTATGGGATTCAGAGAAAGAAGTACTAAAGGCTAGAATACTTCAGATTTCAAAAAATAAAGGTATAAAATCAATAACAATGTTACACCTTAAGGAACTGGGAAAAGGAGAATAAACTAAACCCCAAACTAGCAGAACATAGGAAATTATAAAGATTAGAGCAGAAATTAATAAAAAAGAAAATTAGAAAAACAATAGAAAATAAATGAAAATAAAAGTATCTTCTTTGAAGAGCTAAACAGAATTGGCAAAGTTTAATTAGATTGACTAAGGAAAAAAGAAGGTTTGAATTACTAAAATCAGAAAGGAAAGTAGGGGGTGCAACAGTTTGTCAGTTTCTTAAAAAAACTGACCATGCAGCAACATACAGTGGAGCACTTGTACTCTGGGGTATTTATTCCAGAGAAAAGGAAACGTGTTTATAGAAAAAGCTGTATACATATATTTACAGTAGTTTTATTTGCAATAGCCCCAAACTGGAAACCACCTAGGTATCTTAATAACAGATGAATGGTTAAACAGTGGTATGTCCATACCATGGAATACTACTGAGCAATGGAAAGAAATGAACTATCATTGTACCCAAGTTGGATTCAAAAGGGCATTATGCTGAATGAAAAAAAGTCAATCTCAAAAGATCATCTATGATATATTTCCATTTATATATATTATATATCTCTAAATGACAGAATTATGGATATAGAACCAGATTAGTGGTTGCTAGGGGTAACAGATGGTGTTGGGAGTAGATGTGATCGAAAAGGGTAGCATGAGGGAGATCTTTGTGATGATGGAAAAGTGCTGTATCTTAATTGCAGTGGTGTTTATAGGAATCTTCACATGTGATACAGTGACATAGAACCATACACATTTATTCTACACATGTCAGTTTTTGGTTTTGATATTGTGGGGAATTATGTAAGATATGACCAATGGGAAAACGTGGGTAAAAGTTATACTGAATTTTAATGACCACATACTGAAACCATAATATATTTGAGACTTACCTTACCTGCCTCTAGAGGAGAGTCTTAAATTTGGTTAAGAGGTTTTGAATAGAAACAGACAACTACACCTATCTTAGATCCTTTCTAAGTCCAAGATTCAATAATATGTTTCTAGGCAGGATGAAGAAGAGAGTGCCCACATTATAGCTCTGTGAGAAAATGGAGTTCAACTAAATGATGCTTTGGAAAGCTCAAGTCAAGGAAATACAATATAGAATACAAAAAATGCACTTTGATTTATTCAGCAAACACTTTTCAGTTACCTACTAAATATCATTCAGCCATGGAATTGAAGATGTAAAGATGAAGAAACATGATACTTGTTCTTTTAAAATTTTTTAATGTTTATTTTATTTTTAAGAGAGAGTGTGAGCAGGGGAGGGGTAGAGAGAGGGAGACAGAATCTGAAGCAGGCTTCAGGCTCTGAGCTGTCAGCACAGAGCCCGACGCAGGGCTCGAACTCACAAACTATGAGATCATGACCTGAGCCAAGTCGGATGCTTAACTGACTGAGCCACCCAGGCGCCCCTGAAACTTGTTCTTTAAACTAGAGTGTGAGCTCCATGAGAACATAGATTTTTATTTGCTTTATTCATATAATCATCGGTAATGTTTAGGCCAGGATCTGGCACACAATAGATGCTAAGTAAAAATTGCTGAATCAGTGGATTATCCTAAAAAGCTTAGAGTCTGATAGACAAGCCAAGATAGGTAAGAAAATAAACAGGGACAACATGTGATAGATGCTATCACAGACTTTCCCCCTTTTTCTCCTTTCAAAAAACCCTTTGTTCAGTCTTAAGTAATGCAATCACTGTGTGGGTATTCTGCTAGCAGTGGAGTTAGGTATGTGCAAAATTAAACTTCAGGGCTGGCTTCCAGACCCCATTTCTACTGGTTCTGTCAGAGTCTTACCCTCAGGCGGGGATAGTGTTCCAGCTGAGTCACTGTGATACCTTCAAGAGTTGGGTTTGTTCCAGCCCTCACAGCACTGTTCTTTTACACACGGTATTGCTATACAGTTAACCCTTGAAGAACAAGGGGCTAAGAGGTGCCCCGCCCCTGCAGTTGAAAATCCTAGAACTTTTGACTCCACCAAAACTTAACTATTAATAGCCTACTGTTGACAGAAGCCTTACCTAAAACATACAGTCATTTAACACAAATTTTGTTATGTTGATTGTATTATATGCTGTATTATTACAATAAAGTAAGCTGGAGAAAAGAAAATGTTAAAATCATAAGATAAAGTACACTTACAGTACTGTATGTATATTTAAAACATCTTCCATAAATGGGCTGTCAGGGGCTGGGACAGAGGGTGGCAGCAGTGAGCCTGGCCCTGGGGTGACACTTTTCCTTAGCTTGGTGGTCTCTGCTCAGCATTGGCAGCGGCTGGGCAGCCCACAGGCACTGGGAGTGTCCTGGAGGTGCCGTATAGCTGCCCCAGCTGCCTGGAGTATATGGCTGGCTATAGCTAGCAGCAGCTGTGGCCTCTGGGAGGCTGCCAGGATGCATCAGTGCTGGGCCAGGAGGGACCAGCGGCAGCTCCAGTGCAGCCCAGAGCCCTCTGGGCATGTTCTTCCGCTCCAGCCCAGTTCCTCCTGCCTGCCAGCCCTGGGTGTTCCACTGGACCACCCTGTTGGCACATGGGGTGACCTGCAGCCCTATCTGGTACCAGGGGTCCGGGGCTGCAGATGGCCTCTGTGGGCGTCCCTGCCTGGGTTCTCAGAGGGCAGCAGGCGCAACTTCTGTGCCAGTCGCTTCGATTCTTCTGTGGAGACTAGGGTGGGCAGTTGTCAATAAATGCTATGTGGCTTTTGCTGTCCACTCTTAAAAACCCACCTAAAAATGGATCTGTGCAGTTCAAACCCATGTTGTTCAAGGGTCATCTGTATTTTAAAGTAGGGATCTGGGTTAGTGAGGATGGGTAAATGAGGCGGTATAGAATACTTGTAAATTTAAGACTTGTTTAAGAATGGAAGGAGAATTTTTTTTTTTTTTAATTTTTTTTTTTTCAACGTTTATTTATTTTTGGGACAGAGAGAGACAGAGCATGAACGGGGGAGGGGCAGAGAGAGAGGGAGACACAGAATCGGAAACAGGCTCCAGGCTCTGAGCCATCAGCCCAGAGCCCGACGCGGGGCTCAAACTCACGGACCGCGAGATCGTGACCTGGCTGAAGTCGGACGCTTAACCGACTGCGCCACCCAGGCGCCCCTGGAAGGAGAATTTTGAGGGAGGACTCTCAGCAGGACCACCTCACACCCTGGGCCCAGCTGTCGTGAATCATCACTTGGGCTAGAACTTCACTTGCTTATAGCGGTCCTCTGTTGTTGAATCTTCTTGGGACATCCAGGACTGGCACAAGCAGCTGTCTGTGAAAACTTACCCAGGGTCGTTGGGCAGTAGAGGGTCAGACCAAGCCTTTATTAAGGAGTATAGAGCACTCACTTCTTTGTTGCAGAGTAGAGGGATTAAAGAGGTGATTATTTCCATTATCTGGGGCGTGTTCCTTTAGCTTCTTTTAGGTGGTAAGAAACAAATTGGCTTATTTCACTCTAGAGGCTTATTGTAAAGAATGTGTCTCAGTTGGCCTTCATGAAAATTTGACATTGTTGCAGACACTAGAGTAACTTCAGTGGTACCTCTTTGTCTTCCAGTTCATTTGTTACCAACTGTAGTGTTTCCACCATTTTTTTTTTATTTTATATATATATATATATTTTTTTTTTTTCAACGTTTATTTATTTTTGGGACAGAGAGAGACAGAGCATGAACGGGGGAGGGGCAGAGAGAGAGGGAGACACAGAATCGGAAACAGGCTCCAGGCTCTGAGCCATCAGCCCAGAGCCTGACGCGGGGCTCAAACTCCCGGACCGCGAGATCGTGACCTGGCTGAAGTCGGACGCTTAACCGACTGCGCCACCCAGGCGCCCCGTGTTTCCACCATTTTGATAGCTAATCTTTCACTCTACTTCCACTCAGTTTCTTGGGTGACTATGGACTCTCTAATTCATTCTTAATTTCTCTCAGCAGGAAAGGGTCAAGTTGGGTGGTCCAATTATTTATTATCCAGTTGGACAAAGCTCTCATGAGTTACCTCAGAGGCTCCTTAGATGGCCTCTCGGTTGGAAGCTGATTACTTGTCATAGTTCTTTGTAACCAGAGTCTTATTTTCTCATCATCTAAACTATGGTGATCATACTGAAAGAACTGTCTATGGTCATTTCCTTAGAGGGAACATGTGTGTCCTTGGTAGATATTCAGAGCATCATTTATTACTCTTTATCAATGGGTCACTGGGAGCTTTCAGACTAAAGGAGATGTAGAAATTGCTGCAGATACACAGGGTGTATTTCTGGTTTCCAAAAGGAATAGCCCATGGCTAACCAAAACAAAATCAAATTATCTTTACTTGTCCTGGTTCAACAACCTTTTATAGAAATCATTGTTTTAGATACTAATAGCAACTCAGGTGTACATATTATATTTCTGATTTTTATCCCTTTTAGTTTTTTTTAATGGATTTTGCTATAACTAATGAAGTCTTACTAAATAAGAAAGGATCAAATGTATACTTGGAACTATGCATGAAACTGAACCATTAAATATGATTAAAAATGGGAAAAGAATAGATTGTTGTGACCTTCATCCCACCTAATGATTCAAGGTGTTAGAAAAAAAGCAGCTTAGAGTACACATCTTTGCACATTTTCTTTATCTGGGATAGTAAGTAAGCTAAGAACTAGAGACCTTAATGAGGATATTTTTTTAAAGATTTTATTTTTAAGTAATCTTTACACTCAACATGGGGTTTTGAACTTACAACCCCAAGATCAAGAGTTGCATGTTCCACCGACTGAGCCGGCTAGGCACCCCATTAATGAGGGTTTTATATATGAAGGCCTTCTTTGGGGAATGCATATTTTTCTAGAGGCCAGGTAGCTGAAGAATGACATTTTGTGAGTGGTCAGTCTACTACTAGATCTTCTCCAAGAAAATTAGTAAGACATTTTGAAACCACAATAAACTAGTTTTTAAAAAAAAATTTTTTTTTAACGTTTATTTATTTTTGAGACAGAGAGAGACAGAGCATGAATGGGGGAAGGACAGAGAGAGAGGGAGACACAGAATCGGAAGCAGGCTCCAGGCTCTGAGCCATCAGCCCAGAGCCCGACGCAGGGCTCGAACTCACGGACCGCGAGATCGTGACCTGAGCTGAAGTCGGACGCTTAACTGACTGAGCCACCCAGGCGCCCCACAATAAACTAGTTTTAATGTTTGTTGAAACACATGGAGAGTCAAAGCTAGTTTGAAAGGGATTACCACGCAGTTGGTATATCCTGATTTCATCAGTGGCTTCATTCAACTTAGCTTCATGAAAATTACTTTATTATTTTTCTCATTTTACTAAAAACTAGTGAAAACTTTTTAATGGATGGGAATCACTGGGTTGCATGGTTAATATTGCACCGTGGTCTCTTAGCTGGTTGTGCCATACCAGAGAGTGTCGTGCCATCCTGAAGGGGAGAGCACCTGGCCGTGAGTCTGTGCCATATCAAATCCACCAAGAGTGCTGTTGCCGGGTAGGAAGCCTTAGAGGGGAGGAGAGTTGCAGGAGGCAGGAGTGACAAGAAGACCCGGGTGGGTCTGGATGAAGGATGTTGACAGGATTAATAATGACTCTGAGCAAAAAGAAAATTCTTAAAGGAAGAGTCTTTAAAGCCCCAGGGCCATTTTGTTCTGGAACTAAGAAAGAAAATGAATTCTTAGGACTCTTCTCTCAGTTCATTCCAGTGAGGTCAGACTGAGAAAGAAAGCAACTTGCTCTGTCTAAGAGATTTTGTTTTGGAATATAATATTTTTCTATCCTCTGTGGTAAGTGATTGTAGCCTATTTAGAAGGCAAAAATCTGAGCTCAGTTGGAGAGTTCTCTGCTATTTTAGAGTTATGTCGTCTCTGATTTTACTTTATTTTTTTCCTTCAGGTTGCTTGATTGGGGCTGTGAATCTCAAATCCAGCAACCGAACCCCAGTGGTACAAGAATTTGAGAGTAAGTACAAGGGAGAGACCACTAGGAGAATAGGCGCCATCTAACGGACACTTGGTAGTCTTACAGCCAACTGAGGACAAACACACACACTGTAGTGCCAGAGATGTTCAGGTGGGTGGCCCCTTGGCAGTGCATCTGGTGTACAGGTGGGTCAGTGCAACACTGCTTCAGCAGGCCAACAGGGAACTCTGCAGCTTTTACATGGGCTAAAATCCGATTTCTGCTCTGGCTTTATACGTATACAACAAAGAATTTTCATATATATAAGCAGAGTTTTAAGGGGGAATGTGTATTCTATTTAGTAAAAGTCCTTGCTAATCATATGTATTATTTTTCTGGCTAAAATTTATCTTTTGTTAAGGTCACTTGGAGCCTGGAGATAGGTAGATTTGTAACCTGCATGAAAGACGTCTCTAAAATTTGTGATAACTTGCAGGTTCTGGGTACACAAGTGATTGTAAAATTGTTTCACATCCTCTGAGAGTTCTTTTCTTCTTCTTCTTCTTCTTCTTCTGCTCATTAGGTGTGGAACTCTCTTGTATCATTACGGATTCACAGACAAATGACCCCAGGATTGAATGGAAGAAAATTCAAGATGACCGAACTGCATATGTGTTTTTTGACAACAGAATCCAGGGTATGACCCTCTAATCCCTTCCTTTGTCCACAAGGTCCAGGCATGTACTTGTGGCCAGAGACTTTCCTCTGACTGGTCCTGCATCTGTAGCAAGGATTGGTTTCTTGTTTTGTTTGTTTCACTTATAGAAAACTCAAACGTAGAAAAGTAATGAGAACAGTGTATTGAACCTCCCCATCCCTGTCATCCAGCTTTAACAAGTATCACCTCTTTAGTGAGGATTTGAATCTGTCTGCCCATCCTGTTGGAGTATCAGAGTGAACATTTTGTTAGGCCATCCTCTTATCACAGTCCATGACATTTGTGATACAAGCTGCATGAGTTAATCAGAAAGATCACGTGGAGCAGCAGGGAGACAAGTATTTACTGAGCACCTACTATGTGCCACACTTCCCATGTTGAGAAAGAGTTTGCTAGAACAGAGGTCAGCATAGGGTGTTCTCGGGTTGCATGAAGTAGGGGCAGGGTGGGTGGTGGGGAAGGCTTCCCAGAAGTGACATCTAGACAAGGTGATGAAGCTGGGTAACCAGTGAGGGGCTGGTGAAGAGGGGTGGATAAAGGTGTTGGGCAAGAAAGAGTGTTGTATATAAAGATGTGGAAGCAAAAAGCAGCTTGGCTCAGGGAAACTGCAAGTTCTCCATCATAGCTGGGACTTAGGGAGGGGAGAGAGGAGGGATTCTCCACAGCTGGGAAGGCATGCCAGGGCCAGGCAAGAATGAGGGTCCATAAAGATTTTTAGGAGGAAAGGGTCATGATTTCATTTACACTTCAGGAAGACTGACTTGCCTGCCTTGTAGAGAAGAGATTGGAGAGGGAAACTCAGAGCAGAAGTGCTAATTCTGAATTTTTTGCAGATTGCAGAAGGGAGTTGCTAATGGCCTGAGCTAAGGTCAAGGCAGTGTAGAGAGAGATGAGGAGGGGTTGCTAAGGGCTGGCTGTGGCAAGGGAGGGAGAAGGAGGAATTACAGATGACTACCATGGGACCTTCCCTTCACTCTGACAGGAGGGACATGGTAGACACGAGGGACAAATGCAGCAACTTCTAAAGGCTGGCTTCGGAGTTGTCAGAGAACCTGCTAGTTGAGGCTTCAGAGGAGAATGGAGATTTTGTGGAAACAGCCTAATCTCAGTCTTCCTGCTTTGGGTCCCCAATATCATCAGGAGTGATAGGCTTTTAAATATCATTTTTTCCCTCACCAGTGTCTCCCCCACCTCTTAATTTTGAAGAGATGGAAATATTTTTCCCAGAAAACAAGTCCATTTTCTCTGGCAACTTAGGCTGCTGCTGATAAACCCTGTACACACACTTGTGATCATCAGAAAAACCAAGTAGGAATTTCTTAAAGCACTTCTGTTTCTGGGAATTAAACACTCTTAGCCAGAGGGAGGGGGAAGGTATTTACACACAAAATATGAAGGCTGGAGGAAAACTTGAATCTGCTTGGTCTCTCCTCTTGCCTCAGTTCAGGCCTGTGCTAAAAACATCCTGATAGATCTTTAAAAATTTTATTATTGAAGTATGGGTGAAATACAGTGTTATATTAGGTTCAAGTATACAGCCTAGTGATTAGACAAATCTGTACCTGACTCAGGCTCACTGCAAAAAGTGTAGTCACTGTACATGATTACAATATCACTGATGGTGTTCCCTATGTTGTACTTTTTATCTCTGTGACTTACTTATTTTATAACTGGAATTTTGTGCCTCTTAATTCCCTTCACCTCACCCTCCTCCCCTCCAGCAACCACCAATTTGTTCTCTGTATTTATTAATCTGTTTGTTTTTTTTCTATTGTTTTGTCTTTTAGATTCCACATGTAAGTGAAATCGTATGGTACTTGTCTTTGTCTGACCTCACTTCACTTAGCATAATACCCTATAGGCCCATCCATGTTGTCACAAATGGCAAAATCTCATTCTTTTTTATGGTTGAATAATATTCTCAATAGTACACACACACACACACACACACACACACACACACCCATATCTTTGATAGATTTTTATTTACTGATTTATTAAATTGTTGAAATTCTAATCCTCTACTGAGGGCTGCTGAATAACAAACCTTCCTATTAGAAAATACCTTTGGAATGTTCATCCTTTGCAATAAGCATTTTGCTGTTTTTATTGTATTATGGTAAATCCTTCCTGTTCTTGCCACCATTCAGCAGGTTTAGTAATAATTAGTTTCTATGTTTGTGTCATTTTCCTAACTCCTTCCCTTATTTGTCATTCTTTAGGTTCTTCATGCTTCTTTGAAAGAGTTACCATCTTTTTGTGCTTTAAATGTTTTAAAAATTAAGATACAATTTGTATGGTATAAAACTCATACTTTTAAAGTGTATACTTCAGTAGTTGTTAGTATATTCAACAAAGATATATATCTCTCACCACCATCAAATTCCAGAACACCAGAGAAACTACATGTTTATTAGCAGTTACTCCCCTCCCCTTAATCCCCTCCTCCTGGCAGCCAGTAATCTCCTTTGTCTCTGGATTTGCCTGTTGTGGACACTTCATAGAAATGGAGGCATACAGTGTGTGGTCCTTTGTGACTTCTTTGACTTAGCATATTGTTTTCAAGGTTCATCCACATTGTAGCATGTGTCACTACTGCATTCCTTTTTATATGGAAGAATATTCCATTGTAAGTAGGCTAATTTTTAAAATCCATTTATCAATTGATGTACATTTGGGTTGTTTCCAATTTTTGGCTATTATCAATAATGCTGCTGTGGGTATTCATGTAGACATAATGGTTTTTGTGTAAATATAAGTTTTCATTTGGGGAAGATAAATGACCAAAAGTATAATTGCTAGGTAATATGGTAGTTGCATGTATAGTTGTTGTTGTCGTTGTTGTTTTTAAGAACTTGCCAAACTCTATTCCAAAGTGGCTACACCATTTTACATCCCTTTAGCAGTCTATTTCCCCACATCCTCACTAACACTTGTAATTGTTCATCTTTTCAGTTCTGCCCTATGTGGGCGTGAAGTGGTATCTCATTGTGGTTTTGATTTGCATTTCCCTGGTGACTAATGATTTCGAGCATCTTTTCATGTTCTTAGTGGACATTTGTATATTTTCTTTGGAGAAATGTCTACTCAAATCCTTCGTCCATTTTTAACTAGGTTATTTGTCTAATTATTTTTGAGTTGCAATTTCTTTATATATTCTGGATACTAGCCCTTTGTCAGATTCATGATTTGTAAATACTTCCTCCAATTCAGTGGATTGTCTTTTCAAAATTTGCATGTGTCCTTTGAAGCAAAGAAGTGTTTAAATTTTTTATGAAAGTCCAATGAAGGCCAATGTAACTTTTTTTATCCTTATGGTTTTGGTACCATTTCTAAGAAATCATTGCTTAATCCCAGGTCATGATGATTTATGTCGATGTTTTTTTCCTAAGAGTCATACTGTTAACTCTTACAGAAAGGTCTTTGTTGTGTATGGTGTGAGGTAGGGGTCCAATCTCATTCTCTGGCATGTGGATATCCAGTTATCCCACCACCATTTATGAATACTGGTTGTTTTTTAATGTTGTTTGTTTGATTTTTTTTCTCTTTAAATGGGGAATCCTGGCTGGGAATGATGAAGAGGAAATGAGGTCCCTGCTTTAACAACAAAGACACATGTAATGAGTCCTCTTACACACCAGGTACTATTTTGCTGCTCAGTGTCCTCAGTTCATCTCTGTTGTAGAGGAGCAGAAACAAAATCCAGTCTGAAATCTCCTAATTGAGGCATTAAATGCTGGCTCCAGAAGCCACCTTCTTTAAGTGGCAAAGATGTTCTTACTTTTTATTTTTATTTTTTAAAGTTTTTATCTTTTTATTTATATTGAGAGAGAGATCGAGAGCAAGTGGGGGAGGGGTGGAGAGAGAGGGAGAGAGAGAATCCAAGCAGGCTCCACACTGTCAGCACAGAGCCGGACATGGGGCTCGAACTCCCAACCATGAGATCCTGACCTGAGCCAAAATCAAGAGTCAGATGCTTAACTGACTGAGCCACCCAGGCTACCCCCAAAATGTTTTTAAACAGTTTTTTTTTTGTGTTCTGTTTCCTCTTTTCTATAGGAGATTTGGCAGGTCGTGCAGAATTATTGGGTAAAACGTCTTTAAGGATCTGGAATGTGACCCGGACAGACTCAGCCCTTTATCGCTGTGAAGTGGTTGCTCGAAATGACCGCAAAGAAATTGATGAGATTGTCATTGAGTTAACTGTGCAAGGTAGTAACTCACATGAAGTTAAAACATGTTCTCCCTTTCAGGCCTCATGAGTCTGTCTATTAAAAAAAAAAAAAAAAAAGGATTGGGGAAGGGGAAAAAAGAATAAAGATCAGCTCTTTCTTTCTTTCTTTCTAGAGCTACATCCCAGGGGGTATTGCAGGACTTGCAGAGCTTGGACTGAGTCGGGGTGGAAGGTGAGAAGGGAAGTGGAACTCCTGCCACTCCCCTCCACCAGCTGTAGGAGGTGCTCCTCAGGGAGATGGAGGCATTAGAAATGTGTTGTGGGACTATATGTGGGGGGTGAGCTGTGAGGCAGATGCAGTGGCAGATCAGAGCTTGCAGGCAGGATGTGGGGATGGCAGTGGTGCAGGAATCCCCTGGCTGGTTTTCCTGGTTTTGGAGATTTATTGTGGGCTTTGATAAGAAGCCATGTTGCTGATTTTAAACCCCCAACCTGTGTTTCTCCCACAGTGAAGCCGGTACCTCCTGTGTGCAGAGTACCAAAGGCTGTACCCGTGGGCAAGACAGCCACGCTGCAGTGCCAGGAAAGTGAGGGCTTCCCCCGGCCTCACTACAGCTGGTATCGAAATGACGTGCCGCTGCCCACAGATTCCAGAGCCAATCCCAGATTTCGAAACTCCTCTTTTCTCTTAAACTCTGAAACAGGCACTCTGGTAAGATCTCTTCTCAGAGGTGAGGATAGAAATGTCTTTATTGGGGAAGGGATTCCTATTGTGGAAAGAGCACTTATTGAGAGAGACAATGAACTTTATAACACAGGAGCTAAAAACCCATAATGTTGGAGATTCTGTGGGAAAAATGAACCTCCCCTTCTTTCTATAAACAAGTTCTAAGGGGATAAAATAAAGGGAAACCTGGAGAATAAAGTGTGATTATGTGATTATGAAGGGATAGTAAACAAATGTAATGGGTGGATGATGTTAGGGTCCTGATATGAATAACCAATTATAAAAATCATGAGACAATCAGGGAAATTGGATTACTGGCTGGATATTTGATTAAGGAATTGTTAGTTGCTTTAGGTACCATAATGGTATTGTTACAATGTTAAGAAGCTCTTGTCTTTTAGAGATGCATACTGAAGTATTTATGGATAAAATGTGTCTAGAATTTTCTTCAAAATGACCTAGTGGTGGTGGTGGGAAGTGGGTGGGGGGAGAGACGAAGTAAGATTGGTCATGTGCAGAAGACAGAATTGCCCTCAGCAGCATCTCACCGAGCTTTTACCACAGCTACATCTCCTGGTGGTGTATCTAACGTAGCCACAAGCGGGTTATACTAGGATCCTCTGTATTTGTATTGCCCAAGTGTTGCCTGAGAAACAATCATTATCAGAGAGTCCCTTTCCCTGAATAAAAGTAAAGCTCACATTGCATTCTGAATGTTATTAGGCTTTGATGTCTCCAGAAACCTAATGGGATCTCATTGTTCAGGAGCTCTTGGGCAAGACTTGGGAAAAAATTATTGGGGAAGAACCTGGACACTGACCAGGAAACCAAAAGGAAACTAAGAGCAAATAGACATTTTACTATGTTCTGAACTTAGCAGCTTGGTGGGGGAGAAGCATGGCAGTATCTTCTCTTCTGTCCCCAGAGGTGCACCCTGTTGATTAGTCTCGTGGTTTACTTGTGATTTCCGGAAACAGGTTTTCAGTGCTGTTCACAAGGAAGACTCTGGGCAGTATTACTGCATTGCTTCTAATGATGCAGGCTCAGCCAGATGTGAGGAGCAGATGATGGAAGTCTGTGAGTTATTTTTTGAAAATATTTCATCTGAAGACTGGCAAGTGGATAGAACATTTTTAATTTAATATTAGACGATCAGTTTAGACAACTATTGTGCCATAGGTCAGCTTTCTTCTGGAGATGACTGGATTCACCAAAACCCGTTAGGGGACATTGAAAGGAAAGATGAGAGAGTTCTGAGTAACAGCTAAATGACTAAGAAGTGGGTACTTGCAATATGTTTATCTCCTCAAAATAGACCCTCAGGAGTCTTCTGGTGTTGGGAACGTAGCTAATCATGTCACTTTTCAAATAAACTCGATTTCTTTGGTTATTGATAGGATTATCAAAACATAACATTGTGTAAGGTCTCCAGCAATTTATCCAGTTACAACCATTTTGTTATAAGCTGAAACCCAGAGTTTTAGCCCCAGTAACTTTACCCTATTCTGTGATGATGCTGTCTCTAGGGTACTGGTTCTGAAGGGGTGGTGTTGGGGGCAGGATGGGGCACACCTCCTTCCTTCCTGGGTATAACTGGCCCCAGAGCAGTGTTTTCCAGACTTGCCTGATCATGAGAATCATTTAAGTGCACTTGCACATACAGATTCCAAGGCCTCACTCCAGGCGTATGGACTCAGTCCCCAGGGGAGTGTCTGTGGAAATGTCTGTGTGTAAAACATTCCAGGTGATTCTTGTCGTCTGTCAAATTTGGGAAACTGCTCCAGGGCAGGAGGAAGATTCCTGGGCTTTGCCCCAAACCTGTTGAATCTCTAGTGATAGAGGTTGGGAATTGGATGTTTTAAAGTCAGAATTTCAATTTTTAAATGCACACTCACATTTGAAATCACTGCACTGAGATAAAGGAGAATTTTAACAACTTCCAAGTTGTTTTCCATTATGTTTTCCATTGCATTTTTATTTGCATGAAGGAAACACCCCCAGTGCCCCAGCTGACAGGGACTGAGTATCTTTGCCCCGTATATAGAAATGGGAAGAGGAGGGGATCAAGGCGTTTCCTCTAAGAGGGCTTATAGATATGAGGCCAGGCAGCTGCTGGTGAAAGGTCACGTTCCTGCCTCATATTTTTACCTTTAAGTATTGTGTGAAACTAGTTCTCTTCCCCCAAATAATCCACAGCAAAGGGAATCCCTGGAAATTAGGAACTTTTTCTTCTTTGAGATTCCTGGCACCTTATTCTGTCTTTATAGTGAAACCATTTCCTCCATTAATAATATTTTCAGGGATTTAACCAGAGGATTTTTTTTTAATTTTTAAAAAATTTTTTACATTTATTTATTTTTTAGAGACACAAGCAGGAGGGGCAGAGAGAGAGGCACACACACAAGTGGAGGTCTCAGTAGTTTTACAAGTGAGATCAGGAGTATGGGGTCCTATTTGTTAATGGGCTAGAAAGAGTTTTAAGTGCTCTCACTCTGCTGGCTGGGGTAGGCATGAGGGGGCAGGGCGGCGATGTGGAAGGATAAAGGAGGGAGGCACAGTGGGGTCAGGGGCTTTTATAAGACCAGATAGTGTGTATTCTCTCTTCCCTCCATCCATCTTTCTCCAGATGACCTGAACATTGGTGGCATTATTGGGGGGATCCTGGTGGTGCTTGCTGTACTGGCCCTGATAACAGTAGGCATCTGCTGTGCATACAGACGGGGTTACTTCATCAATAATAAGCAGAATGGTGAAAGGTGAGCCTGTCTTCTATCTTAAGTGACAAAACCAAAGTTTAAGTTGGCATCCTATGAAAAATCAGTAGTCACTGAAGTCCTCTCTCTCGTATTTCAGTTACAAGAGTCCGGGGAAGGCAGATGGAGTTAACTATGTCAGGACAGAGGAAGAGGTAAGGAAAGGAGTTTCAGAACCTAGAAAGGGGGGTCTTCAAGCAGGAAAATGACATTCCTTCTTGGAAACTCTCCCGATATAATACTTTATACACTCTGGCATCATAGTTCTCAGGCTCTAGTAGATGTTACTTTTGAAGAATGGTTTCATTTGATTTGTTTTGCCTTAAGTTTCTTCTTCAGGAAAACCGTGATTAGACCTGACTTCCTCTGTTCCTCTTCCTGTCCTCCTCGGGCCCCTTGGTTGGTAGAGGATAGCCGTGTCTAACCCTGTGCTGGCCTTGCAGGGCGACTTCAGACACAAGTCATCATTTGTGATCTGAGATCTGACGGTGTGGCTGAGGGAGCACACGCAAATACCTCCACCAGAAACTCCTATCAAGAACAGCCCGGGGCCAAGTGCACTTGGACAGAGCTACACACTTGCGCAAAAGCTTTTTGTTTGGCCAAAGTTGACTGCTACTCGTTTCTTACTTTTTAACAAGCCACATAAATAAAAGAAGTTCCCTCCAGCTGGGCCCAGTCATCATAAGGAAAAAAATTCTATTTCACTGAGGCTGATTCCCAGTCTATTTCTGGCCTTGTTCCCACCTGAGTGTTAGGGTCACTGTGAGGCTCTTGCTCACAGAAGCTGGGCTGGGCACCATGGGCCTCTGAAGGCAGTGTATTTGCCACTCACTGACATCAGCTAGGGTGAGCCCCATGAGAGGGGCCACAGGGCAGCCACATAGCACCAGTACTGCAGGACTTGAGAGCATGACCCACCGTGAAACCTTGCAGCTGGAGTTTGAACCAGTCAGTCCAGAAAAGTGGCATTTTATGCAATGACCTTGTTTCATAGTGGCCCACAGTCAGCACTGTACTCATTGTGTCTTAAAGGTTCTATTGATCAGTATTTTAGTGTCCTTCATGGAAAATCTCTTTGGAATTTTATTAAAACAGCTCAGATCAGAAAGATATATTGTTTGTTGGAAGAAGGGATCTTCTCACCTGTAGGAACCCTGCTTGTCCTTTGGGGGGTGGGGTGGATGTGTGGGATGTTCAGTATTTAAAGAAAACCTTCATTTTAGGTGAAATCTGAAATGGTACTAAAATCATGTTCTGCTTTTCTATGGGTATTTTATAAAATTTTACATTCTAAATTTTTGCTAAAGATGTATTTTGGTTATTGAAAAGAAAATTTCTATTTAAACTGTAAATATGTTGTCAGTACAGTGTTAAATAACCTATTTTTTTAAAAATTTCAACTTAAGGTAGGAGTTCCAAACTACTAGTGTTAAATTGGAAGATATCAATGATTAAAGAGTATTTTGACCCAAGAAATCCTCTCAAGGAGGCTTATTGGAACATTCCTTTTTTCCACATAAGTATCAGCATTTTTCACAAGAGAACTTACGTTGGCTATACATCAGATCATTGTTACTTAGGAAACCTTAAAAAAAAAAATTCCAGTTGAATAATGTTAGTATCTGTTTGCATCTCTCCTAAAGACATAAGGAGCTCTAAGGTAGCTTTGAATGGCCTCTTCACTCAAACTACCTGTGCCCAAAGACCACCCAGAACTGCTTAGACATACATGTGAAATGTCAGCCAATCCCTGGACTTGAGTCTTGTGCCCCACTCTAAATACTGGCTACTAACATGAAGGCTGGCCAGCATGCACACTGCCATCTTTAATGCTCAGACAGTGGCTCTATGTTAGCTTTACTGTGTTGGACAGTTCTAAGGTGTACACTTCAGGAAGGGTAGGTGTCCTCCATGTGGCATCTCAACCTTTGGGTCCCCTGTGACAGAGCTCTTTTTGGTTGTGGATGGCTCATGAAACAAAGCAGCGGCTGCTGTTTTGTTTTAAAATTCATTTTACTTATTTGTGTAGTTCCTAAGACTGTCCAGGGCCAAAGGCAGTTCTGAAATCAACTACAATAATGTTTTTTAAGAAAATGAATTCCACTATTCCCTTTGCCATGAAGAAAGCACAGACACCGCAGGTTGCGTCTTGCTTCACAATAAACCATTATGTGGCGGCAGAGAGGCCAGCCTTTTGAAGCCGGTTGGGTAGTGCAGCCAGGGCAGAAAGCCTGATGGTGAGAAAAGTGAAATGCCTGAATCAAGGCCATTTTCTGATTTTGATTTTAAAGTCTTTTTCCACCCAAGACACTGCAGCTCACTGTGTGTGGGACATTAGAAACATCGTTATAAAGCCTTTGTTCTTCAAGAGCAGATGTTCTTTGCCTCAGATATGTTGCTGTGTTAAACTCACAATGTGAAGAGGTTTGAAGAAGGAGCTGCTCAGAGGAGCACCCCCCAGTTCCACTGTGTGCTTAAAGGATGGTTTTTGGGTGGAAGGATGTAGTCATCTTGGTATTAAACTTCAGTGTCTTAGTTTTTTCTACTTTGGGTTTTTTTTTTTTTTTTAATTGAATACTTGAGACTTATGTTGACTTTTCTTTTGTAAGTTATGTGAATACTTTACCATGGGGTATTTGGCAGAAGCAGTGGGCAACTCTTCATAATTGCTTAATGGTACCCATCTTCTTTTGCATTTGGGTCTTGAATGCTTAGACTTAAGACTGTCCCTTCATCTTCACCCCTATTTGGTGGAAAGGGATAGTGTCCCCGTTCTCTGGGAAGCAACACTTTGACTGCCATCTTGGTTGTCATAGTGATAGGGCAGCCTTATCACCTCCCTTCTTATGACCCTAAAACCTCCTATCCTAGTGCCATGTGAACTGGGTCTGACAGAAGCGTACAGTATGGAGTCTGGGAAGTAGTTGCCTAACGTATAAATGTAGGCCGAAAAGGAACATTCATGTGTTTTTAAAATGTGAATGCGACTGAAAACTCGAAGCCTCTACAAGGCTGTTGTGGCCTTTGGTGTGGCTGTTGCTGTACATAGAGACTTGTACTAACACACCTAGAAGTTGGTATTTGTTAAACCTCATTTATAAAAACTTAAAAAAAAAAAAAAACCCTGCCTCATTATTTCTTTCTTATATGCTCTAACCTTGGGTTTACCTCTTTTTCCTAACAGTTTGTTATGCAAATACATTTAAGATGGTATAGTCCCAGGTTTAAAGAGAGACTGCCATCAAGTACCATCTACCTGATCTGGAGATAATTCTTTACTCAAGAACACTGCTCTGTGACTTCCTCTGCCAATGACAACGTCCATGTGTGTCACTGTTCATATATGGGAGAGCTGAGGGGTAGAGCACAATGACATTCTACCTTTCAGATCCAATTACCACATTTATTTAAAAAAATAGCATCACAGTAACCCTGCACTTTTGCTTCTGTAGTCCTGGGATTAAAAAGTGAACTGACTGAATTTCTTCCCGGTCACTCTTGGACAAAACATGAATGGACATGTTTTAAGGTTACCCAATGGCATCAGAAGAAGACACCAAACCCATTCCCCCTCGTGGGAGCAGTCTTTGTGGAGCTTAAGACAAGCCAGCATTAGTGCACGCAGGTCAGGACCCAAGGGGGGACTTTCACGAGCAGGCCTACATTCACACACTAAGAAGGATGTGTGCTGTTAGGAGGCAGACAAAGGGACAGGAACTGAACATTACTGACAAAGGCTTTTTTTTTCCCCCTACAAGGAAAGTTGGGTTTTATTCTTTTTTTTTTTTTTTTTTTTTTTTTTTAAACAGACATTTATTTCTCACAGTTCTCCAGGCTGGGAGGGTTTTATTATTATTAAACATTTCATGTAAATTAAAATGACTACCAGTAAAAACTCTGTGCTAAAAATAGAAATATTCTTTTGAACATAGAAGGCTGTATTTATGTTTAACCTTTTATTCCATTTTAGAAAGCTGTATACTTTAAAAACTTCTAATTTATAAATAAGAATAAAAAAATAATTACAGTCAAACTTTCATCATTAGATACAGGAAACTATGTAGGGAATTCCAAACAGATAACAGAGGCCTGATTTATATAATAGAAAACTCATCTGTTAAGTTGTGTTCCTTAAGGACCAGAATACAGTTTACCAGGATGAACTTGATACTTTCAAATGGAGTAAAGTTAGAATATTTTAAATAGCTAAGACATCTCTCTAATATTTTACAACTTTTTTCATATTTCATATATTCATAAAGAGAAATGTAAAAGATTGGTCAGCCCACACAGGTGAACAGTTACGGGCTGGAATCACAGGAACGTCTCTGGTATCGCACACTAAAAGCTGCCCTCTCCCTGGGGGTGAGGGAAGCGGATCTGCACAGACAGGACACACCATGTCCTTAGAGCTCTTGCCTCCCAGACACTCCCAAACACACGGTTTCAGTTGGCTGTTTTCAGTGGGGTCTTTCGTAGTGACCTCCTGCTGGGGGCCGGGTTATCTTTATTTCTGGCTGGGGACTTCACGTTCCACTGCTGAGGCTGCGGGGCCCTAGGGAAAGGAAAGAGACAATTACTCTGGAACTAAAGATAAAACACTGACAAAAACATTTACCTCAAAAGGAACTCTTGGTAAACTTACGGTTTATCAGGAAGTGATAAACATAAAATGTCATTTCCTTGACACTGGGTTTCAATTTTCTCTGAAAGGGAGTCAGACACAAATTCAGATTTCCTACTCTCAAAAACAGCTAATATATCTGACAAGAAGGGAACTTACCTTTGATTGAAGAAGGCGTCCGTGGTGTGACTATGTAGCTGACTCCTGCTCCAAATGTGACATCATTGATGGTCCCTGGATAAAGGGGAAAGCAGCACCATTAATGAAAAGCCAGTAGGAAATAGACATACATAAAGTCACTGGAGCAAAGCCCTGGAGCTTCTGCTACAGTCTTACTCTGTCATTTGCATCAGGCCCCAAGTGCTGTCAAATCTAAATCCAGGGGCCATATAAGGCCTCAATTAGACTTTTTGCAGGATGAGACTTCGTCTTCCTGATATTCATCCCATCTGTGGTTTCCTGGCCCTCTCCTTGGACCACTCCCTCCTCAGACAGCTTTGCTGACTCCTGTGTACCCACTGTTCACGGCCTCTGGCTCCTCGCCCACCCCATGTCTCCTGTTACTGCCAACACACCATTAACCCCTTCCCCCCCCCCCCCCCCCCCGCAACTTCACCCAGCTCTGACCTCCCTCCGGAGTCCTGCGTTTCCTACTCCCACACTACACTCCCTGAAGACGCTTAGCCAACTCGTTACCCCTGCTCCTCAGCACGGTCCTTCTGAATCTCTTTCCTATTGATGGTCTGTCCAAGCTGGGAATGGGAATGCCAGGTGGGAAAGCTAGTAACGGGTCACGTCCACCTTCCTCCTATCTCCTCTTCCACTCCAACTTAGCACAGTGGTCTCCACCATGGCCTCCCCTTCCTCCAGTTCCCCCCTGGGAGGCAGGGAGCAGAGTGTGGGAACAGACTTGAATCAGACTTGATCGGAATTCTGGCTCTGGGTCTTACTAGCTGTGTGAAATTACTCTAAAAACCTCAAGTTTCTTTATCTCCAAAATGGGATACAGATGTACCTGCCTCAGGGTTGTCGGGATGAAATGAGATTATTTACGTTAAGTTCTTAACACAGTACTTGGCACAAGGTCAGTGCTGAAGAAAGGCTAACAATTATGTAATTTATTAGCAGTTATCCCCTATGTCACTAAAGTTTAAAGATCTGGTGAGGTGGCTGCTCTGCTTACGCATCCTGATGGCTCAGTGTTCTAGAGGAGGCCTCAAATCTAGCCTCTGTGTAAGCTAGACATAACAACCTCTGTGTGAGTCAGCCCCAAGCCACCCTTACCAACCCACTTGCTATATTCCCACACTGTGGGCCACCGTGTCCGATTATCACTGTTCTCTCCCTGGCTCCGGTCTGCACATGCAGTCCCTGCTGCCTGGAACTCATCCTGCTGACAATGCCAGTCACTTGAGACCTGGGTGGTGACACCTCTCCCAGGGACTTGCTCCCTCCTCTGTCCTGTACCATCACACTTGTTGGGGATACACAGCACAGGCTCAACAACTGGCTGGCTGTTGGCTATCCTGTCAGAGGCTGCGTACCTCCCACAAAACCAATTGCAACATAAGCTTTCTCCCCCCACACTGTAACCTTCTTAGAACACCAATTAGATCTTTCTAGTCTGTTTTAAAGTCCACCAGTACGTGTGCAGTGCTATGTGTCTGTGAACTACTTAAGCTATGTTAACTGATAAGAGATCTGTATTTTCATCATGGTGCCACTCAGCTCAGTTGTGCTCATTCCTATTTCTGGGAGGCCTCTTCTCGTGCTGCGGTTCAAACTCCCTTTCCTTACGTGCACATTCTGTTTCCAGTTTGGAAACCTGAGCACATCCAGGCAATAGGCAGTGGTTTGGTGGCCCTCAGATTCCCTGTATACATCGTAAGCGCTTAGAATCAAAAGCAGGAGCATCTTTGCTGCCCGAGTGACAGCAGTAAGAGGGACTTGCTGAACTCCGAATAGATTTCCACTTAAGATCTAGCTCTGAAAATGACTCATTTCCATTTAGCAAAGCCACTTTGCTAATGCTGAACACCATTTTTCCTCCTGCTTCCATAGAGTGGAGGCCACTTCCTGAGAGTAACCCCACCTAAGAGTTGTCAACAGAATTTGTATTTATAAACCACAGAACAGACAGAACTGAGTGTTTTTACATGCTCTAATAATTCCCAGGAAGGAGAACTAATGGGAGATCCTCCTCACGTATTCCTTCCTGGTTAAGAATAAGGATGGCCAGGAATTTTACATTCAAGAGAGTAGATAAAGAAAAAGTGCTCTGTCGACCTGGGGACACCTGAGACGGCTCCATGCACACAAATCCAAGCAGATTTAATGCAGCAAGCCAGGCTTTGCTGCTGAGGAGCTCAGGCTGCTAGGAAACCAACCAAGCACTGAAATGAGAGGCTCGTGGGGATGAGTGGAACTAAAACGAGAGGCATTCCCCATTTCTGGGGCATATGGTTCCTAATGCCAAAATAGAAGTACTCAGTGCCTCTGAACCAAGAACAAACAATATACAGAAAACTTGTCTGTTTCAAAGAGGTTGAATTTTTCACATATATAACATTATATCTGTTCCATAAACAGGACCCCCAAATTACTGCTTTTAATGACAAAAGCAGTCCTGATTCAGTTGTCATCAGAGGACGGGTGGGGCAGGAGTTCTGCTGGTCCGTTCATCTCCTGTAAAAGGAGGACCTGGATGGAAGCTCTGTAACCCACTAACTAGTTAGATCACAGCATCTCAGGTCCTAGACCCTCCAGGCAAGTAGCCAGAACACATTATGTGCTCAATCAACTCAAACTGACTGAACGCCTGCTCCTGGGCTGCTCCATTACCAAAGAGAAGAACACATGTGCTCATCCAGCAGTCATGGGCACATCCAGCTCATCCAGCACATGGGGCATGTGCTCATCCAGCAGTCATGCCCCAAGAGCAGCAATGCCAGGGCAGAGAGGCTGTAGGACACAGGGACTGCAGGCAGGAAACCATCGCCATTCAACCTGGCACTTAACATCTCTCTCACTCCTACCATGTTGCAGGCACAGTGGCAGCCCAGTGAGTAAGCTGCACAGGACAGCTTGTATAACCATAAGGACAAATGAAGGAGGACGGCTGTCACCGAACAACAACGTGGGGGGGGGGGGGGAGGGGGCTGCCACCACCCTCTCCATAGTTGAAAAATCCACGCATAATTTCTGACTCCCTCAAAACTTAACTACCAATAGCCTACTGTTGATCAGAGGGAAGCCTTACTGAGAGCATCAACAGAGAATTAACACATATTTTGTATGTTACACGTGTCACATACTGTACTCATAATAAGGCACGCTGGAGAACAGAAAATGTTAACAGAATCACATGGAAGATACGTTTACTGCACTGCACTATAAACAATCTGCACGTACGTGGACCCTTGCAGCTTAAACCTGCATTGTCCGAGGGTCTGCTCTATGTAGAGGCAAGGTGAGCACTACTGAGGTGGTCAGAGCGCCGGTAGGGGGCGTCTCATCTCACTTGTAGAGTCCAGGAGGCTTTTTGCTGGAGGGTAAGGCAGTGGCTACTGGGGAAGGGGAGGCTGAAGGTGAGGACATGGCGCGTAAACACCCTCCTGTCAGGAAGGAGGGGGTGCGTGCAGGACCCAGACACCACTGCCAGGGCTGATGTGCAGAGGACAGAGGAGGTGGTAAGCGAGAAGGCATGAAGGGCACCGAGACACGCCTGGCAGGGCCTTGCATGCTGCACTAGACTGCGGACTATAAAGCAAGGCAGTGGGACAAAGTCCTCTCACTTCTACTTTGAAATAAAAGGAAATAACAAGATTAGGAAAACCACCCAACGGGGTAAGACAGGCTCTCCACATAGCTGGCAGTGGGTCCTCAACAGGCCACTGAACCCGAAGGCTTGGCTCGCTCCACAGCTGATCTCTGTGACATACACAGCGCCTGCCAGGGCCCACACGTGACTGCCACCCAGCAGGGCTGCCTGAGGCCGGCAGGAATATGCAAGAGGGGCACTGTCCAGGGAAGCTGTGCCTCAGCTTCCCTGTCTGTCAAATGAGGAACCTCACCAGGTGGTTGGGAGTTGCACTGAGTTCATATGTATAAAAGCATTTAGAAGAGCGCTCGACATTCAGCTAGTGCTCAGTCTATGGAGTTACTGCAATTATCACGAGACGCTGTCTGACAATGCACTACAATGTGGTTGACCATGAGGAGCACCCTTATCTAGTAAAAGATGTGTCTCACAACAGAAGGAGTCCTACTGCAGCTCCAGCAGACACACTGTGACCACAGGAGATACTCAGCAGGAGCTGGCTTATTCACGTGAGAACTTACTCTCAGGGGTGCTGATCGCTCGTTTCGTTACATGGTCAACAGCTCCGCTGGACTCCTGCTCCAGGCTGTAGGAAGTTGCTAGGATAAAACAGTATAGTTTTATCTGTCCCAAAACACCCGAACACAATATCAAAGGGCAAAACAACCAAACCAGGAAAAATATTAGCAAAATACCTGATGAAGTTATTATCCCAAATAAGGTGTTCTTCTAATGAGGTGATTCAGAAAGATACCAAAAATGATAAACCTGAGAAACAATGTCCATCTCCACTAGGAAATTAAAACCATAACCAGTTTTGGTCTACAAAGCTCAGCAAAGAAGAGGGAAAATTGGAAAACCAGTGTTTCTAAGAAGGAAAAAGGACACTGGTGTACCTTTGCTCCCACCAGTGTACAATGTGGAGTGAATGACAGAAGGCAGTCTGGGGCTTTAAAAATGTTCATGGCCTCTGAGTGCTGGGAATTAAATCCTAAAGATTACATATATATAAGGATGTTCACTGTGACATTACTTACTTCAAAAAATTGAAAAACACCTATATTTCCAAGAATAGGGTAATAGTAAATAGGTTCCAGTACTTCCGCAAGATAGAAAACTACAAAGCCACTGGGAGAAAAGATAGAAAGAAAAGTTCATGGAAAAATGTTCACTGTTGTTGTCAGTATGTGCAGAGAAGTGGATTACAAACCAGAAATGCACACTAAGATCACAACTTAAATTTTTTTTCTTAAGTTTACTGAGAGAGATGGAGACAGTGCAAGTGGGGGAAGGGCAGAGAGAGAGGGAGACACAGAATCTGAAGCAGGCTCCAGGCTCATCAATGTCAGCACAGAGCCCAACATGGGGCTCGAACTCATGAAACCATGAGATCATGACCTGAGCCAAAGCCGAGAGTCAGATGCTTAACCGACTGAGCCACCCAGGTGCCCCTAAGATCACAACTTTATAAATAAGGCCAAAGGCATGTGTGTGTGAGGAATAAAAAGACTGGAAGAATTAACACCTTACTGCTACAGGTGAGTTTTTACTTCACTCTCTTTTCCAAATCTCTTATAAATATGCACTGTTTTATTACCTAGAATCCCAAATCCCCAAAGTTGTTTGTTTTAAAGATAAGAAAACAGAGGGGCGCCTGGTTGGCTCAGTAGGTTAGGCATCCAACTTCGGCTCAGGTCATGATCTCGCGGTTCATGGGTTCAAGCCCCGTGTTAGTCTCTGTGCTGACAACTCAGAGCCTGGAACCTGCTTTGGTTCTCTGTGTCTCCCTCTCTCTCTGCCCCTCCCCTGCTCGCACTCTGTCTCTGTCTCAAAAATAAATAAACATTAAAAAAAATTTTTTTTGAAGATAAGAAAACAGAAATCATTTTGAAAGCAAAGAAAGGGAGACCTGTTCTGTCTTTTCATCTGTGTGTTCACTGTGTCTGCGATACAAAACCCCACACATCTACCAGCCCCTGGAGCCACCCTGGGACTTGGGACTTACCACGATGGCACATTTTGTCCAGGCTTTGAGAACTCAAAGGGAATGACAACCCTCCTGTACTCCGACTCCGGTGACTGCTGTTGGACTCCACAGCCTTCTTGACAGAATTCAGGATTGCGATGGTGCTCAGGGACATGCGCCTGCAGAGGAAAACAGGCCACAGGCATGCAGAGGAGGCTGAAAACACTGGAGTGACTGCCCTCTGCCTCTTGATTGTGCCCTCATCCACACCCATTTCAGATTTGAGTGAGAGGAGCCTGGAGGGTGTGGGTGAAAACGCCCAGTGGGGAAGATACAGATACCACGGAGAAGGTGGTGAGAGGCAGGGGTCCCTGTTACTGACACACCGGCTCCATACCTGCCTTTGGGCATAAGTGTCTTCAACAGCCCTGTCTCTAGGGAAGAAGGCAGAGGCGGTGCCTGGCCAGCAATCGCCCTGGGTGTTGAGGGCTGGCTTGCAGCAGCGGGCACAGCAGCACCTTCTTGGCCAGCCAGAGCTGGCATTCCTTCGAAACTCGGAGCAACCTGTCAGGGAAGATAAAGAAAGACTATTTATCTACTGACACTTTTATTTATTTATTTTTAAATAGAACCTTTACATGCCCTGAGTAAGTCCATAAGTAATTTATTTTAAAACCATGTCAGCCATGGGCACACAGAACGTTCTCTCCAGAAACAGTTGAGGCAGATGTGGTGTTAAAGAGAAAAAAGATTAAGTTAGTTTGTCCTAATCATTTTTTTTTTTTTTTTTTTTTAATTTTTTTTTTTCAATGTTTATTTATTTTTGGGACAGAGAGAGACAGAGCATGAATGGGGGAGGGGCAGAGAGAGAGGGAGACACAGAATCGGAAACAGGCTCCAGGCTCTGAGCCATCAGCCCAGAGCCCGACGCGGGGCTCGAACTCACGGACCGCGAGATCGTGACCTGGCTGAAGTCGGACGCTTAACCGACTGCGCCACCCAGGCGCCCCTGTCCTAATCATTTTTTAATGCAGCAGATATGTCTGGATTTCTCAGAGAAGTGAGCACACTATGTCTGAAAATGAACAGCAGCTTACCTAGAAATAGCCCAAGTGACATTCTGTCCGAAACAGGGGCACACAGGAAGCAGGACCATAAGTGAATGGAGACACCTAGGGGGATCTGGTTAGCTGTGATCACTATAATCAGATTAAATAACTCGACTACCAGCTTGCTTTCTGGGTATTCACGTACTTCCCCCAAGTATTACTATGACTTTCCAGACAAGTTCATGTGATCCGGCCATGAGGGAAGGGAAGCCTCCCTGATCGAGCGATCTGCATGGCACATGTGGCAAAGGAACACGCAGCAGTCCCGAAGGTCTCAATCACACCAGCCTCAGCTTGTGTGTGGGTTTCGAGAAGCACTGGGAAAGCTGGTGGCAGAGGGAAGACTGTGAAGGTGGGCCACCCCGCACCTGCTCTCTGTGCACCTGCCGGCCCTGTAAGCCGCCCCACTCACGTCTGCCAGTCTCGCCAGCTCCTGCTCCTGGGCTAGCTGTTCGTTGTACTTCTTCATGTCGTACTCGAGCTCCGACGCCAGCTGCTTGTCTAATGCAAAGAAGTCCTTGATTTCATCGCGGTAATCCTGCATCACCTCCTAAAACAGATCCCAGAGGCACACTTTAGTAAGTTTTCTTAAATAAATAAGCTCTCCAACCTGACCTGACAAATATTAATACGAACAGGAAGACATGTGTTGCGGAACTATTTCTAGTACATCAACCAACAAGTTAAGTAACATAATGGTGTTTTCCCAGGAAATGCCAACCATGCATGTATTTACCACACAAGCCAGTGAGCTCAACATGAGACATTAACTATTAGTTCTGATCTCTTACGGAGCTTCCTGCCTATCTGCCAATTAATAGGAAATTTCCCAGGTTCCTGATGAAGGACAAAGGACAAGGAATCACACAATCTTTGCCTAAAGCAGAACTTACAACAAAGGCACAGAACTGCCACCAATAAGCTACCGCCTTTCCATTCTTGAAGGCTGGGATGGGGATGGTGACATATCTAGGTGGTTGGGCTTGGCTCTAAGTCAAGGATCTAGTTTAAAGGGTCTTGTAGTGTCAGGCCCCTTAGAAATTGAAGCCAGAGGTTATATGGGCAGGTAATACATGGCACGTCCTGGTGCAGACAGGGCCTCTGGAACACGTTACAGAAAGCAGTGCAGTGTAAAAGTTGCTCATCTATCTGTCCACACTAGCTTTCTGAGAGGACTGCAACTATCTTTGTGTCTTTTGAAAATAGGACAGAAAACCTTTTATCATATGAATGTAAGAACATTCTCAGGTCTGAAAAGGGGCTGCCAGGGACCAGACCTCCTTGCCAAGAGAAAGAAACCACTTCACCTAACAGTGCTAGAGGGAGAAGCTTTATCGTAGCCCCAACTGCAAGGGAAGTCCCAACAAAGGGAAGGAACTCTATGAATGCTTCCAGCTGCCACCAAGAGAGGGTTGCCCAAATGAGACGAAAGAGTGGCCAGAGCTGCTTGCACAGAAGGCTGCCAATGCACATGTGCCACACTGCTGGAGCTGGAGGAGGGCAGCTATGTGGCCATTCTCTGGGCATGTGCTCAGACAGGAGAAAGACTCATTGTTCAGAAGCCTTTCAGCAGTTTATTGAGGGTCTAAACTCCTTTCTTTCTGAACTTTAAAACAGGGCAATAAAAGTATAAGAATAACTGGAAGTTGTCATTTTTTCCCACACAATTATCCTATCTCTCCTACCTTAACTTTCTTTAAAGAGATATTTGAAGAATTTACATTCAATGTAATTTGGTGGTAGCCCTTATTGGCAAAAAAAATTTTTAGCATTTTTTTGGGGGGAAGAAAATGGCATAGTGTAAACAGAGAAAGGAAAAAATGTTGCATTTATTTCTGATCGAAAAATTTTGCCAGAAAGGTCAGGGGCCTCATTTATATCTGCACGGCAAGTCCACTTATCTTGGGTGCTTAGACTGCAACCTTTGATGGCTTTGGATTCCACCGGTGATGGCAGCCCAGCCCCATCAGTGCTCCCCAAGACCCACTGCTATTTCCTGATGCAGAGGAAGTGTTAAAGGTAAACACCCCCAAATTAAACATGATGCCCAGTCACTTTATCCCTCACCAGAATGAACTAAGATGATACCTTTGTACCTTGACCCTAGCTGAGAAAGCTTTCAGAACTAAATCTCAAAACTGGCATCAAGGACACACATGCTCAGTACAGTGGGTCAGCCCTTCATAAACTCAATTGCATGAAAAAGGCAAGAACTGGCTTCTGTGGAACCTATGGTCAAACTCTCTCTCTTCTCCCCCACAGTCAAAGGCCTGTCTGGCTGGTCTAGTTCTAGAAAAATGTGAAGCTGGTTCTGTAGCAGTTTGAGCTCCTAAATTCACTGACCAACTGCACCATCATAACTGCTACAGATTCTGACTACTGAGCTGGAGAAGGGAGAAACCCCAACCACAAAGCACAAGGTCATCTTTTACCCTGAGATAGGTCATGAGTTCCCGCAAAGCTGGGATCTTATTTCTCTCTAGCACAGTCTTCAGGGAGATGATAATTGGAATAATATTTTCTATGAAATTCTTCTTCTGAACCTGTAGTAACACAAACAAAGGCATGTTTTAGGTGGATAAATTTCTGAGACAAAGGCTTCTCCTTGACCTAGTTCTTTCTGTACAGCCAATCTAGGGTGCTACAGAAGCTTCTTATTTTTTTATTATGATACTGGAGATTGTAGAGGACCCAGCACCTTTGTCCTGGAGACTTTATAAGCATTACCTCAAAACACTCTGAAGGATTTGTGAAGGAGGATGAGGATGAATGCTATTCTTACTTTCTAAACAAGAAGCGGGAATTAGAAAAATGTTGAATAACTTGACAACAAGCTCCAAATGTCCATACAAATCCATCTCAGATGCATTCCATTCCTCCACTCAGGAGGAATGAAAATGAGCTCAAATCTGGCTACCCAAAAGAGACATTTTTTTTTTCCTGATGTGAAATGACAAATAGTTGAGAACGGCAAACATGAATCAATTTGGTATCTCTCTCTTTTTGTGTGTCTAAACTTTGCACACATTTAGAAAAGGGTTATGTATTTATATAGTACCTGATTTGACCAAGGCTTCAAATTCTTTACCATGAATGGTCATTAGCCACAAATATTTTGTAATAAATCTCTTAGAATTAAAAATAATCATTATAACAGCCCTCATATGTGGTAAGATTTATCATTTTGAATCTGACAAGTATTCTTTTTCCTCTCATTTATACTCACTAGTATAGGTTCCTTCCTTGTAAATCACTATTTCTAAAAACGTCTTATCAGAGTTCCTGAAATAGAAGGGCAATTGGTAGAGAAATAAACAAATAAATATGAGTCTGAGCAGATGGTTAAGTATAGGGATAGTCTTAAAAAGTGGTCTAAGTGAATTCAACTCAATAAATGTTATCAAATGCCTTCTCTGTACCAGACACAAAGCTAACCCCTGGGGATGTAGAAACGAAGCCAAGAATTCTTGCCTTCAAGCTGCTTCTAGACAAGACTGTGTGCTCTGATGTGTGGCATGGTGTGACAGCTGGCAGGATGGTGAGGGATTTATAGACAAGGGATGCCTAGAGAGGCAGGGGCTTCTTTTGAAAAGATGTAGGAGTTTGGTGGCAGGAAAGGAGGACAGGGAGGGAGAGGCCCTGCAGGCAGACAGATGGGCAGCACACAGAGACACAACGGCAGAAGCGACGCTTTCTACCCAAGGAACCAACAGTGACCTGGATGGGATGGTCAAGGAGGGGGGCGTAGAGACGGGAGGCGCAAGGGCGGAGGGACACCCAACAGCTCTGTGTGTCTTGAAAAAGAATCAGGATTTTACTCAGAAGATGATTGGAAGCCACCAAACGACTGACTAAAGGTAGCATTAGTGGGCTATAACTTAGATGTGATAAAATTTACCCATGTTAAGTGAACACTTTGATGAGTCTGACAACGGTACAGAGGTGACTAACCAACACTATCATCCACATAACCACCTGTAATCTATCACCCTGAAGGTTCCCTGCTGCCTTTGCAGCCAATCTCCCTCCAGTCTCTTTTAACCAGGAAGATAAAATGATCCAATTTGTCCTTAAGAAAGACTTTTTGCTGTGGCAGCAAAGTGGTATACAGCCTGGAACAGAAAGAAACTAGAGACATAAAGGGTGCCAGAAATGGCACCAGGTTAAGTGTGTGCAGAACTGGTTGGAATGGGGTAGAGAGATGGGTTTGTGAGATAAAATATATAGGATCTACTGACACACTGAATGACATCAAAATCTATTTCTTTGAGGTCCAAAGTTTTCAGGGCTCAGGTGGGAAATAGAGCCTAGTAATTGAGGCCAGGTGTAAGAACTGGGGCCTTGTGACTATGGCAATTTAGCACTCCCTTAAATCAGTCTGATCCCAGTTTTCACACTCTGGCCAAAGGAAGCATGCACCTGGCATGCCAGACTTCAGGTTCCCTAATGGACAACTTGGTAGATAACAGTCTCCTTCTCTACAGTAGAGACTGTGGGAAGAGAGACAAAGAGGAGGAAGAGAGGAGTAACTCTGTTTTGCCACAGTAAGCCTGAAATGTCTGTGGCACATTCAGGCAGGCAAGTGGGATGTGTTCAGGCCATGAGAGAAGTTGGAGCTAGAAACACAGAGGCAGAAACATCATCACTGGGGTGCATCTTAAGGCCATGGGTGAGAATGAAATCTGGATCTGAGGTAGACCACCAGTAGTTAGGGGGCGGACAGAGAAGCATGGGCGTAAACAGGCCCATTTATGGAACAACAAACTCACTTGTGAGATGAGCCTCTTCTGAGCTTCCTGCATGACTGCATTGGCCAAGGCTGTGTCATCTTCTTCCATAAGCAGGTCCTTATCTGCTTTAGATCTCATGGCCAAAAGCTTGATCTCCTTTGAGCTGAGGACCTCAAATGTATCTGAGAGCAACTCACTGGCTTCCATGTCCAGTGGCAGGATGCCGTCAGCAAAGCATGCTGGAAAAGAGCACAAAGATCAGCCCCTGAGAAAAAGTCCAGCCCCAGGGTGGGGGAAATGTATCCCACAGAGCTAGGAGGGCTCCTCTTGGCTTCAAGGTGGGTGTCTGCATTGGCACAGCTGATGTCAAAGAAAGCAAAAATGGGGTCCTCCCACAGCACGAGGGTCTCATTTGCTGCTGGTCTGCACTAGCCACACAGTATTTCATTTGGAAACATATACTTTATCCCAAACACACCAGGCCTACCCAAAATACTAAGGCAGATTTTAGAAGTGATATTGAATCGCTGTTCATCTGTGAAGTGCTCCAGAAGAAACTTGTAGATTTTCATTCGTTTCTGCTTGTTTGTCTTCCCCTTCAGTGAAAACAGCCGCTTCTCTCTATAGCAAAATGGGACAATTTTATCACACATCACATGGGCAAGGGTACAAGGACATTACTTTCTACAGCATTCTACAGCATCCTAAAAGCCGTCTACGCAAGGCTTACATAAGTGCACAGAGCAGATGACAGTGCTTCCCAGAGGCACCTCCTTTAGGATGCTACTTGCATGGGTGAACTGCCTGGAGTCACTGGCCAAGAGAAGGAAGGCCACCACAAGGAATGCCGGGGCCGTGTCCGTTCACCCAGCCCTTCCCAAGAGCTTCACTAACCTCTCTGACTGGGGGAATTTGTTATACTTCTCATGCTTCTCATAGTTATTGAAGTGGAAGATACACTCAATGAAATGCTGGAAGAACATGACAGGATTCCTCTTCAGTAACAGGTGAGCCAGGCAAAACTCCCCAAAACTGCAAAGAAGGAGGAAACAGAAGAAAGAGACCTGTTTGCGGTTTGCAGACAGTCTCTAAAATTACATAAGAATGCTGAGATGTGAATAAGAGAAAGGGATATGTAATCTATCCCAATACCCAGTTTCATTCAGATCAAAAGCAAGATACAAATTTAGCTTCTTTTGTCTGTCCTTGCTCAACAGCCTCCTTTTTGAATCCAAGGTCAGCATAAAGGCTTTTTCTACAAGGATTCCTTTGAAAATTCTAACAAGGTGTTATTATTCAGCTACACTTCAAATGTGGGAGAACAACCAACTGCCCCCAAATTGCTCTTTTAAGCAAAACCCTGTGGTCCTCATGGCTGATGCAACAACAAACCACTACCAAAAAATGAATATTTGGCTTCCCCACCCCACTTTGAGGTTTGTTGCCCACAATAATGAGCAAAAACCTGTTTTAGTAACTGGGACTTTTTCAAGAATTGGGATTAATTACAAGAGCCTCAGAGTTTGGGTCAGCACAGATAGTGAAGGGCTCTCACTGAGCTTTGGACTCATCAGCAAGCCCTGGGCACTCTCCTTTCTCCTGTGCCCCCAAATCTTGGAGAGGCATCCAACATGAGATACTGATGTCACCAGCACCGCACCCACCTGAAGAGCAAAACACTAACAGTTTCCAAAGTCAAATGGACATGGACAAAGGCAGGCTATCTAACTACAGGCCTCGGACAGTTTGTTTAGTAGGGGAGAGAGTTTGCCCAGGGAACAGTATGGGGTGGTGCAAGGCTGGCTCTGATCCATTCAGATTGTGCAGACAATTGTCTTAATTTCATTTCAGAGATAAATGCAATTTCAACCTGCACAGGGGCACCACTCAGTTCTCAAGGGTGGGTGGTAGTGACAGGGATGACCCAAAACAATTCTTGGCTTTGGAATGCATAGGACTTGCAGGAGATTCACCTTCCCCTAATGATCCTTCTGAGGCTAATATTAAAATCACTCTGGGGGTGCCTGGGTGGCTCAGTCGGCTGAGCGCCCGACTTCGGCTCAGGTCACGATCTCGTGGTCCGTGAGTTCAAGCCCCGCGTCAGGCTCTGGGCTGATGGCTCAGAGCCTGGAGCCTGCTTCTGATTCTGTGTCTCCCTCTCTCTCTGCCCCTCCCCCGTTCATGCTCTGTCTCTCTCTGTCTCAAAAATAAATAAATGTTAAAAAAAAAAAAATTAAAAAAAATAAATAAATAAAATCACTCTGTATTCAAAGCACACCATCAATTAAAACTTAAAGAAGGTAGTTCCAAAAACGATGTTGAAGTAAGCCTAGGTAAAAATTTCACTGTAAATAGCAGCACTTTATCTATTCATTCACCCAGGATATAAGGGAGCAGCCTGACATTCTGAACCCAAAACAAGTACAACTCTGTATCATAAAGGGAATCTCCCAAACAGAATTTCACTTAAGGCCAGCTAGAAGCACCTACTGATCTAGGAGCCATTTGTGACCACCATTAAGTAAACAAAAACTATTCCCCCCAAAACAACAAGATGTCACTTTCTGCAGTGTTTTATTACGGTTAACCTTCCACGGCACAGCAGTTCTTACAACTACATGCATTTTCTCCTCATATTTGAAGTCATTCACATGACAATAAGATCAGACAGAATCCAGGAACTCTTCTGCAAGAAGAAGGGCTGCTCTGAGCTTGAACTTACGGGCTTCAACTTGATGTCAAACATTCCTCTACCCGGGAGTTCAGGTCAAGAATACATACTGGGAGAGGGAACTAACTGGTGGGCAAGATACTGCAGTCTACTCCCTAGTGAATAACTGGCTTAACCAACTACACAGATAAATCTAATAGTAACATAAATTATGCAAAGGATTCACATGCTCAGGGCTGGAAGCAGAGTGAGAGGGCTCTGCATCATGAGAAGCCAGAAACCACAGTCAATGGGGTAACATCCAGCACTAATCCTGCTGCTGCATTTACTGGGGCTTAAAAGGGTACATTTCATCCCTGACTGGATCAAACTCACAGATCTTACTAGCTTGACAAACTGGGGAAGAGAGACAATTCTGCATTTTTTTGTTTGTTTGTTTGTCAGCTGTAAAGTTAAAAAAAATGAGCAGTCCAAGCAGTGCTTCCTGGAGCATTCCTTTAGAGTGGCAGATGGCAGCACTCTTCAGGTACCTGGAACGGAAAGCTTCAACAGCCCCAAAGACACTGCACTAAGTTAAGATCTCAGCATCCTTTCCCACCACTTCTCGTCCCTCAGGACAATTAAAAGAAACAGCATGTAATCACACCACCAATTCAGGGATACCCTGTAGACATTTTACACAGCATTAATTGTATTATATAGAAGACCAGCTAAATCTGGGTCATAATAATCTTGCAGAAAACAATTATTACTCTCTTAGTAAGAATCCAAATCCAGATTTCAAACAGCCTTACTTCCACTTTCAGTATTAGCAGGAACATAAAAATCTGACTATTTTCAGATATTTTCCCATGCCAAATGCTATTCTGAAGCAGCTATCTGTTCAATAAAGGCCACTGTTCATGGACTCCTATTCCTGATCTGGCCTACAACATGGTCTATCTCAGACTGACTTATGCCAGAATTCTCTTTGAAACCTGAGGTAAGTAATTTCCCACATCTATGTGCTCCTTGGCTACACCCCAAATCCAGGCCCCCTTGTTACCCAGTCCTCCTCATCTCTCTCACATCCCTATACTGTTCTGTTTCTTTTCTCATCTCACTTCCCATGTCTCCTTTCCCTGGCCTTGAGTGCTTCCACAGTGTATAATGTACTTCCCAGGAGTCAGCTTTCTCCCCTCTCCACACTTCCCTTCTTCGCAAGTCAGGGCTGGCTTTCCTCTGGGGACACCATTTCCCACAGTCCTCTTAAGGGAAGGCCACTTGCTGCTTCTCCCAAACGCCAGAGTCGAGGAAGGAGGACCATATTCCCACACCCACTACCCCCGCCCCCTGTCATAATATTTTCATTCATTCATTTATGAAATGTTCATTGAGGGTCCACTTAGTCTCAGGCTCTCTTTTAGGTGCTAGGGATACCGCAGTCAACAAAACAAAATCTTGGCCCCTCCCGGGTGCTTATATTCTAGCAGGTAGAGAGATGTTATACATACAAATATGCTGCCACAAGTGCTCTAAAGAAAAGGCTACTTGAGGAAGGTACAGGAAAGAGGGAATGGTGGGTTGGCTTCCTCTACCTGGTCCATGTAATAATACCTTTTCTACAGAGCCTTCTCTACAGAGGCTCTGGCTATCTATTTGCCCCTCAACTGCTTGGTAACCACTTCCTAGTTTTAGTTTTTTCCATTCCAGATCCCAGCATCACTGCTATGGTCTGAATATTGTGTCCCCCACCCCTGCCCCATTCCTATGTTGGAAACCTAGACCCTAAGGAAATGGTCTTAGGATGCTGGGCCTTTGAGGTTAGTGAATGAGATTAATGTCCTTATAAAAGAAGCCCCAGAAAGATCTCTCATCCCTTCTACCATGTGAAGATACAAACAGAAACTAGCTATCTGGAGGAGGACCTTCACCAGACCCCAACCGTGCTGGCGCCCTGGTCTCAGACTTCCAGCCTCCAAAAGGTGAGAAAGAAATTTTTGTTGTTATAAGCTACTAGGTCTGTGGTATTTTGTTGTAACTATCTGAATTGACCAAGACAATCTCTCAGAGCATCTTCAATGTCTACAGATGGGCTCATTTAACCCCTAACTTTCTGTTTTTCTGATTATATCGGCTCTAGTGACCCTTACGTCTATGCTCTGGGAAGCTACTCTGCAGCCCCATCCAGAACATGTCACTACACCTGGAACACCCACTTCTGAAGTCAGCTAATCTACCTCATGATCACATACACATATCCTTCCAGCTTTCTGACCTCATCCCCATTCCTCTTGTTCCACAGCTTCACTAAGCCCTCTAGGTACTCACTTCCTCTCCTCCAAACCAAACAATCTCTGTCTTTACTTCCTTTTCTATCTCAATGGCCGTTATCTTAGTCATTCCCTTACCTTGAATCTCTCTGGCCGTCTTTTGCACTTCTGCAGCATTTGCCCAGTTAACCTCAAAACAACCAGCCTGTAACCTTTCAATCTGTGAATGCTGTACCACAAGGACACCACCTTGTAGGCAGAGGGGAAAGTACATCAATACAATTTTGCAGCCTCCAAATTGTGGGTGTGTACAACCAATTAAAAATGTCATGCGAATTTGCTCATGCCAGAATCTTCAGGAAATCCTCCTGGGCCAGAAATAAATGCAACAGGCTCTGTCACTAGTCTCTTTGGAAGATCTGTATTAGTAGATACATATGGAAAAACTAATTTGTTTGATGTAAGCAGACTGGCCTGACCTAAAACTAGGGAAAGAGACTAATTTAAATTACAGTTAACAAAGGTAGTCATCAGCTTATCAAAGCTGAAAATCAGGACCCACATTTGAACAACTGTTTAAACACTCCCACAATACAGGGATAAAATAGACTTAAAAAAGAAGTATCAAAATACTGTAAGAGGCACTGATAATTTTACTATGGTGTAATTACCTATCCGGTTTTCTAATTTCTTTCTGATTCATACTCTGATCGCCTATACAACAGGTTCTGTGTATGTTACATACTGATCAATGCTCTTGTTAACATACATGCATAGGAGCTGAGAAAAGTAAGTAAACCCAAAAGTGCAAGTTAAACAACCAATCTTACCTCCCAGGCTCATCATGTGAAAACCTTCTCAACACTTCTAATTATGCCAGCTTCTGGGCTACACATTGTATAGAGAACGCCATGACAGCCAATCTTATGGTAGCAGAGTAAAGGTGAGAGGGCAATGCATTGCTATTTTGGTCCTTTCTCTCTCAATTATATACACAAAGAAAAAGTAATAGTCTTAGCTTTTTATTTCTGATTCTAGATAGCATTAATTGGAATGTTAACCTTCTACTAGTTTAGTATGTAAAATATTCCTTCTTGGAAAATTATACCCAAAGAAAACTGAATGGAAATTCTTCCATGGAACTCAGAGTAAATCATTGGTGACCATATTTAGAAGCAGAGGGACCCATTATTATAAGTTATTTATAGTTAATGAACTCTATAAAGACCTTTTCCCAACTGTGGCAGCTTTTGCCATGGCATTCAACATTCTATTTTCCAATTGCAGACTTGCTTTAAAAAGAATTATTCATGCAACATAATCAAGGTTAACTAATTCTGTGGGATCATTTCTCATCCCCTTGAAAATAAATCCTTAAAAAAATTATAGAATGATAGGAATTAACAAGTGACAAAGCAATTCCCTTCCCTTCCAATTCCTTGGGAATTGATAGGGAAGCCTTGTAATTTGTATAATCTCATTTTACACTGTGTGATTGTCTTAATTCCTAGAATTTCTTCTTTATAATTTCTACACTTAAAAGAAAGCCTTAACTCCATCAAAACTGACATTTTATTGGCCTAGAAATCAACACAGTTAAGTCAACAGTTAATGGCTAAAATTCCATATAATTTACTATGACAAAGTCATATACTGCTGTTCATTACTCCTTTAGGGAAGAATCAACAATGTTAGCAAATGTAGTAATTTCTGAGATTATTTAATAGTCAATCTGGATTAGCGATTTATTTATTTTTTTATTTATGTGCAAAATAAAGCTTTGTTGGGGCACTAGGTGGCTCAGCTGCTTAAGTGTCCGACTCTTGATTTTGGCTCAGGTCATGATCTCGGGATCACAGATCATCCTCTGCGCTGACAACATGGAGCCTGCTTGGGATTGTCTTTCTCCCTTTCTCTCTGCTCCTCCTCCACTTGCATGTGCATGCCCTCTCTCTCTCTCTCTCTCTCTCCCTCTCAAAATAAACATAAAAAAATAAAGCTTTGTTATATAGCTTAAAAATCTGCTAGTTTTCTGGCAACTGCCAAAAGCTCACTAAATCCTAAATAACTCAACTCTAAACCAATTTTAGAGAAAAGAGATCTAATATATACCAGAAATTTGGTAAATCGTTCAATTATCTGACATGTGAGGAAAGTTACCTGGCGATGTCCGGGTGTGAATCTATCAGAGTGCTAACAAATCGAAAGAACAGAGAGCCCTTCCATTTCACAAATTCTTCCTGTACGAAGAGAAACCGGAATGTTTAAGGATGAATTGTAATATACAAACTTTAAATGCATTCAGTTATAAAACCAACTGTTAACTTTCTTTTGTTTAACATCACACCTGTCAGCTACTCAGTCTGTCTGTGGCACATTAGCGCAATTTGTTAGCACTCACTTCCCAACCATCTTGAAAGCACATACATTTGTTAATCACGAAGAGAAGTGGAGGGATATGTGGGTAGAAGAGCATCATATCTACTCTATTAGGAAAATGACTCAAAGCACATGGCTTTAAAAGGGAGGATGCTGGGGCGCCTGGGTGGCGCAGTCGGTTAAGCGTCCGACTTCAGCCAGGTCACGATCTCGCGGTCCGTGAGTTCGAGCCCCGCGTCAGGCTCTGGGCTGATGGCTCAGAGCCTGGAGCCTGTTTCCGATTCTGTGTCTCCCTCTCTCTCTGCCCCTCCCCCGTTCATGCTCTGTCTCTCTCTGTCCCAAAAATAAATAAACGTTGGAAAAAAAAAAATTAAAAATAAATAAATAAATAAATAAAATAAAAGGGAGAGTGCCAATGGTGCCTTCGTCGGGTACCTAACCAACCACGTAAAAAAATAAGCCTACAGAACGTACTAGAATAGATATACAACTTGGTTAAATGCCTTCTTTTTAAAGATCAAATATTTCCTTCCTCACTATAGGCTAAACATAGGTTCTCAGTGGGAAGAAAAACATTGAATACTCTGTTCACTGAGAGTTCTGAGTTCACGAAGCTCTTTTGCCCACTAAAATGTCTCATTGGACTCTCAGAGCAACTCTGAAACAGCAGGGCAGATATGATCCTCACTTCACAAAAGAAGAAGTTACGTCTGAGAAGCACTGATTTGTTCAAAGTCAAGAATGACAGAACCGGAACTAGAACTGTCCACTGAGCGGGCTAATCCTTGCATGGAGTTTATTTGCAAACATGAAACTTCACTTTGGCTGATGGGATATCTGAACATACCCCCAAAACAAGTATTAGGAAGTAACAATCTGTTTAAGAAGGCTGTACAGAACAGTAGAATGATATTTTAAACCAGAGAACAGGCTGATTATTTTTCGATTCTATTAGAGAGCAGCACATTTCCTATACTACTCAAATATTCCTTGAAACCAGAAGAAATAGTGGAAGGAAAAAAAAATGACGGGCCCAATTCTCATACATACCTGCAAGAGATTGGTAAGCAAGATGAGTGTCTGCTTTCGGATGAATGGATTTGAATCCTTCAGACACATGGAGATATTGGGAATGTACTTGTCCACCATGACGGTGTACCGGATACAAAGGTCGCACATCACAATGACAACATTGTTGCGAACGGCCACATCATCACACACCTCCAGCTCTCGCACAAGAGCTGGGATGCTCTTCTTTGCAAGATCCTCATGCTGTAAGCACAACTTACCTGTCACAGAAGATGAAGATGTCTTGACTTTAATAACTCTATGCCTAAATTTTCTCCAGATATATCTTGCTATGGATTTTACTTGATCAAAGTTAAAATATCATGTCAATAATCACAAACAAAACAAAATCAAAAACAAACCCATACTACTAAATATAAGGAGGTTCAAAATACCTAAAAATAATGTCCCCCCCCTCCACCCCCCGGCCCCTCCAGGGTTCCACGAGACATACACTAAGAGATGTTCCTTCACTGGAGTAAAACTATCCTCTTTTTAAAGTCAACATTTGAATTTGAGAGTTATCTACTTCCCTTCAAAATGACTAACAAAATCTAATAGCTAAAAAGTTTAGCAATGAATTTGAAATCTGAGCTAGGCAAACAGGAAAGAATAACCACCTCATTTTACTTCTTGTTCACAGTTAGGAGAAGGAAGGCTGTTGTTGAGTTTTGTTGGTTTGTATTTTTTTGTGACCTGCGGAATGTTTTGCTCTCATTCACAATTCTTAGATTTTTGAAAAATAACTGCTATTACAAAAATTTCATAAATCCTATCTAGCATAAAATACATAGTTATACTTAAAAAAAAATTAAAGTATAGCACAGAGGTCCATCTTTTCAAGATTAACAACAATTTGAGTCCATGGGGAAATGTTTAATAGCTCATCTACCAGTTCTGGTAAGTATCAGATAAACTATCTCCTTTTATGAACTGAACTGCAAATTTATTTTTTCACTCCCAGAAATCAATGTAGCGCCTGATTCTGATTAGTGTAGTGTCTTGATGAAGACTTTATGGTGCTGCATTATGAGTATTAAAAAACAACCCACAGGACAGGTATAATTGTGATAAATTAACATAAAAAACAAAAGCTCCCTCCAGGGAGTGCCTTGAGTCTGATCATCTAGGGTAGCTGCCAACTGAGGGCTCTCATTATCAGCACTCTGGTATGCCTCTGAGCTGGGGGTTGCTATCAGAATTCCCTTCCAAATTCACAACAGCTAGAATAAACACTAGCTCCGTGTATGTAACATATTTACTAAGGCTGGCTTATTTGAGACAAAAAGCTACCTATGGAACTAAACTGCACAAACAATACTTTCCCCACATTATTCTCACTTACCCAAGGTAATGATGGCATGTGCTCTGATCACGGAAGGCATGACAGAGCCTCTGACCTGGGAGAGTGGCTGAAACGCTGGGGCTTCACTGCAACCTGGAGGTGATGCTGCTACAAGGAAGGAAAAGAGGACTTATTTACAGTATCTCAGGGGCCAAGTCCGCCTTAAGATAGCACATGCAGAGGATAATTTCAAGTGCCTTACAATGATCCACATCAACAGAAGAAGCGAGGATGGACTGAATCAGAAGGAAGGCTCGCTTCTCCACTCTGGCTGGACAAAGCTGGGCTATATCTCCCAAGGTAAAAATGTACTTCACCTGAAAAAAGAATTGGTTTTGCAATATAATAAGGCAAAAGAAAAAATAACTCTAGCTAGATTAAAGACATGTCAATATTTTTTTGTTCCCCAAATTAAAACAACTATTTTTTTCATAAAAATAGTCACTGTGAAAACTTAGTCCTTACTTGGTAAAATTCACTCTATCTTTTATGTCAATATATATAGTTAATATGTTTAATGACTACATAAGTACATTAAAAACTATGATGTTATCATAGTTTACTCCATTACTAATGAACATTTACATTGTTTCTAATCCTTTGCTACTGTTTGCATTCCCTCTGAGGAACACTTTTGCACCTTTAAGTACTGTTCCACTTCCTTAGAAGTAATCTAGGGTTTAAAGGGCATAAAGTTGTTTTACATTTTAAAACATATTTCCAAAGGGTGTTCCTGATTGGTTTACTATTTAGACTCCTATCAAAAACTTGTAAGTGCTAGCTTCCTCACAGCTGCTTCTACTGTGTGTTTATTAAGAACATACAACTTGATAGTTAATAACACTGATTTTAATTTATCCCAGAGAAGCATGGGTGAGGCTAAACAGTAAAATGTGAAAGGCTTAGAGTGAGGAAGCCAGTAAGTGTATGTATATTTAAAAAATCCTGAACATGTATCTCTTAGTGGATGAAAGGAATACTTGCATTATATTTAAAGAAGAGTGAAGTAAACAATATTATATAGGGCAAAACTTCTCCATATATATTTTGACTGAAAGGTAGATTTTGGTGACATATTTAACAGTTGAAAAGAAAAATCTTAGAAGGAAAAACTCTCTGGTCATGACAAGCATTTTTCTTAGTTTGGGCAGTAGCTGCTCAAATTAGAGGTGCAAGACCCTCTAGAAAGCTTGGGATAGGGCCATCCTACACGTCACAGCCCCCTGCACTGAAATGTGTGGATTCCTACTGATAATAGTTTTATTACTGAAGTGTTCACATTAATGCCTCAGCACAACCGGTCTCTTGTCACAAATCTCAACATAGTCTTTGGTCTCAAGGTACAAATGTGAGGTGGCAAAGCAGGCAAGCACAGAGGAGAGGAACAGATGAGGAAAATGGCCAGTTCTGGTGAAATGATGGCTTATACTGAAGAGCATGAAGAAGCAGCTCGTTATTTGCTTTACTGAGTGTCAGATGTTGGAGTCAGAATGACTGCAACATGTTTTGTGGACAGTCAGTCACGTGAATCGGGAAATTGCACATTTACTGGCACACAGGACTCTCTGGCACCAACAAAATTTCTAAAGCAGGGTGCCATGTCACCCAATCTTGCTGCTCCAACGTTATTTGTGTTTTTAGTTGTCAAATATTTCACTGTATTATAGGCATGGTTCAGAACAGCTCCACATGATTCCCTAGTTCTACAATCTGATATTCAAACAGCTTAGCAGACACATTAGAATTTAAAAACATATTGAACAAACAAACCAAAAGAACAAGGAGCACCCTCACTTTATTCTTTTCTTGCCCTATTATTTCATAATATGCCCTGTGTTTTCCCTAATGGATCAGGCACCTCACAGGCTCTAACTGGATGAAGTATATCCCATCAAGTTTTCCCCCAGATAATAAGAACATGAGAGAAAAATGAATAGGTCGGTCACCAACACAGAAATTCTTCTTTTTAGAAGAGTAAGCTCTAGGCTAGAAAATCCTTTTCTTGCTAATAGTATTAAAAATACACATTAGAAAGTCATCTTTAGAAAATCCCAGCTGATATAAAGGAAAACAATAGTTAAGAAAAGTAATTACTTACGAACAGGTCTTCATCCACATTCCCAGGGCCACTTTCCTTCAGAACTATGTTAGACAGAGACTGCACACAGGTGGAGAGGACATCCCCACACACCCGCTTCAGTAATTCCTGCAGCAAGTCAAAGGTAATCTCTGAAGGATCCCACACATCTACTAGACTGTCCATGAAACAATTGTCTCAGAAGAAACTCTATGGTCTTCAAAGGCATAAACCATAAGAAGCCTTATGAGAAGCCTCAGCCATCATGCTTTTGGATCTTTGCTCTTTTAGCAATCTGCCTATAAGGACTAAGCAGAATTTACAAAGAACAGTACATATATACAGCATACACACACACACATATAGATGCCATAAATATGTGTGTGTGTGTGTGTGTGTGTGTGTGTGTGTGTGTAGATATCATATCTTTCTACATGTGCCCTTTAAGAGCAAAAGGCAAATATCTGGGAAGATCTAGTGTCCTAACTGATAAGAGTTCTGTAATAGCAGTGCTGCTCCTTTAATAGAGAAAAACATCACAGTTCGTCCAGTATGTGTAGATGGTGAAGCAACTACTATAGTAAATAGTATATTTTCTAAAGACATGGAATAAAAAAAAATTTGTTATTGTTTTGAAATGTATTCCTTAAAGACAAGTTTTCAGTGCTTTTTATTTTATGAGTTAAAATAACCTCAAGGGGTCACCACTGCTGGTACACAACGCTTCTATGCTAAGCAAGGGAGCTGAATCACATTCTACAACTCTGACTACATTTCCAGTAGGAGGCCAGTCCAAAATACCCAGGTTGAACTAAGTGGCTCCAACCCAAGACTTCTATATTACCCTATGTTCACTTCTCTTTTAGGAATGATTATATTATTCCTAATAATCATATTACATATTATGTTGAAATCACCTGTTTCCATGTGTGTCTGCCCTATTATGCTGTGGGTGACTTAGGAAGACACTGTTTTATTTATTTTATTTTAGAGAAAGAACACGAGCAGGGGAGAGGGGTAGAGTGTGGAGAGAGAATCTCAAGCAGGTTCCACACTGTCAGTGAGGAGCTGAGGCCCAGCAGCACTACCGCAAAACAGTGTTCAATGTTTACCATTGCAGGAAACTTTCACTATGATCCAAATGTTTTTTAGTCTGACTTGGCCTAAAATGTTTCAAAATGATTGTCTTTATTACTTTTTAAAGAATTATTGCACTTAAGATTTTAATAGGTTGCACAGCCAGGGCAAGAGAGCTTCTGAAATCCATATGCTCTACCCTGGCAAGAAGACAAAGGTTAACTTATGTGAGGCCTCAAGCCTAGAACTGGGCTGGGTGGTTGGACTAGAAACTTTTGGAATAACAGAATCTGGAAGAGAACTGTAATGGTCATCTAATTCTGGGATTCTCTCCACACGGGATTCATATCAAGTTGTTCAGTTTTTCTGTGAACACCTCCAATGACCCAGGACATGTTTTGAGGCAAATCCCTCCTTTGTAGGCAGACCTCTGTATGGCTTTTCTTTGGTTGGCCAAAATTTGTCTCCTTGCAATTTCCAGTCATTGGTCCAAATCAGTTCTCTGTGATGCCAAATAAATTTAATTCTTCTTTCATTTTATGGTCCTTCCTGTATTTCAACTTAGCTAGGCAGCCTATCCCACATAGTTGTTCCCTTCTTGCTAAACACCCAGGACCTTTAGCTTTTCCTTATACAACCTGCTTTGTAATCACCTCATCAAATTGCTCTCCCATCAATATATTCAATTTTATCAACATTTCTCTATAGAGTTGCCACTGGAGTTAAATTAGAACATGCTGACTTAGGGGCACCTGGGTGGCTTAGTCAGTTAAGTATCTGACCCTTTTTTGGCTCAGGTTAAGATCTCACAGTTCATGAGACTGAGCCCCATGTCAGGCTCCTCACTCACAGTGTGGGGCTTGCTTGGGATTCTCTGTCTCCCTCTCTCTGCCCCTCCCCCACTTGAGCGTGCATGCTCTCTCTCTCTCAAAATAAATAAACTTTTTTTTTTTAAAAGAGCATATGACTTAGATTTTACCAGTATAAAGAGGACCATCACCCCCCTTACTGTAGACACTATTTCCATTAATACAGTCCGAGATCTCATAGATTTTGTTCAATAGCCACAAAACACTATTTTTTTAAGTTTATTTATTTACTTTGAGAGAGAGAGAGAGAGAGAGAAAGCAGGGGAGGGGCAGAGAGAAGGAGAGATAGAATCTCATATAGGCTCCTTGCTGTCAGCGAGGAGTGTGACGTGGGGCTCGATCCCATGAACTGTGAGATCATGACCTGAGCTGAAATCAAGAGCCAGATGCTTAACTGATGGAGTCATCTAGGTGCCCCAGTCACAAAACACTATTAACTGGTACCAAGCTTATAGCAACAATGCCTCCAAACCTATGTCTTTTCATATACAGTGCTGTTGAGCTAGATCCTGATCATCTGTTCTTTGGGCAATTGTTTTTTGCAGTAAAATATAGAATGTTCATTTATAGAGAAAAGAAAAAGAGAAGTATGTTTAGGGGAAACAACCAGGTCACACAGATTTAAAATATCCTAAGGTTCTGTGGGCGCCTGGGTGGCTCAGTCAGTTGAGCATCCCATTTGGGCTCAGGTCATGATCTCACGGTTCGTGGATTCGAGTCACGCATCAGGCTTTGGGTTGACATCTTAGAGCCTGGAGGCTGCTTTGGATTCTGGGTCTCCCTCTTTCTCTACCCCTCTTTCACTCGTGCTCTGTCTCTGTCTCTCAAAAATAAGTAAACGTTAAAAAGGTGTTTAAAAAAATAAAATATCTTAAGATTCTGGAAAATCTCAGGGCCTTAGTCCAGTGTCTACTACCAAGGGAAGTGGTATTGCCAAAGCTACAATTGTGGCCTTTTTTCTAACATAGTAATAATCTCTCTCCAGTTCTCAATTTTTAAATTTTTTAAATGTTTATTTTTGAGAGAGAGAGAAAGACAGAGCACAAGTCAGGGAGCGGAAGAGAGAGGGGAAGACACAGAATCCAAAGCAGGCTCCAGGCTCTGAGCGGTCAGCAGAGCCCAACGCGGGCCTTGAACTCACAAACCTTGAGGTCATGACCTGAGCCAAAGTCGGACACCTAACCAACTGAGCCACCCAGGCACCCCTCTAGTTCTCAATTTTTAAATGTTAAGATAACTCTGTCTTCCTCACAGACTCTAACAATGATGTAACTAACGACTATGGGCCATTAGTGAGTAAGCCAGTGGCTTCTGGCCCTGACTCCCCCCAAGTACTATAGATCACTCTTCCTCTAGCCAGTGCTGGTGAAGAAAAGACTGGGAAGACAATCAGAGGCCTTAGTTCTAGGCATGGCTCTGCCATTAATCAGATGTGTGCCACTGAGAAATGCGGGATGACTGTTTCATAATCTGCCATATAAATTTCTCCCCAGTTTTCCTATATCATTCTTTCTTTGTGACCACCTTTTTGCTTTGTTTTGACCTGTTTTCTGCTATTCAAATATGCTCCCTACTTAGGTAATGCTCCTTATTTAAAAGTTTTTCTTGGATCAAGAGATAAACGGCTAGAAAAATCAAACAAAACAAGCATCCCTTTCATCAGATGAGCCAAAAGGTACATGCCAGGAAAACACCAGACACCATTTACATGGAAAGAGCTGGGCATTTTTAGGTAAGTACATTTTAACCTGTTTTAAGTCCTAAGCAAAAAAAAGTTATTATATACTTTCTTATTATATCTGTTCCTACAAATAGAAGATGTAACTTATCAAGGAAGGACTCTCTTTAAGGAACTTATATAAGAAAAGGAAGCAAAGGAATGTAGCTGGGTAGCTCAGATGAAGCAAAGGTATTTTTATTCTGGCAAACTTAAATATATTCCAGCGATTATTTAAATTAACCTTTGACTTCTAAAATCATCATTTATCACCCGAGCCCTAAAATTTTTCATTATGATTAGCTTTGTCTAGGAGTATATTTCATGATAAAAATAGAATACATGGCAGTAAAATAATTTATTATTAAAACTGATATGGATACCTTTTTAGGGAGTCAAAGTAATGCTCTGTCTCACACAAAACGCTGGTTTGGATTTGTGTGTATGCATCTGTAGAGAACATCAGTTGTAGGCTCCGATAAAGCACGAGGTGTTAGAGTAACTTAGCCTTCTAGTAACAGGACAGGTGTTTTCCAGGAGAATGACCTATCAAATGATCAGAAATCTTCTGATCTGGAGGGAACGCCCTGCCTAGGTGGAGAATCATTGGTTAAGCTTCTTGGATGAGGTAGAAGTGAAGGAGGAGGAGATACAAAGCTATCGTAAGCATCCAGGCTACAACTTGTTAAAAAATAGCTGCGCAGTTTTCATTAGAAAATATATGCCCAGAAGGCATGCCTTCCTAGAAGGCACTTGTACCCAGAACCAAGGTGGTGACTTCCTGAGGGAACCGTGTGTCATGAGTAGCCAAGATCTTCTCAGAGAATGTCAACTGCTTGTCACATAAATGTTTCCTTGTAGTATCAGCTGCTGGGGACTACCCATTTCTTATAGGTTCTCCACCAAGAACGCTCCTCAAACTTCACAACAGAGTAACATGTCCAAGTACAGATAAACAACAAACATATCCAGGAGAATTTCTAGTGTACCTGTTCCTCCATTGGTGTCTCTGCAGATGCTCTACAGAGTCTTTGCAAAGTATCAACAGCTGAGCTGATCAACTCTAGAGACCACTGGAATCCATTCAGCTTACACTTGACCACATCTAAAAAGAAATTAAAACCCTCAAAATTTAACTGCTTAAAATATATTTAAAGTGAGAGGCAAAGCTTTTTCAAGATTCCCCAATATACACTCACCAGTCACCTTGTCCCGCGTGCTCTTAGGAAGATGCTTTGCGATATGCCCAATAACACATAAAATATGTCCTAAGGTGTTTGGATTGGGATTCTGTTGACTAGGAAAAGGGCATAAGGAATATCAACATACAAAAAAACACTGCCACCAACAAAATACTCTCTGGATTGTTAACACTGGAGGAATGTAAGGAAGCATGGTTTAGGAGTCAAGTTGTAGGAGCATTAAGGCACTTAATTTACTTGGACAAAGGGTAAAACTGAAAGCTTAAAACTGATTCTTATTTTTCATGTTTGTTTTTATGCCAGAATTTAAAGACCTGCGTATACAAACAGTTAGGAAACGCCCACTTCCTTAAGGCATGAGCTTTGTTTCCAAGAATCTTTAGTGTCTATCAACAACTATATTACAAGCATGCAAACCTGCTGATTTTCTCCCAGGACTCTATTATTTTGGTATAGTCCAGCTTGGGTGATGAGCAAGCAATCTTGGAAAGCAGCATCCAGGCTGGTGCAGAATGTTCTGTGCCAGTGTAGGATATCACATTGTTTATAAAACTGGATGAGAATTTCTCTTTCTTGGACCAGATATGAAAAGCCTTATTTAAATAGCGGCTGGAAAAAAGATGGGAAAGCAGAATTGTAACTGTAAATATACAAAACTGTTCAGAACAGCCCTCAGTGAAAGGTTATCAACTTCTGCTGCCCCAGGACTCCCCTGGCACATGGAAGTCAATGCAGAAGTTCCTGGCTAGTGACATATTTGATAACAAATCAGGTATCTTTAAAATTTTTATTACACAGAATAAGATACATTTATTTCTCCCCTTCTAAAGTATTTCTTTTTAAAGCAAAGAATAAAATTTCGTAATTCACTTGAGACCCTTCTTATCCTCATTCCCTCCCAAATTTCTATACAAACATTAAGGGATAGGTTACCAATAACAAATACATCCACAGTTTATAGGGTTTTAGTGACAAAAAAAAAATGTAGACACTGTTGTTTTTTGAATGGAAGGAATGGATAGAAATGGCACCCTAGCATTTAAATATGGTGATATTAAACAAGCTAAACTTTGCCATGACCCACCAATACCATTCAGAAATACATATTTCAAACACTTTAAAAGTAAAACAAACAAAAAAAAATACTTCTGGTATATTAAAGTGCTTGTGTTATGTCACTTGTTGTTTTAAGTAATTTATTTGACTTCCTCCCACAGCACTGGATGAGAAAACATTACCCATGGCACAAATGCAGTGTTCTATATCTAAGTAAAGTGAAAAATACACTTCTTCCCACAATTAATTTTCCTTAGACTGCTAGGAACACACATGTGATCACACATGCGCGCGCACACACACTCACACACACCCCAAGACTTTCTCATTAAATGAAAAAAAGAAAAAAAGGAATTCTAAAAGCATCAGAAGGCAACTGTAACAAAATAAACACATCTATATACAATAAGCATGCCCATATAAATTGTTTTAATAAATTATCTATTGTTAAAAAATCTGTCTATAAACATCTAGAGTTTTACTGCAGGTAACTCATAACTCATATACGATTGTGGTCCAAAAACAACACATGGAATCAGTAAATATTTTAAAACTTATTAAAAAGAATCACACAAAATATTAAGTAATGTTTACTATAAGACATGAATAGAATGGGGAAAAATTCTCTGAACTTCCAGTTGAAACCTCAAATTTGGCTCTTAGGACAACTCACACCCTTCCACATGAGTTGAACAGTTTCCAAAGCCTCCCTCATTTAGCTTACCCCTCAATTAGCTCCATTGTTGATCATAAGCCACTCCCTACCAAGTCAGAATGTTTTCAATAGAGAGCAACCTGTGTCTTTTGTACAGCACCACTGACCTCTATCCTAGTATCAAAATCAATCCACTATCTTTAGTCTCCATTTTCCATCACCTCTACTAGACATTACTGACCATTCTCTCTGCCCTTGTACTCTGGTCTACTTATTGGATCTCTGTTCTTTTCCCTTCACTAATTCCTTTTTTCAAATCACTCTTACGGCTGATTTTGAAAAGTTCTATTCTTAGTCCTCTTCTCTTATCTACAACTGAACGCTGGGTGATCTCATCCATTACCAAAAGCTCTCCACTCAGACATGTCAAAGCATTGCAAGCACACATTTAAATTGGGCTCCATCTCCTGCCTCTGCTTTCCATACCTCAGTCAACAGTAATCCCATTGACCAGTTATTTTGGATAGCCTCATGGAGCCTTCAGGCCTCTAAACCTTTGCATTGTTATTTTCTGTCTGGAAACTCTATTATGGCTGCCTGGTTAATTTCTATTTATTCCACTTCTGGGAATAATTCACCTCTTGCCACCATTAATAGCTAAAACAAGGAAAAAGATTAACAAACAAAAACAAAGACAAAAAACTACCAAACTGCTCTATGCCCTCCCTCTTTCCTCCTAAAAGTCTACCAAAACTGTGAATTTATTTTGTCTCTTTCCACTAGACTGTGAGCAACCTGAGTAGAGGAAGTACACTGATCTCTTTCAACCCTCAAATCAAACCTTTACCACCTCTGTACTTCCCCTTGTTAAACATTTTTAAATATACCCCATTCTCTTCATGCCCACTGCCTTATCCTTGATGCAGGCCCTCTTCACCTTTAACTTAAATCACTTCAGTGGTAGCCTGTTTTCTTAGATTCTAGTCAGCTCCTGGTCACCCAACATAAGCACCTTTGCTACCCTTCCTGTGAAAGTGAATAGAGGAAACCTCACTGGCAGTGGAGCTGGGAGGCCAGCATGGCGAGCTCTCATGCCTACCACTGGTCATCAACTGCAAACCCAACGGGAAGGGATAGGACTCCCATACCCAAGAGGAACAAACAAGCTGCCCTTTACTACTCCAGCAAGAGGAAGAATTTCTTCTTGCCCAGCAACAGCCCAGCCAATGAAAGTCTGTCACAACTCTGCCATTGAGAAACCATCGCCACCTTGAACTGTCACTTTCTTTCAATGGACTTTTCTTCAAAGCAGCCCCTCCCAACTTTCTCTTTTTTAAGAAGAACAGTTCTTTCCTTTGATTTCCAGATTTTCTTGTGGTTTGTCACAGTGTGCTTGTTTCCAATTGCAATTCTGTGCTACTTCCATATAAACCCATTTTGCTGGTAAAATAACTGGGTGTTTTATTTTCAAGATTAATACTTCCTAAAACATAAAACCCTGTATTACCCATCCACTTCATATTCACCAGCAGCCTCCCCCTGCCCACTCTGTTTTCTCTAAAGTCAAACTTCTCAGAATGCTATGTTACAACTCTGCAGTATCTGGGCTCTGCTTAACTTCTCCAGTTTCATTTTATATCCAGGCAGCCCCATTTCCCCAGCAGTGAAATCCTCTGGCTCCTGAACAGTGCACACTGTTTATGCTTCTATGGCTTTGCACCAGCTGTTTCTTTTACATGGACATACCCTTTTGCCCCCTTATGAAACTTCAAGATTCAAATTCAAAATTCATCTGTTCTGTGAAGTCTCTTTTCCTGAACATTCGCTGATGTTTCTAGTTACTTTCTGTTTATCAAAGAACAAGTCACAAATTTTGTTTATAAATGTTTATAGAACTCTATTCTGCTAGCCCTCACATTTCTTAATACTCCTTTTTGAAAAATTCATTCCCAAATTCAGTGGCTCTCATACTTTTTCATTTATGGGTGCTTTTTTTTTTCTTTTTCTGGGCACTTTTGAACTCAAAACCTACAGACCACCTTGAAGAGCTTTGGTTTTGTGGGCCATCATATCTATCAATATTTGTTGTGCCAAAATTAAAACTGAGAAATTTAAAAATATTTATCTATTAATCTAAAAATAATAATAAGCCAATTACATGTTAACATAGATGCACTGCTTTACAAAAAAAAGTTAACAATCTTTCTCAAAACAAAATAAACTTGGTGAAAAGAGTGTCATTGCTCTATACTTTCGTATATCTATTTAAAGTCTGGCTTAAATAGAAGACAGGTGGATTACTGTAACTGCTTCTGCATTCAATTTGCTTCAATATCATCATACGGTTCTGGAAAACTGTACTGTACTTCTGTGAAAGAATAAAAGTGAAAAATGGCATATATCACCTTAATATTATGATCAAAACAGTCTGAGCTCATGAATCCATCCATTACACTTTGAGAATTTGTACCATAGCTCATTTTCTATAATGGCTATTCCAAAACTTCTTTACACTTAAGACCCTAATTCTATACTCTCCTTCCTAACTTTGGGCAAATATTTTTTTTTCCTTGTGTTAAAATAGATAATAGAGTTTTTACCATTTTAACCATTTTCAGGTGTACAGTTCAGTGGTGTTAAGCACATTCACACTGTTGTGCAATTATCCATCTCCAGAACTCTGTTATCACCTTATACTGAAACTCTGTACCCATTTAACAGTAACTCCCCATTGCCTTCTCCACAGCCCCTGATAAGCACCTTTCTACTTTTTGTCTTTAAGCATTTGACTATTCTATATATCTCAAATAAGTGGAATCATCATTAATTGTCCTTTTGTATTAGGCCCATTTCACTCAGCATGTTTTAAAGTTTCATCCATAGTGTAGCATGCATCAGCATTGTTACTTTTTTAGGCTGAAAAATATCCTGTTGTGGGGCGCCTGGGTGGCGCAGTCGGTTAAGCGTCCGACTTCAGCCAGGTCACGATCTCGCGGTCCGTGAGTTCGAGCCCCGCATCAGGCTCTGGGCTGATGGCTCAGAGCCTGGAGCCTGTTTCCGATTCTGTGTCTCCCTCTCTCTCTGCCCCTCCCCCGTTCATGCTCTGTCTCTCTCTGTCCCAAAAATAAATAAACGTTGAAAAAAAAAAAATCCTGTTGTATGCATACACCACATTTTGTTTGTCCTTTCACTCATCCATGGACAGCTGGGGTATTTCCACCTTTCTGGCTACTGTGTACAATGCTCTGACACTGCTGTACTGAGTAAATATTCTATTACTGTACTGAGAAGAGAAGGCGAGGAAGCTCTAGCGTTCATATGATTTCCTCCTTTGTACTTTAGTTCTTGTATTTTTTTTTTCAATGTTTATTTTTGAGAGAGGGACAGAGTGCAAGCGGGGGAGGGGCAGAGAGAGGGACACAGAATCTGAAGCAGGCTCCAGGCTCCTAGCTGTCAGCTCAGAGCCCGATGTGGGGCTCTGACTCACAAACTGTGGGATCATGACCTGAGCTGAGTCAGACACTCAACTGACTGAGCCACCCAGGTGCTCCCCTTCCTGTATTTTTTTGTTTCCTTTTATTTCTGAAGTTCTCTCCTTCTACCTTATAAAGTGAGTCCTTTCATATAATATTGTTCTTTTTCAGAAACTCCACTAAGTATTCCTTTCATTCATCCTCAGTATTTTCTATCTCCCCCTTTCCTTCTGACTTCAAATATATATAAGCACATTCCCTTATGTGAAAATAAAAAACAAGGCCTGTGAAGGAAACTATGGCACATCTTAATTGCAGGTAAGCTAAAGACCTAAACATAAAAGGAAGAAAGAAAAAAACAAACAAACTTCTAGATTATATGGGAGAATATATGACCCTGAGGTAGGAAAAGAACTTCTCTAAAAAATATATTAACCATAAGGAAAACCACTGACAAAATGAACTCATCAAAAGATACCATCAGGAGAGTAAAAAGGCAAATCATGAGGTAGAAAAGGACATTTGCAATACATATAACAATGGCTTGTCTACAGAATATATAGTGAACACTTTCAGATGAACAAGCAAAAGAGTGACAGTCTAAAAGGAAGGCCAGTGGGGCACCTGGGTGGCTCAGTCAGTTAAGCGTCTGACTTCAGCTCAGGTCATGATCTCAAAGTCCGTGAGTTCGAGCCCCATGTCAGGCTCTGTGCTGCCAGCTCAGAGCCTGGAGCCTGCTTCGGATTCTGTGTCTCCCTCTCTCTCTGCCCCTCCCCTGCTCATGCTCTGTCTCAAAAATAAATAAAAACATTAAAAAAATAAAAATAAAAAAATAAAAGGAAGGCTAGAGACCTGAGTAGGTAATTCATAAATGTGAACATTATAAATCCCACACCTACTAGAATGCAATGTAAATTGGTATGACCCCTCTGGAAAATTTTCTCGCAGTATCCATTAGAGGTGCCTAAAAATGTACTTAACAACACTGTTCCTGGGTATATACCCAACAGAAATGCATGTACCTGTGTATCAACAGATGTGTACAGGAATATCCATAGCAGCATTATATATAATATTTTAAAAATTGAAACAACTCAATTATCTATCAACAGAATGGATAATTATGTTTTATTCATAAAATCATACACACACACACACAACTGCAATGAAAGTGAATATGCTATAGCTACACACGATAACGTGAATGAGCCTTCTATTGCTTTGAGTATTAGGAGTCAGATACACAAAGAATATATACCACATAATTCCATTTGTATAAAGTCATAGAACAGAGGAAACTAATCACAGCAGTGGTTACCTTTGACAAGGGAAGGACAGTGATGGGAAGGAGTGTGAGGGTATTACTTGGGCTTAGCAATGTTCTATTTCTTGACCTGGGAGGTAGTTACATGGGTATATTTTCTTTTTTTATACTTACTGACCTATGTACTGACCTACTATACTTTTCTATGCATGTTATATTCCAGTATAAAAGTTTTATAAAAATAAAAATAAATGAAATAAACCTCCCAACAGCATCTCATGAGCTATATATATAGTAGGCCTCTCCTGCTTTTTTGTGAAGAATGGCTACTACTTTTTATGCTGAATTTTAATATGTTGGGGTTGCTTACTGAGATGTCCCTAAGAAAATCAAAAAAGTAAGTGATTCTATTGCTAGCTAAATTCTCCTCTCTTCTAAGAATTTCAGCCAAGCATATAGCTGGTACTGAGAAAATATTTAATGAATGAATATGCTTTCAGTCATAGTGTTTTAATACAAAAAGGGACCTGAAGAGATCATGTAATCCAACTGGCTGCTTTTACAAATGGGAAAACCAACGTTCAGAGAGATTAGGTGATTTTTGCCAGGACCACAGAACAGTATTGTATGATCAAAAAAATCTATTATGTTTCTATTGTATGATAATTCCTCCATAACTACATGTAAATAAATAGGAAAGTGTTTCCTACATGATAAAAAAAAAAGGAAAAAAATAGTCAAACTGATTGTAAGATTACTGCAATATAGATTAAAATACACCATTATAGGTGCTAACTCCTCATTACAGTGTTCACTGTATAGTGTACACTCGGCAAATGTTATCTAACGGGAAAGAATACTGCAGTGGTATTAAGTCAACTAATCCAATAAAATGTCAGAAGTTTAATTTCTAAGAACTAAGAAGTCATCTTTCATAAAAACTAGTATTATGGAGGGGTGCCTGGGTGGCGCAGTTGGTTAAGCGTCCGACTTCAGCCAGGTCACAATCTCGCGGTCTGTGAGTTCGAGCCCCGCGTCGGGCTCTGGGCTGATGGCTCAGAGCCTGGAGCCTGTTTCCGATTCTGTGTCTCCCTCTCTCTCTGCCCCCCCCCGTTCATGCTCTGTCTCTCTCTGTCCCAAAAATAAATAAACGTTGAAAAAAAAACAAAAACAAAAACAAACAAAAAAAACTAGTATTATGGAAAGTTAATATTAATACATCATATCAATCAGTGCTTTCTGCTATATATTAAGACATCAATTAAAACTAAAATCACTCAGAGAAAAGCAAAGGAGGAGATCAAAGGCTTCACAGAAAATTGTCATCATGAAAATGCTAGATTTGAATTGGGTCAAAAAAAAAAAAAAAAAGACCAAAATTGAGTCTTCACATATATTAAGTAATTTGGAAAGCTGATTTTCCAAGACCAATACAGAAATATTTTTTAAAAAATGTTTATTTTTTTATTTTGAGAGAGGGTCAGAGAGCGTGCACATGTGCAAGAGGAGGAAGGGCAGACAGAGGGAGAGAATCCTAAGCAGGCTCTGCACTGTCAGCACAGAATCCTATGCAGGGCTCAATCCCATGACCATGAGATCATGACCTGAGCCAAAATTAAGAGTCATATACTAAACTCACTGAGCCACCCAGGTACCCCTAATACAGAAATTTTAATAACAACTTTTATGGCTTTCTATAAGGAAAACAAATCACACAATTAACATACCTCAGTTCCTGGTTTTCTGTACTAAGGAGTGTAAGAAGTGCCCAAGCCAGTACCTGGCTGTTGTCTCCAGTATGGAATTTATTATAATGCTTAATATTCTGCAACAGGAGCTGGTCAAGGCATTCCAGAGCCTTTTCCTGCACAGTGCTCTCACAGTCCATCACAGCTGGAATGATCCCTGTTAGCCAGGCTTTCTGTATCTGGACACATCCAGGCTGGGCCTTAGGAATTAAACATCATGAAATCATAAAGAAGTCTGATGCTAGCAGAAGTCTAAACATGTATCAGTGAGGCTGTGGTCAATGTTTTGAGACTTGTGTGTGGTCACACACACAAGTACAAATAAACAAGTGAAAAAAAAAAAATCAACACTTGAAATATATATTAAAACAAAGTTCAATCTCCAGTTACTGTATATGAGTGAATACTGAAATTTTAAACTTAGACAGTCATTACTGTATTATTACAGTAAATCAGCACTTTTTGGTAATTAAATTATTTTTTTTTAATATTTATTTATTTTTGAGAGAGACAGAGTGAGTGAGCAAGAGCCAGGGAGGGGCAGAGAGGAAAGGAGACACAGAATCCGAAGCAGGCTCCAGGCTCCGAGCTGTTAGCACAGAGCCGGACGCAGGGCTCAAACTCATTAACGGTGAGACCATGACATGAGCCAAAGTCAGACGCTGAACCAACTGAGCCACCCAGGTGCCCTGATAATTTAAGATCAAGAGCAAATAAAAAATATTTATCCCATAGAGAAATTAAAATAGATGCTGACAGAGGAAGTCAAAGTATGCATTGTTTAATGCTTTCTATCACAAAATAAATAAACAGGCTTTAAAAATTCTTCAAAAGCTCATTATTTGGCAGACGTAAATTATATATTGGATTAGTGATCTGCTATTTTGACAGTATCATCTAATAGGTCTTAATGTTCAAAAATTAATCTAGGCCTCTGGCCTAACCAAATCTATTTTACCACTCATATTTCTATGTGAGATTTAAGCTGAAGTCAAGAAAAGGCTAATCACTAGCATTCTCTAGCATGAGTCCATAATTACATTAACATGAGACATAATCATATGTAATTGAAACATACCTCTTCTCTTCCACTGTATAGTCCTTCAGTAGACCTGGCAGAATTTCCAATAGTCAATTTAATATTTTGCAAGAGGCAATTATTAGGCTGAATTATTTATTTATTTATTTACTTATTTATTTAGTGTGTGTGTGTGTGTGTGAGAGAGAGAGAGAGAGATAGAGAGAGAGAGAGAGAGAGAGAGAAAGAGAGAAAGTTACACATGTGTGAGAAGGAGGAGGGGTGAACAGGGGGCAATGTAGAGGGAGAGGGAGAGAGAAACTTAAGCAAGCTCCACTGGGCATGGAGCCTAGACACAGGGCTCGAACTCATGACCCTGAGATCATGACCTGAGCCAAAATCAAGAATCGGGCACTTAACCAACTGAGCCCCCCAGGCACCCTGTATGCTGAATTATTTTTAATGTAAAAACACACTGTCTCTCACCATGAGAAGTTCAGTAAGAGACTGTAAGGCCTGCTTTCGGACAGACACTGCAGGGTCCCGACACTGGTCCTGCAGAAGCAATAGCTCTTCTTTCATACCCAAGATGTCACAGTGTTTCAAAATACTCACTAATACCTAGAAGAAGCATATGTAACATGAATTATGTATAGAAAAAAGACTTATGTATAGAAAAAAGACACACCGTAGACAAAAATAAGACTTAAGTCTGTGGTTCTTAACATTTCTGAGGTACAGATCCATCCCTCCACCCAGTAACATCCCACCTTTTCAGAATCTGATGAAAGCTCAGGCCTGTCTCTGGAGAAAGTCTGACATACATTTATATAAACAAGTATTTACAAACCATTTTGGGGGTTACATGCACCCTATTAAAATTCACTCATGGTCCCCAGATTAAGAATCCCTATTCTAAAATGAGAAATTAAGAATATAAATATGTAATTCTTTTAAAAATTTTTGTATTAAAAAAATTTTTTTAATGTTTATTTTTGAGAGAGAGAGAGAGAGACAGACAGAGCACAAGTGCGGGAGGGCCATAGAGAGAGAGGGAAACACAGAATCCGAAACAGGCTCCAGGCTCTGACCTGTCAGCACAGAGCCTGTCCCAGGGCCTGAACTCACAAACCGCAAGATCAAGACCTGAACCAGTCAGATGCTTAACCAACTGAGCCATCCAGGTGCCCCAAAATATGCAATTCTTAAAGTCAACAACCTAGCAGGAATTTTAAAAACAGATAAACCTTTTAGTTCATCTCTGTAATTTATACATACAATGGGATCAAAATGAACAAATGTTAGGTGAAAAACAAGTTCAATAATGAGCATGGCAAAATTTTTATGAAATATTTCCAGATTTTTAGTGCTTGAAAAAAGAGCACATTCAAGAATACCTAGAAAAACTCACACCTGGAGTGCAGACTTCCGGACATTGGTCTTCTCATCCCTGATTCTCTTTTTCAGCATTCCCATGACACATCTCACTGTTGAGGAAATGCCAAAGAATCATTATACAGTCTGAGAAAAACTATATTTATAGCATCTAACATCTCACCACACAGTTCTGAGAAAATACTCTAAAAAACTGACTAATTAGCTTGTTTTAAATCCTGAGAAATCTGAGTATGAAATAATGTAGAAAAAAAAAGAAAAGTCAAATAATTAGGTATTCACAATAATGCAAAGGGCACAGTATTGTAATTTTAAAAGGGCACAAATTCTGAAATATTAAAAATTCAGTTTTAAATCCTGGCTCTTACATCTAAAATTCTGAATGAATTATTTGGCTCTTCTATTTTATTTAGCTACAAAAAAGGAATATCCAAATCATAATTTTTTTTAAGACTAAAGATAAATAGCAGCTTTAAAACTTTTTTTTTTTTTAATCTTTATTTATTTTTGAGAGAGAAACAGTGTGAGCAGAGAGGAACAGAGAGAAAGGGAGACACAGAATCCGAAGCAGTCTCCAGGCTCTGAGCTGTCAGCACAGAGACCAACACGGGGCTCAAACTCACGAACCGTGAGATCATGACATACATGAGCCCAAGTCGGACGCTCAACCAACTGAGCCACCCAGGTGCCCCTAAAACTTTTTGATCACAGGCCCCTTTACACTACTAAAAAATCACTGAAGACTTCTAAGGGCTTTTTTGGTAAAAATCTCCAGTAAAGAGATTTAATAGTTCATTTTAAAAAAGGAAGATATGCCACTATGCACAGTATATTTTTAAATAAAAAATAACTATATTTCCCCTCCAAAAAAAATTTAGTGAAAATAATAGCACTGTTTTACATCTTTGCAAACTCTTTAATGTCTGGCTAAATAAAAAACATCTAGATTCTCATCTCTACTTCAAAATCATAATGCTGAAGAGTACAAGTCTTGATATTATTATGAAAAAAAATATTAACTTCAAGGACCTGCTAAAGGATATTATGATATTATTATGAAAACAATATTAATTTGAAGGATTGGCTGAGAGAAGCTAAGGGATCCCAAACTACTTGGAGAGCCGCTGATGTATAAGGAAGTATGTTACAAAACGAAATAATGGGAAATAGAAGACGTCAATGAAATCAAAAGTAGGTTCCTTGAAAAAGATAAACAAAATCAACAAACTTTTAGCTAGACTAATTAAGAAAAAAAATAGAAGATTCAAATTGCTAAAATCAGGAAAGAATGAGGAAACATTACTGCTGCCATTACAGAAATAAAAAGGATTTGCAAAGAAATACTATGAAAACTTTTATGTTATATTAAGTAATCTGGATGAAATGAACAAATTTCTACAAAGATAAAAACTATGGACATTGACTCAAGAAGAAATAGTGTGAATATACCCATAACAAGTAAAGAGATTGAATTGGAAATCGAAAACCTTCTCACACATGTACAGAAGTCCAGGACCAGATGGCTTTACTGGAGAATTCTACCAAATGTTAAAACAAATATGAGCACCAATTCTTCATAAACACTTAAAAAAACGGTAGAAAATACTTCCTACCTCATTTTATTAAGCCGGTATTACCCTGAGAGCAAAACCAGATAAATACATGTCAAGAAAAGTAAATGATAGACCAAAATCTCCTGCAAATACACACATGATATCTTCAACAAAATATCAACAAATCAAATCTAGCAAGATGCAAAAAGGATTATATACCATGCTTGGGATTTATACCAGGAATGAAATCTTGGCTCAACATATGAAAATCAATGTAATAAAAAACCACAGCAATATAATAAAGGACAAAGACCGCATGATTTTCTCCACAGATGAGGAAAATGCATTTGTAAAACCCAACACCATTCCATAATAAAAACACTCAACAAACTCAGAAGAGAAGGAAACTCTGTCACACTGATAAAAGCCATTCTGAAAAAAACTCACAGCTAACATCACACTCAATGGTGGAAGACTGAAAGCTAAGTACAGAAGAAAGACGAGGATGTCTGCTCTCCCCAATTCTTTTCAACATTGTACAGAGGTCCTTGCCAGGGAAAGTAGGCAAGGAAAAGACAGAAAAGACATCCAGATGGAAAAGAAAGAAAAAAAACTCTGTTCACAGATGGCATGAGCTTATATACAGAAAATCCTAAGGAATCCACACACACACAATTAGAGCTAGTAACAGATTTAGCAAGGTTGCAAGACACGAGATCAAATCATCAAACATCAGTTGTAAAAACTAGCAATGAACAATTAGAAAATGAAACTAAGAAACCAATGTAACTTATTATAACATCAAAAAGAATAAAATTTTAGGAACACGCTTAAAGAGCAAGAATTGTACAATGAAAACTGAAAAACATCAGTGAAACAAATTAAAGAAAATCTAAATATAGAGAAAGGCATCCCATGTTCATGGACAAAAGGGCTTAATATTGTTAAGATGGCAATACTCCCCAAAGTGATCTACAGATCAATCCTTACCAAAATCCAAGCTGTTTTTTTTTCCCTTTCAGAAACTGACAGGTGATCCTAAAATTCATATGGAAATATAAGAAAAACAGAATAGCCAAGTCAATCTAGAAAAACAAGAACAAGAATGCAGAGCCTACACTTCCTGATTTCAAAATTAGTATAAAGTACCAGTAATCAACACAGTGCGGTACTGCCATAAAGAAAGACAATGGAATGTCAGTGGAAGAGAACTGAAAGTACATAAGCTCATGTGTCTGTGGTCAACTGATTTTTGACAAGGGTGCCAAGAGCATTCAAAGGAGAAAAAAGTCTTTTGAACAAATGGTGCTACATCAAACTGGATATTCACATGCAAAAGATGGACCCCCACATCCCATTATATGCAAAGTTTAACTAAAAATTGATCAAAGAGCAAAACATAACAGCTAAAATTACAAAACTCTGAAAACATAAATGTAAATCTTTGTGATAAATTAGGCAGTGATTTCTTAGCTATGACACCAAAATTGCACAAACCAGAAAAAAAGAAATTGGATAGCTAGATTTCATGAAGGCTAAAATGTTTCATGCCTCAAAGAACACTATCAAGAAAGTGAAAATTTAACCCTCAGAATGAGAAAAAAAAGATATTTGCAAATCATATATCTAATAAGGAATTTGGATCCAAAATATATAAAGAACCCTTTCAACTCAAAAATACAGACAAATAATCCATTTTAAAAAATGGGCAAAGAACTTCTCCAAACAAGACATATAAATGGTCAATAAACACATGAAAATTTGCTTAACATCATGAGTCATTAGGAAAATGTAAATCAAAACCACAGTGAGAGACATACTTCACATCCACTAGGATGGCTACAATAAATAGACATGACAAGTGCTGGTAAGGATGTGTAGAAATAAGATTTATTACACATGCTAGTGGGATTGAAACATGATGTGACCACTCTGGAAAACAGTTTGGCAGTTCCTCAAAATGATAAAGGTAGAGTTAGCACATGACCCAGCAGCAGTTCCACTCCTAGGTACACACCCAAAAGGAATGAATATTTACATACAAAATTTGCACAGGAATGTTGATAGCACCATCATTCATAATCGCCAAAAGATGGAAACAACCCAAGTCCATCAACTGATAAACGAACCTTGAAAATGTTATGCTAAGAAGACATCCACACAAAAAAAAAACATATTGTATGCTTCCATTTATGGAATGTCAAAAACAGGCAAATTGGAGGAGGGGGAGAATGGGGAGTAAATGCTAATGAGTACAGGGTTTCTTTTTGGCAAAGGAAACATTCTGAAAATTGATCAATTTTGTGAATACACTAAAAACCATTAAATCATAAACTTTATTTAAATGGTGTTTTATGGTATGTGAATTACATCTCAAAAACAAAACAAAAGACCCACCACAAAGAAAGCACTTAGCACTTAAGACTGGAGTCAACACATTCAACATTTTTCCAGAATAATTTTTTTTATATTTTAGAAACTCGGATAATATATAAATTGAATTACTGCTCATAATTTGAATAACACATGCTAATATCTAGCCATATATCCAATTCCATGCTAATCTTTCAGGCCAAAATAAATAATTATCCTCATGACACTTTACAGATTGACGTCAGTACTTATCTCACACCTTACTATTGTATATATATATAAAAATATGTAAAATCTGTATACATGTATATTTATTACTCCCATTGCTCCCCAACAGATAGAACTATGTTTTATTAAAGTCAGTATCTACAATGCCTAGCACAGATTAGAAGGGACCAAATAAATGTTAACAGAACAAATTAATCTAATTATATAATTAAACCTCTATACACATATTTTCTCACTTATCTATCTTGAAAAACCACTTCTCTTAACATTATTTTCATAGACTGACAACACCCCTCTGTGAAAGGTGGAGAAAGTATCAGATTCAGAAAGTGACAATTAGGGTGCTTTGCTGACTTCCATGTCTTAGTCAAGCAGCTATTTAGCAACAGAAGTGATACAAGAACTCAGACTGCCTCTCCTTTATAGTGTGTTCCCCGCTATTTCATGCTATGTCATTTCACAGATGAATAAGGGGCACAGAGAAGTAAAGTGACTTTCTCAAGACCACACAGCTAGACAGAAACAGAATCTAGGAGTAGGCTCCAGGTCTACCTACTATCTAGTCCATATTTGTTTTTTTCCCTCCTGAATCACATTAACATTTAAACTATCCAGATTACTCGGGGTTCAGTAAGTCAATGAAGGAGATCAGGCATCCCTCGTATTCAGAATCCTGTGCTGGAGTCCATGGGAGAGAGGACCCCCACAACCATTCCATGTAGTAAATACGGTTCATACTATTAATGAAGAGAAATTATAATCTAAATTCTGAATTGTCATTTTCAGTGGGAGCTTGGATTTACAGTTCCCTATCATATATTAAAGGTGAACTCTTGGGTTGCCTTAATCAGAGTCAAGATGACATAGTGAAAAAAGTACAAGAAATTAAAAACAGGAACAAGACTGGGTAGAATAATATTCTTCATCTTTTCCCTTTTTTTTGTGATGACTTTTCTACAAACACAAATTTAATCTGTGCTGCGCTTTCTCTAGTAGCTGGTCCCTTTTTGGTCAGCAATCCCAAGAGTTCACAATTGTCTTTAATAAATAAAATATTTGCTAATATTCTCTTAAGTATTTTTTTAATTTTTTTTTTTCAACGTTTATTTATTTTTGGGACAGAGAGAGACAGAGCATGAACGGGGGAGGGGCAGAGAGAGAGGGAGACACAGAATCGGAAACAGGCTCCAGGCTCTGAGCCATCAGCCCAGAGCCTGATGCGGGGCTCGAACTCACAGACCGCGAGATCGTGACCTGGCTGAAGTCGGACGCTTAACCGATTGCGCCACCCAGGTGCCCCGATATTCTCTTAAGTATTACAGAAATACTGAGGTTCGGTACGTCCTAAGTGGAACACAGCTTGTTCTTTACTTTAAGATGAAACAGAATGCAAGGACATCAATTAAAGATACAATAAAATAAAAATTATTCCATTCTTAAGAAGAAAGAAAGATGTCCCAATTCTTCAGGATAAATTAGTCAGAAAAAAAATTCTAAGTTTTTTAGACTCTACTTACAGTTGTTGAAATCCAACAGTTATTATTCATTCATCTGACAGTGATAAAATCTGACATACCCCCAGATCCATCAGTTTCACCACTGTTGTCTATACTGATCACTCCTGAGCCTCCAGAAGGGTTAAGTGTTTGCCTCTGATAGGGAAAAGCTGAAAAATAATAAATTTTAAAAAAGGCTCAGTCATTGAGGTAAGAAATTGTTACACCTCTTAATAATATAAGCCTGACATATTACACATTTAAATTACATATTACTGAAATGAATTTCGATTTCCTTGAAAAAGAAAAAAAGTTCAATATTAAAATAGGTAAATATGGAGACAGAAAAAAGCATGTCAAATACCCAGCAAGTCCTTTAAATAAAAAGACAATTATTCAATATTGGAAAATATATTGACCCATTACCTGCTGAATTTCTCAGTAAGGTACCAGGGTGGCTGTCTGCTCTTGAAACTGCAGGACCTAAAAATAAGCAGACACATAAGAGGGAAAAATGTCATAGTATCATAATCCCCAAGCAAATATTCAAAGTAATCAAAATCAAGATAATTAGGCCTAAACACAAGACAGATTCCAAACTGCTGACAATTAATAATGTTCTCCTCTGTATGCATTTGAAATGGATACTAGGCACAATACAGCCATTACCCAACAATGCAAAGTAGTGTATAGGCAGCCAACAATCTCACCTCTAAAACATGGAATATCTAAAATACTTTAAAAGACCTCTCAAATGTATCAGGCTTGTCTACAGGCATACATTGTTTTATCGCACTTCCCTTTATTGTGCTTCACAGAAACTACACTTAAATTGAGAGTCTGTGGTAACCATATATCATACAAGTCTATGGGTGACATTTTTCCAACAGTATTTGCTTACTTTGTGTCTGTGCCATGTTTTGGTAATTCTCACAATATTTAAAACTTTTTCATATTTATGGTGATCTGTGATTAGTGATCTTCGACTTTACTATTATAATTGTTTTCAGGTACCATGAACCATACCCATACAACACAGCAAACTTAATACATGGTATATGTGTTCTGACTGCAGATGTGAAAATATCAAGAGAAACAGAATCAGAAGTGGAGCTCGAAGATGTGACTGTGTTGCTGCCATCTCATGATAAAACTTGGAACAGATGAACAGCTCCTTCCTACAGACAAGCAAAGAAAGAGGTTTCTTGAGATGGGATCTACTCCTGGTGAAAGAGCTTTGACAACAGAGGATTTAGAATATCACATAAACTTAGTTGGTAAAGCAGCAGCAGGGTTTGAGAGGATGGACTCCAATTTTGGAAGAAGTTCTACTGTGGCTAAAATGCTATCAAACAGCACTACATGCTACAGACAAATCATTTGCGAAGAGTCAATTGATGAGGCAAACTTCACTGTCTTACTTTAAAAAATTGCCAAAGCCAACCACCCTTCAGCAACCACCAACACAGAGGCAAGACCCTCCACCAGCAAAGAGATTACAACTTGTTAAAAGCTCACATGATGGTTAGCATTTTTAGCAATAAAGGTTTTTTGGGTTTTTTTAGATTTTATTTTTAAGTAATCTCTCTACCCAATGTGGGGCTCGAATTTACAATCCCAAGATCAAGAGTCACGTGCTCTAGCAACTGAGCCAGCCAGGTGCCCTAACAATAAAGTACTTTTAAATTATGATAAGTACTTTTTTAAGGCATAATGCTAGTACCACTTAATAGACAACAGTGTAGTGTAAACATAGCTTTTGTATGCACTGGGAAACCAAAAAATTCATTTGACTTGCTTTATTGCAATGTACACTTCATTGTGGGTGGCCTGAAACCAAACTCAGAGTATCTCCAAGGTATGACTATGTTTAAAAAGTTATTCACATAAAATATACTGATACAGGTTTATGAGGTTAATACTATATCATATTGTATCTATTACTTTTGCAACAACAAAGAATGATTCCCTTATAGTCCAGTTTCTCCACAAGCACAAGACAGGCTCCCTGTCACAACTGTCACCACACTTACTGTTAATCAGAAATTCCAGGATGCTCTCTGATGCAGTGGTAACAGACACCTCCAGGCAGTGTGCAAAACTGGACAGTGCCTTGCTGCGGACGGTTGGTGCTTTGTCTACACAACGGTCAAATATAATTTCCTGCACCAAGAACTTATGCTTTATGATCTTCTGATGCTCCAAGGAGAGAGTGTTATCTACCGCTCTTTCAGGCAGTTCCAACAGAGCTAAGACAACATCCAGAGTAAAAACCCTGTGTGGGATCTGATAAAACAAAATCATAAAAATCTCCATCAGACAGGAATAAATACCAAAGGATTCCTTGCATATTCAGATCTGGCTGTCAGGAGGTTGCTGAGTCAGGAACCAAGATTTTATGCAGACGTATCTCCTACCTTGGAACTTCGTGAATATCTGTAAAGCCAAGCAATGAATGTAGCATATTCCCTACTGGGAAGCTTGCTGAGCAGCTGGACCAGGGACTGGGCTGCATAGGTCCGGTACTCTGATTTGTCAATCACCTGAAACATAAACAGTGAGAGGCCATTCAGCCAATATCTACCTGTAGGACAACTGAGACACATGTTGTGACATAAGTGGAAAATTAGTGAATGTAACTATTTGGTGAATCTTTAAATGTTATAGGAATTACTAACAAATTTTAGGTTTTGGACACCTTTGAAAACTAACCTATAGGAAATTGATGAGCCCTCTCCTCAGGAATGCAAATTTAGCACATAATTTCAGAGAGTTTATGGACCTCCTACAATGTACTGGGTTCAAGGTAAGAATCCTCTGTCTAAACTGCTATAGAAATTTAAGGGATAATCATAAAAATTTGAACATTGGATATTTGATGATATTTGAAATTATTATATATTTTCTTTGGTGTGTGGTGTATTTTGTGGTTATGTTTTTAATTTTTTTTTTTCAACGTTTATTTATTTTTGGGACAGAGAGAGACAGAGCATGAACGGGGGAAGGGCAGAGAGAGAGGGAGACACAGAATCGGAAACAGGCTCCAGGCTCTGAGCCATCAGCCCAGAACCTGATGTGGGGCTCGAACTCACGGACCGCGAGATCGTGACCTGGCTGAAGTCGGACGCTTAACCGACTGCGCCACCCAGGCGCCCCTGTGGTTATGTTTTTAAAGAGTTCTTACCCTTTAAAATTTTTTTTTTTTTTTCAACGTTTATTTTATTTTTGGGACAGAGAGAGACAGAGCATGAACGGGGGAGGGGCAGAGAGAGAGGGAGACACAGAATCAGAAACAGGCTCCAGGCTCTGAGCCATCAGCCCAGAGCCCGACGTGGGGCTCGAACTCACGGACCGCGAGATCGTGACCTGGCTGAAGTCGGACGCTTAACCGACTGCGCCACCCAGGCGCCCCAAGAGTTCTTACCCTTTAGAGACACATAGGAAATATTTAAGTTATCAATGGTTATGATAGAATTTGCTTCAAAAAATACCCCCTAGTGTTCATACGTTTTGGGGAAGTTATACCTTATAGGTGTGTTAATGCCATAAAATTGTTGAATATGGGTACACATCACTCTATTCTATTTATATGTGTGAAATTTTCCAAAATAAAAAGGGTTTTTCACCCAAAATAGAATACTCTGTCGTGGCAACATGTAGTGAAAATATTAAATAAAACTACTCTCAGTAACGATAACAGACTCTTCCCCAAAACAAATATATACACAAACACATGGGGCACCTGGGTGGCTCAGTTGGTTAAGTGTCTGACTCTTGGTTTCAGCTCAGGTCATGATCTCACAGTTTGTGGGTTTGAGCCCCACATTAGGCTCTGCACTGACACCACGGAGCCCGCTTGGGATTCTCTCTCTCTCTCTCTCTGTCTCTCTCTCTCTCTGCCCCTCCTTTGCTTGCTTGTGTGCTCTCTCAAAATAAATAAATAAACTTAAAAAAACTTATTAAAAAAACAAACAAAAAAACCAACACAGATATTTACCTTCACACATATATTTTTATCATTATTATTATTTTTGGAGAAATCTTTTTTTAAAATATTTATTTATTTATATTTGAGAGAGAGTGCATGTAGGGGAGTGGCAGAGAAGGAGAGAGAATCTCAAGCAGGCTCCGTGCCATCAGCACAGGGCCTGACGCAAGACTCAAACTCACAAACTGTGAGATCATGACCTGAGCAAAAATCAATTGTTGGATACTTAACCAACTGAGCCACCCAGATGCCCTTTCATTATTATTATTACTAATACTATTAAAGGAAATGGTACCTTGGCACAGATGTGCTGGAGTAAGATACGAAGGACTGGGAATATATTCTCCTTTAGTTCATCCACAAGTGAGCTATTAAAAAATAAATAAATAAAAACCACATTGTTTACAATACACCTATGACTACATAAAATAGCAATTTTTCTTGACTCTGTTCTCAAATACCATGACCCCTATATCTTAGAAAGCCTGAATACTGAAAATATTTACCCTGTATTGCAAACATTGCCTCAGTGAATAAAGAATACAGAGTGTCACAGCAGAAAACCATTCACCACGTCCCATGTATGGTTTTAGAGAGCTGGTGCCAAGCAGACAACTACAGTCAGAGAGGAGCAAATTTGTAATTTTTGAATGACTCTTTTGACTATTTATTGAATTTCACATTAATACTGAAATACAGTCTATCCTTTCAGGGTAAATAATAGATTAAGACACAGCACCACCGTGTGGTAGTTTGGTGAAATGCTACTATTTCATTGGATTTGTAACAGTACCTGCCAAACTTTAACCCAAGATTACATAATGCCCAGATGTGACCCATCTTTATGCTAAGTTTATCTGTACCACTGGATGTATACTACTGAACTTGGAGACATTATAAACTGTTAATGGAAGAACCAAAAGTATCTTATGTACTTAATGTTTAAAAAATCTGTAGTCAAAATAAAATAAAAATACACCTAGCAAGAGATAGTTGCACAATGATCACGTGACAGTCTATACCTGGATTCCACCAACCACACCCCGTATCTCCAACAACACTGCATTCCTTGAATACCGGCAGGCATATACACACTCTCATATACTTACCACTTCATTCCACCCCCTCCACATTGCATGCCAAATATTCAATGAAGGAGGGAAAGAAAAGCCAGTGACATAACAAATATGTTTTCCCCAATAAAGCTGAGACACAGAAGTTTTTAGGTGAAGCTAAGTGATTCATGAGAGAAAACTGCTCTATCAATTATTACTAGAGAAGTAAAAATCAACTTAATTCTTCCCTTTAGGAAGTACTGCCTGTAGGGGGAGGGGGGGTGGAAAAGTGAGAAGAAACAAGAAAAAGTGCAAAGGAACAAAAACAAAGAGACACAGAGAAGACAGAAATAGAAAAGGGAAAAACAAGACAGACCTGTAAGAGAGGCAAACACCGAGGCAATGATAAAACATAAAAGAAATAACTGTCATTGCTCAGTGCCTGGCCTTACAAGCTGGTGGGAATCAAGCTGGAGGCTGGTGCTAGCCCATGAATTAGATTCTGTATCCCTCAACAAAGCCCCAGTGGAAAGGCTACCAACAGTGACCTAGACCACATGAACCACAGGAGCTCTGAGGTACTTTACTTTGATCCCAAAACCACAACAGGACAGAAATCTGTTAGTTTCCATAGGTGTCAGTAACCTCGGTAATACAGGGCCCAGAAGACTTAAGGGAGAGTGATAAAGAGAGTAAAATGCCAAGCTGTGTGTGCTTCACCTGATGAACTGCACTGCCTGGTTTCTACTGTTGATCACTGGTGATGTAACAGTAAGGGGAGCACGATGGGCTCCTTCGCCTGCTTCTACCATTAATATCACATTTAGCATTTGATGGAAAACACAACCTATAACCTGGAAGAGAAGAAAATTCTATTTAAGGCATGATTGAGAATTCAAGGGCCTCAAAGATAGACATGCAGACCACAGTAAACCATTCCAAGAAGATAAGTCAGATTAACACAGCTTTTGGGCGACCACTGGAAATGTTTCTCGGACAATTACCAAGTATTCAATCAACACATGATGAAAACAGTATGAAAACACTGCTTATAGATAATGACAGGAATATCATTTAGTTTCTCTCCTCACCCTCTCAAACTGCAGCCCTGAAATTAGGGCAAATAGAGAATTAATTGTCACTTCTAAACGGCAAAAAAATGCTACTGATAATCTCTCACAGAATCTCTTACAGAAACAAGAATACTTTACACTTGAATTTTCCTGAAGTTTACACTGCACCTTCCAACATTTCTCATATAATTTACTCACCTAACCAATTCATTCATTCTGTAAATAAAACATGTACTGAAAACCAAATATGTGGCAGGCATTGTGTTAAGTTCATATGTATTACTAGATTTTACTATATTTGATCTTAAACCTCACAAAAACTACAGGAGGTAAGCAAGGCATTCCTACTTCATATGTATTATTATTTCCACTTTACACCTAATAAAAGAGATTCCAAAGGTGAACTGCCCAAAGTCAAGTGATTAAAAGTCTGGCTGAACCCGACCGACATTGTCTAACATCAAGTCAATACTTTCACAATTAAAAAAATCCTACATCTTTAGAGCCACTGTGGACCTAAAGGCATAAATTTCCCAATCCAGCTAATCTTTACAATGTTATCAAGAGCATGGAAATTGAAAGCATTCATGTGAGTTCTAACACAGCCATACTTTAAACACAGAAATGACAACGGTATAATAAATTATAAAATATAGCACATTTTCTAAACAAGCATTATGTTCCACATCTGAAAGGCATTCTTTCATTTACTCCTCCTGACACACCTAAGAAGATTGAGGCTTTGGAAAGGCTGAGTACCTCATACAAGAATACACAGCTAGACAGGGTGGAGCCAGAATTGAAACACAGGTGTACAAAACCTGGCCCGAGAGCCTCAAACCTTCTTATTAACCACCATGTAACGCGCCCTAGAAATTATGTGTAGCACAGCCACCAAAAGTCATATGACTTCAGTCTATCACATTTTTGGCATGATCTTGTTTTATTAATGATATACAAGTGTATTAACACCATAATGCTAAAACATCCTTGACTCCAATGTTTAGATAGTGATACTGATAAGGCAGCTCAAGGGGCAAAATCCACATATGAATACTAACCAGGAATGATAACTAGTAATATTTCTGTAGAATTATCAACTAAAATGATATAAACATTTTAGAAATACTGAAGTGCACATGAAACTTGCCAAGCACTGCCAAGGAAAACTTGAAAATTCCATGACTGTCTAGTCTTTTCAGAACAACCTGGTAACTATTTCTCTAAATATAACACCCTGTTCAGTGTTCTTCCTATCTAATCTACACTGGAACCATTTTTTATGTATGAAACCTAACAATAATTTGCCATGGCCTCCAAGTATTTGAATATCAGTTTGGTTATGAAGAATAGGCAGCAAATAGAAGTGGTGATGCTTTTTATGCTACACATGATACAGAGTCGTGAAAATGACCTAGTTAAAATGGCATCACATCAAATGCTGCCAATGGTTTTCCATTATGATTCAGATTCTTTCAATTCAACTAGGAACTAAATTAAGTCCTTGTCTCCTTTACCTTATCTCCCTCTCCATGAATCGGGGAGCATAGCAAATACAATCCATGATAGGCCAGTTCTGGTATGTACTTTGCTTGGTTAAGGCTTCTAAAGAAAAACACAGAAGATTAGTTAACGGATATGATTTTATTTGGAATATTCACTAACCCTATAATCAACCACATCCAAATGAATAAACTCTATCTATGTGCCAATTAGGATAAAATAGCATTTATACTTCTGTGAGATCAAAATTTATTACATTACATTTAAATTTCAGCATTGGAAGAATGAGAGCCTCACCTGGCCTGTGTAACATGAAATTCATGAAGAACTGGTTCAAAATTAGTTAATGCAACAAAGACCTAGAAAATAGAAGAAGAGGCCTGATTATTCCTATTCATTAAGTATTAGCCATCATCTCTGCCCTTCTGAGGTTGCCCCAAGGATTTTTGGAATTCTCACTTACTTCTATACAATTCTGTATACACTGTGGCTTTTCTTTCAGGGAAAACTTGGACAGAAGCCGTAAAAAATTCTTCAATAGGTGAAAGATGGCATTTCGAATTTGACAAAGGTCTCGGGCAGAAAAGCAAATACTTTCCTCATCTTCCTGTTCTTCTAGTTCATCCACCTAGATTATAAAGCAATATATAGGTGACTGCATAGTAATGCCTAACACTTTGTCCAATGGTTTTCAATGTACTCAGATCAAGTCCGTTAAACTCCAGGTGGTTGCTGAGCTTCTGAGGTTATGGGACCCTGATCGGGTCCCTTAACTGCTCTGTCTCCACAGCCAGAACAGTAAATCATTGGACTAGATGACTGTACAGTAGTTTTAAGCTCTGCATTTTTGTGTCAATGGGAATTCTTATGTTTCTTGGAAGTTTTCTCTACCTAGTCAGCACACAAGAATTTGGAATTAATGTTATTCCATTATGCTCTTATGGACATGAGTCCTCAGGATACTTCAACCATCCTCTCTGATGACAACAGATGATGTGCAAATATACACGTTCGGATGTTGTCAAGCATACCTGGGAACAAGGCTGGGGAGAGATTATGGGGAGGCTGGAAAGATGAAAAGGTAGAGATATATATTCTCAGCAGTAAATGAAGCCTGCGAAGCAACTTAAAGTCACACTGGAAACCTGATGATGCTTTAGGATCATTTGGTTGTAATCATAATGCCTGAAACCATATTTTAATATAAAGTTAACTCTTATATCACAATCATGTGTTGGTACAGATACATTTTATTATTCTACTTACTTCTTACCTCAATATCTTCTTTCCTGGGTGGCTTTCCTCTTTTCCTATTTCCTCTTGGATTAGCCTCAGTGTTCTTAGGCTGTTCTTTCTTTCTTTTCCGATTCAAGTTAGATTCCTGAGGCCAACTCTTCTTTAGAATCTGAATACATTTGTCAAACATCACCTGGTGGAATACTTGATTGGCTACACTGCCTATACATAAAGAATAAAAGTGGGTTAGATTTGTCTTTTTTTTTTTTTTAAGTTTACGTATTTGAGAAAGACAGAGACAGTGCAAGTGGGGGAAGGGCAGAGAGAGAGGGAGAGAGAGACAATCCCAAGCAAGTTCCACGCTGCCAGTGCAGAGCCTGACGCGGGCCCCAAACTCTTGAAACCACGCGACCACACATGAACTGAGCCAAAACCAAGAGCTGGATGCTTAACCGATTAAGTCACCCAGATGTCCCAAAAATAAAAAGAATTTTTAAAAAAGGATGTCATTAATGCATTGAATATATGTAGACACTAGTCTGTTTTATAATTTACTACCATGAAATACATACAAACCTATCATAAAAGTTAAAGTTTATCAAAACTTACACACACAACACTTACAGGCTGTATGTGGTGGAATGCATGGTTGAGAGAAATAAAAACATAAAAATGTAGTGTTAAGTTATAATGGCATACAGCTACTGTACTACTGTCATAATTTTATAGCCACCTCCCATTCATATTGCAATGAGCTTGAATACTGTGGGTACCCACTTAACACCATTTGATGCTAATCATCTCAGTATAAGCAGATTGTCTCTACAGTAAACTGTGTATTGCAGGAAAAAGTGATCTCTCGCAGTTTTTGAGTATTTTTCACTGTGTTTAGTCCAGTGCTGCAAACTGTGAACAACACCATGGAGCCCATACGAAGTGCCACTAGTGAAGTGCTCACAAGAAACAAAGAGAATTCATGACATTACAAGGAGCAGCCTGACTTCGGATTCTGTCTCTCTCCTGCACTGACAGCACAGAGCCTGCTTCGGATTCTCTGTCTCTCTCCCTCTCCGTACCCCCCCTGCTTGTGCTCTCTCTCTTTCTCAAAATAAACATTAAAAAAAAAAGAAAAGAAAAGAAAGTGCAGCTTTATGTGGGTGCAGGATTGTTATTAGAAAGCTATACCGATATGATTCAAGAAAAAGCAAAGTCATTATATGACAACTTAAAGCAAAAGGAAGGTGAAGGATCTAAAGTAAGAGAATTTAATGTCAGCAAAGGATGGTTTGATAACTTTAGAAAGAGATTTGGCTTAAAAAAGTGTCATGATAACAGGAGAAACAGCTTCCACCAACCAAAAGGCAAGCAGACAAGTTCCCAGACACCTTTAAGAAAATCACTGAGGAGAAAGGACATCTGCCTGAACAAGTTTTTAATGCAGACAAAAGTGCCTGATTCTGGAGAAAAACATCACAAAGGACATTTATTAGTTGAGGGAGAGAAGCAAGCACCAGGATTTAAGGTAGGAAGGGATAGGTTAGCTCTATTGTTTTGTGCAAATGCAGTCAGGTTTATGATCAAGACTGCACTTTTCTTTTTTTTTTTTAATTTTTTTTTTTTTTCAACGTTTATTTATTTTGGGGACAGAGAGAGACAGAGCATGAACGGGGGAGGGGCAGAGAGAGAGGGAGACACAATCGGAAACAGGCTCCAGGCTCTGAGCCATCAGCCCAGAGCCCGACGCGGGGCTCGAACTCACAGACCGCGAGATCGTGACCTGGCTGAAGTCGGACGCTTAACCGACTGCGCCACCCAGGCGCCCCAAGACTGCACTTTTCTATATAGCTGCTAACCCTAGAGCCTTGAAGGGAAAAGATAAACACTAGTTGACAGTCCTTTGGTTTTAAAACAAGAAGGCCTAGATAATGAGAACCCATTTTTTGGATTGGTTCCATTGATGCTTTGTCCCTGAAGTCAGGAAGTACCCTGCCAATAAACGACTGCCTTTTAAAGTTCTTTTGATATTGGACAAAGCCCTTGGCCACCCAGAACCCCATGAGTTCAAGACAAAAGGCAGGGATCTACTTGCCCCCAGACACATCTCTAATACAATCTCTAGATAGGGAGTCATAAAGACTTTTAAGGTTCATTACACACAGTACTCCATGGAAAGGACTGTCAACCCTATGGAAGACAATCCTGACAGAGGGCACACCATCGAAGTCTAGAAGGATTACACCACTGAAGATGCCACTGTTGTTATGGAAGAAGCCATGAAAGCCATCCAGCTCCAAACAATAAATTCCTGCTGGAGAAAACTGTGTCCACATTTTGTGTATGACTTCACAGGACTTATGACAGAGCCAATCAAGGAAATCATGAAAGAGATTGTGGATATGGCAAAAAAATGTGTGTGTGTGTGTGGGGGGGGTTCAAGATATAGATCTTGGAGAAATTCAAGAGCTAACAGGCCCAACACCATAGGAATGAACAGAAGATGATGTGCCTCTGAACCAGTGCCAGACAATGAGAAAGAAGACACTAACAGGGGTGCCCGGGTAGCTCCGGTCAGTTAGGTGTCTGACTCTTGATTTCATCTCAGGTCATGATCTCATGGTTCGTGGGATGAAGCCCTGCTTCGGGCTCTGCACCAATAGTGCAGAGCTTACTTGCAATTCTGTCTCTCCCTCTCTCTCTCTCTGCCTCTACTCTGCTCATGTTGTCTCTATCAAAATAAATAAACATTAAAAAAAAAAAAAAAAAGAAGTGCCAGAAAACAAATCGATGTTAGACAATCTAGCAGAAGGTTCTGATCATTTAAGACTGCTTTTCACTCCTTTCTTTTATTACACGGACTCTTCTATGATATGGGCACTGAAACTACAACAAATGATGGATAAAGGATTGGTACCATACAGAAACATCTTTAGATAAATGAAAAAGCAAAAATTCAGACCAATTACAATGTATTTCTGTGAAATGACCTGTGTGTACCTCTCTTTCCACCTCTGAGACAGCAAGACCAACCCCAGCTCGTTCTCCTCCTCCTCCTCAGCCTACTCAACATGAAGACGACGATGAAGACCTTTCTGATGGTCCACTTCCAATTAATGAACAACAAATAATCATCATGCTGTACAGTCAGTGATCTTATCTGCTGTGCATGTGTTATCTTCGTGTGAACATCTAATAAGTGTACAGCAAGAACTATACAAGGTGTTTCTGTGTTCTCATCATCATTACCTAAGTATTCACAGTGTAGGACACCATGTGCAAGATTTGAGTAGAAGTGGACAGCCTATTCTTACATAGGTATACAGTGAGTGATATTTAACATAAAATTAACAATATGTTAATTTTCTTACTGTTTTAGAACTTTAGGGGCACCTGGGTGGCTCAGTTGGTTCAGCATCCAACTCTTATTTTGGCTCAGGTCATGATCTCATGGTTTGGGAGTTTCAGCCCCATGTCAAGCTCCACACTGACAGTGCAGGGCCTGCTTGGGATTCTCTCTCTCCCTCTCTCCCTGCCCCTCTCCTGCTCTCTCGCTCTCTCTCAAAATAAATAAACTTTAAAAAGAACTTTAGTTTCAGGGGAGCCTGGGTAACTCAGTTGGTTAAGCATCCAACTTTTGATCTCAGCTCGCGTCATGATCTCATGGTTCGTGAGTTTGAGTCCTACATTGGGCTAACACACTGTCGGTGCAGAGCCTGCTTGGGATTTGTTCTCTCTCTCTCCGTCCCTCCCCCTGGTCACCCATGTGCTCTCTCACTCTCTCTCTCAAAATAAATAAACTTAAAAACAAAAAAAAAGAACTTCAGTTTCAAAGAGTTACATTACTATATAGTATCTCTTTTTCTCTGGTAACCGAAGAAACTGCGTATCAGCCTATCATCACAGGTGTTTTTGTTTTTTTTTTTAATGTAACAATGTTTCCAATGCAGCATTATGAATACAGCTGTAATACTGTATGCCATAAAAACTTCATAATGATTCATTCATTAGTGTATAGCCCAGGACCCCTGAACTAATCTTATACTACACTACCATAAAGCAATCATTTTGCTGCTTCTTATCAATGCATGAATCGTTATACCTATAAATAAATATGAATTCCTTTTTCATGTTATCTTTTTATTTTTTTGTCTAATGTTAATAATACATATAACACCTAAAGTGTTTTGTATCCCATAAGACAACACTGATATAGGTACTCACAGCAAGACAATTCATCTTGTAAAGAAATAATGTAAACTTATGGTACCGATAAATACAGTATAGTACTGTAATGTGTTTTCTTTATGATTTTCTTAATAACATTTTCTTTTCTTTAGCTTACTGTATTGTAAGAAAACAGTATAAAATAAATACACAATAATATGTGTTAATTGACTGTTTATGTTATTGGTAAGGCTTCTGGTCAACAGTAAGCTATTAGTTAAGTTATGGGGAGTCAAGAGTTACACAGGGATTTTTGACTGTGGGAGAGGTCAGTACCCCTAAGCCCTGTAATAACATTTCAGGATAGTCCTCAAATATTTGGAAATTGGATACACTATTAAATAACTCAGAGGTGTAAGGAGAAATCACAAGAAAAATCAGAAAACTGCTTTGGCTTCAATGATAATGAAAACAAATCATCAGAATTTGCAGGGTGCAGATAAAGCAGTACATAGGGAAATTTGCCAGATAAGAGAAGTAAGCAAGAACAAAGATCTAAGCAACCACCTTAAGAAATCAGAATAAAAGCAAATTAAACCAAAGTAAGATGGAAGGCAATAAAAGACCAAAATCACTGAAATAAGAAATGGACAAAGAATAGAGTATAATCAATAACATCAAAAGTGGTTCTTTGATGGGGCGCCTGGGTGGCGCAGTCGGTTAAGCGTCCGACTTCAGCCAGGTCACGATCTCGCGGTCCGTGAGTTCGAGCCCCGTGTCGGGCTCTGGGCTGATGGCTCAGAGCCTGGAGCCTGTTTCCGATTCTGTGTCTGCCTCTCTCTCTGCCCCTCCCCTGTTCATGCTCTGTCTCTCTCTGTCCCAAAAATAAATAAACGTTGAAAAAAAAAAATTAAAAAAAAAAAAAAAAGTGGTTCTTTGAAATGATGAATACAATTAATAAACCTCTATCTACAGGGATGAAAACAACAACAAAAGGAATACAAATTATCAATCAGACATGAAAGAAGACATATCACTACGGATTCTGCAAACAAAAATATTTCCAAGCAAACTGCATGCCTACATGACTTCATTATTGAATTCTACCAAAAATTTAAGGCAGAAGAACAACCAGCTCTTCACATACTTCCAAAATATAAAAAAGGCAAGAACACTACCCAACTCATTCTATGAGACTGGTATCCTGAAACCCAGGCCAGACAAAGGCATATCAAAAAAAGAATGTCCTTTATGAATACAGATGCAAAATCTTCAATAAAATATTAGCTAACAAAATCTGACAACACATATAAAGGTTATACACTATCATCAAGGAAATGCAAAACTAGTTTAACATGAAAATCTATCAACATAATACATTCTATTATTGGAAAAAAGAACCACAAGACCATCCCACAGATACAAAAAAGCAAATAACAAAATCTAATACCCTTTCATAATAAAACATTCAACAAACTAGGAACAACAATCTCATAAAGGTGATTCTTACAACAATCACAGCAAATATCATATACTTAAGGACAAAATACTGAAAGTTTTCCTTCTGAGATCAGGAACAAGACAAGATGCCCACCTCCTGACTTCTGCTCAGTACTATACTGAAGGACCTAACCAGGGCAATTAGGGAATAAAAAGAAATAAAAGGCACCCAAACTGGAAAAGAAGTAAAATTATGTCTACTTACAAGCAACATAATCTTATATATAGAAAATCTTATTAGGAACAATAAATGAGTTCAGCAAAGTTGCAGGGTATGAGATCAGTAATAAAAAATCAACTGTACTTTTCTGATTTGAAAAAGGCAGAAGACCTGAATAGACAGTTTTCCAAAAAAGACATACAAATGGCCAACAGGCACATGAAAAGAAGTTCAAAAATACTAATCATCAGGGAAACGCAAATTAAAACCACAATGAGATACAACCTCACACCTGCCAGAATGACTAAAATCAAAAAGACAAGAAATGACAAATGTTCGCGAGGATGTGGAGAGAAAGGAATCCTCATGCACTATTGGTGGTAATATTGGTACAGCCACCATGGAAAGGAAATAGCACAGAAGTTCCTCATAAAATTAAAAATTGACATACCCTATAATCCAGTAATTCCACTACTGGGTATCTATCCAAAGAAAAACACTAAATCAAAAATATAAATGCACCCCTATGTTCACTGCAGCATTATTTACAATAGTCAAGACATGGAAGCAATCTAAAATCCCATCAATAGATGAATGGATAAAGAAGATGTGAGATGGAAGTAATGGAATATTACTCAGCTATAAAAAAAGAATGAAATCTTGCCTTTTGCAACAACACAGATGGACCTAGAGGGTATGTGCTAAATGAAATAAGTCAGACAACGGGGAGCCTGGGTGGCTCAGTGGGTTAAGCGTCTGACTTCGGCTTAGGTCATGAACTCGTGGTCTGTGAGTTCGAGACCCGGGTTGGGCTCTGTGCTGACAGCTTGGAGCCTGGAGCCTGCTTCAGATTCTGTGTCTCCCTCTCTCTCTGCCCTTCCCCTGCTCACACTGTCTCTGTCTCTCAAAAATCAATAAATGTTAAAAACAAACAACAAAAAAAGAAATGTCAGACAAATATCATATGATTTCACATATAAGTGAAAACTAAACACAAAACAAACAAAAAAAGCTGAAACAATCCATAAACACAGAGAACAAACTGGTAGTTGGTAAAGGGGAGAGGGGTTGGGAGATGGGCAAAATGGGTGAGGGGAAGTGGAAGGTACAGGCTTCCAGTTACAGAATGAGTAAGTTATGGGGATAAAATGCACAGCACAGGGAATATACTCAATGGTACTGTGACAGCATTGAGTGGTGACAGATGATAGCCTCACTTGTGGTGAGCATAGCATAAGGTACAGACTTTTCATACAGACTTATCCAAACACTATATTGTACACCTAAAATTAACATAACGTTGTATATTGACTATACTTAAATAATAAATAAGTAGATAAATTGTACTTCTACACACTACCAGTAAACAATCTGAAAATGAAATCGAGAAAACAATTTCATCTACAATAGCACGGAAAAGAATAAAATACTTAGGTATAAGTTTAACCAAGTAAGTGTACGTTGGAAAGTATAAAATGTCATTGAAACAAATTAGAGAAGACCTAAATGGAAAGACATCCTGTGTTCATGGATCAGAAGACGTAATGTTGTTAAGATGGCAATACTCCCCAAATTGATCTATAAATTCAGTGCAGTAACTGTCAAAATCGTAGAAGCCTTTTTTTGGGCAGAAATTGACATGTAACTCCTACAATTCACATGGAAATAAAAGGGACCCAGAATAACCAAAACATCTTGAAAAAGAACACACTATGATTAAAAATTAAGTATCAACAGCATCCCAACCATAATCTGGAAACATTTAAAAACAGAAGGTAATTAGCAAAAACACTCTCTGGAAAGATGCAAGTAGCCAATAATGAACAACACTCTTTGCTTTGGCATAAATCTCAACCTTAATCAGAAGGATCTGCATCTAGCAAGGGAAGAAAAGAGTAAAACTGGGTTCCTAAAATCACCACTCTTCTGTGAGACAATTCAGTTCCAACTGAGATATTGCTTAGCAACTAAAGTCTTTAGGAACTTATTTCAAAAGTCATGATTGGGAGCTTTAACAATAATATAAATTAATGTCCAAGGCTTTATATGTCTTTTTACCAATTCCCAATCACATGGAATAAATCCTTAACATTCATTACAAATGAACTTGTGTAAACTATGACAAGCAGCATAAATGCTGACTAATCTTGTGATTTTCTTGTCTATATGAACTTTAGGTTCTCCAGCCACATCTCCCTCTGTTCCAGCCTCTCTTACCTTAGGTTTGGGGTGTGTAGAAGGGACTCCTTTATTGCGCACAGGAGGAACAGCCACCTGAGCGCTCTGACAATAAGGGAAGTAGAACAGTGCTCATAAATAGACTCCTTTCCTGTGCTTTCCTTCATCAAGCATTACTAGCTATTCTCATGTTTTCTTTATTAGAATGGTTTTAACCTATTTTTCCATATCTGCATAGGAGAGAGATATATGTATAACAATGACTCTCCAGCAGTCTTTCTCAGTCTGGACGGGGAGTCAGGAGATGAGTGGGTGGTATCAGGTTTTTATACTAGATGGTGGTGGGTGGGAATGGAGCTCTTATAGCTTGGAAACAAACCCCTTCAGCCTTATCCCTCTGATATTAACCGTATTAGGTTATAGACACAGCATATTACAAAACAAACACACTTAAAGAAACGAGGCTTGGGGCGCCTGGGTGGCTCAGTCGGTTGAGTGTCTGACTTCGGCTCAGGTCATGATCTCACAGCTCGTGAGTTCGAGCCCCATGTCAGACTCTTTGCTGACAGCTCAGAGCCTGGAGCCTGCTTCTGTTTCTATGTCTCCCTCTCTCTCTGCCCCTAACCCACTTGCATTCTGTCTTTGTCTCTCTCAAAAATAAATAAACACCAAAAAAAAAAAAAATTTAAAGAAACAAAGGAAACACATTTCTTTTTTTTTTTTTTTTTTTTCAAATTTTTTTTTCAACGTTTTTTTTATTTATTTTTGGGACAGAGAGAGACAGAGCATGAACGGGGGAGGGGCAGAGAGAGAGGGAGACACAGAATCGGAAACAGGCTCCAGGCTCTGAGCCATCAGCCCAGAGCCCGACGCGGGGCCCGAACCCACGGACCGCGAGATCATGACCTGGCTGAAGTCGGACGCCCAACCGACTGCGCCACCCAGGCGCCCCAGGAAACACATTTCTTGAACACCTATAACAAGCCATGTATTTCACAGACTCATTGTATTTAATTTTTAGAACGACTCTATAAGATGGGTTGCCCCTGCCTCATTTTATAAGTGAGAAAAAGAAATACAAGAGTTCAAAACAACGTAGAAATTTAAAACAAAAATATATTTATCTTATGATCAAATATATACATACCTGGTACTTCCAGCAGCAGAAAATAAAGCCCAGCAGCATGAAGGCCATACTGTCGATACTGCACACTGACACTTTTCTTATGGACTGTTTGAACAAAGTGATAGAACAATGCCACCAGTGCCCTGTGAGAAATACTGTTTTCAATGAAGAAGGTCCATATGCTCTGTGGGGAGGGAGAAACATAAAAGCCAATAATTAGAGAAATTGGAAAATTTCCTATTATTTAATTTTTGCAAGTATTTAGTACCTTATTTAAAAAAAAAAAAAAAAAAAGACCAACCTGGCTCCTAATTCTAAATGTTTGCTATCTTCTAAGGGACTGAAAAAAATTAAAATGTAGTATTCAAAATTATAAAAATAAATAAGTACATAAGAAATTTAAATAATTAGATATCAAAATAATTTGGGGATAGGTTTGAAGCATATATATTTCTGAAATTATCATAGCCAAAAACTATAGTAAGACCTTTAAGAAGTTACCTATCCAGCTATATTAAATGTACTCAAAATCATTTATCGCTCTAATTACTAAATGAAGAAATTAGAGCCGTTTACTTATGGGCAACGGGAACAGGAAAAGAAATACCTGAAAGTTTCTCCCTCAGCAGATTTCATAAGTAGCCAAGGTGAGAAAGGAAATATACCCTAGACTATAAACCACTATTTTATTAATTGTATCGTGGTTCCATGTTTTGCCAATTAAACACATGATAAGGAAACAGGTTATTTCTATAAACAGCAGGGAACTAAATATGATTTATCTTGGAGTACCTTGAAAAAAACACAGGCCCACAGATGTTCAAGCAATCAGACCCTATACTTGCTGCTCCCCTGAAGACAGGGAAAATGGCAAGTAATGCCTTGGCTTAGCTACACTAGTTAGCATGTGCCACTTTTACGGAAGAGCCCATTTAAAATCCTGTCAGTACTCTGCATTCTTTCACCATGAAACTTCTGGAAGAAATCACCTCCTACCTTTATAGTAGTTACCTCCTCATTCCTAATGCCACTTCAGCTCCACCCCACTTCCCTGTAACTGTGACCTTACAGGTCATCAAGGATGATCCAATCACCTCTGAGGGTGACTGTGCCTGCCCATGACCTCTGCAGCACGTGATACCTGGCCACTTCCTGGTCTTCATATCAACACTCTCCACACTCCGACTGTGCACCTATAGGTCACCCTCAACCAGCTTTTTTAAACTTGTCCTGTCCTCTTCTCTTCCTCCCTGACCTCATGCATTGTTGCACTTCATCCATCACCTTGACTCAGAATTGAGAGGACTCTATCTATTTTATTAAATCTTCCCTTCTTTCCTAGTCTTCCAATTCACATTTCCAGTGACCCGTTACATCTCTCTAAGAATTTCCTAACAGAATCTCACATTCCAAAGCCTAAATCTGAATTTCCCCACTTGACTTAGCTATTAGCTACTAGGATTTTCTAACAGACAAACCACATTCTTTATGCTATCCTTACCATACTCCTTATGAACTGTATACTAAAAAGGCTAAGCTTCAGATTATGACTTTCATCTTCCACTTCTAACACCTAAGATGGCTGGTTCGATTTTTTTTTTTTTTTTTTTTACCTCTGTAGATCCATGTTCTTCAGTAGCAAAGGGAAAAACACTTTCATATAGTTTTATAAATGCATTCAATCCAGACTCTATGATTTCTGCTTCTATGCTGGGATCCAAAGGTTCGGTCTCTGTAAAATCCAGTTCCCACACTGTGTCCACCCATTCTAGTGGGAAAATGCAATGAAATCAATAACTTTTCTATCACAAGTAAAACACCAATCATTTTAGACACCAGGCACGTTCAAAAAGAAAAAAGGAACTAGTCATAATTCACCTAGAATTATACAATTGAAGTGTAGCATAATTAAACGAAAGCAGAAAAGGTTAAAAAATATTTTTTAAATCAGAACTGACAGCTGCTAAAAGATTGATCATCTTCTGAAATTATCAAGAAGGAACACACATTTTAGATATGACAGCCTTTGGAATGACACATCAAAACACTAATGATATGGCTACCCCATAAGTTCATTCTGGAGAAAGAGAGGTTAATAAAAGAATGTCTCAGATGTCCCTGTGTGAAACTCTTACAATCAAGTTAATAAACCCAAATAAAGCATATAAGCACAAAGGGACATGTGAAACAACTGACAGTTTACCACAATTTAATTATTCATTCACTCTTTCCTAATCATTCTCCTAACAAATACGATCTTCCTCCTAAAAACGTTCTATCTTTTCCTGTCTCTTTCTTTCATATATTCTCCCATTTATTTTATATGCATATTTTTAAACATATACCAGTATTTTTACTTTATTTCTGGATTACACCTACCCAAGTCTCAATGAAAAAAGAAAAGATCTGGTGTCAGGAAATGAAAAAATTCAGGGAAGCCTTGGTGGCTCAGTCAGTTGAGTGTCCAACTCAGGTCATGATCTCACAGTTCATGAGTTTGAGTACATCAGGCTGCCAGCTGCTGTCAGCACAAAACCTGCTTTGGATCCTCTGTGCCCCTCTCTCTCCACCCCTCCCCTGTACTCTCTCTCAAAAAAAAATTTTTTTTCAATAAATGATAGCTACTATTATTATTTTTACGATGGATCAGTGTTAAAACAGTAACAGGTATGTAAAACACTACACAGCATAACAGAAAATATGGGAGAGGTGGGAAGGATGACAGAGGTGGGAAGAATGATTCTGCTTCAATTGGACCTAAATGTGGGAGTTTACCAGGGAAAGAAATGCAAAAAAAAAAAAAAAAAAAAATGCATCCCAGACAGAGGGAACTAAGAGAAAGAAAGTATAACCTGTTTAAAAATGAACAAAATAGTTATAGCACTCAGTCTTCGCGTGAAGGGGGAGAGTCATTATTAGTATTCAGCAGTTACTATGTGCCAGGTATTAAATTAATCTTCACAAAACTGTGAGGTGGATATTATTTTAATCCCCATTTGACATGTAAGGAAACTAAGGCTTAGCAAGGTTAAGCGTCTTGCCCAGTGATACAGAGATGGTAAGCTATGGAACCAATCCCACCCACTATTTTGACTCAAAAGGTTGAGCTCTTAGAAAAGAACACTGCAGTGAATGGTGAAAGCTCTTACAGGGTATGCCAAAGATTTGGTATTTATTTAACAAATAGAAGGGTAACATTAAAGGTTTAAAGACCTGACAGGGTGACGTTGGTGTTTTCAAAAGTGACCCCAGTAGAGATGCGGGGAATGGGCTGGAAGAGTTAGCATGAGAAAGCTGCTTGGATAATTCAATTGCATAGGTTGCCCATAATAAGGGCTTGCTGCTGGACAGCAGCATCAGGAAAAGGAGCAAGGAGGACCCGAGAGACATCTCTGAGGGGAGGACAACCGGTGGTTGTAAGCATGAAAGATGAAGGAAGAATGTTATGACTCCCAGGTTTGTGGATTGGCTGCTGCCATTAGCTGGCTTCAGGAATCCAGTTTCACGCATGTGACGTTTGAGGTGCCTGTGAGACATCCATTTAAACCAACGAACATGAACTTCAGGAAATAAGTCTGAACGAAGAAATAGATTTGCTATGTAAAACCACAAAAATGGATGAGGCTGTCGGTGAAGATTTGCAGAATAAGCAAGGCCGAGAAAACATGCAAAAGAACTAAAAGACCAGACAATATAAGCCCGCCCCCCTTTTTTTTCGTTCCTTTACTAGGTTGAGCCCCTATTCAAGAGCTGGCTCGCCAATGCCCTAGAGTGCACAGACCTGGAGATCCCAGAGTCTGCCAAGAGGAGGGCCCCACCCCCACCCCAAGCCCGGGCAGAGGAGCACCGCAGTGGCAAAGCACCACAGTTCGGCCTCCCCGAGACTCACGGCCTCGTTTTCTCACCAGGGCTGAGATCCAACGGGCACCAGGGCTGCAGGCCACTCCCAAGGCCCGGCAGAGCCACCATTATCTCCCAAGAACCGGCTAGCCACCGCGGTGGTCAACTTTCAAAGCTCGCTCCCGCGCGCGCTCCAAGACGTTCCTGCGGACCAATCACAACGTGGTGGAATTTCCCACCGACTAATCATAGCGCTCAGCCGTTTCCACTCTATTAACCAATGAACAAGGTCTTCTTACCGCATGCGCAAAGAATGGGGCGGATATGGGACTGTAGATTGAACCAAGGTTCCACGGGGTGATTTTTTAGGTTTCCCTTTAAGTTGGGGGGCGGGGGTCAATAATTAAGTTAAAGCTTAATAGAGTTTTTCTCTCCTTATATTTTTTAATGGGACGACTCTTTAAAGAGAATTTAAGACAGGAACCTTCGTGTATTAAATGTCACCTTTGCCCCCATCAAGCGACATTTCCCGTGAGTGTCAAAGGGCTACCTTTACCCTGTCAGACAGCGATCGAACGTTGTATATATTCGAATGTGGATGGTAGCCTAACGTTTATCGAACTAAAACAATAAAGGAAAACAAACAAACAAAAAAGCACTCAGAAAGTGTATCTGCAGTTCTTTTAATTCTACGGGACGTCTGGCCCCAAATTCTGGCAAAACGCCATAACTGCCATGTCAACTAAGGGAAAGGCCGGCCGCCCTTTCTACCACTGCACATGCGCTGTGAGCACACCTTCCGGCAGCCGGGTGGTGAAAGCTACAGAGGCGGAGGCGAGCGCATGCGCGCGGTGTCTTCAGCGCGTCCGGGCTGGAGACTGCGCCCCCCTCTGCACCTCCGCCCGAAGCTGCCGAAGCACCTCGGTGCGTTGCACCTCCAGAGGCCGGGGCTGGCTATCTGTGCTGCTCAGCGCCGCACCCCACCCGGTGGGCGGCTGTGGCCACGCACGCCAGGGATCTGCACTGCCCCCCTCCAATTGCATTGACCGCCCTCGCCCCTCACTGCCGCGGGCGGCTCGGGCTCACTGGACACTGGCGAGCAGCGGTGCACTGGTACCCGGGGCGCTGCAGCCGGCCCTCCCCCCTCCCCGTGGAGTCGGGAGTAGTGCAGTCGCCCGCCGTCTGGCAGCGGAGCTGGGTCCCGCGTCCAGCCCTCCGGCCTTTGCTTAGGGACCCTGATCCGCAAAGAGGAGCGGTCTTACCGAGGCCGGCCCGGCCCAGCCCGGCGGTGAGATGAGCTTCTTCGGCTTCGGGCAGAGCGTGGAGGTGGAAATCCTGCTGAATGATGCGGAGAGTAGGAAGCGGGCCGAGCACAAGACGGAGGATGGGAAGAAGGAGAAATATTTCCTCTTCTACGACGGAGAGACGGTCTCCGGGAAGGTGAGCCTCGCACTCAAGAACCCCAACAAGCGGCTGGAGCACCAGGGCATCAAGATCGAGTTCATCGGGCAGATCGGTGAGTGGGCACCCGGGCCTTCCTCCCGGCCGCGTACGCCGGCCCAGAGCGCCGACTTGGAGGCGGGGGGAGCGGGGTGGTTCGGGGCCCAGCTCCGATGAGGCCTGTGGGATTCTCTTGTCCACTGCAGTCTGAGGCCCGCCCGCCGGCGACAGCCCCTGCGTTGCCGGCTTCCCTGCCAAAAGTGACAGCGCACCGCGAGGGCGGTGGGGGTGGCTGAGGAAGACCAGGAGCCTCCCCGCCGAGAGCCTCATTGTTGTGGGTACCTTGCCCTGAGATACTCTAGTTGTCCCTTCAAGCTGCCGCTCAGCTTTGCTTCCTGCCTCCAGGATTTCCGAGTGAGACGCTTTCCTGCCATAGCCTGCAGGTGGGTTTGTTAGGGGGAGACCTTGATCCAGTACTGCTTTTACCATTGTCTGGACATCCACAGCTGTCAGATCCAAGTTAAGTTGGTCCTCTGTGCCTCACTAAGTTCACTCCCATCCACCCACTTTTCCTTTTAGATGTGGTGATGGAGAGGGCTCCCACCCTTCTCCTGTCTCACCTTAGCTCTGATCCCCTCTGTTAGAGATAGAAAAAAGTTATCTCAAAGCTAAGGAAGGGTGTTTTGAGAAAATAGCTCTGCAGTCTTCAGTCTTTCTGTCTACTTAGCTAGTGTTTCTAAGATTTATTAGAATGCTAGTTTTCAGTTGACGAATTTTCTTCTTACAAAGAAATGATCCTTCTAAGTCCAAAATTAAATGATCGGGGCGCCTGGGTGGCTCAGTCGGTTAAGTGACCAACATTGGCTCAGGTTATGATCTCACGGTTCACGAGTTTAAGCCCAGCATCAGACTCTGGTTGCTGACAGCTCAGAGCCTGAAGCCCGCTTCAATTCTGTCTCCCTCTCTCTCTGACCCTTCCCCACTCGTTCTCTGTTTCTCTCTCTCCTTCAAAAAAAAAAAATCATAATTTCTCGATGCTCTAACAATCTTCAAACATGATTATTAATAATTAAAACTAGACTTTAAAAGGCGGTAACAATATAGAAGATTTGGAAGCTGCCAGTGAAGGTGGGGTTGTCTCTAATGCTAAGACTATTTGAAGTCTTGTGTTTTTAAAAACTCTCAGGTACTTCTGAAATGCATGGTCTGTGTCATTAGGTCAGGAGTAGATTCACAGTAAATACTCCTGTGGGCTGAAAAAAGCTTCTGTCAAAGGATTCATACCCTATAACACACTCTGCATGTATAACCCTGTTCTTAAGGACTTCCTGAGAAAGCTCGTCAAATACTTTCTCTCACATCCTGAGAGTTCAACAAAGAATCTGTTCTCTCTGTTTTACAGAGGCAGGAAACACTGGCACGAGTAGGAGGAATCCTGGGAAAAAGAGTCTATGTGGATAGTGCTCTGGCTGAAGTATTTGCCTCTGGTATTTAAGAAAATGAAATCAGGTCAAATACTGGCTCTTTACATAGGAAACTTTTTTGTTATTTTAAATCCAGAATATGAGTGGCCTTTTATGTAGCTGAAGGGGGCTTGAGAGTGAATTTTATACCCTCTGTTTTTCTGCCTCTAGCTTGGATAGTGTTTCTCAACAGTAGTACTGTTGACATTTTGGGCCTGATAATTCTTTGTTGTCACATGCATTTAGCAGGATATTTACCCTGGCCTCAACCCACCAGATACCAGAAACACCCCTAAAAGGCACCCACAAAGATGTCTTGAGATATTGCCTTATATCCCGTGGAGAGTAAAATCACATCTAGTAAAGGACCACTAGGTATATGGGGTGAATCCAAAGCATTTTATGCTAAGCATATTGTATGAGATAGTTGAGAAGTCCTTGCCTACTGAGCATCTGTATTTTCAAGTAGTTTTAAAGCTACTGCATGGATTCTTTGGCTCTGTAATACAAGTGTAAACAGGCACACTCTGTGTCTTATACCATCACTACAGGTGATGATATCTCATCAATACGTGAAAGATGATCAGAATGTCCCCCACCCAGCAGTGTGACATGAGCTGTTCTTGGGGAACGGGGACAAGGCCTCCCTCTAGTTCAAGTGAAAGGAAGTTGCAGAAGCTGCTTGCTGGGCCTTCCCTGCCTGGTGTCTTGTCTAACTCCTTGAATCCCAGGACAGCAGCCCTGCCAGGTTTTCTACCAACCTTTTATCTTTCCTTGATAACTCTTCCCAAGCCTCTGAGCACTGTGGGCAGTGTTAACCCTGTGACTTTGAGGAAGCTGTGTCCCTCTCTGGGCCTCAGCTTTTTCACCTGTAAGGCAGCAATAACAGTCAGCTTGTGAGAATAATGTTGAGCTGTCAAGGGATTCTTCTTCATGCAGAGTATGATCTATTTTTGTTGACAGTCTACTGACCTCAGGGCACCAGAGCGAGGCTAGTGAGTAACTTTGCTGAGGTTGTGGTCCCGTGGTTTTCTCCTTCATTGCATCTTTGACTATGAATGAACTGGGTGGAGCTTTGGTGGAGTTCCTTGGTCTGGCTCTATGAGTGACATACAGTATAGATTTTACTGTACTGGAGTAAGAAAGTTGATATCATAGTGCTCTGTTCACCTTCCTTGTTGATTTCCATTTTAATTCAAAAGCATTCTTGTAAACCATAGTCTCTTGGGTTTGTTTCTTTCTTGTTTTCCTTCTCTCCTTCCTTTCTTACAGGGAACAGTTCCACAGCTTGAAAATCAAGTGCTTTACATAATTAACCTTTTTATCTTTATGATTAATTTCTTTTTCCTCCTGATGAATATATATTTGTCCCACCTGTGTATTCATTTGAAGGACAGACTGGTACATGATTAAGGGTCAAGCAGACAGGGTGACTTAAATTAGATAGGGCTCAGTTTATAATAGCACAGTCTTTGCTAGGGTCTTGTGAAGACCAGAGATAATATACGTGGTGCGCATCACCATATATAGGTATGCATATAGGTATCACATCATAGGTATGCAGTAAAAGGGAGTTAAGATGATCATTGTCATTTTCTCTTGACTCATCAAGAAGTTTCCAGGCACTAGACCTTTAACACATGTTACCTTGCAGTCACCCTGATTTCTGTGCAGACCATCCATAAGAAATGTTTGGACCAGGTTTGCCTCCCCTTTGGTCTGCTTGTTTGTCTCCCCACCATTGCCTTCCACTGTTTTCTGAAAGGTGTGTTAGTGCAAGTAAAAACCTATAAGAGGGACTCTACACAGAGTCTTCGCTGAGACAGCTATTTGGCCTTCTGTTGCATTGGACCTCTTTGGACCCCATTCCTCATAGTTGCCCAGACCCTACTTAGAAAAGCTGCTATCTCAGTCTTGATTTTGGAGGTCCTACCTCCAAAAGGAAGAGGGTAACTTTTGTTTCTTGTCCCTTCTCTATAACTTGCTCTCGCAGTCTCATCCGCACTCTTATATTCTGATGATTCCCAACCTCTTTCTTTGTCCTGACCTGAACTCTACTGAGTTCCATGCCTGTGTTTCCAACTGCCTGCTAGGCACCTCCACCTGGATACCCCATAGGTCCCTCTGAAACACATCCAAAACAAAACCCCTTTCTCTCTGTGCTCCAGCCTCAGCCCTGCTTCTTGTCCTGTTTGCTCCACTGTGGCCTATGTCACCTGTGTCCATTCAGCCTCAAAAATCTGGAAGCCATCTTAGACTAACTCCTCCCACATGCCCAGCTGGCTCTCCAACAACTCTCTGATACGTCCCTATTCTGTGGTTCCTCTCCATGCCAATGCTACTGCCTTTTGTAACTCTTTTGACAGCCGCTTCCTAACTGGCCTTCCTGCCTTTCCCTCCCTCATCTTTCAGTTCATTCTTGTCTTTCAGTTCAGTAAGAATGAACTTTCTAAAAGGCAGTTCTGACATTGTCAGTCCCCTCCTTAAAATTCTGCTCATCAACTTTCTATTGGTTGAAGGGCAAAAGTGTACCCAGCTCCTTCCCGAGTGGCCCTGCCTTTCTGTCCAGCCTCATCTCTCCCTTACCTTTCATCCTCACCCTTGTAACTTCCTTAAAATATGTTTCTTTTAGAATCTTGGCATCTTCCCTTTGTGAAAATCTTTCTGCAAGGTATGACCTTCTTCCCAGGCTCATACTCATTCTGAAAGCCCCCAGCAAACATGATATCCAGATGACTTAAGCCCTTCTTCCACTGTTCTTCTACAGGCCTTCCTCACTGAAAACCAGTGCGGTAGCTAATCTCTAGTCTCAGTGGCTAGCACAAAGTAGGTGCTCAATAAATAATTGCTAATGGTACATGGTCAGATCTAGGAATCAAAGGCTGTGTTCCAGATTTTTTCTTCCAACTCCTCCTAGATAAACCAGAGTTACTTGAATGAAGGAAAGGGAGAGTGCAGATTTGCTTTGCTGCTTACTGTTAGGAGACAGGGTTTCCTGCTGGTGCTGGTGGCTGAGGCATTGGTGAGCTAGGTGTGGCCCTTACTCCAGGCCACTGAGAACTAAGATGACTTACCCACTGACAGTCACCCATGCACAGCATCTTCACTGAGGGAACTAGGTACAGAAACATTAAAGCGGGTGTCAGTTTGCTTGCTTTTGCATGTTTCTTTGATCAAATTTTCTTATTCCAAGTTGAGGCAGGTTTCTCCCTGAGTATAAGAAAATATGAGTTGTGATCCACTCAGTCCTACACCGACTGCTTGGATGTTGCACTTTGAATGGTGCCCCCTGAGAGTATAAGAAGGTCTTATTTATTCACCTGTGTTGTATATGTTTTCTGTTACTTTCAGTAAGTTTTTGAGACATATTGGGTTTCTTCCTGCACCTAGTATACTTTTTCCAATGGCTTGGTCTGTTGTAACAAAACCAACAAATGTGTGGTGAGGGCATCTCCCGTGTCACTGTGACAGCTAATGGCCTACATTTTTTTTTAATGTTATGAAATATTTATTTATTTATTTATTTATTTATTTATTTATTTATTTATTTTAATGTGAAATTTATTGTCAAATTGGTTTCCATACAACACCCAGTGCTCCTCCCAATAGGTGCCCTACATTTTTAGAAGAATGCAGTGTGGTATATAAGGAGCATAGAGGGAAGTTTTTTAATTGTTAAGAGAGACTATTTTTCCGCTGCACTCATTTGGGGGGACTCTAACGCAGGACATAAGGCAGAGCTGGACCACCTTGGAGACTAATGGGGTTAAATAAACCAAAGGTAATTAGAAGGTCAAAATTACAAGGGAGAACAGACATGATTACTCCTGTCTTCCAAAGCCAAATAAACAATATTTGGATTTTTTAAAAAGTTTTTAAAATTAATGCCACTAGATGGATCTGAACCCATCAGTACTAGTCAAGTGTATACTTCTAAAAACTCCAGAGGCTTTCTGTATTTTAATTCATTAACCCATGAAAAGCTAATTAAAAGGCAATTGAGATTAAATTGATTCTGGCCTAGTAGTTGGATTGATTCTGGCCTAGTAGTGAGTTGTTGCAGGGCTTAGAGAGCCCTGGAGAGCTGTATCTTGCCGGGGATGGGGAGCCCAGGGCTGTTACTGCTCCAGTGTCTGGGAGATCTGGGTGGATGTGGCCAGCGTGAATCTTGACTGGATTGCCAGTCAGCAAACAGTGGCCGGAAAAATCAGGATGAAGACAAGGCTCTTTGGAAGTCTTTTTGCCCTTGCTGACTTAACTTTCTTCTAAGACCTGCGTGAAGCTTGGACCAGACGTGGTTCCAGCCCTGTAGCAGGTCTCAGGTCGTCTCTAATGGTGACCCTGTGATGCAAAGCTCGCTCAATTTCCTTCCAAAGTGGCAAATTCACTCCTTATCCGTTGGTGGCAAGTTTCATCATGAAAACATCCCAACTACAAAAGTTACTTCCTCCTATTGGACTGAGAAAGACAATCAAGACAAGGAAGTTACCACAACAAAAAACATGGCCAGTTCCTACTTCTAGCTTGAGATGGCTTGTTGCTGAGGGCTTTGGAGTTTGGAGAGAACTAGAGATGAATTGTCACTGCATCTTTGAAATAGATACAGGCCATTTATAGTCTCTTGACAGCTTAAACCTCTTGCTAAAACAGCATTGGGATTTCTGTTCTAATTTATGTGAGAGAAAACCAGACTTTCTGGCAAATAGTGAAGTATGGCTGCTATTTCTGCCCCTTTGCACCACAATGTTTGCAAAAGCATTGCAAATGGCTTATAAATTATAAATTAAAAAGCCCAGTCCAGCCCCACTCAGACTACACACTGGCCACTGTTCCATGACAATGTAGGAGCTAGTATTAACATGTGTCCAGGGAGAAAAGCACTAAGGAGAATGTGACACTATGCAGGGAAGGACCTCTCTTACCAAAGGTGGCCACAGCCAGGTGCCCTTGCTGGGTCAGGCAGAATGTTGCTAGGATCCCCAGATTCTGGCAGTCTGCATGTTCTCTGAACGCTCTCAGGTCCTTCTCTGTTGTTTCTCATGTTGCCTTTGGGCTCTGTGATCACAGTTGTATATTTTTCCATCCTTGTCTTTCCATCCTTTTCTTGACTCTGGGATTTCTCATTTAAAGATCATGTTTACTAGGGCTCTGCCTTGCCTGCTTCTGTACCCTGAAACTATGGGCAGAGTCCAGTGCTTGGGAGCTAAGACACCAGGTCCCCCAGTTAAGGGGTCAGTTCCCACATAGGCTCCAGGACCATCAACAAGGACTTGTATAGCAGCAGATCCAGGAGAGTAAGTGAAGGTGGCCTTGTCACCGAGGCTCTTCCCACCTACTCACTGCACTTCCTTGCATTTATTGGGGGGGGGGGGGGGGGGGGCGGCGGCACAGTTCTTGGATTTTAAAACTAGCAATGGATTGCTCACCTTTCCCTGTCCTTTCCCTTATTGTTTGTAAGTGTCATCTCCCATTTAGTGACTTTGTGGAGTATTACTCACCACCCAGAATGCTACTTGCTACTCTGATTCCATTTAGTGTTTGGAAGAGAGAATGGATTGTTTGTAATATAAAGTGGATCAAAGTGTAACTACATAGGAAATCAGCAGCAAGCTGTAATCACAGAATACAATGTAAATTAATGCAGAAGTGGCACTAGTTTGGGATTAACCATGCTGCTGCCACCTTCCTGAGTTGCATAAATCTTAACGACAGAGCCCACTTTGCTTTAGAATGCTTCCTTGTCTGGGGGGGGGGGAGGGGGGAAGGCTTCTTATGGAATAGGTTTGTCAGAACCAGCTCCTCAGGCAGCAAGGGGTTGATTTTGCACTCAGACTGAAAGCACTGCTTGAAACCATTTTCTCTTTCTGGGCATGGTTCTCCCCTGGGGCAGGGCTGGACACTGCATTTCTTGGGCCCAAAGTTTCAGTCCTGATCAGGGCTTACATCTTGTGCTGTCTGAGGCTGACCTGAGCAAATGCATCTCTGCCCCACTGCCCTGATGCTCTGGTTATCCCTGAGAGAGATTACCTGCTGTGCTCTGGAGATATGGGAGCTGGTTTGGTAGGCGGTTGTCCCAGACACTCCTCTCCATGGACCTGTTTCTTTATCCCCAAGCAGCCAATAGCAGAAGGAGTGAGTGTACTCCAGCTGCTCCATGTTCCCAGTTGGTCTACCCTATCACAGTTTGCAGCCTCACATAGGACCGGAGCCCAGAAATGCTTGAGATGTGGTACCTTGACTGTAATGTGGCCATATATACTCATAGTCAGTATTAAGTGTCCCCTCTGCACAGCCAGGTACTGAGGAGGTGCCAGGAACCTGGGGATATAGGCCTTATCTCTAAAGACCATGCATATAGAGTATCCTCAAATAGCAAAGTACAAATAGGTACAAAATAATATAGGATAAATTGATAACATGAACTTATAATTAAGACTCGAATGCCAGAACTATTTCTAGAGGAGGATGAATTTAGAGCAGTGCTGCTTCTCAAAGTGTGGTCCCTGGACCAGCAGTACTAGCATCCCCTGAGGGCTTGTTAGAAATGCATATTCTTGGGCCTCACCCCAGACACTAGAAGTGAGGCTGAGCAATCTGGTTTTAACAAACTCTCCAAGTGATTTTGGCACTCCCTGAAGTAGAGGAACCCCTGATTTAGATGGAGGGAATAACATTAAAACTTCTGCGTCAAATTGGCCACATGGATTCCCTTGAGGGATAGTAGCAGCCAGCAGCTAATATGTTTTGAGTATTTACTATCTATTGGGTACTATTCTGAGTCCTTTACCTGCATTACTTCCTCTAATTCTTATAGAACCTTACGAAGTGGGTTATGTTATTACTCCCATTGTACCAGGTCATAAAAACAGATTCATTCTAGCAGGAGATCTCTAATCTCAGTTTTGCAGCCAACTCTGAGATTCTAAGCCAATCATTTAACCATGCTATGTCTCAGTTTCCTTCTCTGTTAAATGGGTGATAAGGCCTGTCCTAGATACTTCAGAAGATTATTATAAGGAAGATAGGATTAAATAACTATGAATATGCTTTCAAAAGTTAGAAACAGTTTTAGAAATGTTTTTAAAATTGTGGTGTTTTTGTTACCGGTTCCCCCGATATATCTCTTAAACTACCAGCCTGTTGTGCTAGAGCAGAGTTATATTGGGTTTTTAGTGTGCCACAGAATTTCTCTATATAAAACCGAGTGTTTGGAAAGTGGGGAGGGAAGGAGACCAGTATATGGAGAATGCAGTGCAAGAGCGGGATTAGGAAAAGAAAAGGAGTCAAAAACAAGGCTGGGGGAAGTTTGTTTTGGAGAGAGATCTCTCAGAAGCGGGGGTCCTGCAGCCTGGGATCCCCCTTGTTAAGCCCTGTGTAGCTTGGGGTCCGGTTGTAGAGGCTGACGCTCTCTCTCCAGAGCTCTACTATGACCGTGGGAACCACCATGAGTTTGTGTCCCTGGTGAAGGATTTGGCCCGGCCCGGAGAAATTAGCCAATCACAGGCCTTCGACTTTGAATTCACCCACGTGGAGAAGCCCTATGAGTCATACACAGGCCAGAATGTGAAGCTCCGGTAAGTTGTTAAGTTGTGTCTGCTCTTTCCCCACCTTGTCCCTGCTGTTTCCCCACCTCACCCCCGAAGCTGTCTACATTTGAGTCTTTTTATATAGGTATTGAGAAGGAAGAGAACTGAGAGCAGTGGCATGCTGGTAAATGTTTAACAATGGACTCTCTGGGAGGAGAAGCCCTAGTTTATAGCATTTGTCAGTTTCTGTCATGTAAATATTCCTACCGTGGCCAATTTCAAGCTCCCAACCTGAGGTGCCTGATTACAGAGTTGGGGAGAGATGTACGGTAATCACCTTTACATAGCATTACTGTCAGACACTAGATTTTAATTCTCCTAAAAGCAGACAAAATCAGTAAACTGTAGCAAGATTATTAAGAAGCAATGAGTTTTGAGTATGTATTACCTTTGTTTTTAATAGAATCCATTTAAGTTTAGGTAATTTAGGTTTTTTTAATTTATGTTTATTTTTGAGAGAGAGAGAGAGAGAGAGAGGGAGGGAGGGAGGGAGGGAAGGGCAAAGAGAGAGGGAGACACAGAATTCGAAGCAGGCTCCAGGCTCTGAGCTGTCAGCACAGAGCCCAATATGGGGCTCAAACTCACAGACCACAAGATCATGACCTGAGCCGAGTTAGACGCCCAATCGACTGAGCCACCCAGGCACCCCAAGTTTAGATAATGTTTAAAAATTGCTATATTTAACAACCAGTTTATAAAATTCCTGAAAACTGAATAGTCAGCTTTCATACACTGGGATGAGCTGTATCCCAGCACACCATGGGCTGCACATCAGGACCTGCGAATCCTCGGTCCAGCTCTGCCACACAGCAGCAGTGGGATCCTGAGCTCTTGCTTGAAAAGTAGGTAATAGATTTGGATTCTAGTTCTAGGCCTGTCCTCCACCTTTTGGGGTGACAGGAGAATAAGACATAACACAGATTTTCAAAAAATTTAATAAACACAATTTAAGTACATGGGACTGTTTTTATTCTTCTGGTTTCTGAGGATAGGGACTGATTCCAGGGGCCTCTTGGGTTAAAAAAAAAAAAATCCAGGGGGCGCCTGGGTGGCTCAGTTGGTTAAGCGTCTAACTTCAGCTCAGGTCACGATCTCATGGTCCGTGGGTTTGAGCCCCACATTGGGGCTCTGTGCTGACAGCTCAGAGCTTGGAGCCTGTTTCAGATTCTGTGTCTCCCTTTCTCTCTGCCCCTCTCCTGCTCACCCTCTGTCTCTCTCTCTCTCTCTCAAAAATAAACATTAAAAAAATTTTTTTAAAAATTAAAAAATCCAGAGCAGCTCTAGACTCTTGGATGTAACTTGAGATTATGTGAAGTTACTGGGATAAAGCCAACTTCCTCCATCACTCTGGACACCTGGCTCCAGGTTTGATGCCACCTTAAGATCAGCTCATCTTTATCACCTCAAGGCCTGGTTTTCGGATGGTGCGGACTACAGCAAGACCTTTCCTTTCCTTCTGTCTCCCTGGTCTCCTCTCTTCCGTCAGAAGAGTGATTGTAGGCTCTTCTTTTTCAATCTTTGCAGAGAGGTCTAAATACTGACGTTACCCAAACTAAAGACAGTGTTTCCTAATTGCATTCAGAAAAGGCTACAACAGTAGCCTGTCTAGTTGTCACCTAAACTTGCCTGTGGGACTTACTGTTATTTAATTTAGTATTTTCAGTGGATTGCTCTTAAATGTTTTTAAGTCAGAAATAAAGATGTTGAAAAGAGTGGTGATACTTCAGAATATGAAAAATAGGATTACCATATGATCCAGGAATTCCATTCATGGGTACACACCCAAAAGAGGTGAAAGCAAGGGCTCAAACATCAGTGTACACCCACACTCATAGCAGATTGTTCACAATAGCCAGGTGGACCAACGTAAGTTCCATTAGCAGATAAATGGATACACATACAGTGGGATATTATTCAGCTCTAAAAAAGGAAGAAAATCCTGTCATATGCTACAACATGGGTGAACCTTGAAAACCTTATGCTAAGTGAAATCAGCCAGCATAAAAAGACAAATACTGTATGATTTCACAACAATGTGAATATGCTTAATGCCACTGAAGTATGATTAAAATGTTAAATTTTGTTGTATATATTGTAGGGGAGGAAAAGGGTTTTTTCCCTTTTTTGATCTTAAGTCGACTGGCTGAGGTTCTGCAAATCAGACTGACAGAAGACAGGCTAGCAAGAGAAAAGCAGACCAATTGATTCACATGTGCATTGTGCATACACACAGCGATTGGTCATGCAACGGGGTGGTTAGAACTCGGAGCTTACATGAGCATCTTAACAGAATAATAATTTCACAGAGAAATGACGAAACAAAGGAAAGGGACTTTGAGCTTTTAGGGGCAACAAATTCTGGGAAGGTAAATATATGGGGGAAACAAATGGAAAGTAAGAGTTTGTTTAGTAAGATTTGTTATGTAGATTTCTCTAGTGCAGTCTCTGGGCTGATAACAGTTGTCTCTGATGATTAAGAATGTTCTGCTCTTCCTGCTAGAGAGTGGGGAGGGCAGAGAGTTTTTCTTGTGTCTGCTTCTTATTGCTGTATATAATCCTATACCAGAGTGGCATATTTTGGAGTGGCATACTCTAAATCCCTTCTGTATTTTACCACACACATGCACACACAAAATGAATAAAAGAGAAAAAAAGTGTTGCTGTCCAATTAGATGAAGACTTCAGGATTCATGTTGAGAAAGAGAGGAGGTCAAGAAGAGAAAATTAGTTAAGGGAAGTTTATAAATTTCAGTTCCAGATTAAGGGCTTTTATCTTATCAGGCAGAGGGAAAACATGAAAAGATCATTCTGGACTCCTCTTTCTTTATATTTGGTTGAGGGAGTGGTTCTTTTGGACAATTAGTTTAAAGTCAACCCACACTATTTGATGAATGGTGCAGAGACAAAATTGTTAGAAGGCTAGTATGAGGTTCTTCCTAAGCATCTTACCTTAGTAGACACAATGGGACCAGGCAGAAAATGAGGAATTTAATAGATATCAATAGAATTGACCAGTGAGTGGAGATGCAAACATATGGCTATCAGAAAGAAGAGATGACTTATATTTTAAATGATTCATCCAATTTTAAAGCCTGCAGCACTGGCAGAATGTGTGAAAGTTCACTAGACAGTTGGAAATGCAAGCCTGGCACTCAGGACAGAGAAATGCACTGTTGAGAGTCCTCTGCTCAGGGGTAAAAGCTGGTACATTTTTCAAGAAGGAGAGCTGAGGGAGAAGAGCCCAGGCAGGATCTATTGGGGCATTTGGTGGGGGGATAAGAGGGTGGGGTGGGGAGAGAAGCAGGGTAAAGCCCTCTTGTGGAACTATAGGAAGAGCATTTCAAGGAAAAGGAGGAAGTATTATACACTCCAGTGTAGAAACAAGCTAAAAGAAAAGACCGCTGGATTTAGAAACTAGGGGACCATGTGTTACCTTCAGGAGGACAGTTTCTGGTGGTGGAGACAGAAGCCAGGGGTGAGTAGTAGTGACTGGAAAGAAGCTGCAGTAGTTAGAACAGGACCCCTCAGTGACAGCTGTTCCAGAAGAACAGTCAAGAGTGTAAGACCTGGAATGTTGGGGAATTGATGAGTTTGGGACTTTGTATAAACTCAAAGAAGGAGGACTTTATTGGAGAGAGATTCAATATGTTGAGAAAATGGGAAAACTTGAAGAGTCAAAATACCAGACAGTGGTTCTCCACCAAGGCTCCTGTATTAGAATCACCTGGGTGGTTTTAAAAAATGTTGATGCCTATGTCCCTCTGTGGAGCAGTTACATGTCAGCTCTGCCTGGGCATCAGGATTTTGGAAGCTGCTCCCCCCCCACCACCCCAGGGTGATTATAATGTGCACCCAGAGTGAAAGTCATTCTGCCTGATGGAGGAGGAGAAAGGTCTTGAGAGACCGAGGTGCCGTTGGAAGGAGGAAAGGATGGGCAAAGATACAGATGCACATTTAAGCCCTAAGTTAGACACAGCACAAAGCAGAGAAGGGAGAGAATTAGAAATCTTGACTTGGAAGGCCTTCCTCTTCTCAGTAGAGTAAAAGCTGTGAATCCCACAGAGAAGGGGAGAGGAGGCTTGAAAGCCTGAACAATTAGAAAAGGGTTAGGGACAAATAAGTCTTGGGGAATGTGGCAGAAGTTACTGAGATGAATAAAAGGGTTGCCAAGCATCAGTCAGGGCCACACAAAGGAGAGTAGCCTAAATGTGTGATCTGGTTAGCAGTTTTCTCCAGGAACAGTTGACAGGTGATGCAGATTATCTAAGTTTTATTAAGAAGAAGATATTAAAAGGGTGTTCATTCACTGGGTATTAGCACAAAGTAAGTCCAGGGGACACGGATGCTGGGGATCGGCTGCACTAGGGTGGCTGACTGGAGAGGTCAGGCTTGGCTTACTAAGCCCTTCAGGGGCCATGTCTCTCTGTTCTTCCCTACTTGTCTCCTACTGCAGCAACACCTCCCCAAGGATCCACAGTTCAGCCAGAGACTCTCTTTGTTCAAGACCTCTCCCACCTCTGCTGCTTTACTTGTAAGGTCTGCTCTGCCTGAGTGCCCTTTTCTCTCTCTCTAGCACTTGATTCCTCTATCTGATTTAGCATTTGCTCTGTGTTCTAATTTTTCTGTTTGTTGACCCACCCTCCCCAGTGGACCGTGAGCTTCCCATGAAACTATATCTTATTCATCCTGTGCCAAACAATAAACGTTTGCTGAATGAAGAGCTGACTTACTTTCTCCATTCCCTATTTCTCCCATTTAACTCGAAGGACTTGGAAAATGCTTATTGATTGAATATTGTTAAGTAAACAGGCATGCAAATAGAAGAGTGTAAGACAAATCCCTGTGCCTGAAAAGCCAGGAGTTAGTTGAAGAAGTAAAACCCGTACACAAATATACATGGTAGGCAGTGGTAAGGAGCATGAAAGGCATAGGATAACTTGCTATAGGCATATAAAACAGAAACCATTTTTATTTAGGGCAGTGTTCTCAGCTCAGAGGATGGGCTTGAAAAGGGATTTGAGGGAAGGTCTTTGAACTCCCTGGAGCTATAATTACAAAATTTCATGTTATAAGTGCGTATGTTCATTTTTGTTTGTTTTGTTTGTTTGTTTGTTTTTCCGGGAGAAGGGTCCACTGAGGTAAATTCTCAAAGGAATGCAAAGCCCCAAAGGTGAACCACTGCAAGGGCTTTTCTCCAGTGGCCCTGTTTGGTGAGTAAATCAAGGCAGCATCTAGAAACCAGAAGTGTTCACAATACGTCTATCTCCTATAGGTATTTCCTTCGAGCCACCATCAGCCGCCGTCTCAATGATGTTGTCAAAGAGATGGACATTGTAGTTCATACACTCAGCACATATCCAGAGCTGAACTCTTCCATCAAGATGGAGGTTGGGATTGAGGACTGCCTGCACATTGAGTTTGAGTATAATAAGTCCAAGTAAGTGTCTGGGGCCTCATGGTTGTGAACTATTGAGGGAGGTTAATAAGATAGTACTTAATGAGAATGCAAGCTGGTGGAGTCCTGGCCTTGGCTGGCTTGAAGTGACGTGTTCACTGACATGGTACCATGAATATATGTGCCAGGCTGGTAAAAGGTAGATAGAGTAGGAAATCAAACTTCATTCTACTTAAACTAAACTGTTTGCAGTTAAAAAGGTACATTTAAGTCAAATACCCCGCATTGTCTTTCAGAGTCAAGCTAGACAAATTTGAGGTTGTTTTGGTACAGTTCTTGCCTTCTAAGGATGACCACGAAGCATCTCAGAATACCATTCCTGTTATCATTTGTGTCTGATCTACAATATGTCTTTACAGATCAATGTGAAGAAACCAAACACTGGCCACAGTTTGTTGCTTCCTCCTGAGCTTAAATGAATTGTAGCAAAGAACACCTCTTTATAAATGTCTTTAAATTTTAGCTGGCAAGTTGGGAAGCCATGTCTATTTTAAACTGTGTTTGCTGTCTGAACGTGAAACTATTTAAGTGCTTGTAAATCACAAAACTTACTGACACTTCAAAAATGTACCACAGACATCTTTCTTTTCAGTATATACATTTCTGAAAACGTTTGAAAATCAAACATGCAAAGTAAAAGTGTATTCTATTCACAGAAAGCTAAAAAAAAGAAATTAGGGTCTCTAACTAGGGTTCTCACTAGGGAGACCCTCACATCAGACCCACTGTTTTCAAGAGCAACAGGGTTGTCGGGGGGAGGCAGGGGGGTGTTGTTGAGCCAATTGGCTCTCCTGTGAAGGGAGAGGAACAGGGCTTTTTAAAAAACTAGCAACATACATGGTTCCTAGAACAGGGGTGAGGGAAAGGCATATTTTTTTCCCCTGCCCTCTGGCCTGGAACCACTTGTGATCCAGAACGGGCCCTGCTTGGCTGGTCCCACCTATGGAATGGGGTGAGGCAAGCTGGGAAGGGGTGTTGATCTGCCCCAGGCAAGGACACGTAAGGAAACAGCCTTCTTCCACTTTCTCCTCATAGTCTCAGGGCTCTTTGGGCCTTCTGGAAAGGAGTGCCCACCAGTGCATGCCCACCAGTGCAAAAGTGCATGCCCACCAGTGCTCCAGCCACCTGGTAAAAGGGGTAGTTGGCAGGCAGTGCTACCTTGTGGAGCTCAAAATAGCGGTCAGTCAGCAATATGTTCAGGACCAAGCATGGTATGTGAAAGGCACTTCAGGGAGTCTATTTCATAACATCAAGAACTGGGTGTTCAGACCTGTCCTGCCCTCTCAGCAGGCTGTGCTGTGCAAAAGCAGTCTAATGGAGAGCCTAATCCCATTCTGCCATTAAGGATTGCCCTTGGGGTAAGATTAGCAGGTAACACTTTTATGCCTCAGGTTCCTCACCTGAAAACTGGAGTCCTGGATCAGGATAATGGGCTTCAAACACATACAGAAAGGATGAAGTGAAAGAAGAGCCAGGAACCAGGGTTCTATGCCCTCCAAAGGAGTGATACTTTTATGTTTTTCACATTTTAGTGCTTCCTTGTAGGATTTCATTGAGAATAAAGGAATTTCCAGGGCACCTGGGTAGCTCGGTTGAGAGTCCAGCTTCAGTTCAGGTCAGGATCTCAAGATTCATGGGTTCGAGCCCCATGTTGGGCTCTGTGCTGACAGCTCAGAGCCTGGAGCTTGCTTCGGATTCTGTGTCTCCCTCTCTTTTCCCCTCCCCCTCTCGTGTTCTATCTCTCTCTCTCTCTCTCAAAAATAACATTAAAAAAGATTTAGAAGAAAAATGTTTAGTTTTTCAAAATTTGAAAACCCTTAGAATCTATGATCTCTCAGCATTCCTTCTAAAATGCTGGGAGTGGCCTACGTGCTGCTTTTGTAAGTGTTTTTAGGTTATCTACTGAGAGTGTCTGCAGTCTTCCCAGTTAGACTGTAAGCAGAAAGGCACAATGAAATAGAGGGGAGAAGACAAGCCTAGAAATTAGGCACCTGGGCTTACACCCTGTGTCTGTCCCCTCCTCAAATCTGGTGCAGGTTTGAACCAGGGGTTCAAGATAGGGGTTCTATCTTCTTTGAACTTTCTTTTCTTCACCTGTAATATAAGGAGGTTGAATTCTAAAGTCCCTGTCAATACTTACGTCCATGATTCTGAGCTTCAGGTTTGAAGATTTTCCCCTCTGCCTGCATGTGCACACACAGACCACTGGTACTACAGACTGACTCAAAAGCTTGAAAGGTCAGAAAGCATCGTGCAGCATGGCCGAATTCACAACAGCTCACAGAGCACACACCATGTCAACAGGGCCCAGAGAGAAGGTGCCCATGGAGCAGTATGCATGCCCTGGCCTGTCACATCCACAGCAGACGAAGCTGCTTGCTGCAGGCCACCAAGGCCCACTTCCCAAAAGACGCCTTGTGGAGTTCAGAGACAGAGAGCAAGACCTGGTTCCTGTATTTGTGGGGCTGGACTCCCATACATCAGGACATCTGAGACAACACATACACAAATACACAAGGCATAAACAGAATTAAAGCACTGGGGAGATAGATCAGATGAGCATATAACATGTAGGAAAGACGTCCTGTGCTTACATACGGAAGAATGGAAGGGATAGGGACTACTGTGATTCAAGTAAAGAGCATAGTGGGAAATCATTCTGCAGTGGCAGTTGTGGTGAAAATATGAGTGAGTGTGCACCATGACTCCCCATCTTTAGCCAGCCTGCATGGCGGCGCCCCTGTCCTGAAACCCAGAAGGCCTGGAAATGTGCACAGGTCAGTTGCTGTACATACATCTTGTTTTCTGTGCTTTCTCTTCCCCAGATACCACTTGAAAGATGTCATTGTAGGGAAGATCTACTTCCTGTTGGTGAGAATCAAAATCAAGCACATGGAGATAGATATCATCAAGCGGGAAACGACAGGCACAGGCCCCAATGTGTACCATGAAAACGACACGATAGCCAAGTATGAGATCATGGATGGGGCGCCCGTGAGAGGTGAGCATCCTGGCCCCCACGCCCACAGCCACCTCCCCTGTTCTCCCAGGCCCAGCATGGAATTATGGAGGGGCCTGGGGTGGTTATACTGCTAAAGTAAGATTGCCTATTCACCTATAATTTCTCATCTCTAATTGTTTACTGTGGATCCCAATAAAGAGGAAGAGAAGGGCTGGGTGTATGGAACTCCAAGCTCCTTCTCTACCTTCACCCAGAAGAGCTCCACCTTGGCCTCGTTTACCCATTGAGCTTGTACTGGAGATTTCATCTTAAGAGTTACACGTCTTAAAAACAACAACAACAACAAAAGCTTGAAAAGTACTGGTTTAGCAGATAGTTTGCACATTTTACCTACTGACATTCTTTGCTACTAGGGAGCAAGATATTAATGCAGAATAATCATTTTTGTTCCTTAGTTCTAGCTCTTGTGAAATGACTCATTCTCTGAATTCATTCACCAAGTGCACATACTCCATCCAGCACTACCAGGTGCCACAGACCACACCAGGAACGGGACAGAAACAGTGCGCCTCCGCCCCACCCACCCCAGAGCTGACATTACATCTAGAGTGAATGGAGTTGCAAGCTTTGTTATTTGGGGAGTCTGTGATTATTTGGGAGTAGCAATCATTTATGTTCTTCTGGCCCTGCAGCCATTGATGATGAAGAATATATTTTTTCATTTAGAAGTGCTTGGTGATGCCAAGGTTTTATTCAGTTTATTCCTACATGTCTTCCATGTGGAAGGAGGGGACAATGACCGCCGATTCTTGGGCATCATCATTCTAGGTCCTTGCAGGGGGATAGGACTGAACTCTCCTGACTCTCTGCATGTTCCATTTTTTTCACCAGCTGTACAAGTAAACCCACTTGTCATTTCCCCTGAGAAATAAGACAAAACAGTAGATAATTAAAAGTGCATTTATATTTAGCTTAGGCTACATTATAAGTTTGGCCTTTCTCAGTAGAATTACTGTCCTAATTTCATTTCTCTTAAATTAGGAAAGGCACAGTGTTAGAGCTGGAAGGGACCTAAAATATCATGTAGTCTGATTCCACAGTTTTCCACATGAGAAAATTAGGGTCCAGAGAAAGCAATGGACTTACACAGAAGTCATACAACTGGTTAATGGAGAACTGGGACCAGAATGAGGATTTTCTTTTTCAGATCACCATACCACCCTGTTTATCCATCTTAGAGTGGGATGTGTTTTGCGGGGCATACACCATTTAGTTTGGAGGAAGGTGGCGTTGAAATTGCTGACTGACATGATGAGTTAGCTGGGGTTGGCAATTGGCCTGTTAAAACACAACAACTAGACACATTACATATAATCGAAAGATGCTTAGCAGTAGTATCCTGTGCTGTTCATACTCACTGGTCTCTATGTGGAAACTGAGAGAAGATGCAATAGGACCTGGAATCGAATTGCAGAGTCACGTTTTTGCTTCAGAAGATCACTGAGCCACAGAATGCAACTTCCCAAAGGCTAGAAGCATTCCCTTGAGTGTGCCATGACACGCTCAGGTGGCGCCTCCCTTGCTGTGGGCAGAGAGTGACTTGGTGTAAGGTAGGGTGGGTCACTTTGCCCTTTGCTCTGACTTCTGCCTGGCCCTTCCAGGAGAGTCCATCCCGATCCGGCTCTTCCTGGCGGGCTACGAGCTCACCCCTACCATGCGGGACATCAACAAGAAGTTTTCCGTGCGCTATTACCTCAACCTGGTACTGATAGACGAGGAGGAACGACGCTACTTCAAACAGCAGGTGAGGCCCAGGTACCTCCCTGAGACCCCTGGCTGCCCTAGAGCCAGCACAGGAAGGGCATCATCCCTGTGAAGATCAGGTTCCATTTCTGACGGATTAAGTGGAGTGGTATAGGGGAGAGAGTTTATTAGTCTCTGTGCCACTTGTTGGTTCACTGAGAGGGAATCCCATGACAAGAATGAGGGTCCCTACTTGACATCTCAAATTCGCTTTCACAGGCCCAAGGCCAGTGACCACTCTGCCCTTCCTGCCCAAACCAGAAGGAGCCCTGGGTGGTGTGGACAGTGGCTATCTTTGGTGAGAGAGGAGCAGAGGAGGTTTTGCTAAGATTCCTGGGAGAAAGTTAGAGCCTCTGGGAACCCCACCCTCATGCCTCCCTCTCAAGATATCATGTCACCTCCTTCTCCCAATTCTGCAGGAAGTGGTGTTGTGGCGGAAGGGTGACATTGTACGGAAGAGCATGTCCCATCAGGCAGCCATCGCCTCACAGCGCTTCGAAGGCACAACCTCCCTGGGTGAGGTGCGGACCCCCAGCCAGCTGTCTGACAACAACAGCAGGCAGTAGGCCCCCAGGGCCAAGAAGTTGCTGGGCTTCCACCCAGCACCCCCGTCTACCAAACACCAGCGGCTGGGGGAGGGGAGGATGGTGTGATGTTCAACTGACCCGTTACTTGCAACCTGAAAACAAATCATGTTTTGACTTAAATTCTTTTTTTCTGAAGAACCTAAGGGGCTTGGGTTGGGAGGCAGTCTCCTTGAGATTCTGCGGCTGATGTGAGAACAGGGAGAGGTAGCATTCTGGTAGCTGGTCTCTCTGGGGAAAAGAGCCTTTTGTTGAGGCCTTCCATGGGGGACTGCCTCACATCTTGCAGGGGAGCAAAGAGCAGGCATCCTTGGATCCTGGGTCTCTGAGCTTCCTGATACAGGATCTGAGCATGTCCCTGGGATTCTGAACTGCCAGTGGGGCCAGGGGGTAGTCCTATCTTATTCTCCCCTCTGCTGTGTCTGAGGTAGTGGCCAAAGAAGCTGGTCCTTCCCCATCCTAAATGGCAGCAGGGAGACTCAAGATCAGGAAGCTACCTCTTTGGGAGTCTTGGATGTGGTGCTTTGACGTTTCCACAAGCCACCTCCTTTCTGGCCTTTCTCTCACTGCTGGGACCCAAGCACCTCCCTTCTCCATCTTCTATGGACTCTTGTCAGTAACGTCCTGGAACAGAAGCTTGTGGAAGGGCCTTTGGCTGTTGTCCCCTCACCTGTGAGAAATTCTGGGCAGAGACACCTGGGGTTATTGTCATGCATGGATGGCAGCAGTGTTGGATATAAGAGGCCAAGCTAGAAGTATGGTGACTATGTGTGGTTGCAGTCTGCCTGCACCCCATGACTGCACTCTCCAGCCCTGAGGGCTGGGTGGCTCTAGGATACTGCTGTGTGCCACAGCAAGCCCAAATAAGGGCATGTGTTTCCTTTAAGAGATCCCGGGAAGGCCTTGATCTCTTTGCTTCCCTAAGAATGGATCCTCATCACTCCTTGCTCTCCCTTCATTTAATTTGTGGGAAGTAGGGCTTGTAAGTTTTGTTCTTACTGTCACCCATGCCCCTTCATTCTCTGAGTTTCAGGAGGGAGAGGAGAGCCTCAGCAGAAGACTCTGCTACACAACTTCAGAATAATTCTGCTTGCCAAATTATGTCTTCACCTTCACCAGTTGGCTGACCAGACTTTAGGACCATTGATGTTTTTGTTTAAAAACATACAGAAACTCTTGTGGGTATTCTTGTTACATGAAAGGAAAGGGGACCTTCCCTCTGTTGCACTGTGCTCGGGCCTATTGGAGTAAAGGTGTTGACATCCTTTTCTGCCTCATCTGGAAATGACCTATTGGCCTTCCTTCCCTTCAGGCAGACCCCATTGGCCAATAAGTCCAATATCTGTGGGTCTGAGTTCTCTATATTTTGGAAAGTAGGGGTTTTGTTCCTTTGTCATCTTTTAGTGTGGAAAATGGGGACTCCTCTTTTCCTCAGAAATCAGTGTAGTCGTGGGCCTCTGACTGGGCAGGGCTCATGGGTCAGGACTGAGACTGGGGGAGAAGACACTGGGATGACACTAGAGGTTGACTGGGGACAGCAGAACCACAGAAGGTAAGGTGGCTCCCCCCCATGCTGGACCCCGAGTTCAGGTGCGACGGACAATCTCATGGGAAGAGAATCACCCATCCAGCTGCCCCTGGATTATCAAGTTTGGAGTTTAAGGATATGGGGGAGGCAGATTGTGTGCTCCTTGCCTTTTCCAGATCATGAGATTAGGCTCTGGTGTGCCTCCCATAACAGCTGGTATTCTAACTAGAAAGTTCCTCTGCCTCCCAACTGATAACCCAAATTCATTTTCCAACTTTCCTAACATCTTAAACTTTTTTTTCTGGGAGAACTAGAGGATAGAATTTGCTTTTATTCTCTCAGGAGCTGTGCACAAGCCAGGTCTTCTGTTTTCTCTCACTCTGCCCCCATTCTCTACTTCTCTATGCGACTGTGGAAGTGAGAGGAGGGACCGCCCCCTCCTTTAAAGGTCCCCATACCTGGGAGTGCATAGGTACTAAACCAAGCAGTGCAACTTGTAATTAAGCAGCTGCAGTGTTTACATGTTTCTTAATGTGTCGTCTTTTCAATGGCTGTATTTTAAAAAAAAAAAGAAAAAAAAAAGAACACTTGTTTCAATTGTCTCTCTGATTAAAGGAAGCCCCTGTGGCTTGGAGGCATTGTGCCCATGGTCCACCAGGTTCTGTGGTTTCTTCTGTCTTATACCGTCTTATACTCACACAAAAGGGGAGACAGACACCCACCCTGATCCAACATGACACCTGCCCTCTCTGTGGCTGTGGCCCCTGGCGAACACTGATGTTTTATTCACACCCATTTTAGATAAGCATATGCTGAGAAAGGAATCCCAGCTGTATTCTCACCTGGCAACCTGTGCTGATGTTGCTGGTGGTTTAAAGCCCTATGGGACCCAGAGGACTTAAGGGGCATCTGAGGAAGGCTGGTGTAGAAAGACAAAAAGTTCATTTCAGTAGGGGTAATAGACAGAACCCTGCACCCTGGAATTTGCTACAGTAAAGGAAGATGGTAGAGGGTAACCCTGCACCTTACTGATGGGCAGAAGACCTGCAGTGGAGTAGTCTACCACACCCAGTGCTACTTTAAAAGAAAAGCTTCCCAACTTTGATATTAATGTTTTATTGAAAAAGGTACATGAAAATCACCTACGTACACAACCCCAGGTCAACATAACAAGAAAGCCTTCTCACACCTCCTTCTGTCTTACAAAAGCTTGAATTCTTTGGAACAATGCCTTGTCTATTCCAGCAACAGGGTCCCAGTTAACTTGGTTCCTTTTCCTCCAGGCTCAAAATAAAATCGAACTCCTCTACCAAAAAAGGGGGAAAAGAAAGCAAAGAATTAGGAGGTGTGTCTCTTAAACAGGGAGGTTGTGTCAGACATTTCATATTGTTACTGAGGTAGGTTGTCATTCATTCAAAAACTGGAATGTTTTACTATGTGCCAAGCACTGCTGGGCACATAGTAATGAGTAACTCCTGACCTATTTCCTCCTTCGTGGATATTATAGGTGAGTAGACAGGCTCAAAGAGGTTAAATACTGTGCCCAAGCTTAATCAGTAATAAATGTGAGTTCACATAGTCATGCTAGTATGTGAGTAATATAAAAGAAAGGGCCCACTCTTACCTTGGGTCAGGGGCTGAATTGAGAGTCTCTGGCGACTGAAGAGAGCCATATTTTTTAAGGGGCCTCCAGTGGCTTTGTGAGCTTGGTGATGGGTTTTGAGCTCAGCCAGGGTGATGAAACGCTTCATCATCCGAACAAATTGTACATCCACCTATGTGACAGAAAGTGTATGGGACAGAGACATGTGCAGGTAGATTCTGTCCACTGTGTGCTTTAGCTTCTTATGGGAGGTTCTTATAGGTAGGGCTGCCAGTGTTCTGTTCCTATTCCCAAAGCCAGGGTAACCTCATCTGAGTAAGAACTGGACTCTATACCTTGACCTAAAGACACCCCACACCTTCTTCCTCCCTCTCTTTGTCCATTCTTTTCCTTTCATGAAATAGGAAAAATAGTAATCTTTACCATGGACCATTTGGGGTTGTCTTCCTTGCTGGATGGGTCATAATGGGGATTGTTTTTCTCAAACTGTGTGTGGTCTGGGTAAGCCTCCTTCACAATCTGAAAACAAAACCAAGTCTCCAATCATCTGCCTGTACAGTCAGCTCCATGGCCATTAAAAAAAAAAAAAATTTAGCGTTTATTTTTGAGAGAGAGCATGAGTAGGGAGGGGCAGAGTGAGAGGGAGGCACAGAATCTGAAGCAGGCTCTAGGCTCTGACCTATCAGCACAGAGCCCGAAGTGGGGCTCAAACCCATGAACCAACCGTGAGATCATGACCTGAGCCAAAGTCGGATGCTTAACTGACTAAGCCACCCAAGCGCCCCTCCAGGGCCAATTTTTAATTCTAGTCTGACTTTCACTTCTGACCCTGCACATTCTAACCTCTTCGGCTGTGCCGTAGAGCCAATGAAGGCTCAGATATCTGGAAATAATATACAGGCAAGCATAGGAATCAATCTTATTTTGATAAAATCTTAAAAGTAATGTTCTAAAACCAAGTATTAAAGGTTATTATTGGTGCCACTGTCTTTCCACCTGCAGTTCATAATTTTATCCTAGTAACTTCTGATCTGGAAGAGCTATCATCAGGCCTGTTTTTGAGTGAAAGACCAAGGCACAGAAATGAGAAGTCTGTACCAGCGGGACCTGAAATGAAGGCCTTGTTATAGTCCTTGTCATACTGAAGAGGCCTGAGTGGTGACATCAGGGATGGGGAGGAGGGTACTTCTTTGTTAACTGATTTAAGCTTTGTTCCTTTATATCTACATGAGTAAGTTTCCCTGAAGGGAGAGGGATTAAGACCAATGCCTATACAACTGACCTTCACAAGTCCTGCGATGCCTGGCTCTTTGCAGTTGCTATGGTAGAAGAAAGCTTCTTGCTCCAGCTTCATGGCTCGAAGGAAGTTCCGGGCCTGTCCCAGGGAAGAATAAACAACTACCTTCCTCCTCACCCACTGGAAAACACTAGCTGTTAGTGGAAATCAAGTCTGCTTTCCTTAGATGAGGTTTTCTTTTCTGCAGCTTGTCTTTACCGAAACACCCAGACTTGTATCCAGACCATTTGCAAACTGCATGCAGAGTAATTAAGGTATTTTTGAATACATTTTCTATTTTATTATCTGGGCCATTGGCCAAGAGATTTTGCTACTGAATAAGTCATGGAAGGAGGCAGGCATTTACCCAACGCCTGGGTCTCAGGCCCTGCTTTTACCCTCTTACCTGGTAGTTGCGAACACCATCCCAGCATGCTGTCTGCTTGGGCTGTGCTTTAAGATCCTCGATGCTGAACTAGGCAACAGGAAATGAACCCATTCATTAAACAATCTTGACGCCAACTGGGAATAATATGGAAGTAGATAGTTTCTTCCCCTACACTGAGGGTGCTACTTGCTATAGTGGGAGTATGTAGTTTACTGGGAAGTAGTTCTGCAAAGCCACTTCTGTTGGGCACATGTAAGTAAGCCTTGTATTAACTTGTTATCCTTGTTAATTAAGAAGATCAGTTGAATGGATAATCCAGATGATAATGTGTTGGTTATTTGTATTTTACTCATTAAGGTACTATATATTTCTTCTATAATATTTTTCTCCAAGCTATTATTAAAATTGGTTTATATTAATTCACTGAATAAATACTAGCTGTTGGCAGAGAAATATGTAGGATTATGGCAGGTGGCAAGAGTAAGGCAACATAAGATTGAAATGTTGCCCAGGTCAGGGTTTGGCAAACTATAGGTGTTAGGCCTGATTTTGTAAATGGTTTTATTAAAACACACGCACACCATTTATTTACATGTCGTCCATAGCCACTTTCTTGCAACAGCAGCAGAATTGCAACAGCAATGAGAAGACCTGAAAACCTAAAATATTTATTATGTTGCTGGTAATAAACCTTGCTGATTTTATTCCTTATTTCCTTATTATCTTTCCCTTAACTCTACCCTTCAGAGAAGCTGGTGGACTCTGTGGTGTCCCATATTTATTTCTTATCTAAAAAAACAGCTTGAAGGGATTAAAGACAGGTACCTGGTCTCACCTTCACATCTACACCTTTCTCTAATCGGCTTTCTGCCTCTGACTTCATCAGCCAGTAACTACTTAGATTCTTCCCACAGGTTTTAGAGGCTGAAGTCTTCTGAGGGCTGGAGTTAACCACTTGAGCCGATGTCCCCACTGGGTTCTTAGTCTTGGTACGTTTTCCTGCTGGTCCCTTATTGTCTGCAATAGAAACAAACAGCAGAGACTGCAATAGAAACAACAAACAGGTCATGCTGGCTGAGAAGTAATGTTGCATTGTGGGGAAAGCACATGCTTTGGAGTCAGACCTGGATTCAAATCCTGGATCTGTCAATTACTAGCAGTAGCAACTGAATTGCTGAACTTCAGTTTATCTATAAAAATGGGACAGGAATGCCCATCTTCACAGGGTATCTTCTGGATTATCCATTCAGTGGGATAAGAATACCTTAAATGGTTGTGGGTTAGGATTGACAGTCCTAGCAGAGTTCTGACTTGTGTTAAGTAATTTTCTTTCTTTACCTCACTCTCTTCTGTGCCCTTGCTGAGGCTATTTCTCTCCAATGAGGAAACCAAACACTTACTCCACAAACTTGTTTTAGAGATTAAGTACAATAGTGCTAACAATGGGTTTAGACAATGCCTGGCATTATAATAAATGCTCAATAAATATAAGCTATTATTATAATTATCATCTCATAGTTCTTTTTTGCTTGCTCACTGTGCTTTGTGGCCTGCTTCCTTTCAGCTCCTTGAAGGTGCCAGAAGAAGCTGGATAAAACAGCTCATTCTGTACTTTGTAGACTTGGCAAAGATGACTTTATCCTAAGAGAATTAGAGAAAATGTTCCTGGAACATATTAGGCACTCAATAGCTTAATATGAGTTGTTAAATCCATACTCTATGACAGACCCTAAGCTCTATTTGTTACCCTAACAGTAACTCAGTTAATCTGTATAATGAGATATTCTGTTCATCTGCTAAATGTGTCCCAGATTACACACTTAGTAAACAATATAATCAGGAACTGTCCCCTGGTCTATCTGGATCCACCCTTAATGACTGTACCACACTGCCACTGAATTTAGTCCCATCTCTCCTACATCAGCCCTCATTAAGTATCATTTATGGGTGTCTAATACTCAGAACCTCCCTAGCCTAGTTGATCAGGTGGTCCCTCTGGAGGTAAGCACACTGCAAATACCATTATGTGTTGTTAAATAACACAATGTATTGTAGTCAATCTGGAACTTCTGCCATTCCCAAAAGTACTTTAATTGCTTTGTTTCTGCACTTCATCTACTTAGGATGCCATTCATTCTTGTGAATATAAAAATGTCATTGCATTTTCTCTGCCTGAGGAAAGACTTCCTGTTCTTTAAGGCTAGATTCAAGTTCCACTTCCGTTTCTGGCAGTCCTTACTGCCCTCACACCCTTAGCCATCTAGTTTCCTAGACCTTTTCACTCATGTCTGTTTGCATTTTCCATGACAGCAGAACTAGGCTTTTTTTTTTTTTTTTAATTTTAATGTTTTATTTATTTTTGAGAGAGAGCGGGACCAGGAGCTGGGGAGGGACAGAGAGAGAGGGGAACAGAAGATCTGAAGCAGGCTCTGCGCTGACAGCAGCAAGCCCTATGTCGGGCTCAAGCTCACAAACAGTGAGATCATGACCTGAGCCACTGTCTGACGTTCAACGAACTGAGCCACCCAGCAGAACTGTATGTTACTGACCTTAGTACAAGCCACCCCTTATCTACTATTGCTTTAATGAACAAACAAGAAGCTCTGGGTATAAGCTTGGTGGGAAGAATAAAGAAGATGGAAGTCAATTAGGAATAACGTAACAGAAAATCCACAAAAGGATTCTCCCGACAGACAGGGAGTTGAAAGTGAGCAGTACGAAACAGGTCCTAGAGAAACTAGGGCCGCCTTTTTGCAGCCTAGGTGCAGCTCACCTGGCCCAGCAGGCTCGGCAGACCCAGCCAGCCTCTTCCGGGGTCTCGGCATGGTTCCCCTGCGAGGGCTGAAGTGCAGAGGATTCTGGAATCAACCAAGAGTACAAGAGGCAACTCTGAATCTGCCCCCAGAAACCTGTGCAAAGCAAGATGCAGACAATGAGAGGAAGCGGAGTTTCAGTCCCGAGGGTCTTTTGCGGACCTGGACTTGGGCCCGTCAATCCTTCCCCCAGTTATCTATTCCATCTTGCATAACCTGCCGCTAACGTCTCCTCGGTTCGTAACCTGATCCTTCTCCCATTTATTCACCATTCTCCCGCTACACTGACCCAATCGCACAGCCTACACAACCCCAACCAACCACCCCAGGCTCCAGCACCTGGTCACAGCGTCCCAGTCCGGAGCATCAAGTAAGATCGGCTCTGTTGCGCCGAGACCCCGGCATCTCTGGGAATTGTAGTCCTGCCTCTGGAGCAGGCCTCCGTGAATCTGGGCTGTGAGGGTCGCTGGATGGACTACAGCTCCCAGGGTGCACTGCGGGCCTGGCTCCTGCAGTAGCGAACGTAACCCGCTTGCGGATTCTGTGTGGAGCAGAGACTACTATGTTGCGCAGAGGCTGCTGGAGGCTGGGAAGGCTGCTCGTCTGCCTGCGTGGTGGTCTGCAGGCCCCCGCCCAGAGCGGCCGCCGGAGCTTGGTCTCCTGCATCGATCGTAAGTCTCTCTCCCCCGGTGTGCGGGGAGGGAATGCAGTGGTCTGCGCGCCCGTAGAGTGCATTGTCACCCCTGGCTTGTCGTGGGCGGTCACCGGGGTCATCACCCCAAGGCCCACCTGCCCTCTCCCAAGTCGGCTTCCCTCGCTGGCTGGCGGGTCACCCCATCCCGTCCACCTGGCTGGCTTCCCTTGGCCGCCCTCACTCTCTGCTGTTTCCATCTGTTGCGCCCCTGGCCCTCGTCTATTACTCTTCCACCCCATCCCCTCCGTGGTCGGGAAGCCAGGCGTCCGAATTTGTGCTCCAGGCCTTCTGCTTAAGCCCTGTCTTTCCTCCTGCCTACTTCACAGGGGCCCTCTAAAGATATATTAAGATAGGAAAATACGTTGTAGTTACAGCTTAATCTTTGCTGCTGATGCTGTTTGTTAATTGTTCAAATCTCCTTAAACGTAGTTGATATTATCGACTTCTTGATACATTTAATACGTTTACTTGTGAAAACAGTAACTAAGGGTTTTACAATTATCCTCACAACTCTGAGGTAGATTCTGTTACGATCCCTGCTTCCTGATAAGGAGTGGATATAGAGAGAGGTGCAGAAACTCATGACTTTGTTTCATTTTATTTTGTTTTAATCATAGGTCATTTAAGGGTCATAAAGGTAGTAAGAATGTAAAAAGCCTGGTGCTGGTTGTGTTAGATGAAGGAATGCTCCTTCCTTATGTGACACAAGATTTGCTCACATAAATTTTATGATGTAACACCTAAAACCTTTTACTATTGAAATTCCTGCAGGGAAAATAATTATTATTGCAAATGGGAAACTATGAGAATTGACAGACCTGAATGTTTTTAAGTACCAAATAATTTGGATGTGAAGAACAGAGAGTGATAGGGGCCTAGGCTGACTAGGGATAGATACCCAGCCACTTTGTGATTCTGTCAAGTACCTAACCACATTTTTTCTTCTGAAAACAACAAAAACAAAAACAAAACAAAACAAAAACCTTTCGAATAAATGACACTTCTTCATTGTAGAATAGGTGATGAATCCCTTAGATTACACCCAGATCTATAATATACACTAGTATAGAATACTGTTTTCTTCTCCATGTCCTAAAACTCCTTCATAAGTTGCTGCCCTGTTCTAGCATTTAGAATTTGGTAAACAAAATTACCCTTGCTGATAGCAAGGCAGGTAAGGAGTTGTTCTGGCAACAAATAGATTAAATATTAAATGGGTTAATATTAAATAACAAATAAGTTAAATATGTTGGAGTACTTCCATCAGCTAGTTGTGTAACTTCAACCAATGAGGTACTTTTTCACCTTTAAAAGAAAGTATCTCTCAATCAGTAAAATTAAAGGAAATTGTCCTTTAATGTATCATTCCACATATTAGAATATCAAATTAATGGGAGTGATTAACAAATATTTCTTTGTTTCATTGCATATTTTAATAAGTGAAAAGTGATTAAGACAATTATGATTTGTATTGTATTTTATGTATCATATATTACATATATACTCATTATGTATACTTTCCTCATTCTACAGACGAGGAAATTTACTCAGTATATAGTGCAGCCCCCTCATTTTACAATGGGATAACTGAAGTTGATTGGAGTTCCTGACTTACCTTATTGTGTAAGAGAAATGCTGTATTAGGTCTACTGTCCCAGCTTTGTGGTTCTTGCTCTTGGCAATATCCTTCCCTGACCCTTGTCCTGGAACTGAGTATATACAATCTTGCCCACAGCTTCCATGGGACTAAATGAAGAGCAGAAGGAATTTCAGAAAGTGGCCTTTGACTTTGCTGCCCAGGAGATGGCTCCACATATGGCAGAGTGGGACCAGAAGGTGGGAGTTCTCCTTATGGCTAGATGTTCCAAAAATGCCTCATGTGGTGACCAAGATCTCCTTGTAGTCCTAACTTTTCAGTGTTTATTCTCCTTGCACAATTCTTACTGCAGATTAGAGTACTGGTAATGGTGTGATTCCTTTCCTAGAAACATCCTCATCATCTTGTAGAGACCTGTTGGTTTTTTTTTTTAACTAATTATTTAAAATGTTTATTTATTTTGAGAGAGTGTGTGCAAGTCGGGGAGGGGCACAGAGAGAGGGAGAGAGAGAATCCCAAGCAGGCTCTTTCCTGTCAGCTAATATGGAGCTCCATCTCCCCATCATGAGTTCATGACCTGAGCCTAACTCAAGAGTTGGTTGCTTAACCAGCTGAGCCACCCAGGTGCCTAAGACCAGTTTTTTGTTTTTTTTTTTTTTTTTTTTTAATTATACAAAGATTTGGACACTCTTAAAACCAAGGCAATTCTGATAATAAAAAGAAACTTTAACACTAGAAAACCAGTACTTCCAGAATGCGTTTTAACTGTTATAGGTAACAAATAGCCTGTTATGTTAAGAGAATACTACACTCTCCCAAATGCAAACATCTTAATCCCCCATTGTGCCATTTAAAGAAAAGTCCATCTGTGAATCACTTATTGATGACCCTGGTTTTTTTGTAGGAGCTGTTCCCAGTAGATGTGATGCGGAAGGCTGCTCAGCTAGGCTTTGGGGGGGTCTACGTACGAACAGATGTAGGTGGGTCTGGACTGTCACGGCTCGATACCTCTGTCATCTTTGAAGCCTTGGCTACAGGCTGTACCAGCACCACAGCCTATATAAGCATCCACAAGTGAGTGCCAAAGCTTGGTGAGCACAACAAAGTGCTCATACCGGTTGACTGTGAAATTTTCAGATAAGGAGAGAAAAGTTCATCTTTAAAGGTTGATTGCCGTTGAGGAACCTAACTGTAAAAGTTCACACTAGGCCTGCTATTGCCTCTTGGACTGGAATCTGTCATGTTGTATGTTGCTTGGAGAATGAAGTCTGTCAGCTTTCTCTCAAATCCTAGATTGAGCTGGAACCAAATAGACTTCTCTAGGACAGTGGTTAGGGCCCTGATCCCTTCTTCCTCAACCCAAAGACAAAGCCTCCAGGAATTTGCAAAAGTACCTATATAACTCTTTGATTTTTAGGGACCTTATTGAACCTAACTAGAAGTAGCATGAACATCCAAGTGAGAAATACCTTGATCCTGATTATCTGTGGGAACTGTGTGTTCCGGGAGTATGTTTTAACCTAGGCCTTTCCTTTAAATTTGAATTTCCTCAGTGGCAGTTTTTCTCTTCCCACTCTCTCTTCTGCTTCACTCTGCTTTGCTACCTGTGTTCTCCTTCCCCAGACCTTCCCCCTTCAGATGTCTTTTTCTCCATATTAACTCTGTCATTGTTGTTTCTTCTTCTTTCTTTTTTTTTTTTCTTTTTTTTTTTTTCCTTTTGGTCTTTTCTTCTTGGTTTACTTGTCAGCATGTGTGTCTGGATGATCGATACTTTTGGAAATGAGGAACAGAGGCACAAATTTTGCCCACCGCTCTGTACCATGGAGAAATTTGCTTCCTACTGCCTCACTGAACCAGGTGGGTTTGCCACACTGCCAGCAAGATGAATCAGGAGATGCTGCTCAGGCAAAGCATATAACCCTTATTTACCATGAAGTTCAGCCATTCCTGTGGCCTGATGTCACAAGACTCAGAGGCCTCTAGGCCAGAGTCTCTCCAGGCTGTTGACTGGAACTTCCTTGTAGGAGGCTCACTGCAAGCCAGTGTTCTGGGAGATGGAAAATGATCTGATTGCTGTCCACCGTTTTCACCAAATACAGAGAGTTCCTTTGGCTGTTTGAGTTTCAAAGTAGGAAACACTGAGCTGTTTGTTATAAGGAAAGATTTCCTTGGAAATGGAGCCATGCTGAGTCTCCCTTAACATCACTGACTTTGTCTCCTACCCTCTCTGCTTCCTTTTGATCCCTGCCTTAGGAAGTGGCAGTGATGCTGCGTCCCTTTTGACCTCAGCGAAACAACAAGGAGATCATTACATCCTCAATGGCTCCAAGGTACCAGCATACCCACCTTACAGAATTGTTCCCATCTTCCTGCTGATATTACCTAGATCCTTGCTCTCTGCGAGTTAATATTTCCTGGGATTTTTACATGTCGGGTAGAGAACCTCTGACCTATTTCCCTTTATTTACCTTCACTTTCTATCTCTTTTTCAAGTTTATTTATTTATTTTGAGAGAGAGGGGGAGAGAGCGCAAGTGAGGGAGGGGCAGAAGGAGAGAGACTCCCAAGCACACTCCACACTCAGTGCAGAGCCCAACACAAGGCTCCATGTCAATGACCTTGAGATCATGGCCTGAACCGAAATCAAGAGTCAAACGCTTAACCGACTGAGCCACCCAGATGCCCCACTTTCCCTTTCTTCTGATCTGAGTCCAGATAATTTTGCTCATTTTTGTTTATCCTTTTTATAGTCTCATCAGCTAGATCCCTGATTCCCCAGTCAGCACAGGTTCTTTTTACCCCTTCTTCTTTTCTCTGTGCCACCATATACCTCTTAGCAACCTACTGTTGGGAGAATCCCTATGTTTTCCCAGTTGTTAGGCTGCAGGAATGCATGTGTTTCCTGATCCTTGTGCACCCCCTCTCCAACCACCAGGCCTTTATCAGTGGTGGAGGTGAATCAGATGTCTATGTAGTCATGTGCCGAACAGGAGGACCAGGCCCCAAAGGCATCTCATGTATAGTTGTGGAGAAGGGAACCCCTGGCCTCAGCTTTGGCAAGAAGGAAAAAAAGGTGAGTGGCTAATGGACATGAAGCAATTCAAGTTCAAGCAATTCAAGAATCTGTTACCTGCCAGACCTATCTCTGTTCTATTTGTTTTGTTTGAATAGGTTCACATACTTGCTAACTTGCATTGGAGGCAGTTGCTCCTATTACAGTTTCAACAGGAGCAGGTGAAATAAAATAGGGCATGTCTACAGAAATACTATACCACTGGCAAAAATGGTGGAGTTTGTCAGTAAGTTCCATAAGCCACCTGTCATTTTAGTGTGAGGGATTTCTCTATTGTCTGCCTCACCTCCACTTTTGACTTGTGTTTTTTTTATTTCATTTTTTTTTAAGTTTACTTATTTTTGAGAGAGAGAGAGAGGAAGAGTGCAAGCCAGGGGAGGGGCAGAGAGAGAGGTAGAGAGAGAATCTCAAGCAGGCTCCATACTGTTAGCACAGAACCCAGTGCAGGGCTCGAACTCACGAACCATGAAATCATGATCTGAGCCAAAATCAAGATTTGGATGCTTAACTGACTGAGCCACTCAGCCATAGCCCCTGACCTGTGTTTTTTATCCAACTTCTTATTTTAGTGCACTCTTTTATCCCAGGAAAAAATACTTACAGAAGATCTGTTGGTGACTAGAGGTCTCAGGAATGAAAAGCATATCAGCCACTTTTCTTCTTTAAATAAAAATAAAATAAAACTCATTGGAGATGATTATGGGTATTTCAATAATGTAAGAAGAAGGGTGTTTCCATAGGTGGTTTGGAAAGACATTTCTAGGATTAAGAAATCCCCTAGTCAGGCCATGAATAGTAAAACTATGATTATGTAACTGTAGCTGGTGGTAAGATGAGACCATTCAGATTTGTTAGGGCAGGTGACCAGAATTGTCATCTGCCTCCAATATGTACTGTTACAGTTATGACTTTGGGGGAGAATTCAGGTAATGAAATGACCCCTAAATGTACTTCTCCTTTCATAGCTCCTAGGGTTTCCATATTTCCCTTCATGAGCCTTCCTGATATTTTATAAACTGCCAAAGAGTTAGAAGTATTAGTGCCCCTTATCTTTTACAGGATAATAGGTTTTTACTAGATTCCTGCCATGTACAAATCCTGATGCTGGCTCCTGGGATGGGGAGGATACAAAAGTCACTCCTAGCCTTGTCTGAAATTATAAGACGTATGCTGTCTCACGTGTATAATGTATGTGAAGTTATACAGCTATAGGATATCTTAATTCTAGGAATGTCTGCTTTGGGCCATATGACATAGATCAACTTACATAGTCTGGCACATAATTTTACAGGATTGAGTTATGCTGATTCAGGTTGTCTGTGCTTATAAAGGTAGTGATGATTGTTTCAATACACAAGGGTAGTATCCACCTCAGTATTCTGTTGACAGAATACCAAAGCTATCAAGTTTAGTGCCTAGAGAAAAGTTGTAAATAAGTTCCAGAAACAAAAAGTATATCTTTTCTTCCTTTCATTTTCTATTTTCTCTCACTTTTTAAGTGTATACATTTTCTTTTTTTGTTGTCTTTTTTTAATTATTAGTTTTGCTATATATATGTTTCAATGCAAGGGAAACCTGGAAGGACATCTCTTTATGCATTTGACAGCTGATGAGTGCCCACTGTGTGCCAAGCATTCTTCTAAACAGTAGGGATGGAGCAGTGAACAAAGACAAGCTCTGCCCCCATGGAATTAACCTTCCAGCAAGCAGAGATAAGCCACAGACAGGTGAATAAGCAAGGTGCCTTCTGGAAGTGTTCTGTGCTACAGAGGAGATAAAACAGGTTGATAGGATACTGATTGAGGAGAGCTTGGGAGCTTCTACAATAGACCTGAACTCTGAGAGGTCATGACTTTTGAGATGAGATCCCAAGTATATTAGAAGGAACAACCATAGGAAGAATTCTGGGCAGATACAACAAATAGACAGATGGCCTATTTGGGAAATGGAAAAAATGTTCAGTATGGTCCTAGAGAAGTGAGCAAAGAAAAGAATGGTGTAGGTGTAGGATGAAATTGGACAGTAAGCAGGGCCTTGTAGGCCAAGATGAAGAGTCACCCATTGATCCCCATGGTTGACCTGACTGTTCTGGTGACCCAAGCAGCCAGCCTTTCTCCCTGTTCCATGCCATCTTTTCTGCAAGGATGGCTGTGACTTGGCATATTTAACACATTATATAGCTGAGAGCTTTAAACTACTAGTTTTGCATTGACTTTATGGGAAGGTAATGAGGACTTTATCTTGGATTTAATTGTTAAAAGGTTTTGCATAGAAGAATGAGTTTTGTCGTGGGAGGGCTGGAAGTGAGGACTCCCAGAAGAGGGAATGAAGATAATATGTAGGACAGAAGTCAAGAGTGACAGAAGGAATGGGCTCTAGTGGTAGTGGTCCAGCAGTTCAGGGCCTTCAGAAAGGGAAATGGGATATCTGTTCTCACTGGCTAAAGCTACCCAGGGGCCCAGATAGGATTAGGAAAAGAATTCTCTGCATAGGGGAGGAAGGTAGATGTTTTTATAGTAAGGGGTTAGAAGTGAAGAGGTAGCAGGTATTTGTTTTGAGCTCTTTAGAAATATCATTAAAATAATAATTTTTGTTTCAGTCTTGCTTTCAGCTGTTTATTTGGGGAGATAAGTTCTCAGGTAACCCCTATACAGGCCAATATTGGGAGGTTTGAGACTTGTAGAGATTATGGGAGCCTAAAAGAGAAGTTCAGTGTTGGCTCAAGTGACCTAGAAGGCCTCAGGAGGTTTCATTTAAGCCAGACTTTGATAGAGAGAGCAGAATAAGCAAAATATGGGTTGAAAAAAACCTAGTGGCACAGTACACAGACCAGTTTGAGTTGAGACTATCAATAGGTGACCAATAGAAGAAAAGGCTGGTAAAGAAGGACCGGCCCAAATTGTAGAAGACCCTAAATGAAAGGTTGAGGAATAAAGTTTATTTGCCAACAGAGGGAGCTATTGAGTGTTTTTATGTAAAGAAATGGTCAAGTAAAGGCAGTAGTGTTTACAGAGCTATACGAGAAGTGGGAAATTTTACATAGTCTTGTGCTTTTAAAAATCTGCCTCATTGAGCCTTAGAGTTCTTTGAAACCTTGAAATACCTTGAAGAAGAGATGAAGAGGATCAAGTAGTGAGGGTCTTTATCTATTTATATATGAGACTTCTGAATAAGATTTTATTTGAAGAAAGTGGCCCTGCTGGCTTTCCAGTCCAGTTCTCTTACATAAAGGAAAACCGAGGCCCCAAAGAAATCAAGTGATTTGTTCAGAGATAAATACAGCTAGTTAGTTTCATAACATGGACTACATCTTAGATATTTAGAATTCTCTCTGGGCTCGTGGCTGACATATTCAGCGATGTCCTGGTAAATCAGCTCTTTAGGAAAAACAAAAACCAAAACACTCATCTGTAAGGCCACCAACCTGTTATCACTGAATGCGACGTTAGGAAAAGATGTGTGTAATTGGCTCATGTGAGCTGCTGACAGCACGTCATTAGATCTCTCTGCAGCCAAACACTCAACCAGGTATTGCCAGCACAGTGAGTGTTATTCCTCTCATCTAATGATAACAATCTTAAAGTAACACTAAGCTTTTAAAAGGAGAAGTGTGACTGTTGTTCTTGATAATCCTTGTTATCCTTATAGAAGGACAAATCAAATAATCCTTATATTGTCTATGTTTTTTTTTTTAATGTTTGTTTATTTTTGAGAGAGAGAGAGAGAGAGAGAACACACAAGCAGGAGAGGGGCAGAGAGAGAGGGAACAGAGGATCCAAAGGGGCTCTGTGCTGACAGCAGAGAACCCAACACAGGGCTCAAACTCACGAAATGTGAGATCATGACCTGAGCCAAAGTTGGACACTTAACCAAGTGTGCCACCCAGGCGCTCCCCCCCCAACTTTTTTTTTTTTTAAATAAAAGAATATACTTGTAGAGGCACTAAAAATGAGGACAGTTCTGCCCCAATCCTCAAAGAAATTGTGAGAAATGTTTGTGGATAGGTTAGTCTGGTAAAATAGACATTAGAAAGCAGATAATATGTTAAAAAATGTTTCACTGAAAAAACAATCTATGACAATTGACAAGTGTTTAAGTCTGAACTTTTGTATTGTCTCTGATTTTAAGTTCTCAAGGTCTAAGTCCCAGGATAATGGAACCTGTACTTCACAGGGTTTCATCAACAGAGAACGGTGCCCTAAATGCTGCCCTGTTGGGCAGCCATACAGTCCCTGATTTTTGCCAGGTGGGGTGGAACTCACAGCCAACCCGCGCCGTGATCTTTGAAGACTGTGCAGTCCCCATGGCCAACAGAATTGGGGATGAAGGGCAGGGCTTCATCATTGCCATGAAAGGACTGAATGGAGGGAGGATCAATGTTGGTGAGAACACAACCGGATGGGGCAGGGAGGTAGCGGACTCCAGCAGGCAGCACTGTGCTGGCTCACTTGAAATGTTGGCACTCTTCCTTTCCAGCTTCCTGCTCTCTAGGAGCTGCTCATGCTTCGGTCATCCTCACCCGAGACTACCTCAATGTTCGGAAGCAGTTTGGAGAGCCTCTGGCCAGTAACCAGGTCATTTCCCAGATGCCCCTGCATTTGCTTTCAGCTCTGTATGAGATCTGCTTTGTGGTCCACATCCTCTAGGAGGGTGAGGCTGTGATTTCTCATTGAAATTCTGCCCCCATCTTAGAACTTATGTTCTAATTTTATCAGTAATCTTTTTCAGGAGGTAATATTGAAGTGCAGGGCAAGCGAAGTGGTCTTAGAACTCACAAGGTGATACATTTTCTCTGTAGAAGATACATTTCTCTGCAAAGTCTGAAGGAGACTTTGAAGCTTGGGGTCACTTAGAAAAGGTACCTCATCAGAGAAGGCTTATGGAGGTCCCCAGATCAGGTGCTGGTCTAAGCCTGTCTATCTTGTCTGTTCTCTTCTCCCCTGTTGCTGCAGTACCTGCAATTCAAACTGGCTGATATGGCAACAAGGCTGGTGGCCTCTCGGCTGATAATCCGCAGTGCAGCAGTAGCTCTGCAGGAGGAGCGGGAAGATGCAGTGGCCCTGTGCTCCATGGCCAAGCTCTTCGCTACAGATGAATGCTTTGCTGTGCGTGATGGTGCCCTCTGGCTGTCTTGGGTGGACAGGGACCAGCTTTTGGGTCCAGGGATGTTGAGAGCCATTAGTTAACTCCTCGGATGCTGCAGAGATTGCCTTGGGGCTTACGGATATAAATGAACAAATGAGAGGTCTGCTTGGGAGCTGACTTTTTATCTGCCCTGTGCCATTGCACACTCCACTGTGGCACTGTTAACTGATTGTGTTCTAGATGAGACACTTCTTTTGGAAGAAGGTTCAGAGCCTTCCAGTGCCTCTTGTTCAAATTTAGCACTATGCTGTGTTTAAAATGTCAAGGGCTAAGCCATTTCCACATAAGGCTGCATTGCCACTAGATGACACCATGACTTCACATAATCCCAACCAAAGTGCTTGTGGGCAGCCTCTCCCCTGCAGATAATAAGCAAGAAAGGCAGAGCTTTCTGAGTTGCCCGCCTGGTGGGAACTGGTAAGTTTAGTAGTTGTTGTCCAATCACACAGAATACAGAGCCCCTTTTTGAGCTTGGCTGGTTATCTGTAGGTTGTTCTTCCTCATATTAGTTTATAGGAGGCTGGGGTGGAAGGAGAAGCCACTTGTTCCATAGTCTTCCCAAAATCAGAGATGTGTAGTCCCTATCTCCCTGCAGATCTGCAACCAGGCGTTACAGATGCATGGAGGCTATGGCTACCTGAAGGACTATGCTGTTCAGCAGTATGTGCGGGACTCCAGGGTCCATCAAATCCTAGAAGGTAAAAATTGCCAGAGGTTATTCTCCAGAATGGTTATAGGGTCACCACTTTCCCTGGCCTGTCTGTCCCTATGCTGGCTGGTTCTCAGGGTACCATCAGATCCTGTCTGTCTTTTGCCTTCCTCCTTCCTCTTTTTCCTGACCCTACTCTGGAAGTGCTTTTTGATGCCATACAAGAGCACTATCCTGGGAGTCAGGAGGCTCTGCTTTGTCACCAGAAATAAGCTGTCAAATCACTCCATTTCTACTCTTTTTCTTTGCAAACTTTAGAGAACATTCAAACTCAGGTAATACATGAGAAAGCATTTTGAAAACGGCAGCAGTAATTGTTCTTTACTCTCATAAAGTACTTGGTCCTCAAGGATCCCCAAACTTCGGTACAGTAATTAACACAGCAAATGTGAGCTAATTTGATCACCAGCAACCTCTATAAATTCATATCTTTATAATATGACTAAGGATTTTTCAGTAAACTAAATCATATGGGTATCTTCTTGGCAATCACAGAGTGGATTGGTCTGGGAAATGTGTAAGCTGTTGGAGTATGGCTCAGGGCATGGCCTTCTCCACACTCCACACCAGTGACTCCTGTCCCAGTTAGTGTAAACAGCCAGGGGTGCTTACACTGTAGAAGAGCCAGATGGGGCAGAGGCTTGTCTAAGTGACTTTCAGTGGTGCGATGTGGGGCTGCTTCCATGGTGGCAGAGGAGAGGCTTGTGGGCATTGGTCTCTCTGCCATTTTCAAAGCATTCTTCTCAAACCTGAAGAAGTGTCAGAATCACCTAGAGGGCTTGTGAAAACAGATTGCTAGGCTCTGTGCCCAGAAGTTCTCACTCAGTAGGTCTTGGGTAGGCCTAAAAATTTGCATCTCTAACAAGTTTTCAAACGAGACTGTCACTGTGTGTCTGGGAACACCACTCTGAACTGAACCCACTGCTCTGGTGTGATGACCAAATCACAGTTTGTAGAAGTTAGAGTTCGCTTTCTTCTGCAAACCCCATTCCTGAAGCACATCGATGAGGTCAGTCACTCTTGCTCAAATTCTTCTGATTACTCCTGTGGTTGTTTCCTTACCCAGCTTTTATGAGTGTGTGAGACTTCACCTTTATTCTAACTCTGCCTTTTAACCTTATAAGAAGAAATGGGAAAGGCCAGATACATAGATTTCAGGCCATGCCATCATCCACTTCTAGAAAATTTGGGGCACTGGTCTTGATCACTTTGTTTCATTGTGGACTTCGTTACTGGATAAATCTGAAATTTTGGCTTGGTTTTATTCAAGATGTGTGATTACTCATTCCTCATGGGGGTTCATATTTCTCTTTGCATTAAAACCCACTGTAAAAATGAAGCAAGAAGTTGACCCCTCCTTTCAGGGAAAATGTTTTTGTTTGTTTTTTTAAAATTCAGTGTTGGGGCGCCTGGGTGGCTCAGTCAGTTAAGCAACTGACTTCGGCTCAGGTCATGATCTCACAGTTCGTGGGTTCAAGCCCTGCGTCAGGCTCTGTGCTGACAGCTCAGAGCCTAGAGCCTGCTTCAGATTCTGTGTTGCCCTCTCTCTCTGCTCCTCCCCTGCTCGTTCTCTGTCTCTCTGTGTCTCTCAAAAATAAATAAATGTTAAAAAATTTAAAAATAAAATAAAAAATTCAGTGTTTTTGTTTGTTTGTTTGTTTTAAGATTTTATTTTTAAGTAATCTCTACACCCAACATGGGGCTCAAACTCACAACCCAGAGATCAAGAGTTGCATGTTCCACTGACTGAGCCAGCCAGGCATCCCTAAAATTTATTTTTCTGATTACCAATGAAATTGGTATGTTTATTGTTGAAAACTCATAAAATATAGGAAAAGTAAAAAAAAAAAAAAATGACTCATGTGTCCACATTCAGAATTCATATTTTAGATTCTTTATATGTGTAAGTCCAAAATATCTCCTTTGGTGCTTTTTCTGTGCTTTTGTAGGTGCATTTTCTTAATGTGAGGCATAGTGGCCATACAATATTATAATAGTTTCAGGTGGACAGCATAGTAATTTGACAATTGAAATAGTTTAAAAAGGAAAGGTATTAACTCTTCTTTAATGTTTGTAGCTGTCCAGTCCTTGACTTTTCTTTGTTGGGAGGTTTTTGATTGCCAATTCAATTTTGTTACTAGTAATCTGTCTGTTCAGATTTTTTTAGGCTCCATGCTCAGCACAGAGTCCAGTGCGAGGCTTGAACTGACATCCCTGAGACAAAGACCTGAGCTGAGATCAAGAGTCAGACACTTAACTGACTGAGCCACCCAGGTGCCCCCAGCCTGTTCACATTTTCTATTTCTTCCTGATTCAGTCTTGGAAAATTGTATGTTTCTAGGAATTTATCTGTTTCTTTCTTCAGGTTGTCCCGTTTGTTGGCATATCATTTTTTTGTGGTAGCGTCTTAAATCCTTTATGTTTCTGTGGTGTTGGTTGTAACTTCTTATCTTTTATTTCTGATTTTACTTATTTGAGTCTTCTCTCTCTCTCTTTTTTCTTTTTTTCTTTTCTTAATAAGGCTGGCTAGGCATTCATCAATTTTGTATATCTTTCCAAAGAACAAACTCTTGGTTTCACTGATCTTTTCTATTGTTTTTTTTAGTCTCTATTTCATTTATTTCTGCTCTGATCTTTGTTATTCCCTTCCTTTTACTAACTTTGAGTTTGTTCATTCTTTTTTACAAATTCCCTTAGGTATACAGTTAGATTGTGTGTTTGAGATTTGTTTCTTTTTTTTTTTTTTAATGTTTATTTATTTTTGAGACAGAGGGAGACACACAGAGAGACAGAGCATGAGCAAGGGAAGGGCAGACACACACACACACACACACACACACACACACACACACACACAGAATCTGAAGCAGGCTTCAGGCTCCAAGCAGTCAGCACAGAACCCGACGCAGGGCTCAAACTCACAAACCATGATATCATGACCTGAGTCCAAGCCAGACACTTAACCAACTGAGCCACTCAGGCAACCCTGAGATTTGTTTCTTGAAGAGGGCCCATATCAGTATAAACTTGCCTGTTAGAACTGCTTTTGTTCTGCCCGAAAGATTTTGGAATGTTGGCTTTCCATTTTCATTTGTCTCATGCTATTTTATTTATTTCCTTTTTGATTTCTTCATTGACCCATTGGTCGTTTAATAGCATGTTGTTTAGCCTCCACATGTTTTACACCATTGTGGTTGAAAAAGATGCTTAATATGATTTCAGTCTTCTTAAATTTATTAAGACTTGTTTTGTGGCTTCACATGTGATCTGTCTCAGAGAATGTGCACTTCCATGTGCACGTGAACAGAATATGTGTTCTCACCTTTTTGGATGGCATGTTCTGTATATACCTGTGATATCCTCAAGTCCTATCTGTTCTAAGGCATCATTCAAAGCCATTGTTTGTTTATTGATTCTCTGTCTGGATGACCTACCCATTGATGTAAGTGGGGTGTTAAATTTTCTTACTAGTATTGTATTACTGTTAATTTCTCTCTTTATGTCCATTAGTATTTGCCTTATATATTTAGGTGCTCTTGTGTAGGGTGCGTCAATATTTATAATTGTTATATCCTCTTGTTCGATTGATCCTGTTATCATTATGTAATTACCTTTTTCGTGTTTTGTTATAGCCTTTATTTTAAAGCATATTTTGTCTGATATAAGTATTGCTTCCCTAGCTTTTTAAAAAATTTTCATTAGCATAGAAGATCTTTTTCCATCCCTTCACTTTCAGTCTTTAGGTCTGAAGTAAGTCTCCTATAGGCAGTTTATAGATGGATCTTGTTTTTTAATCCATTCAGTCACCTTTTGTCTTTTGATTGGAGCATTTAATCCATTTATATTTAAAGTAACAGTAATATTGATAGCTATGTACTTATTGCCATTTTGTTAATTGTTGTCTGGTTGTTTTTGTTCAGTTTCTTTTTTCTTTTCTTTCTGTCTTCCCTTGTGATTGATGACTTACCTTAGTGTTATGCTTGGATTCCTTTCTCTTTATTTTTTGTGCATCTCTTACAGGTTTTTGGTATGTGGTTACCATGAGGTTCATGTATAACGCCATATGTATATAGCAGTCTATTTTAAGTGATGTTTGCTTATATTCAAACACATTATAAAAGCACTACATTTTTAGTACCCCCCCATTTTATGTATTTGATGTCATATTTTACATCTTATTTTATGAGTCCCTTAACTAATTTTTAGATATAAGTGATTTTACTATTTTTTTCTTTTAACCTTCACATTGGCTTTATAAGTGATTGATTTACTACCTATATTACGTTTGCTTTCACCAGTGAAATTTTTCCTTTCATAATTTGCTTACTTCTAGTTGTTGCTTTTTTTTTTTTTTTTTCAACTTAAAGAAGTTCCTTTAACACTTCTTATGAGGGCAGTTTAGTGATGATGAACTCCATTAACTTTTGTTTGTCTGGGAAATCCTTCATTTCTCCTTCAGTTCGAAATGAAAACCTTGCTAGTAGACTATTCAAGGTTTTAGGTTTTTTCCCTTTCAGCACTTTGAATATATCATGCCACTCCCTTCTGGCAGCAAAGTTTCTGCTGAAAAACTGCTCTTACCTTTCTGGGTACTTTCCCTTTTATATAACTATTTGCTTTTCTCTGGCTGCTTTTAAGATTTCTCTTTATATGTAATTTTTACTATTTTAATTATATTATATTATATTATATTATATTATATTATATTATATATATTATATATATTATATATATTATATATATTATATGTCATGGTTTATCTTGTTTGGGGCTTCCTTTGCTTCCTGAAACTAGATGTCTGTTTTCTTCCCCAGAGTACGGAAGTTTTCAGCTATTACTTCTTAAAATAAGTTTTCTGCATCTTTCTCTTTCTCTTCTCCTTCTGGGACCCCAATAATGCAAATGTTAGTATGCTTGATGTTGTCACAGAGGTCCCTTAACCTATTTCTTTAACTCTTTTTCTTTTTGCTGCTCATCTTGGGCACTTTACACACTACCCTGTCTTCCAGATTGCTGATCCATTCTGAATCTTCTGATGTTAATTCCCTTTAGTGTATTTTTCATTTCAATTACTGTACTCTTCAACTACTTTTTGTTTTATATTTTCTGTCTCTTTGCTGAAGTTCTCACTAAGTTCATCCAGTCTTCTCTCAAGTCCGTGAGCATCTTTATGATCATTATTTTGAAAGTTTATCAAGTAGATTGCTTATCTGTTTTATTTATCTGTTCTATTTATCAGTTCTTTTACTGAGGTTTTGCCTTGTTCTTTCATTTGGAGCATATTCTTGTCTTCTCATTTTTGTGTTTGTGTATTAGATAGTCCAGCTGTGTCTCTTGGTCCTGAAAGTAATGTCCTGTATAGAAGGCATCTCGCTGGTCACTAGAACCAAGCATTCCAGGGGTGTCCCCTATATAGGATGTATGTGTCCTACTGTTGTATCTGTGCTGGTGGGTGGGGTTAGCCCCCACTGTGGCTGGCTACCAGGCCCAGCTCTGGGTCGTCTGGGGGTGCTATTGGGCAGCAGTCACTTTGGGCAGGAGCGGGTACTGATCCAAGGTGACCTGCTGGATATGGTGGGTGGTATCTGCTTGAAGAGACATCTATCTGCTGGGTTGAGTGTGTTAAGCATCCTCCTGCAGAGGAATGCCAGGGTGGGACAAACAGTGCTAGCAAGGTAGGTGGAGAGTGTCAGATCTTGGTCCCGCAAGCATCTAGCTAACTAATATGTAGGAGTACAAGAAAAATGCACTTGCCAACACTTTCATTCCCAAAGTTCCTACAGATCCATGTCCCTCTGGCACACACTCAAACATTAGTCATTAAGTCTCCCTCATGTATGGCCCAGGAGCTTTTCAAACAACTACCTCTGTCCTGAGCTCCGAGTGACTGATATTGTGTGTGGGCCCTTTCAGTTTCCTGTAGCTCCCTGGCTCTCCTGGAGTTAAGCCCCACTAATTTGCAAAGCCAGACAATATGGGGCCTCATATTTCCAGTGAAGATCCCCAGAGCAGAAGGTGCCTGATGTGAGACTTGAACTTTTCACTCCTCAGGAAGGACCTCCACACCTGTGATATCTTCCTGCTTATGGGTCACTGCAATGGGGTGTTTTGGCTCTTGACCATCTCTGCCCTTCCTACCCTCCTCAATGTGATGTTTTCTTTATATCTTTAGGTGTGGAATAGCTGTTCTGCTAGAGTTCAGGGTTTCAGAGTTAGTTACACTGTATGTAGTTTCAGCCTTAGTGTGTCCATGAGAGGAGGTAAGCTCAGCATCTTCCTACTCAGTCATCTTCCCTCTCCCAAGAGAGGTGTTTTTAAGGGTACGTTTATTTCTTACTTCCTGACATTTTTCTGTGCTTTGGAAAGCAGTCTGTGATAATCCCATCCCTCTCAGTGTTAAAGCAACAATTGTAGTTTACACCTACTCCTATCCTGAGTGAGGCTTGGAGCACCCTAGTTAGAGGTTTATGGAGCTCTCAGACTTTGCTGCAGCTAAATCCTTATTCTTTCTGTCCTTGCAGGTAGCAATGAAGTGATGAGGATGCTGATCTCTCGAAGCCTGCTTCAGGAGTAACACCCAGACTTGATGTTCAGGCATGACATTTAATGTACAACTTGAATGAGCATTGAGTGGTTCATGTGGACTGTTGTGTTCCAGTTGAGTCATGGATTAGATTGGAGGCCTGAGCTCTTTCACCTGGGCCCTTCATCTGTATGTTGGGAGCAGCATCAGCTAAAGGACTGGGACAGAGTCTTGAGCAGAACTGGAGGAGCTGCCCTGACTGGGAGTATCACAAGTAGACATACTACCTTGTTTTCCTAATGCAGAAAGGTGACCAGTAAAGATTCATCACCAAATCAACGTTCTCTCTTGGATCTACATTGTCTTGACTTGTGTGCATTTTGCTGGTTCCCCGAATCCTGCTTCCAGGGGTCTGGATATTTCCATTGAGGGTTTTTCCTGATTATAAAGCAAAGGTGTGGGAGAGGAGAAATGGAGAAAAATGTAGTTTTATCTTTTGCTGTCCTCTGAACCTCAGCTAAACATGCAGAAGGTTTCTGTGGGTTGCATTTTCTTTGTAGTACTGCTGTGAATGTGAATGATGATAAAATAAATATTCAGGCAACCTAACTCCTAAACTGTGATTTAGGGGATAACCATACTTGTAGACTTGTGAACATCAAAGGCTGAGATTATGTGGAACTCTGAATATTTGTTATATTCTTTTTTAGAAGTATATGATCTAGGAATGTTATTCAAGTTTCTATAACCCTTCCTGATAAGTACTTTGAGCATATTTTTTTTTCTGCATTTTTCTTTCCTTTCTTGAAGTTGCTCCTCTTTATAAATATTTTAGTCATTATAAATATTTTAGTCACTACATTGATAAATAAAATCTATCTCCCTCAGTATCATCTCCAGTTCTGTTGAAGTTAATTTTTATTTTTTTTAATTTTTTTTAACGTTTTATTTATTTTTGAGAGAGAGAGAGAGAGACAGAGTATGAGTGGGGGGGGGGGGAGGGTCAGAGAGAGAGGGAGACACAGAATCTAAAGTAGGTTCCAGGCTCTTACCTGTCAGCACAGAGCCCGACACAGGGCTTGAACTCATGAACCACGAGATCATGACCTGAGCCAAAGTCAGATGCTTAACCAACTGAGCCACAGGTGCCCTAAAGTTAGTTTTTATTTTATCCTCTAAGCCTTTACAACAATTTTTAAAAATTTTTTGATATTTAATTAAACATTTAACTAGATTTTGGAATAATAAAAAATCTTAACCAAAGTAGCTTATAAATAATAGGCTCCTTATATTACTAATGGATTTTTAAATTAAGAATTGTTTATGGGTTACCTGAATGGCTCAGTCGGTTGAGTGTCCAACTCTTGATTTTGCTCTGGTCATGATTTCACAGTTTGTGAGATCGAGCCCCATGTTGGGCTCTGAGCTGACAGTGTGGATCCTGCTTGGGATCCTCTCTCTCCCCACTCATTCTGCCCCTTTTGCACTCATGCTCGCATTCTCTCTCTCTCAGAATAAATATTTAAAAAAGAACTGTTTATAATTTATGAAAGTAGATTTAAAGTAATATTTAAATGGAGACTTTTTGGAGAACCCTGTTATAAATTATGATCATTACAAGTGCTCATCATAACAAGTGCCCTCCTTAATCCCCATCACTTATTTAACCCATCCCCCTACCCATATCCCTTCTGGTAACCATCAGTTTGTTCTCTATAGTTAAGAGTATGTTTCTTGGTTTGCTTCTCTCTTTTTTCCCCTATGATCATTTGTTTTGTTTCTTAAATTCCACATATGCATGAAATCGTATGGTATTTGTCTTTCTTGGACTGACTGACTTCACTTAGCATAATACTCTTTAGCTCCATTCATGTTGTTGCAAATGGCAAGAATTCATTCATTTTATGCCTGAGTAGTGCAATTGCTGGGTCATAGGGTAGTTCTATTTTTAACTTTTTGAGGAACCTTCATACTGCACTGGCTGCACTGGTTTTGCATTCCCACCAACAATGTAATAGGGTTCCCCTTTTTCCACATCCACAGCAACACCTATTGTTTCTTGTGTTGGTGATTTTAGCCATTCTGACAGGTGTGAGGTAATATCTCACTGTAGTTTGAATTTGTATTTTCTTCATGATGAGTGACGTTAAGCATCTTTTCATGTGTCTGTGGCTCTCTGTAGGTCTTCTTTGGAAAATTGTCTTTTCGTGTCTTCTGCCCATTTTTTGATTGGATTATTTGTTTCTTGGGTGTTGAGTTTTGTAAGTTCTTTTTGTAATTTGGATACTAACCCTTTATCTGATATGTCATTTACAAATATCTTCTCTCATTCCATAAGTTGCCTTTTAGTTTTGTTGATTGTTTCCTTTGCTATGCAGTAGCTTTTTTATCTTGATGAAGTCCCAATAGTTTATTTTTGCTTTTGTTTCCCTTGCCATAGGAGGTATCTTTAGTAAGAAGTTGCTACGGCCAGTATCAGAGAGGTTACTGCCTGTGTTCTCTTCTAGGATTTTGATAGTTTCCTGTCTCATATTTTGGTCTTTCATCCACTTTATTTTTATATATGGTATAAGAAAGTGGTCCAGTTTCGTTCTTTTGCATGTTGTCCAGTTTTCCTAACACGCTTTGTTGAAGAGACCATCTTTTTTCCATTGGATATTCTTTCCTGCTTTGTCAAAGCTTAATTGACCATATCTTTGTGGATTCATTTCTGGGTTTTCTATTCTGTTTCATTGATCTAAATGTCTATTTGTGGCAGTACCATACTGTCTTGATCACTACAGCTTTGTAATATAACTTGAAGTGTGGAATTGTGATGCCTCCAGCTTTCCTTTTCTTTTGCAAGATTGCTTTGGCTGTTCGGGGTCTTTTGTAGTTTCATACACATTTTAGGATTGCTTGTTCCAACTCTGTGAAAAATGCTGTTGGTATTTTGGTAGGGAATGCATTAAATGTGTAGATTACTTTGGGTAGTATAGACATTTTAACAATATTTGTTCTTCCAATCCATGAGCATGGAATTGTTTTCCATTTCTTTGTGTCATCTTCAATCTCATTCATCAGTGTTTTCATAGTTTTCAGTGTACAGATCTTTTACCTCTTTGGTTAGGTTTATACCTAAGTATCTTATAGTTTTTGGTGCAATTGTAAATGGGATTCTTTCATTTCTCTTTCTTCTGCTTCATTATATATTGGTGTATAGAAATACAACATATTTATGTATTTTTGTTTTGTTTCCTGTGATTTTACTGAATTTGTATATCAGTTCTAGCAATTTTTTGTGAGTCTTTTGCATTTTCAATATAGAGTATCATGTCATCTGCAAATAGTGAAAGTTTGATTTTTTTCCCTGCCAGTTTGGATGCCTTTTATTACTTTTTGTTGTCTGATTGCTGAGGTTAGGACTTCTAATACTATGTTAAATAACAGTGATGAGAGTGGATATCCCTGTTTTGTTCCTGACTGTAGAGGAAAAGCTCTCAGTTTTTTTCATCATTGAAGATGATTTTAGCTATGGGTCTTTCATATATGGCCATCATTATATTGAGGTGTGTTCCCTCCAACTGCACTTTGTTGAGGGTTTTTGTCATCATGAATGGATGTTGTACTTAGTCAAATGCTTTTTCTGCATCTGTTGAGAGGATCATATGGTTCTTATCCTTTCTTTTATTAATGTGGGGTTTCATGTTGATTTATTTGTGAATATTGAACCACCCTTGCAGCCCAGGAATAAATCCCACTTGATTCTGGTGAATGATTCTTTTAATGTACTATTGAATTTGGTTTGCTAGTATTTTATTGAGAAGTCCTAATTTCTAATACTAATTTCTCACCTAATTGGATGACTTTAGGTAAGTCTCTTAATACCCTTGGGACTTTTTTCCCCTAGTAATTAAATGTATTTCTGTTGGTCTAATATTTTTTTTAATTTATTTTTTTTTTAATTTACATCCAAATAGCATATAGTGCAACAATGATTTTAGGAGTAGATTCCTTAATGCCCCTTACCCATTTAGCCCATCCCCCCCCTCCCACTACCCCTCCAGTAACTCTCTGTTTGTTCTCCATATTTAAAAGTCTCTTATATTTTGTCCCCCTCCCTGTTTTTATATTATTTTTGTTTCCCTTCCCTTATGTTCATCTGTTTTGACTCTTAAAGTCCTCATATGAGTGAAGTCATATGATATTTGTCTTTCTCTGACTGACTAATTTTGCTTAGCATAATACCATCCCATTCCATCCAAGGTCTAATGTGTTTTTGATTGCCTCCTACATGCATGAACTTTTCAGAACAATGGGAAGGATGCATGGATAAAACAGCTGCATCTCCTGAGTCTGACAGGTTGAAACACTACCTTACATTGTAATGTATACAAGGATAGAAATGTATCCAAAGCAAAAAGTCTGTTTTGTCATTCACTCTGGACTGAATGTTGGCTTCACCCTAAACCTCATATGTTAAAGCCCTAATCCCCAATGTGATGGTATGTCTACTAAACATCACCCCACATCCAGTTTGTGATCAAGTCTTTTGTAGGTGGAGCCTTTGGGAGGTTATTAGGTCATGAGCACCCTTATGGGAAGAGACATGAGAGAGATTATCTCAGACTCCACCTTTTGAAGGCATGGCAAGAAGGTAGGCATCTGCAAAACAGGAAATGGGTCCTCACCAGACACTGAATCAGCAGCAAGTTGATCTTGGGGACTTCCCAGCCTCCAGGACTACGAGAAATAAATGTTTGTCTTTTATTTTATTTTATTTTATTTTACTTTATTTTATTTTATTTTATTTTATTTTATTTATTTTATTTTTAATGTTCATTTATTTTTGAGAGAGAGACAGAGTGTGAGTGGGGAAGGGGCAGAGAGAGAGAGGGAGACACAAAATCTGAAACAAGCTCTAGGCTCTGAGCTGTCAAAACAGAGTCTGACATGGGGCTCAAACTTGGGAACAGTGAGACCAATATCTGACATGAAGTTGGACGCCTAACTGACTGAGCCACTTAGACGCCCCGGTATTTGTTACAGCTGACCAAGATGACTAGGGCAGTCATTCATACAATTTGCAAATATTGAACCACACTTGTGGCCCAGGGATAAATCCCACCTGATCCTGTTGAATGATTCTAGTTTTTTATCCATTTCCACACGTTATGTCTTTTTATTGGAGCATTTAGTACATTTACATTCGGATAGATATGTATTTAGTACCATTTTATTGCTTGTTTGGTCATTGTTTCTTGTCTTTGTCACTTGTGGTCTTTCCTTTCCATTCAAAGAGTCCCCTTTAATATTTGTTGCAGGGCTGGTTTAGTGGTCATGAACTCATTTAGTTTTTTTGTTTTTTTGTTTTTTTTTGTCTGGGAAACTCTTTATCTCTCCTTCTATTCTGAATAATAGCCTTGCTGGATAGAGTATTCTTGGCTGCAGATTTTTCCCATTCAACACTTTGAATATATCATGCCCCTCCCTTCTTGCCTGCCAGGTTTCTGCTGAGAAATTTGTAGCTAGCCTTATAGGTTTTCCCTCATAAGCTAAGGATTACTTTTCTTTTGCTGCTTTTAAGACTTTTTTTCTTCATCATCACTATCTTTTGTATATTTAATTACAATATGTCTTGGTGTTGGCCTGCTTTTGTTGATTTTGATGGGCGTCCTCTGTTCCTGGATCTGGATGTCTTTTTTCCCCCCAGATTTGGGAAGTTATCAGCTATTATTTCTTCAAATAAATTTTCTTCCCCCTTTTCTCTCTCTTCTTCTTTTGGGACTCCTATAATACAAATGTTATTACATTTGACTGTGTTCCCTAAGTCTATTCTCATGTTCCATACTTCTTCTTTCTCTCTTTTGTTCAGCTTCATTATTTTCCATTATTCTGTCTTCCATATCACTAACTCATTCCTCTGCTTCTTCTAGTCTTATGTTCATTGAATCAAGCCTGTTTCTGGTCTCAGTTATGGCATTTTTTTTTTTTTTGACTGATTCTTTTTTTAATCTCTTTTATCTCTGTTGTAGGGGTCTCCCTGAAGTCCTCCATTTTTTATCTCAAGTCCAGTGAGTATCCTTATGATTGTTGCTTTAAATTCCCCACCAGGTATGTTACTTATATCTATTTTGCTTAGATCTCTGGCCATGACCTTGTCTTGTTCTTTCATTTGTGATGAATTCCTCCACCTTAGCATTTTGTCTAAGTCTCTGTCTTCTTTTTTGTGTTAGAAAAGCCTGTTATGTTTCTCACTGCTGAGAGTAATGGCTTTATGAAGAAGAGCTCCCATAGTATCCAGGGCCTGGCTCTTCTAGGAGGGTGTCTGGTTTGTGCTGTGTGTGCTCTGCTGTTGTGTTTTGGTTACTCTCTCCTTCAGGCCAGTCATCTGCAGAGACTCTTCTTGCCTGCAGTGGGCAGTGTTTGATCCTTGGCCAGAGTGGTAAATCTTAACTAGATATGCTCTAGTCTGCTTGATAAATGAGACCTGATGCTACTTCAACTAGAACTGGTGCCCTGCAGAACTCTCTGGTCAGGAGACATGGGGTGGACATGTGGCAAGTTTAACAGAGTGGGGCAGTCCTGCCAGACCACATGGCGTGGGACTTGGTGTAAGCAGGTTAGGCAACCACTGTGAGCACTGGCTTGCTCCCCGCAAGTGGCTCTGTTTTGATGCTGAAAGGTGGGGGAGGGAAATGACACCAGCCAGCTCCTTTGTCCCCAGAAAGGCATCTCTGCAAAAGCTTCCTTTCAGGGAAGCACTCCACAAAGAAAGAATAATCTCCCCTCTGTATAACCCATGCATTTTTCAGATTGCTTTTTCCATACTGTCCACCTGTGGTTGTTTGACTGCCAGGAACAGCAAGTGCTCTCAGGGCTCTATCCCAGCAAAGCCTACTGACTTTTAAAACTCCAGGCTTAAAACACAAAACAAAACAAAACAAAACAAAAACAAAACAAAACTCTAGGCTTTAGGGATGTGGTATGGGCAGGCCCTGCACTGGTCTTTTGGGGAAGGGTCTTGTAGTGCTGGGATTCAAGCAGGTTTTACTGAGAAGAGCAATGGCACCAGAGCACAGTGGTGTGTGACTTGGAGTAAGCAGGCTAGGGCTTACTAGCCAGTGTCAGGGCTGAATTGCCCCCCACAGGTGGGTAGGCATTCAGGCTGAGGGACATTGGAGGGGCAATTTTCCCCAGAGAGGCATCTCTGTGAACACTACCCCTCTGGGATGCACTCCAAGAAAAGCGAATAATCTCCCCCATGTGTGACCCAGGTGTTCTTCAGATCTCTGTTTCCACACTGTCTCTGGGTTGTTTGCCTACCTTCTCTCCAGGAGGAGGGCAGTACCCACAGGTCTCTATCCTAGCCAAGTCCACTGACCTTTAAAACTCCAGTCTTTAAGCCCCACTGGTTGCAAGAACTTAAAAATCAGCTTCTCTCATTTTCCCAGCCAGTGCCTTTCGGAAATGTTCTTGTGCATTCCCCTTTGTGCTCCTCTCTCTCTTGCCTTTCTCTTCCCCCACAGCTCCCTCCCCTTTGCAGCACCCATGATCCATTTCTCCTCCAAACCATCTCTCTGCAGTTCCTACCTTCTTTGATGTGGCCTCTTCTCTCCCTGTAGTTGTGGTGTTTATTCTGTCAGTCTTTAGGTTGATTTCTGGGGTATTTAGAATAATTTGGTAGTTGCCTAGCTGTTTTCATGAGATGAGGTGAGCCTAGAGTCCTCCTACTCCACTGCCATTTTCTCAAATTCCTAAAGGCCTTTTTAACAGCTGTAGTGCAAGGTAACGATAGGTCTATAGTAGAGAGAGAGAGTGATCTAGCAAAAGTGATAAGTAGGAAGGGATTCATAAAGAAGGTAGGAATTCAAATTAAAGTTTTATGAAAATGCATAATATTTAAAGAGAACCAAGAAAGTCAGTTTCAGACAGGAAAGAACCCGGAGCAGAAAAAGTGAAGAATTTGTGTGGGAGCTGTTTGCACCTTTCTTTTGTTGTGCTTTGGCCTTGGTATGGGACAGAAAGAAAATGTAAGTTGAATCTGGATGGAGAGTTATAAAAACCAAAGGGTTTGTTTTATTTTATAAGTAGTGGAGAGGCACAGAATGTTTTTAGTGAAGATATGATGAGATAATTCGTTGATGAGAACATTCTGGAATGCATATGAAAGATGAGTAGGAGTGGGGAAAGACAAAGAAGATAAGGCATACCCAATCCATAGGTTCTGGAAGTAGTCAGGTATGAGGCAATTTGAGCCTGAACTTGGAAGGTAAAGAAAAGAGGAGATGTGAGAAGATATGGACTCATGCTTAGAATGTTGCTGTGGAGCATGGAACATGAATATCTCCCTAGTAATTGGGCTGCTTTCTGGCATTCAGTTCTGAGAGACTTCTGTTCAGACTTGAAGCAAAAATAGGTGTTATATTGATATCTGTTTGTTCCCTTCATAAGAGGTTGATGAAATGCTACTTATTACAAATGCAATGCACACTGTCACCCTCAGTTATTATTCAGAGTTCAGTTTACCAGCAGCCTAGTAAGGGATTTGACCCCTGCAGCAAGGACATAGGGAAAGTCAAGCTAATCTCCGTCACTGTTCATTTGGCTGTTCCATAAATAAAACCAAAAGGAGCAGAATAGACATGCCTTAAGGAAAACCTCTGTGCCAAGTGCTATATTAGGTGCAGCATATGTACAGATAAACACAACTTAACTTGGATGGAGTTTATGGGCCCAGAAAGCTAACAACTAGAAAATATAATTTCAGTGTGTGATAGCTACAACAAAGACATTCACAAAGTGCTTTGGGACACAAATAGTCCTGTGATCATAACATGATGACCTCAGTCAAAACTGGGTTTTCAAGTTGTCTGAACTTTTCAATATCTTTTTAAACTATCTCGCATTATAGTACTCTTAGAGTTGAAGGGAAAATCTAATTGCTCTGATTATATATATATTTAAACAGAAGAATGTTAAGATCACCTATTAAAATTTTATCCTTTGTAGATTCAGTAAATTAGAAATGCCTTATTTACTTATTTGCTTTAGTGCTTATGTGGTTATACTTTTATTTTAAAAACACTAGGACCCAGAAATTATACTACTAGGTATTCACCCGAAGGATACAAAAATACTGATTCAAAGGGGCACATGCATCCCGATGCTTATAGCAGCATTATTAACAATAGCCAAACTATGGAAAGAGCCCAAATGTGTATTGACTGATGAATGGATAAAAATGTGAGATAGATAGATAGATAGATAGATAGATAGATATAGATAGATCGATCTCCACAATGGAATATTACTCGGTATCAAAGAGAATGAAATCTTGCCATTTGCAATGCCATGGATGGAGCTATAGTGTATTATGCTAAGTCAATCAGAGAAAGACAAATACCATATGATTTCATTCATGTGTGGAATTTAAAAACAAAACAGATGAACATGTGGAAAGGGGGAAAAAAGAGAGGGAAGCAAACCATAAGAGACTCTTAACTATAGAGAACAAACTGGGGGTTGATGTAGGGGGAGAGGGGCTAAATGGGTGATGGGCATTAAGAAGGGCACTTGCTGTGATGAGAACTGGGTTTTATGTGTAAATGATGAGTCACTAAATTCTACACCTGAAATCAACTCTACCACATATGTTAACTAACTAGAATTTAAATAAAAACTTGAAAAAAAGAAAACTAAATGCCAAACAAAACTAAACAAAAACAAAAAACTACTAGGTCTCCTCCATAGATCTCCTCCAAAGCACTTTCCTATCAATTGTCTCACATCTCTCTTGATTTTCACAAGGGGCTCCCTGCATGAATAGGTACTTGAGATACCTTTTGTGTTAAATTGATCTGAATTGACTTGAGTAACAACCCTGCTGAAAACAGCAACTACCAGTGTTGCTATTCAGTTAAGAGACTGGGCTCTGAATTCAGGCCCCCTGGTTTGATTGCCAGCTTTGCTCACTAACCATGTGACTTTAAGACAAAACACTGAACACTCTGTCCCTGTTTCCTTATGTGTAAATTAGAGATAATAAAGGCTCCTGCTTTGTAGAACAGTTGGTGAATCAAGTGAAAAAATCCATATAAAGAGTACATTAAGCAATCTCAAATATTAGTAGATACTATCAACCTTATTTTATAGATGAGCATAGTGAACTGTAAGGAGATTAAGTGTCTTGCTTAAACTTACACAGGTGGCAGGCTGAAGTTTTAAGACACATCTTTTCCAAGAACCTTTAAAAAGTTAGAATCATGACTAGTATTCAGTTAGTACTGAATACCAGATATTTCTGGTCTCTCTTCCAGGTAGGTAAGTGGCAGGTTTGCATTTCTCTTTTGCCAGCTTTACAGAAACATGTAAGCACATAAACAGATTTCTAAGGTTTCTCCCAGGATCTTACAAGGGACACAGAGCTTAAGCTTCCTTAGCATCACAGTAAATTCCTATCATCCATCGTCTTTGCTTTATGTGAACGTTTCCATATATATTCTTCTACCCAAAATTTATTTTTTCTTTGGCACTCAAGCTCTTATCCCTGGGAATTACAATCAGCCAAACACCATGTGAATGAATGCTCTCCATGTGAGTGTGGAAGGGTGAGGAGTGCCTGCCATGGTGGCGTGATAAATGCACTGGAACAGCACAGGTCCCTGCATCCCCACTCCAACAATTCCCGATTAGTGACTCACACTATTCTGGCCTTTATACAGAAAATCTGTAAGTATCATCTGTCTCCCCTTTTTCTTTAAACTAGTCTGTGGGCTTAATGGGCCATAAGATTTTTCCACCAGACTTTCAAGTTGTCAGAAATATATCTGATTCATTTCTTTATTCTTGTGTTTTCCTTGCATATAGTAGGAGCTATATAGTAGGAGCCTGACGTTTACTGAGCAGATAAAGAATGGAAAAAAAGCCATCACCACCAATGTAATACTCATTGTAGCAGCTGGCAAATATTATGAAGTATTTGCTAGCAATCAAAAGTCAGCTAACTAGATACACAAGAACTTGGATGTAGCTCTAGGGAAGTTTTGTGAGTGGAAAGGCAAACTCAGAAGGTTGTGTACTGTGTGATCCCATTCATACAGCATTCTTGAAATAATGCCATTATAGAAGTGAAAAGAAAGATAGTAGTTGCCAAGGGTTCCATTAGGGGAAGAGAAAGAGGGTCTACAAAGTGTAGTATGCTGGGGGCGGGGGTGGGCTTGTAGTGAAGGAGCAGCTCTCTATGGTGATTGTGGTGGTGGCCATAGGTTGATTTGCAACCCTCTTGGAAGCTTCCAAGGTGTAATCTGAAACCAGCCTTTTGCAGAGGGCAGAGATCTATCAGAGAAAGAGGCAGATCACTCTAGGTTGGTAGGTTGCAGTTTTAATAAACAAGAGGAACTTCTATATGAGGTTTGTCTTGGGCAGCAGCAAGACGTGTGGATCTCTGCACTGGCCTGTTAAATCTTAAGAACCTCTGAGTGCCCAGGTCTAGCTGTAGAGTCAATCGGCAGTCAGGTCTTTTTGACCAGGTTCCCCAACACTGCACAAAGCCACGGATGTGATACAATTACATACAACTGTACACACAGACACATACAAGTGAGTATGAACATAACTGGTGAAATCTGAATAAGCCTTGTGGACTGCACCGATGTCAATCTCCTGGTATTTATATTGTATGCTATGCAAGAAGCTACTGTTGGGAGGGCGGGTTAAGTGTGACTGGGACCTCCTTACACATTTTTTACAACTTCTTGTGAATCTATAACTACTTCAAAATAAAAAAAAAATAGGTCAACTAGCTGATGAGAGACCCTGCTTTGCAGACTTAGCCCTCCTTATCCCCTGCTATTGGTGGCAGCCTCTACACCCTACAGTACAGTTCACTGAACTTGCTTAGGTGAGGGTGCAGGCGACAGAGGATTTGACCCAAAGGAAAGTGGGAAGACTTGGTGAACAGGGCAGTGGTGGGCCAGGTGGTTTGGACTGGGTTTTAATTTTCAAGCCAGGGGGTCTGTGCCTGCAATTCAGGCTCCTGAGAGCAAGGTTCAGGAACCCCCTGCACTTTCATAGCATTCCTTGGTGGAGATCAAGACCCTTAAAGACCCACAGCTCTGAGCAGATTAGTGTTATCCTTCCCCATTCCCCTGCTAAGCAATATTAAATTATATAGGGTCCTGTATGCCAAGGAGTTGGATTTTATTCTGTGGTAATAGAGAGCACAGATGGATTTTAACAGGGAGAGGAACTTAAAAGATTTACTTTTCAGAAAGCTTATTTGATAGAGGTAGAAGACATGTATTAAAGTTGGACAACAAGTTTGATGGTTGTAACTAGCAGGAGAGCAATGAGGGAGGCATGCACTGTGGCCACAGAAGCAGAGAAAATGTACAAGCACCCATTAAGGTAAACTGAAAAGACTTGGTCACAAACTGGATGTGGGGTGTTGCTGAAGAAGGAGTAGGGATGATTCCCAGGCTGGAAGAAATGGGAAAATTGAGGAAATGAGAAAACAGTAGAAAAAAAAGAAGGTTTGGGGATAAGAATAATAAACTAAATATTTTGCAGTCTGATACGGTGCTCACTATGAGACCTCCATGTGAGCTGTAGAATAGACTGGTGGGCAAATGGTTGTAGCCTTCATGAGAGAGATTTGAGCTGGAGATGCTGAAGCTTGCTTGCCCACACACTGAGTCAGACTGTCCAGTTCTTTTCAATAGTGCTGTACACTATGACTTCCACTAAAACTTCCAATCAGCTGTCATTTCTCCTGAATGTATTTGCAGTCTTCTAGGGTTTAAAAAACTGTTGTCTTTACCCTCTTTCTACAGATGTTCCACTATTTCGAGTTCGTTGGTGCTTTGCCAACTTGCTTTACTCATGAAATAAAGAATTTTCTGCATATATAAGCCCTTAGATATTTTCTTGAACAGTGTATTTAATATGATGCTACAACCAGAATTTACAATCAGGAAAGTGCTAAAGACTTGCTATATTCAACACCAGCATTTGTTGCACGATTGGTGGGAGAACAGACTAAAGCAATGCCATGGACTGAACTAGTTTACTAAAAGGTTATTGTATGAATGACTGCCCTAGTCACCTTGATCGGCTCTAACAAATACAATAGGTTGAGTGGTTTAAAAACAAACGTTTATTTCTCATAGTTCTGGAGCCTGGGAAATCCAAAATCAACTTGCTGCTGATTCAGTATCTGGTGAGGACCCAATTCCTGTTTTGCAGATGGCTACCTTCTTGCTTTGACTTCAAATGGTGGAGACAGAGATCATCTCTCTCATGTCTCTTTTTATAAGGGTGCTGCTCTCATTCATCATGTCTCCAGCCTCATGACCTAATAACCTCCCAAAGGCTCCACTTACAAAAGACTTGATCACAAACTGTATAGTAGACATACCATTACACTGGGGATCAGGGCTTTAACATATGAGTTTTAGGGTAAAGCAAACATTCAGTCCAGAGCAAATGACAAAAGAGACTTTTTACTTTGGATATATTTCTATCATTCTATACATCACAACGTAATGTAGTGTTTCAACCTGCCAGACTCAGGAGATCCATCTATGTTTTATCCATGTGTCCTTCCCATTGTCCTGAAAAGTTCATGCATATAGGAGGCAACCAAAAATATATTAGAACAACAGAAATACATTTAATTACTAGGGAAAAAAAACCCGAAGGATGTTAAGAGACTTACCTAAAGTCATCCAATTAGGTGAGAAATTAGTATTAGAAATTAGGATTTCTCAATAAAATACTAGCACATCAAATCCAAGAGTACATTAAAAGAATAATTCACCAGAATCAAGTGGGATTTATTCCTGGGATGCAAGGTGGTTTAATATTGACAAATCAATCAACATGATACGCCACACATTAATAAAAGAAAGAATAAGAACCATATGATCCTCTCAATAGATGCAGAAAAAGCATTTGACAAAGTACAACATCCATTCTGATAAAAACCTTCAACAAAGTAGGGATAGAGGAAACATACCTCAACATAATAATGGCTATATATAAAAGGCTCAGCTAATATCATCCTCAATGATGATAAAAACTGAGAGCTTTTCCCCTACAGTCAAGAACAAGACAGGGATGTCCACTCTCACCACTGTTATTTAACACAGTACTAGAAGTCCTAGCCTCAGCAATTAAACAACAAAAAGAAATAAAAGGCATCCAGATGAATCCAACATGAGAAGTAGGGGGACCCAAAGTTCCCTCATCCCTCAAACACAGCAGTATTGAGGCCAGAAGTCTTGGAATTCTAAAAGTCTGAGCTGCAGAGTGACAGAGATGTCTTCAGGGGACCACGAGGAAAACCTGGTAGGTCATAGGTGCATGATTGTGAACTGGGAGAGATAAAATGGGTGACATAGGCATGGAGGGGAAGGATCCCCTTCTGCAGAGAGACAAAAGAGAAAGAAGCTGTGAAAGTGTAGGATTGTATTTGGACAAGAGAATAATCACAGGCTCGAGATTGGAAAAAACAGAGGAAAATCCAATTTCTAACTGCAGGGTTTTCTCCAGACTGGAGACAGCTGCCCTGTTCGTGCACCTGGTGAGGTGGGGAGCCAGCCCTGGGTTCAGTAACTAGTTCAGAGGCTAGTCCTCAGTGGGAGAAAGCAATCCCCTTCCTTCAGTACTGTGGGAAAACAGTTCAAGGGACAAAGGACCCTGCCTGTGCCAACCAGCCAGAGACCCTTTATGGGCAGGGTGGAGCGGCACTTCCCCAGAACTGGGGTGCACAGTAGTGGGATCCTCTAAGACTTTGAGGCTTCAATCCAAGTGAGCACCAGGGAGGCTCCAGAGTTGGCGGAGCAGGACAAACTGCCTTGTTCATGCCTCTGGGGCACTGTGAAGAGGCCCTTCATCGGTGGGGTAGAGTAGCACTTCCCCAGAACTGGGGCATACAGAACGGGATCCTTTAAGACATTGGAGTTTAAATTCCAGACAGGCCCCCAGGGAGATGTGGGAGACTTTGGAGAAAAAAAAACCAAACAAACAAAAATGGCCCTTTCACACCCTCACAGCAATGTGAGAATGTACTGAACAGAGTGATTTGGGACACCCGGTCCAAAGAGGAGAGACTGGGGTGTCGCCATTTTTCTCCCCATCACCAACAAGGCGGGGCTTCAGGGAGTGGACAGCAGGCCCACAATGGAGGTTGGGATTGGCCTACACCAAACCAGGCCCCTCAGCACCTGGTAACTGTGAATCTACCAGAGAGAGATTGATGCTGACCAACCAGACAGCCCCTCCTCCAGACCAGCTCTGCCACCAGTTCCAAGGCACCCAGCAGTTTTTCACTTTCTGATTTAATTCTTGGACAAATATATACATTTCTTACTTCCTTTTCTCGTTCTTTTTCTTCCCTTCTCTAGTCTGATTATTCTGGTTGTTGGTTTCTTTAAGCAGACATATTTAATCTATTCTCTTTTCTATATCTCCTCCTTTATTTTCCTCTCTCTCTGGATTAAGCCAATAGTTTCCCTGCCTGATAAATTTTCTTTTCTTTTTCCCCACCCATGTCATTTCTCTTTTTTTATGGGATAAGGCTCTTCCACCACCACCACCACCACCCCTTAATTTTTTTTTCCCAGGGTTACTTCAATGAGCAAATCAAAGCACACCTGTTGGAGGGTCCAAAACATCACTACGGGTAGGGAGATAAAGCAACCAGAGTCACAACAACAGAGAGCACATAACACACTCCAAAAAAAACACCTGAAGAGCCAGGCCCTGGTCAGTGTATGACCTCTCTTTAATATACTAGTGCTCACAGGTGAAGGACACATAAGGGACAAAAAAAAAAAAAAAGAAAAAAAAAACCAGCCAAAATGATGGAACAGAAGAATTCTCCTTCAAAGAAATTCTAGGAAGAAGTGACAGCTAAAGAATTGCTCAAAACAGATACAAACAATATATATAATCAAGAATTTTGAATAATAGGCATAAGATTAATCACTGGGCTTGAAAAAGGCATAGAAGACAGCAGACAATCTATTGTTGCAGAGATCAAGGAACTAAAAAATGGTAATGACAAATTAAGAAATGCTTTAAATGGGGTGCAAAATAAACTAGATGCAGTGACAATGAGGATTCAAGAGGCAGAGGGGAGAATAAGTAAAATAGAAGATAAAATTATGGAAAGAGATGAAGCTGAGAAAAAGAGAAATAAAAAAAATCTAGACCACTGAGGGCAGAATTAGAGAACTAAGTGATTCAATGAAACATAGTAATATCCATCTCATAGGAGTTCCAGAAGAAGAGAAAGAAAGGGGCAGAAGTTTACTTGACAAATCATAGATCTGGGGAAGGAAATAGACATTGAAATCCAGGAGGCACCGAGAACTCCCTTCAGATGTAACAGGAATCGACCTTCTCCATGACATATCATAGTAAAACTGGAAAAATGCAAAGATACAGAGAGAATTCTGAAAGAAGCTAGGGACAAACAGGCCTTAACCTACAAGGGTAGACACATGAGGGTAGTAGCAGACCTATCCACTGAAACTTGGCAGGCCAGAAGGGAGTGGCAGGAAATACTCAATGTATTGAACAGGAAAAATATGCAGCCAATAATCTTTTATCCAGAAAGCCTGTCATTCAGAATACTAGGAGAGAGAAAGCTTTTCCCAAACAAAAACTGAAGGAATTCATCACCACTAAACCAGCCCTACAAGAAATCCTAAGGGGGGACTCTGTGAGTGGAATGTTGCAAAGACTACTAATGTTGCAGAGACATCACCACAAGCATGAAACCTACAAATAACACAATGACACTAAATCCATATCTTTCAGTAATAATGCTGAATGTAAATAGACTAAATGGTCCAATCAAAGACACAGTGTAACAGGATTCTTGCACACAGAGTTATGACACCAAAGCTTTTCTTTCTAGGGAGCCACTTCATTTTTGCTGGCACTGTTCAGTTGGGTTTGTTCCCAAAGAACTGAGCCCCAAACAGCACGTAGCGTAGTTTTTTAAAATATATACTTTGTACTTCCTGTCTCCCATATATGGTAACAGACAAACATGTAGTCTGATAAAGTGGTCTCATGTTACAAGGTCATGAGAGACGTTGTCATGTATGCATATAGTCAGGTTGCTTTGAGCGTTTTTTTTTTCTTTCCTCAGGGAGGGGACCCTACCACAATAGGGTATCAGAATGGATAAAAAAAAAAAAGACAAGATCCATCTATATGCTGTCTACAAGAGACCCATTTTAGACCTAAGGACACCTTCAGATTGAAAGTGAAGGGATAGAGAGTCATCTATAATGCAAATGGAAGTCAAAAGAAAGCTGGAATAGCCATACTTATATCAGACAAGCTATATTTTAAACTATAATTATGGGGTCTGTCCATCAAGAAGAGCTAACAATTATAAATGTTTGTGCCCCCAATTTAAACACCCAAATATATAAAACAATCACAAACATAAGCAATCTTATTGGTAAGAATGTGGTAATTGCAGGGGACTTTAATACTCCACTTACAACAATGGACAGATCATCTAGACAGAAAATCAGTAAAGAAATACTGGTCCTGAATGATACACTGGACCAGATGGACTTGACAGATATATTTAGAATTCTACATCCTAAAGCAGCAGAATATAATTTCTTCTCAAATGCACATGGAACATTCTCCAAGATAGATCACATACTGGGTCATAAAACAGCTGTCAATAACTATAAAAGAATTGAGATAATACCATCCACACTTTCGGATCAAAATGCTATGAAAGTTGAAATCAACCACAGGAAAAAGTCTGGAAAACCTCCAAATGCATGGAGGTTAAAGAACATCTGACTAAAGAATGATGGATCAACCAGGCAATTAGAGAAGAAATTTAAAAATATATGGAAACAAATGAAAATGAAAACACAACAACCCAAAACCTTTGGGATGCAGCAAAGGCAGTCCTAAGAGGAAAATACATTGCAATCCAGGCCTATATCAAGAAATAAGAAAAATTCCAAATACAAAATCTAAAAGCATACCTAAAAGAACTGGAAGCATAACAGCAAAGATACCCCAAACCCAGCAGAAAAAGAGAAGTAATAAAGATCAGAGCAGAAATAAACAATATAGAACCCCCCCCCCCAAAAAAAACCCAAAAGCCCTAAAGTACAACAGATCAATGAAACTAGGAGTTGGTTTTTTTGAAAAAATAAACAAAATTGATAAACCTCTAGCTAGGCTTCTCAAAAAGAAAAGAGAGAGAACCCAAATAGATAAAATCACAAATGAAAATGGATTTATTACAACCAACCCCTCAGAAATACAAGGAATTATCAGGGAATAATATGAAAAATTATATGCCAACAAACTGGACAATGTGGAAGAAATGGACAAATTCCTAAACACCCACATACTACTGAAACTCAAACAAGAAGAAATAGAAAAGTTTAACAGAACACATAACTAGTGAAGAAATTGAATCAGTTATCAAAAATCTCCCAACAAATAAGAGTCCAGGACCAGATGGTTTCCCTGGGGAATACTTCCAGACATTTAAAACAGAGACAATACCTATCCTTCTCAAGCTGTTCCAAAAAAAATAGAAATGGAAGGAAAACTTCCAGATTCATTCTATGAAGCCAGCATTACCTTGATTCCCAAATCAGACAGAGACCCATCAAAAAAAGAGAACTACAGGCCAATATTCCTGATGAATATGGATGCAAAAATTCTCAACTAGATACTAGCAAATCAAATTCAAAAGCATATAAAAAGAATTATTCACTATGATCAAATGGGATTCATTCCTTGACTGCAGGACTGGTTCAATATTTGCAAATCAGTCAATGTGATACTACACATTAATAAAAGAAAAAATAAGGACCATATGATCATGTCAATCGATGCAGAAAAAGTGTTTGACAAAATAGAACACACTTTCTTAATAAAAACCCTCAAGAAAGTCAGGATGGAAGGAACATACCTAAACATCATAAAAGCCATATATGAAAAGCCCACAGCAAATATCATCCTCAATGTGGAAAAACAGAGAGCATTCCCCGAGATCAGGAACACGACAGAGATGTCCACTCTCACCTCTGTTGTTTAACTTAGTGTTGGAAGTTCTAGCATCAGCAATCAGACAACAAAATGAAATAAAGGCATCAAAAGTGGCAAAGAAGAAGTCAAACTTTCACTTTTCACAGACAACATGATACTCTACGTGGAAAACCTGTAAGACTTTACCAAAAGTCTGCTGGATCTGATACATGAATTCAGCAAAGTCACAGGATAGAAAATCATGCACAGAAATCAGTTGAATTTCTACACACCAATAATGAATTAACATAAAGAGGAATCAAGAGATTGATCCCATTTAAAATTGCATCAAGAAACATAAAGTATTTAGGAATAAACCTAACCAAAGATGTAAAAGATCTGTATGTTGAAAACTATAGAAAGCTTATGAAGGAAATTGAAGAAGACATAAAGAAATGGAAAAACATTCCATGCTCATGGATTGGAAGAATAAATATTGTCAAAATGTCAATACTACCCAAAGATATCTACACATTCAATGCAATCCCAATCAAAATTGCACCAGCATTCTTCTCAAAGCTAGAACAAGCAATCCTAAAATTCGTATGGAACCACAAAAGGCCCCGAATAGCCAAAGTAATTTTGAAGAAGACCAAAGCAGGAGGCATCACAATGCCAGACTTCAGCCTCTACTACAAAGCTATAATCATCAAGACAGCATGGTATTGGCACAAAAACAGACACAGAGACCAATGGAATAGAATAGAAACCCCAGAACTAGACCCACAAACGTATGGCCAACTAATCTTTGACAAAGCAGGAAAGAATATGCACTGGAAAAAAGACAGTCTCCTTAACAAATGGTGCTGGGAGAACTGGACAGCAACATGCAGAAGAATGAAACTAGACCACTTTCTTACACCATTCATAAAAGCAAACTCAAATGGATAAAGGACCTGAATGTGAGACAGGAAACCATCAAAACTGTAGAGGAGAAAGCAGGAAAACCTCTCTGACCTCAGCCGCAGCAATTTCTTACTTGACACATCCCCAGAGGCAAGGGAATTAAAAGCAAAAATGAACTATTGGGACCTCATGAAGATAAAAAGCTTCTGCACTGCAAAGGAAACAATCAACAAAACTAAAAGGCAACCAATGGAATGGGAAAAGATATTTGCAAATGACATATCGGACAAAGGGCTAGTATCCAAAATCTATAAAGAATTCACCAAACTCCACAGCTGATAAACAAATAATCCAGTGAAGAAATGGGCAGAAACATGAATAGACACTTCTCTAAAGAAGACATCCAGATGGCCAACAGGCACATGAAAAGATGCTCAATGTCACTCCTCATCAAGGAAATACAAATCAAAACCACACTCAGATACCACCCCATGCTAGTCATAGTGGCTAAAATGAACAAATCAGGAGACTATAGATGTTGGTGAGGATGTGGAGAAACGGGAACCCTCTTGCACTGTTGGTGGGAATCCAAACTGGTGCAGCCGCTCTGGAAAACAGTGTGGAGGTTCCTCAAAAAATTAAAAACTAGTTTACCCTATGACCCAGCAATAGCACTGCTAGGAATTTTCCCACGGGATATAGGAGTGCTGATGCATAGGGGCACTTGTACCCCAATGTTTATAGCAGCACTCTCAACAATAGCCAAATTGTGGAAAGAGCCTAAATGTCCATCAACTGACGAATGGATAAAGAAGATGTGGTTTATATATACAATGGAATACTACTTGGCAATGAGGAAGAATGAAATCCTGCCATTTGCAGCGATGTGGATGGAATTGGAGGGTAGTATGCTAAGTGAAATAAGTGCGTCAGAGAAAGACAGATATTATATGTTTTCACTCATATATGGATCTTGATAAACTTAACAGAAGACTATGTGGGAGAGGAGGGGGAAAAAGTTACAAGCAGAGAGGGAGAGAGGCAAACCATAAGAGTCTCTTAAATACAGAAAACAAACTGAGACTTTATAGTGGCTGGGGGAGAGGGGAAAGTGGGTGATGTGCATGGAGGAGGGCACTTGTTGGGATGAGCACTGGGTGTTGTATGGAAACCAATTTGACAATAGATTATATTAAAAAAAAAAACATTGGCCTTAAATGACACATTAGACCTGATGGACTTAAGACATTTACAGAACATTGCATTGAAAAATAATATAATACACCTTCTTCTCAAGTGCACATGAAATTCCTCCAGAATAGATCACATGTTAAGCCATAAAACAAGTCTTAATAAATTTCAGAAGATTGAAATAATATCTAGCACATTTCTCACCACAGTGCTATGATACTAGAAATAAATTATAAAAGGGAAATGGAAAAATCACAAATATGTGGAGATTAGACAACATGGTACTGAACAACCAATGGGTCAAGTAAGAAATCAAAAAAGAAATTTAAAAAAATCCTTCAGAGAGATTAAAATGGAAATACAACATCATAACTTATGGAACACAGCAAAAGGATTCCCCAGAGGGAAAATTCATAGTATTAAATGCCTACATCAAGACACAAGAAAGATTTCTAATAAGCAACCTAACTTATACCTCAAGGAACTTTAAAATTAAGAACAAATAAAGCCCCAAATTAGTAGAAGGAGAGAAATATCAAATATCAGAACAAATTAATGATAATGATAATAATAATAGAGAATAAAAATAGAAAAGATGAATGAAACTAAAAACTGGTTCTTTGAAAAGATCAACAAAATTGAGAAATATTTAGTCAAGAAAAATAAGATTGGTCAAGAAAAATAAGAGACAGGGCAAAAATAAAATCAGAAATAAAGGAGAAATTATAATTGATAACATAGAAATGCAAAGGATCATAAGAGACTACTACAAACAATTATATGCCCCAAAATTGGACAATATAAAAAAAAATAGATAAATCCCTAGAAACACACAATATTCCAAGTCTGAATAATGAAGAAATAGAAAATATGAATAGATCAATTACTAGTAATAATATTAAATCAATAATAAAAAAACTTACAACAAACAAAAGTCCAGGAAAGATAACTTTACTGGTGAATTCTACCAAATAGTCAAAGACTTCATAGCTATTCTCAAACTATTTCAAAAACAATTTAAGAGGGAATACATCCAGCCTCATTTTATGAGGCCAGGATTGCCTGATGAAAACCAAACAAAATCATCAACAGACAAAAAAAAAAAAATTACAGGCCAATATCTCTGATGAAATATATGCAAAAATCTTGAAGATATTAACAAATTTAATTCAATGATACATTAAAAGGGTCCTATTACCATTATCAAGTAGGGTTCAATCTAGAGATGCAAGAATGATTCAATATCTTCAAATCAATCAACATGATACACTACATCAACAAAATGAAGGATAAAAATCACATGACGATCTCAATAGATGCAGAAAAAGCATCTGGAAAATTGAACACTTGTTTATGATAAAAATTCTGAACAAAGTAGGTGTAGAGGGAACATACCTCAACACAATAAAGGCCATATACAGCAAACACACAGCTAACATCATACTCAACATTGAAAAACTAAAAGCTTTTCTTCAAAGATCAGGAATAAGAGAAAAATGCCCACTCTTCCCACTATTATTAAACATATTATTGGACATTCTAGCCACAGCAACAAGGCAAGAAAAATAAGTAAAAGTCATCTAAATTGGAAAGGAAGACATATTTTCAGACATGATACTATATATGTTGGAAACCCTAAAGACTCCACAAAAAAACTGTTAGAACTAATACATGAAATAAGTAAAGTTGCAGGGCACAAAATTAACATACAGAAATCTGTTGCATTTCTATACACTAATAACAAATTATCAAAAAGAGAGACTAAGAAAACAATTTCATCTAAAAGAATAAAGTACCCAGGAATATATTTAACTGAAGCAGTGAAAAACCTGTACACTGAAAACTATAAGACATTGATAAAAGGAAGCTGAGGAAGACACAAATAAATAGAAAAATATGCCATCCTATGGTATGAATTGCAAGAATTAGTATTGGTAAAATGTCTATACTACACAAAGCAATCTACAAATTCAATGCAATCTGTAGCATTTGTAGATCTGTGGCATTTTTCACAGAAGTAAGAACAATCTTAAAATTTGTGTGGAACCACAAAAGGCTCTGAATAGCCAATGCAATCTTGGGAAAAAGCTGGAGGTATCATGCACCATGATTTTAATCCATACTATGGTAATCAAAACAATGTGGTATTGGCACAAAAACAAACACACTTATCAGTGGAACAGAAAGAGAACTCAGAAATAAACCCATCCAGGGGCACTTGGCTGGCTCAGCTGGAAAAGTATGCAACTTTTGATGTTGGGGTTGTGAGTTCGAGCCCTATGTTGGGTATAGAGATTACTTAAATAAATAAATAAACTTAAAAAAAACATGCATATATGATCAATTAATCTAACGAAAGGCAGCAAGAATATACAATAGGAAAAACATAGTCTCTTCAATAAATGGTGTTGGTTAAATTGGACAGGTACATGCAAAAGAATGAAGCTGAACCACTCTCTTATACCATCTAAAAAAAAAAAACTGACTCAAAATGGGTTAAAGACTAGAATGTATGATCTGAAATCATAAATTCCTAGATTAAAATATAAGTGGTAATCTCCTTGATATCAATGTTAGTAATTTTTTTGGAACTGACTACATTGGTAAGAGCAACAAAGCAAAAACAAACAAATGGGAGTTAATGGGAGTTAAAAGGTTTTGCACAGTGAAGGAAACTATCAACAAAATGAAAAGGCAGCCTACTGATTGGAAGAAAATATTTACAAATCATACATCTGATAAGGGTTTAATATCCAAAACATATAAAGAACTCATACAACCTAATAGCAAAACCAAACCAAACCCAAAAAACAAACAAACAAAAAAACACCCCAAAGGATTCAATTTAAAAATGGGAAAAAGTTCCACATAGATATTTTTCAAAAGAAGACATACAGATGTCCAAGAGGTACATGAAGAGTACATGAAAAGTTGCTCAACATCACTTATTGTCAGGGAAATGCAAATCAAAACCATAATAATATCACCTCCTCCTGTCACAATGGCTAGTATAGAAAGAAAGAAATAAAAAGAAAGAAGGAAAGAAGAAAGAAAGAAAGAAAGAAAGAAAGAAAGAAAGAAAGAAAGAAAGAGGGAAGGAGGGGGGGAGGGAGAAAAAAGGAACAAGTGTTGGCAAGGATGTGGAGAAAAGGGAGCCCTTGTGCACTGTTTCTAGGAATGTAAATTGGTGCAGCCACTATGGAAAAGAGTATGGAGATTCCTCAAACAAAAATAGAACTACCATATAGTCCAGCAGTTCCATTCCTGGGTATCTTTCTGAAAAACAAAAACAAAATCACTAAATCAAAAAGCAAAAATAAACATTGCAGCAATAGTTGCAATAGCTATGGAATGGAAGAAACCCATGTGTCCATTGATAGATGAATGCATAAAGAAGATGTGATATATACATATAATGGAATATTACTCAGCCATAAAAGAAAGAATGAAATCTTGTCATATGCAACAACATGGATGGACCTTGAGGACATTATGCTAAGCGAAATAAGTCAGAACGAGAAAGATAAATACCATATGATTTCACTTATATGTGGAATCTACAAAACAAAACAAACAAAACAAAACCAGACTAATAGGTACAGAGGATAGACTAATGGTTGCCAGAGGAAAGGAGGTTGGGGTAGGTAGAATGGGTTGAAAAGATTATGAGGTATAAACTTCCAGTTATAAAATGATTAAGTTATATATATATATATATATATATATATATATATATATATATATATATATATAAATAAAATGTACAGCAAGGGCACATAGACAACAACATTGTATTAAATTTGTATAGTGACAGATGATAACTAGACTTATTACAATGATAATTTGTAATATATTTACAAATTTGTAATTATTTTAAAGAAAGAAAGAAAGAAAGAAAGAAAGAAAGAAAAAGAAAATATGAAATATGTTTTCAGCCCCAGCCTCACCTCTTTATTTTTTTTTAATTGAGGCATGATTGACATACATTATATTAGTTTTAGATACACAACATAATGATTCAGTATTTGGATACATGTCTAATTAGCATCTATAACCATACATAATAACAAAATTTTTTCCTGTGATAAGAACTTTTAAGATCTACTCTCTCAGCAACTTTCAAGCATGCAATATGGTATTATTAACTGTAGGTGCCATGCTATCCATTATGTCCTCTTGACTTATTTATTTTAAAAAAAAATTAACGTTTATTTATTTTTGAGAGAGACAGAGTGCAATCTGGGGAAGGGTAGAGAGAGACACACACAGAAGCTAAAGCAGGCTCCAGGCTCTAAGCTGTCAGCATAGAGCCCAATGCGGGGCTCGAACTCATGAAATGCGAGATTATGACCTGAGCTGAAGTGGATGCTTAACTTACTGAGCCACTCAGGTGCCCTTGACTTATTTATTATATAACTGGAAGTGTGTACCTTTTGACCCCATTCACCCATTTCTTCCAACCCTATTACTCTGCTTCTGTCAACCGCAAGTCTATTCTCTGTATCTATGATTTTTTAATTTATTTCACATGTAAGTGAGTTCATACAGTATTTTTTATTCTTTCATCACAATGTTCTCAGAGGCCATCCACGTTGTCACAAATGGCAACATTTCTTTCTTTTTAATGGCTGAGTAATATTCCTGTGTATACACACCACATCTTCTTTATCCATTTATCCATGGATGGACACTTGTGTTGCTTCCATATCTTGGCTATTATAAATAATGCTGCAATAAACATGGGGAGGCAGATATCTTGTTGACTTAGTGCTTGTATTTCCCTTGGATAAATACCCACAAGTGGCATTGATGGATCACACAATAATTTTATTTTTAATTTTTTTGAGGAAACTTCATACTGTTTTCAATAGTGACTACATCAACTTACATTCACAACAACAGTATACAAGCATTACCTTTTCTCCACACCCTTGCCAACACTTATTTCTTGTCTTTTTTATAATAGCCATTCTAACAGAAGTGAGGTGATATCTTACTGTGGTTTTGATTTTTATTTTGCTGATGACTGGTCCTGCTGACCATGATTTCATGTACCTGTTGACTATATGTTTTCTTTGGAGGGGGGGGGAATGTCTATTGAGATCTTCTGCCCATTTTTAAATGTGTTTTGTTTTGTTTTGTTTTTTGTTTTTTAGCTATTGAGTTATATGAGTTCTTTATATATTTTTGATATTAGCCCTTTATCCAATATATGATTTGCAGATATTTTCTAGGTTGCCTTTTCATTTTGTTAAGGGTGTTATTTGCTATATAGAAACTTTTTTTTCGATTAATGTAGTCCCGTTTGTTTATTTTTGCTTTTGTTGCTTTTTCTTTTGGTGTAAAACTTGATATTACATTCAAGTCTTTATTCCATTTGAATTAGTTACTATAAATGATGTATGAAAGTGGTCCAATTTCAATCTTTTGCATGTACCTGTCCAGTTTTTCCATCACCATTTACTGAAGAAAAAATCCTTTCACATTGCATATTCTTGGCTCCTTTGTTTTAAATTAATTGACCATATATGCATGCATTTATTTCTGGCCTCTTTATTTTGTGTTTCTCTAATCCCTGTGTCTGTTTTCATGCCACTGCCATACTGTTTTGATTACTATGTAGCTTTGACATCATGGAGGCTTATGCCTCGGCTTTGTTCTTTTTCAAGATTGCTTTGGCTATTTGGGGTCTTTCATGGTTCCATACAAATTTTAGAACTGTTTGTTTTATTCTGTGAAAAATGCCATTGAAATTTTTATGGTAATTTTTATTTTTATTAAAGTATAATTAACATATAATGTTATATTAGTGTAAAGTGTATATCATATTGATTCAATAATTCTATACATTACTCAATGCTCACCATGATTAATGTAGTTACCTTTTGTCACCATACATTATTGAATCTGTACATTGCTTTGGTTAGTATGGACATTTTAACAATATTAATTCTTCCAATCCATGAACATGTGATATCTTTTCATTTATTTTTGTCTTCTTCAATTTCTTTCATCACTGCCATAGGTTTCAGTCTACAAATCTTTAACATCTTTGGTTACATTTATTCTTAGGTATTTTATTATTTTGGTGCAATTGTAAAAGCTTCACATTTCTCACTGTTTTTTAAACTCATCATACAAATGTCATGTGATTTTGTCATTCAGCTCTAAACATTTTTCAAAATCTATTATGATTTTCTTGATGCATTATTTTTATGAGTATGTGTATGTGTCTGTGTGTGTGTTTTCTCCAAAATTCTACTACTATTGCACTATGATCAGAGAGTCAATGAATGCAACTTATATGATGCTGACTTTTGAAATTTACTAAATCTTCTCTCAAAGCAGTTGATAAGCATGTTTAGACTACTGTTAATATATTGCCATGATGCTTTCTAAAAAGTGTCATACCTAGCAACAGAGAACGATAATTCTGAACTACAGAAAACTGCCCGTTTGCCATATTGGAATCTAGAATATTTTGGAATGACAGTATTTTTTATTTTATTTTATTATTTTGTTTTAAAGTTTATTTATTTATTTATTTTGACAGAGAGGGAAAGAGGGAGAGGGAGAGGGAGAGGGAGAGGGAGAGGAAGAGGGAGAGGGAGAGGGAGAGAGAGAGAGAGAAATCAAGCAGGGGCAGAGAGAGAGGGAGAGAGAGAAAATCCCAAGCAGACTCTGAACTATCAGTGTGGAGCCCAACACAGGGCTCAAACTCATGAACTGTGAGATCATGACCTAAGCCAAAATCAAGAGTTAAACACTTAATTGACTGAGCCACTCAGGCCTCCCTGAACTGAATTTATTTTAAATTTTAGTGAGATTGAACAAAATTTTATAAATGTATTGAATATTTGTGTCTCATATTTTGTTTATTCCCTCAATGTGACTATAACTAATTTTCCATTGGATTTTATATTTTATTGACTGATAAAGATTCTCTATAAGATTTTTAAAAAATAAAATTTGCCAGGGGCACCTAAGTGGCTCAGTCAGTTAAGTGTCAGACCCTTGATATTGGCTCAGGTCATGATCTTGGGGTTGTGAGATCAAGCCCCACATTAGGCTCTGCACTCAGCACGGAGCCTGCTTGGGATTCTCTCTCCCTCTCTCTCTGGCCCTCCTTCCCTTGTGCACATACACGTGCTCTCTCTCTCTCAAAATAACAATAAATAAATAAATAAACTTTTGCCAAACATGATAAATTTTTATAAATATTTCAAACATATTTTCAGTCTCTCTATCTTTTTTTGAGAGAGAGAGAGAGCATGCACGAGTGAGGGAGATGGGTAGAAGGAGAGAGAGAGAGAATCCTGAGCAAACTCCATTCTCATCTTGGAGCCTGACTCAGGGCTCAATCCCATGACCCTGGGATCATGACCTGAGCTGAAATCAAGAGTCAGATGCCCAACAGACTGAGCTACCCAGGCGCCCCTTTCAGTATCTATTTGATAGGTTATGGGCTCTATATATGTCTACTAGGTCAAGCTTGTGTAATTGTGTTGTTTAAATCTATATTCTTACTTAATTTTACTGTACTGAATCTATAAGCTTAAGGTGGAAATGTATTAAAAAGCCTTACTATTATTGTGGATATATCAATTTCTAGTTAAAATTTTATTTTTGCTTTACTTATATTAGAATTTATATTACTTTCTTAATGGGTTATTTCTTTTATCATTTCATACTAACTCTTTCTATCCCTGTTAATATTTTTAATTAAACTTTATATTTTGAAATAATTATAGATTCACATGCAATTTTAAGAAATAATAGAGTCATCCTTATACCCTTTGCCTAATTTTTCTAATGGTAACATCTTGCAAAACTATAGCACAACATCACAACCAGTATGTTGACATTGAGACAGTCAAGATACAAAGCGTTTCCATCACCAAAAAGATCCCTCCTATTGTACTTTTATAGCCGCACACACCCCTCCTACCTCTTCTCCATTTATGCAATCTTTTGGGGTTGGCCTTTTTTTACTCAGCATAGTATTCTGGAGATTCATCTAGGTTATTAGGTATATCAATAGTTTGTTCCTTTTTCTACTGAGCAGTATTTCATGGTGTGGGTATACCACAGTCTCCTTAATCATTCACTCATTAAAGACATCTAGGCATTTTTCAACTGTGGATGAATATTATGGAAAAAAATTTCATGTACAGGTATTTGTGTGAACATAAGTCTTTATTTCATAAGTCTGGGGTAAATTGCTGGGTCCTGTGGTAAGCCCATTTTTAGTTTTAAAGAAACTGCCAAACTATTTTCCATGACAATCCCACAAGCAATGTACGGGTAATCCAACTTCTCCATATCGTCACAAGCATTTGCTGTTGTTTTTATTTTTTTTTTAATTTTAGTTATTTTTATAACTGCATAATATTTCATTGTAGTTTTAATTTTCACTTCCTAATAACTATGATGTTGAACATTTTTTCATGTGCATTTTTGCCATATATATCTTTGTTAAATGTCTCTTATCTAATTGCATTGCTTCTTATTTTGAGTTTGAGAATTCACTATATATTCCAGACACTAGAAGCTCATTGGAAATGTGGTTTACAAATTCTTTTTCCTAGTCTGTAGTTTATCCTTCCCTCAGCTTAACAGTATCTTTTTTTTTTTTTTTTAATTTTTTTTTCAACGTTTATTTATTTTTGGGACAGAGAGAGAGCATGAACAGGGGAGGGGCAGAGAGAGAGTGAGACACAGAATCGGAAACAGGCTCCAGGCTCTGAGCCATCCGCCCAGAGCCCGATGCGGGGCTCGAACTCACAGACCGCGAGATCGTGACCTGGCTGAAGTCGGACGCTTAACCGACTGCGCCACCCAGGCGCCCCTTAACAGTATCTTTAAAAACAGACTCTTAATTATAGAGAAAAAAACTAACAGTTATTGGGGGTAAGGGGATTGATGAAATAGGTAATATGGATTGAGGAGTACACTTGTTGTGATGAACACTGAGTGATGTATCGAATTGTTGAATCACTGTATTGTACACCTGAAACAAATATAACAGTGTAGGTTAACTATATTAGAATTAAATATATTTCACAGAGCAAAGGCTTGTCATTTTGATGAAGACCAGTTTATCTATTTTTCCTTTTATGGATTATGCTTTTGGTGTTAAGTCTAAGAACTTTTTGCCTAGCCCCACATCGTGAAAATTTTCTTGTATGCTTTTTACTAAAAGTTTTATAGTTTTATGTTTAACATTTAAGTCAATGATCCATTTTGAGTCTAGGTGTCTTCCTCAAAGGCTATACCAAACTTTTATACTGTCCCTACTGTCCCAGAACAGAAAGTCAATTCAAACTAGATATTCTAGTGTTTTCAGTTTGCAACATCTCTCTCTTAGAATTCATTTTTATATTACTATTAATAATAATACTGATAACACTAATTATTATATTAGCATTTGCATTAGTATTACTAATTATGTTTTATATAATATTATTTTATATCAGCATTATGACTACATTTGTGGGATGAAAATATATTATTATAAAATCTGGCATATAGTTAAATATTTATCAATTTTGACTTATTTGGTGTCTCGATTGTCAACTGGGAGAAGAGTCAGTATTTTCAAAAAGAAAATATGCACACTAAATTAATAAAATACAAGTATTAAATATTTAACCAAATAATAATATTGATTTAACCAAAATCATGGTATAACTGTACTGGGAGGATAGGTAGAGAGAAAGATTAGAGTAGAAGAAAAGAGTAGCAGGAGTGCAGGAGCCATAAATACTAATTTTTTATATCAAGAAATAATAAAATGATTGAAAATTAAAAATCAATACATAGGAATTTAAGCATGTTATTTAGAAATTGGGATAATAACTAGAAGGCATAGATAAAATTTTTGAAAATGACTCTGTCGAATTGTGGAGAGAAATGGGAAAGAGGGTTACAGTTTTCATTAAAAGCCTTGTGGAGGGGCACATGAATGGCTCATCTGGTTAAGAAATAGACTTGATTTCAGCTCGGGTCATGATCTCACAGTTTGTGAGTTTAAGCCCCACGTCAGGCTCCACCCTGAGCATGGAGCCTGCTTAGGTTCTGCCTTTCCCTCTTTTTCTCCCCCCCCCACCCCCAACTTAGGCATGTGCTCACGCACACTCTCTCTCAATTAAAAAAAAAAAAAAAGCAAACAAGTTGCCAAAGGCAGTTCTACATCACGTCGTGCTATCTTCTGAGAATTCACCATCAATGTTAAGAACAGTGGCTACTCTAAGGGAAATGGACTGGAAAATAAAAGTAGTCACCAGACCAAAGAACACTGCATGCTCCCATGCTTCAGTGGACACACCTTCAGGTGTGCATGTGTGGAAGAAAAGAGCAGCTATCTTCTGGTGAGTTTGGAAATCACTTTAGTTAGATCCCGCATGCCCAGGAATGTGTGGAAACTGATACCTGGAGCTCTCCACACAAATGGAGATGACATCAGGTGTATATGCAGTACTAAGCGACCCACTAAAGAATTGGTGGCCTGGAAAAGACCCGGCCATGGGTAGATCTGATTTGTCCCATAGATAAGCTACAGGACCTTAAAATAACTTGCATCCATTTTTATGGGGGAAAGGACTCAATTCTCTCTGAGGTTGACATGTTAACATTTGAGGAAACAGAATGCTTGTTTCAAGGCAAAGAAAGAGGTTCTGAGAGCCTGCAGGGGCTTGAGGTAGCTCTGGTTGGGTTGTTAGCTCCCATTCAGAAAGGTCAGGCACCAGGGATAGGTGGCAGAGGGCTGGTGAGGGCACAGGATGTCTCAAATTTAGGAAGCTTTTCCACTGGGCCCTGTGGACTTGTCTCCTGCAAACTTCCAGAATACGTCTACTACAAAAGTGGCTCTGTGTGAATCTTGGCCAGCCATGCTCACTGGGAGCAGCATGTGGCACCAAGGACCCACGGGTTATGATCCCAACCCAAGGAGCTAATCCTTATGGATGGCAAGTGGAAAGTTCTTTCATGCCAAGAGCCACCTTTTAAGCATTAAATTTTTTTAATGTTTATTTATTATTGAGAGACAGAGAGACACAGAGTGTGAGCAGGGGAGGGGTAGAGACAGGGGAGACACAGAATATGAAGTAGGCTCAACGCTCTTTCAGCACAGAGCCTGACGTGGGGCTCGAACTCATGATCTGTGAGATCATGACCTGAGATGAAGTCAGTCACGTAACCAACTGAGCCACCAGGCACCCCTCCTTTTAAGTATTTTTATGTCCCTAACTTCTCTCCCCACACCATGGCAAGTGCATGAATTTCCTTCATACAGCACTTATTCAACAGATAGACAAGTGTTACTTTCAGTTGAAAATGCAAGTGTTAGTCTCTTAGACACCAGTTTGTATGTCACAGAAAATACTCTATTGTATTTTGTATCAACGAGATTTTCTCATCTTGGGAAAGTAAGTTCGTGTAATGAAGTAACTGTTACTTCAGTTGGGAACATCCCGTACAAAAATCCTTGTCTTTTAATCAAAACCTCAAATAGAATATTATTATTTTCCCAAGTTACTAAATTTGTCAAATTTCTAACAATAAGAAAGAGGCAGATTATAATAATTCATATTTGTTATGGGGGACATTTTTTAAGTTGTTGTTTTTGAGAATTAGTCAAATCAATGGAAAATTGACACAAATATCAAAGATTAAGTTTTTAAAAAGTTAAAATAAAAATCAACTTGTGGAGACCAAATCATTGGCCTAGATTAGTGTGCTGGGCCACTGTGTAAAAACACTTAAAAATGAGGGAGAGAGAAAGAGAGAGAGAGAAAGAGAGAGAGAGAGAGGAAGAGAGAGAGAGGGAGAGAGAGAGAGAGAGATCCGATAAGTAATTCCAAAAGTATTCATCAAGAAGAGATTTAGAAACCCAGAGCCTCTCAGTACCACACTTCCTCACTTCATACTATTTTTTTTTCAAAGATATTACTTTTTTTAAAAACAATTTCAGGTTCACAGCAAAATTGAGAGGAAAGTACAGAGATTTCCTATACACCCCTGCCCTCTTCCACTATCAACATCCGCCAGCAATGTGGTACATGTGTTGCAAATGATGAGCCTACACTGACACATCATCATCACCCAAAGTCTATAGCTTACATTACGGTTCACACTTGGTGTTGTATATTCTGTGAGTTTGGACAAATGTATAATTACATGTGTCCATCATTATACTATCTTGCAGAGTATTTTATTTTTTTCAATTTACTTATTTTTTAATTTGCATCCAAGTTAGTTAGCATATGGTGCTATAATGATTTCAGGAGTAGATTCCAGTGATTCATTCCCTATGTACAACACCCAATGCTCATCCCAACAAGTGTCCTCCCTAATACTCCTTACCATTTAGTCCATCCACCCACCCACAATCCCTCCAGCAACCCTCATTTTGCTCTCTGTATTTAAGAGTCTCTTATGTTTTGTTCCACTCCTTGTTTGTATATTATTTTTGCTTCCCTTCCCTTATGTTAATCTGTTTTATATCTTAAATTCCTCATATGAGTGAAGTTTATATTTGTCATTCTCTGACTGGCTAATTTTGCTTAGCATAATACCCTCTAGTTCCATCCATGTAGTTGCAAATGGAAACATTTCATTCTTTCTGATTGCCAGGTAATATTCCATTGTATATATATGCCACTTCTTTATCCATTCATCCATCAGTGGAATTTAGGCTTTTTCCATACTTTGACTATTGGTGATAGCACTGCTATAAACATTGGGGTGCATATGCCCCTTTGAAACAGCACAACTATAGTAATGCAACTGCTGGGTCTTAGGGTAGTTCTATTTTTAATTTTTTCAGGAACTTCCATACTGTTTTCCAGACTAGCTGCACTAGTTTGCATTCCCACCAGCAGTGCAAAATAAATCCTCTTTCTCTGCATCTTTGGCAATATCTGTTGTTGCCTGAGTTGTTTATTTTAGTGATTCTGACTGGTGTGAGGTGGTATCTCATTGTGGTTTTAATTTGTATTTCCCTGATGATCAGTGATGTTGAGCATTTTTTCATGTGTATGTTAACCATATAGATGATGTCTTATTTGGAGAAGTGTCTATTCAAGTATTTTGCCCATTTTTTCACTGGATTATTTGTTTTTGGGGGGTTGAGTTTGACAAGTTCTTTATAGATTTTGGATACTAACCCTTTATCTGAAATGTCATTTGCAAATATCTTCTCCCATTCTGTCGGTTGCCTTTTAGTTTTCCTGATTGTTCCCTTCACTGTGCAGATGCTTTATAATTTCATGAGGTCCCAATAGTTCATTTTTGCTTTTGTTTCCCTTGCCTCTGGAGATGTGTTGAGTAAGAAGTTGCTGCAGCCAAGGTCAAGAGGTTTTTGCCTGCTTTCTTCTCTAGGATTTTGATGGCTTCTTGTGTTACATTTGGGTCTTTCATCTATTTTGAGTTTGTTTTTGTGTATAGTGTAAGAGTGGTTCCAGGTTCATTTTTCTGCATGTTGCTGTCCAGTTCTCCCATCACATTTGTTAAAGAGACTGTCTTTATTCCATTGGATATTCTTTCCTACTTTGTCAAAGATTAGTTGACCATATGTTTGTGGGCCCATTTGTGGGTTCTCTATTCTCTTCCATTGATCTGAGTGTCTGTTTTTGTGCCAGTACCATACTGTCTTGATGATTATAGCTTTGTAATACATCTTGTACGGAATGGTGATGCCTCCAGCTTTGATTTTATTTTCAGGATTCCTTTGGCTATTTGGAGTCTTTCCTGATTCCATACAAATATTAGGATTGCTTTTTCTGGCTCTGTGAAGAATGATGGTGTAATTTTGATAGAAATTGGATTGATTATGTAGATTGCTTTGGGTAGTATTGACATTTTAATAATATTTGTTCTTCCAATCCAGGAACATGGAATAAGTTTCCATTTTTTTGTTTGTGTCTTCTTTAATTTCTTTCATAAGCTTTCTATAATTTTCAGTGTATAGATTTTTCACCTCTGGCTAAGTTTATTCCTAGGTAGTTTATGTTTTTTGCGCAATTGTAAATGAGGTTGATTCTTTGATTTCTCATTCTGTTGCTTAATTATTGGTGTATAGGACTGCAACCGATTTCTGTGCATTGATTTTATATCCCGTGATTTTGCTGAATTCATGGATCAGTTCTAGGAGTTTTTTGGTGGAATCTTTAGGGTTTTCCATGTAGAGTATTATGTCATCTGCAAAAAGTGAAAGTTTGACTTCCTCCTTGCCTATTTGGATGACTTTTATTTCTTTGTGTTGTCTGATTGCTAAGGGTAGGACTTCCAGTACCATGTTGAACAACAGTGGTGAGAGTAGACATCCCTGTCATGTTCCTGACCTTAAGAGGAAAGCTCTCAGTTTTTTCCCCATTGAGTATGATATTAGCTGTGGTTTTCTTATATATAGTTTTTATGATCTTGAGGTATGATCCCTCTATCCCTACACTCTTGAGGGTTTTTATCAAGAAAGGATGTTATATTTTGTCAAATGCTTTCTCTGCATACATTGAGAGGATCATGTGGTTCTTGTCCTTTCTTTTATTGATGTGATGAATCACATTAATTGTTTTGTGGATGTTGAACCAGCCCTGCATCCCAGGTATAAATCCCACTTGGTCGTGGTGAATAATTCTTTTAATGTATTATTGGATCTGGTTGGCTAGTATTTTGTTGAGGATTTTTGCATCCATGTTCTTCAGGGAAATGGGTCTGTAGTTCTCTTTAGTGGGGTCTTTTTCTGGTTTTGGAATCAAGGTAATGCTGGCTTCATAGAATGAGTTTGGAAATTTTCCTTCCATTTCTATTTGTCGTAGACTCTGCTTCTGGAGTTCTCTCTTGTCCAGCAAGAGAGTGGACACAGGATTAAAATTTGAGAGAAGCTAATGTCCGGGAGGAGACAAGAGCCCCCAAAAGGGTCCTTGCTCTATTTTTATTGGGATCAGAAGGCTTGCAAGCATGATGGGCATGCACAAAGAGACAATGAAACCATGAACATTAACTCATGTATGTGAGGGAAAGGGGATTTCAAAGATATGCACTGAGAGTTTGGGTCAATACAAAACAAAGTCCTGGCACACAGCAGATGGTTCTTTATGGCAGGTATGAGGCGCCATGTCTGTTTATCTTAGCTAGCCTAGGGAATAAGACAGATACAGCATGCTACTTCAGGGTCAACAAGGCACCTTTCTTTTGCTAATTAGCTCCGCTCCTGGCAACTTTACTCTGCTGAGGTCTATAGCCCTATTTACCAGTTTACATACTGGTCCTTCCCTCCTCTGAAAGAAGCTTTCTGCTACTGTACTAAGTTGGGGATCGCTTCCACCCTGAATATCTAATCTTGATTACCTAATCTTGGATGCGTTCATCCTGAGGCTTCTTATTCCGATATGCCTTGTTAACCCATGGGTGCAAGCTCAGGGAATTCTGAAGCTTATTCCCCACATCTATTTTTTTGGAACATCTTCAAAAGAATAGGTGTTAACTCTTCTTTAAATGTTTGGTAGAATTCCCCTGGAAAGCCAACCCCCCTACCCCGACTCTTGTTTTTTGGGGGGAAATTTTTGATTACCGGATCGATTTATTTACTGGTTATGGGTCTGTTCAAATTTTCTATTTCTTCTTGTTTCAGTTTTGGTAGTGTACATGTTTCTAGGAATTTGCCCTATTCTTCCAGATTGCCCATCTTATTGGCGTATAATTTCTCACAATACTCTCTTATTGTGCTTGCATTTCTGCTGTGTTGATTGTGACCTGATCTCTTTCATTATTGATTTTATTTATTTGGGTCCTTTCCTTTTCTTTTTGATCCAACTGGTTAGGGTTTTATCAGTTTTGTTCATTGTTTCAAAGAACTAGCTCCTGGTTTCATTGATCTGTTTTTGGTTTTGGTTTCGGTTTTGGTTTTGGGTTTGATAGCACTGATTTCTGCTCTAATCTTTATTATTTCCTGTCTTCTGCTGGTTTGCGGTTTATTTGCTGTTCTTTTTCCAGCTCTTCAAGGTGTAAGATTAGGTTGTGTATCTGAGACCTTTCTTTGTTCTTTAGGAAGGCCTGGATTGCTACGTACTTCTCTCTTATAACCGCCTTTGCTGTATCCCAGAGCTTTTGGGCTGTGGTGTTATCATTTTCATTAGCTTGTATGTACTTTTAAATTTCCTCTTTAACTTTTGGATAGCCTATTCATCCTTTAGTATGATATTCTTTAGTCTCCAAGTATTTGTTATCTTTCCAAAATTTTTCTTGTGGTTGATTTCAAGTTGCATAGAGCTGTGGTGTGAAAATATGCATGGTATAATCTCAATCTTTTTGTACTTGTTGAAGGCTGATTTGTGTCTCAGTATGTGATCTATTCTGAAGAATGTTCTATGTGCACTCGAGAAGAATGTGTATTCTGCTGCTTTAGGATGAAATATGAATATATCTGTTAAGTCCATCTGGTCCAGTGTGTCATTCAAAGCCATTGTTTCCTTGTTGATTGTCTGTTTAGATGACCTGTCTATTGCTGTGAGTGGGGTATTGAAGTCTCCTAATCTTATGGTGTTATTATCAATGAGTTTCTTTATGCTTGTGATTAATTGATTTATATATTTGGGTGCCTCCACATTTGGGGCATAAATGTTTACAATTGTTAGATCTTCTTGGTGGATAGACCCTTTATTTATGATATAATGCCCTTCTTCATATCTTGTTACAGTCTTTATTTTAAGATCTAGATTGCCTGATAGAAGTATGGTTACTCTGGCTTTCTTTTGGTTACTATTAGCATGATAGATGGCTCTCCATCCCCTTACTTACAATTTGAAGGTGTCTTTAGGTCTAAAACGGGTCTTTTATAAACAGCATATAGATGGATCTTATTCTCTTATCCATTCTGTTACCCTATGTCTTTTGATTGGAGCATTTAGTCAATTGACATTTAGAGTGAGTACTGAAAGAAACGAATTTATTACCATTATGTTCCCTGTAGAGTTGGAGTTTTTGGTGGTCTTCTCTGGTCCTTCTAGTCTTTGTTGCTTTTGGTTGGTTTTGTTTTTGTTTTTCACCTTTTCTCCCCTCAGAAAGTCCCCTTAAAATTTCTTGCAGGGCTGGTTTAGTGGTCACAAACTCCTTTAGTTTTTGTTTATCTTAGAATGTTTTTCCCTCTCCCATTTTGAATGACAACTTGCTGGATAAGAAATCTTGGCTGCATATTTTTCTGATTCAGCACATTGAATATATCCTTCCACTCCATTCGGCCTGCCAAGTTTCTGTGGATAGGTCTGCTGCAAACCTGATCTGACTTCCCCTGTAGGTTAAGGAATTTTTTTCCCTTGCTTGCTGTTTTCATGATTCTTTCCTTGCCTGAGTATTTTGTGAATTTAACTATGATATGCCCTGTTGATCATTGGTTTTTGTTGAATCTAAGATCTCTGTGCTTCCTAGATTTTGATTTCTGTGTCTTTCCCCAAGTTAGGAAAGTTTTCCGCTATGATTTGCTCACATACCCTTCTACCTCTTTTTCTCTCTCTTCATCTTCTGGGACCCCTATGATTCGGATGTTATTCCTTTTTAGTGAGTTACTGAGTTCTCTAATTCTTCTACCATGCTGTTTTGCCTTAGTTTCTCTCTTTTCTTCTGCTTCATTATTCTCCATAAGTTTGTCCTTTATATCATTGACTTGCTGCCCTGCTTCATCCATCCTTGCCACCGTGGCATCCATTCAAGATTGCAGCTCAGTTATAGCATTTTAATTTTGTACTGACTGGATTTTACTTCTTTTATCTCCACAGAAAGGAATCCTATGCCCCTTTTCAGCCCCAGCTAGTATTCTTATTATCGTGATTCTAAATTCTGTTCAGACATCTTGCTTGTATCTGTGTTGGTTAAGTCCATGGCTGTTATTTCTTCCTGTTCTTTCTTCTGTGGTGAATTCATTTGCTTCATCATTTTTAAGGAAGGAAAAGAATTAACAAAATAAAATATTAAAAAAATAAAAATTAAAAAATTAAAAACAACACAAAAAATAAAATAAAGGATGCTAGCTCCTAGGTGTGTTTTGGTCTGTTGTTGAAGGAAGCTTGATAGAATAGAGAAGAAAGAGAAAGAAAGGAAAAGGAAAACATTTGAAAATTTTAAAAAATGAATACAATAAAATATAATAAAAATTAAATAATGAAAGTAAAATAGGATAAAGAACATACAAAAAGATTTAAAAAATAGTAGATAAAATTAAAGAAAAATCTTTTTTATTGATTTATTTATTTTTCAATATATGAAGTTTATTGTCAAATTGGTTTCCATACAACACCCAGTGCTCATCCCAAAAGGTGCCCTCCTCAATATCCATCACCCACCCTCCCCTCCCTCCGACCCCCCATCAACCCTCAGTTTGTTCTCAGTTTTTAAGGGTCTCTTATGCTTTGGCTCTCTTCCACTCTAACCTCTTTTTTTTTTCCTTCCCCTCCCCCATTGGTTTCTGTTACGTTTCTCAGGATCCACATAAGAGTGAAACCATATGGTATCTGTTTTTCTCTGTACGGCTTATTTCACTTAGCATAACACTCTCCAGTTCCATCCACATTGCTACAAAGGGCCATATTTCATTCTTTCTCATTGTCACGTAGTACTCCATTGTGTATATAAACCACAATTTCTTTATCCATTCATCAGTTGATGGACATTTAGGCTCTTTCCATAATTTGGTTATTGTTGAAAGTACTGCCATAAACATTGGGGTACAAGTGCCCCTATGCATCAATACTTCTGTATCCCTTGGGTAAATTCCTAGCAGTGCTATTGCTGGGTCATAGGGTAGGTCTAGTTTTACTTTTTTGAGGACCCTCCACACTGTTTTCCAGACTGGCTGCACCAATTTGCATTCCCACCAACAGTGCAAGAGAGTTCCCGTTTCTCCACATCCTCGCCAGCATCTATAGTCTCCTGATTTGTTCATTTTAGCCACTCTGACTGGCGTGAGGTGGTATCTGACTGTGGTTTTGATTTGTATTTCCCTGATGATGAGTGACGTTGAGCATCTTTTCATGTGCCTGTTGGCCATCTGGATGTCTTCTTTAGACAAGTGTCTATTCATTTTTTCTGCCCATTTCTTCACTGGATTATTTGTTTTTCGGGTATGGAGTTTGGTGAGCTCTTTATAGGTTTTGGATACTAGCCCATTGTCCAATATGTCATTTGCAAATATCTTTTCCTATTCCGTTGGTTGCCTTTTAGTTTTTTTGGTTGTTTCCTTTGCAGTGCAGAAGCTTTTTATCTTCATAAGGTCTCAGTAGTTCATTTTTGCTTTTAATTCCCTTGCCTTTGGGGATGCGTCAAGTAGGAAATTGCTATGGCTGAAGTCAGAGAGGTCTTTTCCTGCTTTCTCCCCTAGGGTTTTGATGGTTTCCTGTCTCACATTCAGGTCCTTTATCCATTTTGAGTTTATTTTTGTGAATGGTGTGAGAAAGTGGTCTAGTTTCAACCTTCTGCATGTTGCTGTCCAGTTCCCAGCACCATTTGTTAAAGAGACTGTCTTATTTCCATTGGATATTCTTTCCTGCTTTGTCAAAGATGAGTTGGCCATACGTTTGTGGGTCTAGTTCTGGGGTTTCTATTCTATTCCATTGGTCTCTGTGTCTGTTTTTGTGCCAATACCATGCTGTCTTGATGATGATAGCTTTGTAGTAGAGGCTAAAGTCTGGGATTGTGATGCCTCCTGCTTTGGTCTTCTTTTTCAAAATTACTTTGGCTATTTGGGCCTTTTGTGGTTCCATATGAATTTTAGAATTGCTTGTTCTAGTTTTGAGAAGAATGCTGGTGCAATTTTGATTGGGATTGCATTGAATATGTAGATACCTTTGGGTAGTATTGACATTTTGACAATATTTATTCTTCCAATCCATGAGCATGGAATGTTTTTCCATTTCTTTCTATCTTCTTTAATTTCCTTCATAAGCTTTCTATAGTTTTCAGCATACAGAGCTTTTACATCATTGGTTAGATTTATTCCAAGCTATTTTATGCTTCTTGGTGCAATTGTGAATGGGATCAGTTTCTTTATTTGTCTTTCTGTTGCTTCATTATTAGTGTATAAAAGTGCAACTGATTTCTGTACATTGATTTTGTATCCTGCAACTCCTCCAAATTCATGTATAAGTTCTAGCAGAGTTCTGGTGGAGTCTATCAGATTTCCCATGTATAATATCATGTCATCTGCAAAAAGCGAAAGCTTGACTTCATCTTTGCCAATTTTGATGCCTTTGATTTCCTTTTGTTGTCTGATTGCTCATGCTAGAACTTCCAACACTATGTTAAACAACAACGGTGAGAGTGGACATCCCTGTCATGTTCCTGATCCCACGGAAAAAGCTCTCAGTTTTTCCCCATTCAGGATGATGTTAGCTGTGGGCTTTTCATAAATGGCTATTATGATCTTTAAGTATGTTCCTTCTATCCCGACTTTCTCGAGGGCTTTTATTAAGAAAGGGTGCTGAATTTTGTCAAAGGCCTTTTCTGCATCGACTGACAGGATCATATGGTTATTATCTTTTCTTTTATTAATGTGATGTATCACATTGATTGATTTGCGAATGCTGAACCAGCCCTGCATCCCAGGAATGAATACCACTTGATCATGGTGAATAATTCTTTTTATATGCTGTTGAATTTGATTTGCTAGTATCTTATTGAGAATTATTGCATCCAAATTCATCAGGGTTATTGGCCTATTGTTCCCTTTTTTTACTGGGTCTCTGTCTGGTTTTGGAATCAAAGTAATACTGGCTTCAGAGAATGAGTCTGGAAATTTTCCTTCCCTTTTTAATTTTTTGGAATAGCTTGAGAAGGATAGGTATTATCTCTGCTTTAAACATGGTATAACTCCCCTGGGAAGCCATCTGGTCCTGGACTCTTATTTTTTGGGAGATTTTTGATAACTGATTCAATTTCTTCGCTGGTTATGGGTCTGTTCAAGCTTTCTATTTCCTCCTGATTGAGTTTTGGAAGGGTGTGGATGTTTGGGAATTTGTCCATTTCTTCCAGGTTGTCCAGTTTGTTGGCATATAATTTTTCATAGTATTCCCTGATAATTGCTTGTATGTCTGAGGGATTGGTTGTAATAATTCCATTTCATTCATGATTTTATCTATTTGGGTCCTCTCCCTTTTCTTTTTGAGAAGCCTAGCTACAGGTTTATCAATTTTGTCTATTTTTTCAAAAAACCAACTCTTGTTTTCATTGATCTGCTCTATGGTTTTTTAAGATTCTATATTATTTATTTCTGCTCTGTGCTTTATTATTTCTCTTCTTCTGCTGGGTTTAGGCTGCCTTTGCTGCTCTGCTTCTATTTCCTTTAGGTGTGCTGTTAGATTTTGTATTTGGGATTTTTTGTTTCTTGAGATAGGCCTGGATTGCAACGTATATTCCTCTCAGGACTGTCTTCGCTGAGTCCCAAAGCGTTTGGATTGTTGTATTTTCATTTTCATTTGTTTCCATATATTTTTTAATTTCTTCCCTAATTGCCTGGTTGACCCATTCATTCTTTAGTAGGGTGATCTTTAACCTCCATGCTTTTGGAGGTTTTCCAGACTTTTTCCTGTGGTTGATTTCAAGCTTCATAGCATTGTGGTCTGAAAGTATGCATGGTATGATTTCAATTCTTGTATATTTATGAAGGGCTGTTTTGTGACCCAGCATATGATCTATCTTGGAGAATGTTCCATGTGCACTCGAGAAGAAACTATATTCTGTTGCGCTGGGATGCAGAGTTCTAAATATATCTGTCAAGTCCATCTGATCCAATGTATCATTCAAGGCCTTTTTTTCTTTATTGTCCGTGTGTCTAGGTGATCTATCCATTTCTGTAAGTGGAGTGTTAAAGTCCCCTGCAATTCCCACATTCTTATCAATAAGGTTGCTTATGTTTGTGAGTAATTGTTTTATATATTTGGGGGCTCCAGTATTCAGTGCATAGACATTTATAATTGTTAGCTCTTCCTGATGGATAGACCCTGTAATTATTATATAATGCCCTTCTTCATCTCTTGTTACAGACTGTAATTTAAAGTCTCGTTTGTCTGATATAAGTATGGCTACTCCAGCTTTCTTTTGACTTCCAGTAGCATGATAAATAGTTCTCCATCCCCTCACTCTCAATCTGAAGGTGTCCTCAGGTCTAAAATGAGTCTCTTGTAGACAGCAAATAGATGGGTCTTATTTTTTTTATCCATTCTGATACCCTATGTCTTTTGGTTGGTGTATTTAGTCCATTTACGTTCAGTGTTATGATAAAAAGATATGGGTTTAGAGTCATTGTGATGTCAGTAGGTTTCATGCTTGTAGCGATGTTCTTGGCACTTTGTCTCACAAGATCCCCCTTAGGATCTCTTGTAGGGCTGGTTTAGTGGTGACGAATTCCTTCAGTTTTTGTTTGTTTGGGAAGACCTTTATCTCTCCTTCTATTCTAAATGACAGACTTGCTGGATAAAGGATTCTTGGCTGCATATTTTTTCTTTTCATCACATGGATGATTTCCTGCTATTCCTTTCTGGCCTGCCAAGTTTCAGTAGAGAGATCGGTCATGCATCTTATCAGTCTCCCTTTATATGTTATAGTACGTTTATCTCTAGCAGCTTTCAGAATTTTCTCTTTATCCTTGTATTTTGCCAGTTTCACTATGATATGTCGTGCAGAAGATCGATTCAAGTTACGTCTGAAGGGAGTTCTCTGTGCCTCTTGGATTTCAATGCCTTTTTCCTTCCCCAGATCAGGGAAGTTCTCAGCTATTATTTCTCCATTACACTTTCAGCACCTTTCCCTCTCTTCATCTTCTGGAATACCAATTATGTATAGTCTATTTCTCTTTAGTGCCTCACTTAGTTCTCTAATTTTCCCCTCATACTCCTGGATTTTTTAAATTTTTTTTAATGTTTTATTTATATCTAAGACAGAGAGAGACAGAGCATGAGCAGGAGAGGGGCAGAGAGAGAGGGAGACACAGAATCTGAAGCAGGCTCCCGGCTCTGAGCTGTCAGCAAAGAGCCTGATGCGGGGCTCGAACTCACAGACTGCGAGATCATGATCTGAGCCGAACTCAGACGCTCAACCGACCGAGCCACCCAGGCGCCCCCACTCCTGGATTTTTTTATCTCTCTTTTTCTCAGCTTCCTCTTTTTCCATAATTTTATCTTCTAGTTCACCTATTGTCTCCTCTCCCTCTTCAATCTGAGCCGTGGTTGTTTCCATTTTATTTTGCATTTCGTTTATAGCATTTTTTAGCTCCTCCTGACAGTTCCTTAGTCTCTTGATCTCTGTAGCAATAGATTCTCTGCTGTCTTCTATACTGTTTTCAAGCCCAGTGATTAATTTTATGAGTATTATTCTAAATTCACTCTCTGTTTTATGGTTTAAATCTTTTATGATAAGTTCATTAGCTGTTGCTATTTCCTGGAGATTCTTTTGAGGGGAGTTCTTCTGTTTTGTAATTTTGGATAGTCCCTGGAGTGGTGTGGAACTGCAGGGCACTTCCCCTGTGCTATTTTGATTAACTTGCGTTGGTGGGCGGGGCTGCAGTCAGAACTGATGTCTGCCCCCAGCCCACCGCTGGGGCCATAGTCAGACTGGTGTGTACCTTCTCTTCCCCTCTCTTAGGGGCAGGATTCACTGTGGGGTGGCGTGGCCCATCTGGGCTACTTGCACATTGCCAGGCTTGTGGTGCTGGGGATCTGGCATATTAGCTGGGATCCGTGCACAGGGGCGGGAGGAGCAGGCTCAGCTCACTTATCCTTTGGTGATCTGTTTTGGGAGGGGCCCTGAGGCAGCGGGAGGAGTCAGAACCTCCGCCAGAGGGATGAATCCGCAGAAGCAGAGCTTTGGGCATTTGCGTGGTGCAAGCAAGCTCCTTGGCAGGAATAGGTTCCCTTTGGTATTTTGGCTGGGGGATGGGCGAGGGAGATGGCACTGGTGAGCACTTTTGTTCCCCACCAAGCTGAGCTCTGTCATCCGGGGCTCGACAACTCTCCTTCCCATGGTCCTCCAGCCTTCCCGCTCTCTGAGCAGAGCTGTTAACTTATAACCTTCCAGATGTTAAGTCCCTCTTGCTTTCAGAACACACTCCATCCAGCCCCTCCGCTTTTGCAGACTCAGGGTCTCTGTTTGGCCGACAGGCTGCCCCTCCACCCCAGCTCCCTCCCGCCAGTTCGTGTAGCGTGCACCGCCTCTCCGCCCTTCCTACCCTCCTCTGAGGGCCTGTGGGCCTCTCGTCTGCACTTGGCTCTGGAGAATCCATTCTGCTAGTCTTCTGGCGGTTTTCTGGGTTATTTAGGCAGGCGTAGGTAGAATCTAAGTGATCAGCAGGACGCAGTGAGCCCAGCATCCTCCTATGCCACCGTCTTCCCCACCATCTCCCCTATATACTTTTTAATTTCCTCTTTAACTTCTTGGTTAGCCCATTCATTCTTTAGTAGGATGTTCTTCAGTCTCCAAGTATTTGTTACCTTTCCAAATTTTTTCTTTTGGTTGATTTTGAGTTTCATAGCATTGTGGTCTGAAAATATGCACAGTATGATCTTGATCTTTTTGTACTTACTTAGGGCTCATTTGTGTCCCAGTATATGGTCTATTCTGTTGAACATTCCATGTGCACTGGAGAAGAATGTATATTCTGCTGCTTTAGGATGAAATGTTCTGAATCTATCTGTTAAGTCCATCTGGTCCAGTGTGTCATTCAAAGCCATTGTTTCCTTGTTGATTTTTTGCTTAGATGATCTGTCAATTGCTGTGAGTGTGGTATTGAAGTCTCCAACTATTATGGTATTACTATCAATGAGTTTCTTTATGTTTGTGAATAATTGATTTATATATTTGGGTGCTTCCACATTTGGTGCATAAATGTTTACAATTGTTAGGTCTTGGTGGAGAGACCCTGTGATTATGATATAATGCCCTCCTGCATCTCTTGATACAGTCTTTATTTTAAAGTCTAAATTATCTATGTATGGCTACTCTGGCTTTCTTTTGTTGACCATTAGCATGATAGATGGTTCTCCATCCCCTTACTTTCAATGTGAAGGTGTCTTTAGGTCTACAGTGGGTCTCTTGTAAACAGCATATAGATGGATCTTGTTTTCTTATCCATTCTGTTACCCTATGTCTTTTGACTGGAGCATTGAGTCCACTGACATTCAGAGTGAGTACTGAAAGATATGAATTTATTGCCATTATGATGCTTGTAGAGTTGGAGTCTCTGGTGATGTTCTCTGGTTGTTTCTAATCTTTTGTTGCTTTTTGGCATTTATTTATTTTTTTGTATATATTTTCATCTTTTCTCCCCTCAGAAAGTCCCTTTAAAATTTCTTGCAGGGCTGGTTTAGTGGTCACAAACTCCTTTAATTTTTGTTTGTCTGGGAAACTTTTTATCTCTCCTTCTATTTTGAATGATAGCCTTGCTGGATAAAGAATTCTTGGTTGCATATTTTTCTGATTCAGCACACCGAATATATCCTGCCACTGCCTTCTGGCCTGCCAAGTTTCTGTGGATAGGTCTCCTGCAAACCTGATCTGTCTTCCTTTGTTTGTTAGCGACTTTTTTTTCCTTTGCTGCTTTCATGATTCTCTCCTTGCCTGAATATTTTGTGAATTTGACCTGATACACCTTGTTGATGGTTGATGTTTGTTGAATCTAATGGGTGTCCTCTGTGCTTCCTGGATTTTGATGTCTGTGTCTTTCCCCAGGTTAGGAAAGGTTTCTGCTATGATTTGTTCATATAACGCTTCTACCCCTATTTCTCTCTCTTCCTCTTCCGGGACCCCTATGATTCTGATGTTGTTCCTTTTTAATGAATCACTGATTTCTCTAATTCTTAAATCGTGCTCTTTTGCCTTAATCTCCCTCTTTTTTTCTGCTTCATTATTCTCTATAGGTTTGTCCCCTATATTGCTGATTCTCTGTTCTGCCTCATCCATCCTTGCTGCCACTGCATCCATCCGTGATTGCAGCTCAGTTATAGCACTTTTAATTTCATTCTGGCTATTTTTTACTTCTTTTATCTCTGCAGAAATGGATTCTAATTTATTTTCAACTCCAGCTAGTATTATTATTGTGATTCTAAATTCTGGTTCAGACATCTTGCTTGTATCTGTGTTGGTTAAGTCTCTGGCTGTCGTTTTTTCATGCTCTTTCTTTTGGGGTGAATTACTTCATTTTGTCATTTTGAAGGGAGAAAAGGAATTAATGGGGTAGAAAAATTGAAATTAAAAAACCTAAAATTAAAAAAATATTAAAATTAAAAATTAAACACACACACACACACACACACACACACACACACACACAAATCGAATAGATGATGCTAGATCCTAGGTGTGTTTTGGTCTGGGTGTTGAAAGTGGTTTGACAGATTAGAGTAAAAAAGAGGGGGGGTGAAAAATAAAAGGAAATCGTTTGAGAATTTGAGAAATGAATACACTGAAGTAGACTAAAATGAGATGTGGGGGTAAAATAGAATTTGAAAAAATATACATAAAAGTAAAGAATATAGCAGAAAAAAATTAAGGAAAAATATTTTTAATAAATATTAAAAATAAATATTATTGTTTTTCATTTTATGTAGTTAAGAAGAAAAGAAACAAAAAAAATTTAAAAAGATTAAAAAAGAAAAGAAAAGAAAAAAAAATCGTTTGAAAATTTGAAAAAGTGACTACACTGTAGTAGACTAAAATAAAATGATGGAAGTAGAATAGAATTTGAAAAAAATTACATAACAGCAAAAAATATAGTAATAAAAATCAAACAAAAATATTTTAATGGAAATTGAAAGTAAAAATTAAGTTTTTCTCTTTCTGCATTCATGAAAAATAAGCAAAAAAGAAAAAAAGAAAAAGAAAGAAAGAAAGGAAATTGTTTGAAAATTTGAAAATTTGAGTACACTGAAGGAGACTAAAATAAAACGATGGAAGTAAAGTAGAATTTGAAAAAAATTACACAAAAGTAAAAGATATAGTAATGTAAATTACAGAAAGATATTTTTAATAAAAATTGAAAATAAAAATGAATTTTTTATATTTCTGTTTCAAGAAAAAGAATTGTTAAAGAGAAAAATGAAAAAGAAAAAAAAGAAAAAAATTGAATATATGAACCTGCTAACAAATTGAAGTAGGACTGAAATTGCTTTGTTTTCTCCTAGAAGTCAGTCTATGTAGCTCTTTATAGTCCATAAATTAGCAGGTGGTGAGACTTGCGTTCTTGAAGAGGGAAGTTGGCCCAGTTGGGTGGGGCTCAGGGTAAGAGCTCCACTCTCCACTAGATGGCGCTGCTAGCCTACTGGGGTGGATTGTTGCAGGGCCCATAGGTGCATATGCGCATGTGCAGGAGCGGTGAGAATGGCGCCACCCAGCTATCCAGTCTGTTCTCCTGGATCAGCAATCATGCATCCCTCTTCCTGCTTCAGCTCTCATCCACTCCCTGCTTCTTCACTCTCCGTGACCAGGTCCCAGGCAGTACCTCTCTCCCAAACTTTGTCTCTGATGTGGCCATTTTCCTCAGCCCCTTACTTCTGACGGACTGTGGCTTTGACCTGTTCCACCCTTCTGCAGGAGGGTATCAGCGAGCAATGGCCACATGAGAAATGGCCGAATATCAGCTGCACCCAGGTACGCCTGCTGGACTCTGTTGTTGCTGGTGCCCTGAGACTGTGGGCCAGGTGCCAGCCCGTCCCAGAAAATGTTTGTGGGACAGTGTAGCAGCAGATCCCAGTGTCTCAGGGATCATGGAAAATCACAACACACATCTGGTACCAGGCTTCACCCTTAATGAACTTGCCCCAGCACCAGCAAATGTGCCTGCCTTCTGGGGTCTGCTGGGACCAGGTGGCTTCACCAGTGTCCACAAAATGTCCTTCCAGCAGTGGAACTGCTTTTGCCCATGTGGCCCGAGAACCTCCCGGACCCCACTCTGTTCCTGGGGATTTGCCCTTCCCACCAGAGCACCACCAGTATCGAGCTGTGGTTGCAGCCTTTGCACTCCCCTTGTTTACAGTCTTAATGGAATTTAAACCCTCTCCTTTCTCCCTTTTTAGTTTAGTCCCTGCGTCTGTTTCCAATTTTCCAATTTCTCTCCAGCTGCTTTTGGGGAGTGGTTCTTTTCCTGTATTCTCCCCCACTCCCCAGTCTCTGTCCTCTCTCCCTCTGCAAAAGCAGTTCCCTACCTTTCACAGCTTCTTGCTCCTCAAGTTCAGCTCTCCACACTGTGTACCTGCTGAATTCTGTAGTTCAGGTTGTGCAGATTGTTGTGTTAATCCTCCAATCAGTTTTCTAGGTGTGTAGGATGGTTTAGTGTTGTCTGGCTGTATTTCATGGACGGGAGACACACAAAAAGCTTCCATGCTGTTCCACCATCTTGGCTCATCCCCCAATTCTCTGCTCTCTCTTATGATTTTTTCAAGCCCAGCAATTAATCTTATGACTATTATTCTAAATTCTTACTCAGTTATATTTCTTACATCTGTTTTGATCAATTCTTTAGCTTTCACTTCTTTCTGGAATTTCTTTTGGTGAGAATTCTATCATTTCATAATTTTGGCTAGTTTTCTTTCCCTTATGAATTTTAAAAGCTTGTTATGTGCTCTGCATCTGGGAGTACTGCTATATTAAAGAGGGGTCATACACTGTCCAAGGCCTGGCCTTTCAAGAGGTGTTTTTTGGAGAGTGTTACCTGCTCTCTTTTGTGATTTGGTTATTTTATTTCCCTACTTGTAGTGATGTTTTGGACCCTCCACTATGTGTGTTTTAGTTTGTTCCTTGAAGTAGCCCTGGAAAGGAAAACAAACAGACAAAAAGGAAACAAAAACAGGCAAACGCACAAACAAATGAAACAAACAAACAAACAACAACAAAAATAATCCAAAAACAAAAGCCCAGACACACCAGCTACATGTGAAGAACAAGGTAGAGGCAGTGTTGATGGAAGATCACATACAAAGAGAGAAATGACAGGGGTGGAGAAAAAGAAAAAATAAAAATAAACATGACCAGACAGACAGACTGAAAGGCTTAGTCCAGAGAGAGAGAAAGGAAAATAAAGGAGACAGGGAGAAAGAAATAAAGATAAAGTTACCCAAACAGAGAAACCATACAACTTGATTACTCCAGAGAGAGAGAAAGTAAAGAAGGAGGTGTAGAACATGTATCAAGAGAATGGATTAAATATGCCTGCTTAAACAAACCAAGAACCAGAGTAACCAGCCTACAGGATGGAAGAGATAAGAAGGAGAAATGGAAAGAAGGGTATATCTAAATAACAAAATTGTCCTAGACTTTATCCAGGCAATGCAGCAGCTCTGGTCTGGAGGAGGGGGCCTTCTGGTCCCTCAGCGTCTATCCTGCTCTAGTACATACACAGTTACCCAGTGCAGAGGGGTGTCGTTTCGTGTAGGCAGGTCTCACCTCCACTGTGGGCCCCACTGTCTGATTGCTGGAGTCCCCTCTTGGTGGTGGAGGGGAGAAAAATGATGACCCCCCAGGGTCTTCTCCACAGACCCGGTGTCCCAAATCACTCCATTCAAGCCATCCTCACTGTGCCATGGATGCAGATGAGGCAGTTTTCTAGCTCTGCTGACTCTCATGCCTTGGAGTTTGGCTGGGCCCAGGCACTGGGGAAGTACCTGCCTATGCCCCCCAATATGTTGCCCTGCTTGTTTTGCCCTGTCCTCCAGCACTTCAGGGAGGGGACCAGTTTCTCAGGGACTGCACCCCTGACCTACCACCAAACCAGGGGGTGGCTCTCTTCCTTTCCAGATACACAAAAAGGGTAGCCAGTCCCAGTCAGAAGAAAGTCCTGCAGTTAGAAATGGGATCCCTCTCTGTCCCAGTCCAAGGTTTTTCTCTTGTCCAGATACAGTCCTATGTTTCCTCAGCCACTCTTTTTCTTCCCTTTGTCTCTCTGAAGAAGGGGATCCTTCTCCTCCATGCCTACAAGGCCCGTTTTATCTCCCCCAGTTTGCAATCACCCACCTATGGGTTGGTGGCCCATCAGGTTGTCTTGGTGTCTCCCTGGTCAACTCAGTCTCTTTTCCTCCCAGACTCTTGGGGTTCAAAGTCCTTTGACTTCAACCCTTCATTGTTTGAGAGATGCAGGAAGTACAGATCCCCCTACTTCTCCACCATGTTGGCCCCTCCTCCCTCAAGGCCAATGTTTCTTTATTGATATTCTGTCTGAATGATCTATGGATTGATGAAACTGGGGCATTAAAGTCTCCTACCATTATTTTATTGCTATCTATTTCTCCTTTTTGGTCTTCTAATACTTGCTTTACATATTAAGGTGCTGCTATGAGGACATGAATACTTACAAATGTTACATCCTTCTGTTAGATGATCCCTTTATCATTATATGACAACCTTCTTTGTTTCTTATTATTTTTTTTTATTATATGAAATTTATTGTCAAATTGGTTTCCATACAACACCCAGTGCTCATCCCAAAAGGTGCCCTCCTCAATACCCATCACCCACCCTCTTCTCCCTCCCATCCCCCATCAAACCTCAGTTTGTTCTCAGTTTTTAACAGTCTCTTTTTTTTTTTTTAATTTTTTTTTCTACGTTTATTTATTTTTTGGGACAGAGAGAGACAGAGCATGAACGGGGGAGGGTCAGAGAGAGGGAGACACAGAATCGGAAACAGGCTCCAGGCTCCGAGCCATCAGCCCAGAGCCCGACGCGGGGCTCGAACTCACGGACCGCGAGATCGTGACCTGGCTGAAGTCGGACCCCTAACCGACTGCGCCACCCAGGCGCCCCTTTAACAGTCTCTTAAGCTTTGGCTCTCTCCCACTCTAACCTCTTTTTTTCTTTTTTCCTCCCCCTCCCCCATGGGTTCCTGCCAAGTTTCTCAGGATCCACATAAGAGTGAAACCATATGGTATCTGTCTTTCTCTGTACGGCTTATTTCACTTAGCATCACACTCTACAGTTCCATCCACGTTGCTACAAAAGGCCATATTTCATTTTTTCTCATTGCCACGTAGTATTCCATTGTGTATATAAACCACAATTTCTTTATCCATTCATCAGTTGATGGACATTTAGGCTCTTTCCATAATTTGGCTATTGTTGAGAGTGCTGCTATGAACATTGGGGTACAAGTGCCCCTATGCATCAGTACTCCTGTATCCCTTGGATAAATTCCTAGCAGTGCTATTGCTGGGTCATAGGGTAGGTCTATTTTTAATTTTCTGAGGAACCTCCACACTGCTTTCCAGAGCGGCTGCACCAGTTTGCATTCCCACCAACAGTGCAAGAGGGTTCCCGTTTCTCCACATCCTCTCCAGCATCTATAGTCTCCTGATTTGTTCATTTTGGCCACTCTGACTGGCGTGAGGTGATACCTGAGTGTGGTTTTGATTTGTATTTCCCTGATAAGGAGCGACGCTGAACATTTTTTCATGTGCCTGTTGGCCATCCGGATGTCTTCTTTAGAGAAGTGTCTATTCATGTTTTCTGCCCATTTCTTCACTGGGTTATTTGTTTTTCGGGTGTGGAGTTTGGGGAGCTCTTTATAGATTCTGGATACTAGCCCTTTGTCCGATATGTCATTTGCAAATATCTTTTCCCATTCCGTTGGTTGCCTTTTAGTTTTGTTGGTTGTTTCCTTTGCTGTGCAGAAGCTTTTTACCTTCATAATGTCCCAGTAATTCACTTTTGCTTTTAATTCCCTTGCCTTTGGGGATGTGTTGAGTAAGAGATTGCTACGGCTGAGGTCAGAGAGGTCTTTTCCTGCTTTCTCCTCTAAGGTTTTGATGGTTTCCTGTCTCACATTCAGGTCCTTTATCCATTTTGAGTTTATTTTTGTGAATGGTGTGAGAAAGTGGTCTAGTTTCAACCTTCTGCATGTTGCTGTCCATTTCTCCCAGCACCATTTGTTAAAGAGGCTGTCTTTTTTCCATTGGATGTTCTTTCCTGCTTTGTCAAAGATGAGTTGGCCATACGTTTGTGGGTCTAGTTCTGGGGTTTCTATTCTATTCCATTGGTCTATGTGTCTGTTTTTGTGCCAATACCATGCTGTCTTGATGATGACAGCTTTGTAGTAGAGGCTAAAGTCTGGGATTGTGATGCCTCCTGCTTTGGTCTTCTTCAAAATTCCTTTGGCTATTCGGGGCCTTTTGTGGTTCCATATGAATTTTAGGATTGCTTGTTCTAGTTTCGAGAAGAATGCTGGTGCAATTTTGATTGGGATTGCATTGAATGTGTAGATCGCTTTGGGTAGTATTGACATTTTGACAATATTTATTTTTCCAATCCATGAGCAGGGAATGTCTTTCCATTTCTTTAAATCTTCTTCCATTTCCTTCATAAGCTTTCTATAGTTTTCAGCATACAGATCCTTTACATCTTTGGTTAGATTTATTCCTAGGTATTTTATGCTTCTTGGTGCAATTGTGAATGGGATCAGTTTCTTTAGTTGTCTTTCTGTTGCTTCATTGTTAGTGTATAAGAATGCAACTGATTTCTGTACATTGATTTTGTATCCTGCGACTTTGCTGAATTCATGTATCAATTCTAGCAGACTTTTGGTGGAGTCTATCGGATTTTCCATGTATAATATCATGTCATCTGCAAAAAGCGAAAGCTTGACTTCATCTTTGCCAATTTTGATGCCTTTGATTTCCTTTTGTTGTCTGATTGCTGATGCTAGAACTTCCAGCACTATGTTAAACAACAGCGGTGAGAGTGGGCATCCCTGTCGTGTTCCTGATCTCAGGGAAAAAGCTCTCAGTTTTCCCCGTTGAGGATGATGTTAGCTGTGGGCTTCTCATAAATGGCTTTTATGATCTTTAAGTATGTTCCTTCTATCCCGACTTTCTCAAGGGTTTTTATTAAGAAAGGGTGCTGGATTTTGTCGAAGGCCTTTTCTGCATCGATTGACAGGATCATATGGTTCTTCTCTTTTTTTTTGTTAATGTGATGTATCACGTTGATTGATTTGCGAATGTTGAACCAGCCCTGCATCCCAGGGATGAATCCCACTTGATCATGGTGAATAATTCTTTTTATATGCCGTTGAATTCGATTTGCTAGTATCTTATTGAGAATTTTTGCATCCATATTCATCAGGGATATTGGCCGGTAGTTCTCTTTTTTTACTGGGTCTCTGTCTGGTTTAGGAATCAAAGTAATACTGGCTTCATAGAATGAGTCTGGAAGTTTTCCTTCCCTTTCTATTTCTTGGAATAGCTTGAGAAGGATAGGTATTATCTCTGCTTTAAACGTCTGGTAGGACTCCCCTGGGAAGCCATCTGGTCCTGGACTCTTATTTGTTGGGAGGTTTTTGATAACCGATTCAATTTCTTCGCTGGTTATGGGTCTGTTCAAGCTTTCTATTGCCTCCTGATTGAGTTTTGGAAGAGTGTGGGTGTTCAGGAATTTGTCCATTTCTTCCAGGTTGTCCAATTTGTTGGCATATAATTTTTCATAGTATTCCCTGATAGTTGTTTGTATCTCTGAGGGATTGGTTGTAATAATTCCATTTTCATTCATGATTTTATCTATTTGGGTCATCTCCCTTTTCTTTTTGAGAAGCCTGGCTAGAGGTTTGTCAATTTTGTTTATTTTTTCAAAAAAACAACTCTTGGTTTCGTTGATCTGCTCTACAGTTTTTTTAGACTCTATATTGTTTATTTCTGCTCTGATCTTTATTATTTCTCTCCTCTGCTGGATTTAGGCTGCCTTTGCTGTTCTGCTTCTATTTCCTTTAGGTGTGCTGTTAGATTTTGTATTTGGGATTTTTCTTGTTTCTTGAGATAGGCCTGGATTGCAATGTATTTTCCTCTCAGGACTGCCTTCACCGCGTCCCAAAGCGTTTGGATTGTTGTATTTTCATTTTCGTTTGTTTCCATATATTTTTTAATTTCTTCTCTAATTGCCTGGTTGACCCACTCATTCGTTAGGAGGGTGTTCTTTAACCTCCATGCTCTTGGAGGTTTTCCAGACTTTTTTCTGTGGTTGATTTCAAGCTTCATAGCATTGTGGTCTGAAAGTATGCATGGTATAATTTCAATTCTGGTAAACTTATGAAGGGCTGTTTTGTGACCCAGTATATGATCTATCTTGGAGAATGTTCCATGTGCACTCGAGAAGAAAGTATATTCTGTTGCTTTGGGATGCAGAGTTCTAAATATATCTGTCAAGTCCATCTGATCCAATGTCTCATTCAGGGCCCTTGTTTCTTTATTGACCGTGTGTCTAGATGATCTATCCATTTCTGTAAGTGGAGTGTTAAAGTCCCCTGCAATTACCACATTCTTATCAATAAGGTTGCTTATGTTTATGAGTAGTTGTTTTATATATTTGGGGTCTCCGGTATTTGGCGCATAGACATTTATAATTGTTAGCTCTTCCTGATGGATAGACCCTGTAACTATTATATAATGTCCTTCTTCATCTCTTGTTACAGCCTTTAATTTAAAGTCTAGTTTGTCTGATATAAGTATGGCTACTCCAGCTTTCTTTTGGCTTCCAGTAGCATGATAAATAGTTCTCCATCCCCTCACTCTCAATCTAAAGGTGTCCTCAGGTCTAAAATGAGTCTCTTGTAGACAGCAAATAGATGGGTCTTGTTTTTTTATCCATTCTGATACCCTATGTCTTTTGGTTGGCGCATTTAATCCATTTACATTCAGTGTTATTATAGAAAGATACGGGTTTAGAGTCATTGTGATGTCTGTATGTTTTATGCTTGTAGTGTTGTCTCTGGTATTTTGTCTCACAGGGTCCCCCTTAGGATCTCTTGTAGGGCTGGTTTAGTGGTGACAAATTCCTTCAGTTTTTGTTTGTTTGGGAAGACCTTTATCTCTCCTTCTATTCTAAATGACAGACTTGCTGGATAAAGGATTCTCAGCTGCATATTTTTTCTGTCTAGCACACTAAAAATCTCGTGCCAATTCTTTCTGGCCTGCCAAGTTTCAAAAGAGAGATCAGTCACGAGTCTTATAGGTCTCCCTTTATATGTGAGGGCACATTTACCCCTTGCTGCTTTCAGAATTTTCTCTTTATCCTTGTATTTTGCCAGTTTCACTATGATATGTCATGCAGAAGATCGATTCAAGTTCCGTCTGGAGGGAGTTCTCTGTGCCTCTTGGATTTCAATGCCTTTTTCCTTGCCCAGTTCAGGGAAGTTCTCAGCTATTATTTCTTCAAGTACCCCTTCAGCACCTTTCCCTCTCTCTTCCTCCTCTGGGATACCAATTATGCGTATATTATTTCTTTTTAGTGTATCACTTAGTTCTCTAATTTTCCCCTCATACTCCTGGATTTTTTTATCTCTCTTTCTCTCAGCTTCCTCTTTTTCCATAACTTTATCTTCTAGTTCACCTATTCTCTCCTCTGCCTCTTCAATCCGAGCTGTGGTGGTTTCGATTTTGTTTTGCATTTCATTTAAAGCGTTTTTCAGCTCCTCGTGACTGTTCCTTAGTCCCTTGATCTCTGTAGCAAGGGATTCTCTGCTGTCCTCTATACTGTTTTCAAGCCCGGCGATTAATTTTATGACTATTATTTTAAATTCACTTTCTGTTATATTATTTAAATCCTTTTTGATCAGCTCATTAGCTGTTGTTATTTCCTGGAGATTCTTCCGAGGGGAATTCTTCCGCTTGGTCATTTTGGATAGTCCCTGGCGTGGTGAGGATCTGCAGGGCACTTCCCCTGTGCTGTGGTGTATAACTGGAGTTGGTGGGCAGGGCCGCACTCCGACCTGATGTCTGCCCCCAGCCCACCACTGGGGCCACAGTCAAATGGTGTGTGCCTTCTCTTCCCCTCTCCGAGGGGCGGGATTCACTGTGGGGTGGTGTGGCCCGTCTGGGCTACTTGCACACTGCCAGACTTGTGATGCTGGGGATCTGGCGTATTAGCTGGGCAGGTAGGCAAGGTGCACAGGGGCAGGAGGGGCAGGCTTAGCTCGCTTCTCCTTAGGTAATCCACTTCTGGAGGGGCCCTGTGGCAGCTGGAGGGAGTCAGATCCGCTGCCGGAGGTTTGGCTCCGCAGAAGCACAGAGTTGGGTGTTTGCGCGGAGCGAGCAAGTTCCCTGGCAGGAACTGGTTCTCTTTGGGATTTTGGCTGGGGGATGGGCGGGGGAGATGGCGCTGGCGAGCGCCTTTGTTCCCCACCAAACTGAGCTCTGTCGTCCGGGGGCTCAGCAGCTCTCCCTCCCTTTGTCCTCCAGCCTTCCTGCTTTCCGAGCAGAGCTGTTAACTTATGACCTCCCAGACGCTAAGTCGCGCTTGCTGTCGGAACACAGTCCGTCAGGCCCCTCCGCTTTTGCAAGCCAGTCTCTGGAGCTCTGCTTGGCCGCGAGCCACCCCTCCGCCCCGGCTCCCTCCCGCCAGTCCGTGGAGCATGCACTGCCTCGCTGCCCTTCCTACCCTCTTCCGTGGGCCTCTCGTCTGTGCTTGGCTCCGGCGACTCCGTTCTGCTAATCCTCTGGCGGTTTTCTGGATTATTTAGGCAGGTGTAGGTGGAATCTAAGTGATCAGCAGGACACGCGGTGAGCCCAGCGTCCTCCTACGCCGCCATCTTCCCTCCATCCCCCCCCTTCTTTGTTTCTTATTACAGTATTTGTCTTAAAGTCTGTTTTGTCTGATAGTATACCTATCCCAGTTTTCTTTTAGTTTACATTTGCATGGAATATCTTTTTCCATCCCTTTATTTTCAGTCCATGTGTGTCCTTATATTTGAAGTGAGTCTCTTATAAGCAATATATAAATTGGTCTTGTTTTTCTGAAACCATAAAAATCCTAGAAGAGATCATAGGTGGTAATGTCTCTGACATCAGCCATACATAGCAACATTTTTCTAGATATGTCTCCTGAGTCAAGGAAAATAAAAGCAAAAATAAACTATTGGGACTGCATCAAAACAAAAAATCTGCACAGCAAAGGAAACAATCAGCAGAGCTAAAAAGCAACTTATTGATTGGAAGAAGATATTGGCAAATGACATATTCAATAAAGAGTTAGTATCCAAAATATGTAAAGAACTGGTACAATTCAACACCCCAAAAGCAAATAATCCAATTAAATATGTGCAGAAGACATGAAGAAGAGATATTTCTCCAAAGAAGACATGCAGATGGCCAACAGCCACATGAAAAGATGCTCAATATCATTCATCATCAAGGAAATACCAATAAAACTACAATGAGATATCACCTCACACCTGTCAGAATGGCTAAAATAAAAAAATACAAGAATCAGCAAATGTTGGTGATGATGTGGACAAAAAGGGACCCTTTTCCACTGTTGGTTGGAATGCAAACTGGTGCAGCTTCTGTGGAAACAGTATGAGGTTTCTCAAAACGTTAAAAATAGAAGTACCCTATAATGTAGTAATTGCACTACTGGGTATTTACCCCCAAAATACAAAAACACTAATCCTAAGGGATACATATACCATTTTTATTTATTATTTATTGCAGCATTATTTATAAAATCTAAATTATGAAAGCAGCCCAAGTGTCCATTGATAGATGAATGTATAAAGAAAAAGTATATACAATGTATATATAATGGAATATTTTTTGTCCATAAAAAAGAATGAAATCTTGCTATTTCCAATGATGTGGATGGGGTTAGAGAGTATAATGTTAAGTAAAATAAGTCAGTTGGAGAAAGACAAATGCCATATTACTTCACTCCTTGTGGAATTTAAGAAACAAGAAAATGAGCAAAGGAAAGGAGAGAGAGAGAGAGAAGCCCAGAGAAACTATAGAAGGGAGTTACCAGAAAGAAGGGAGTGGATGGGTGAAATTGGTGATGGGGATTAAGGAGTATACTTGTGATGAGCACTAGAAGATTATGGAAATGTTGAATCGCTACCTTGTACACCTGAAATCAATATAACACTGTATGTTAACCATACTGGGATTAAAATAAAATAAAATAAAATAAAATAAAATAAAATAAATGGATCTTGATTTTTTTAAAATCCATTCAGCCACTGTTTGTTTGGAGAATTTAGTTCATTTACATTAAAAGGAATTATCAGTAAGTATGGACTTGTTACTTTGTTAATAGTTTTCTGGATGTTTTATGATTCTTTCGTTTCTTTCTGATTTGATAATTTTCTGTATTGTTATGCCTAGATTCCTTTATATTTATCTTTTGTGTTTCTACCATAAGATTTTGCTTTGTAGTTACAATAAAGATTACATAAAACAGCATATGTAATAAAAGTTTATTTTAGGTTGATAACAATTTAAGTTTGAATGCATTCTAAAGCTCTATATTTTTACTTTGCCTCCCCGCATATTATGTTTTTGATGTCATAATTTACATCGTTTTATCTGTATATCCCTTCACAAGTTATTGTAATTATAGTTATTTTTACTACTTTTTATTTTAACCTTCATACTGGTTTATAAGTAATTAACCCACCACCTTTACAAATGAGATTATTCTGAATTTTGCTACATATTTACCTTTACCAGTAAAATATATACTTTTATATGTTTTCTTCTTTATTCATTAGTACCTTTTGTTTCAGCTTCAAGAAGCCCTTTCTTTAATCCTTATCTTGTAGGGTCCATCTAGGGGTGATGAACTCCTTTAGCTTTTACTTATCTGGAAAACTCTTCATCTCTCTTTCAATTGTGAAGGACAACTTTGCTGAAATATTCTTATTTTTTGTATTTGTGTTTATCTTTCTTTCAGCATTGTGAATATATCATGCTACTCCTTTCCAGCCTGCAAAGATTTTGCAGAAAATCTCCTGATAGTCTTATGGAGGTTCTCTTTTATACAACAAGTTGTTTTTCTCTTGCTGCTTTTTTATTTTCTTTTTTCTTTTTAACTTCTGAAACTTTAATTATAATGTGTCTTGGTGGAGATCTATTTTGGTTTTATCTTCTTTGGGACTCTCTGGGATTCCTGGATCTAGATGTCTGTTTCTTTCCCCAAGATAGGAAGGGTTTCTTCCATAAAAATTTGGCCCCCTTCTCTCTATTTTCTCTTTCTGAGACACCTACATTGCAAGTGTTGGTCAGATTGATATTGTCATATAAGACCCTTTAGATATCTTTGCTCTTTTTCACAAGGTAGGAAGATTTTCAGCCATTATCTCTTCAAATAAACTTTCTGCCCCCCTTCTCTCTTTCTTCTCTTTCTGGGACCCCTATAATGCCAATGTTGGTCTACTTGATATTGTCATGTAAGTTCCTTAAAGTATCTTCACTCTTTTGCATTCTTTTTTCTTTTTGCTGCTCCTATTAGGTGTGTTCTACTACACTGTCTTCAAGTTCACTGATGGTTTCTTTTGCTTTATCTATTCTGTTATTGAACTCAACTGCATTTTTTTTCAGTTTAGTTATTATGTTTTTCAGCTCTATGACTTCTATTTGGTATTTCCTTTTATTTTCCTTTAAAAAAATGTTTATTTACTTTGAGAGAGAGAGAGAGAGAGAAAAGCAAAAAGAGAAGGAGACAGAGGATCCCAAGCAGGCCCTGTGCTGTCAGTACAGAGCCTGACATGGGGCTCAATCTCACAAACCATGAGATCATGACCTGAGCCAAAATCAAGAGTCAGACGCTTAACCAACTGAGCCACTCAGGCACCCCCTTCCTTTTATTTATATCTCTGTTGAAATTTTTACTTTGTTCACTCATTCTTCTCCTGAGCTTGGTGAGCATCTTTATAAATTTTATTTGAACTCTCTATCAGGTAAATTATTTTATCTCTATTTCATTAAGATATGTTTCTGGAGTTTTATCTTTTTATTTTCTGGGAACATATTTCTCTGTTTCTTAATTTTCCTGGACTATGTTGTTTTCTGTCTATTATATGAAACAGCCCCTTCTCCTGGTATTGAAGGAGTGGTCTTGTGTAGGAGACTGATGTGACCATTAAACCTTGCCCTAGCTTTGGTTATCACTCCAATTCTTGTTATTGTCCAAGAAGCCTACTTTATTTTTAGTAGCTCCCAGTAGTGAAGGTGTATCAAGACCTGCCATTGCCCCAAATGGGAAGATCTCAGCACCAGATGCAGGCTGACTAGGAGCAAGACACTCAGGCATCAGCTTTTAAAGTATGCAAATATACCTCTTTCAGGGGAAGACTGGTGATTGGAGTTTCTGTATGCTCACTCTGCACTGAGTCTTCTGGTGATAGCCTATTAGAAACTGTTTCTTTCTTTGTTACCATGCTATTAAACCTGTGAACACAAGCCCTGGCAGTCACCAGAGTCAGGCTATCAAAGGGTGTATCCTCTAGGTGGCCACCACAAAGGCCAGGGTGCCAGATGTGTACACATGCTCCTTTTTTGGAGACACGAATAATCTCACATGAGACAGATGGAGAGTGTGAAGTTGGCACCTCCAGCTTCCTCACTCTCTGGAGATGATTGTAGTCATCCCCTAGATATTGTTTAATTACAAGCCTGTACTTCAGGCCACAGCTATGAAAAGAAGCTAATAGGCCTCTTTGACAGATTCTAGTGACCTGGAATAAGGCAGAGGAAGAACTCAAAGATAGTACACACCAGCTATGTCCCCAAAGAGCACCTTAGTAGGCTCCTAATTGTGTACCAAACCAGAAGCCTGCCCCTCAGCCTAAAGCTCCAGGGTAAGCAAATAGGCCACTTTCACAAAAACACTGGGGGCACGTTTCAGTCTGCCTTCTGCACTGTGCCTTGAGAGTGGTAGGATACTCAGAAATCTCTCTGCATTTGTTATAGTCTTAAAAGTCTCATGAATGCAAGCCCAACTAGCCACCAGAGGTAGGTGATCAAAGGACATTGCCTGGGCAGCAACCATGAAAGCTGAAGTAGCACATGTATAAACTTGGGCACAAGAGGTTTGTACATCTCCCTCCTGGGAGATATCAGATCTCTGGAGCATGGCAGAAAGAGTGACGATAACAACCACCCTCTGAGAACTCTGGGGAAGATTAAAGTCAGCCCTTTGATGTGTGTTTAATTAGAGGCTTACCCCTCAGGCCACAACTAAGGAGATAAGCTAATGCAGCTCTTTTAAATAATGGAAGGGTGTCTTAGTCTGCTACCTCCCTGTTCTGCCCTTAGGGATATTAAGACTCTTTCTACATTTGTTACAGCCCTGTGGGACCCAGAGCATAGCTCTACTAGTTGCCAGAACCAGATAATCTAGAGGTGTCCCCTGGCTAGCAGCCACAAAAATTGTAGTTGCAGACAACAGTACAAGCTGCTTCCCAGGAGCTTCCAGTGAGGTGGAATGAGGCAGAGTGAGAGCACTAAAATGGCACCTGTCAGTCTCCATCTTTGGAGAATATTTCAGTAGGCCACTAGATAATGTGTTACATTAGATGCCTGTCTGCTCCTCAGGCCCATGCTCTAAGATAAGCAAGTAAACATTTTCCACAGAAGGTCTGGGAACTTTTCAGTCATCTAGCAGCCTCTGTGCTAACTCTAACCCTGGGGTGAACGAGCCCATATGTTCGAGCCCGTGAAGAACTGTTTCACAGTTTGCTATAGACTTGAGGGTCTCATGGACATAAGCCCCTTTGGTTTCAAAGAAATGGTATGGGGGCTCATCTCTCCAGTGCAGGTCTTAAATGTTGAAGCGCCAGATGTGGGGTTTAAACACTTTGCTCCTCATGGCGAAGCTTAGGGTTTTGATTTCACTTCGGATTGTGGGTTACCACAGTGGGTATAGGGTTTATGGGGAGATTGTGTCTTAGCTTCTCCGGCTGACTTTGATGTTTTTTTTTTTTTTTTTTTTTTTCTCATTTGCTCAATTTGTAAGAGTTGCTCAGCTACTTTTGTTCTGTTTTTGTTGTTGTTGTTGTTTATGATTTTTTTTTCCTCAGAGGAAATTGTTCCAAATGTATATGTAGATTTTGTAAGGCCATGGGAGGATATGAGGCCAAGATCTTTCTATGTTGTGACCTTGAACCAACCTCCATTCCTCACTTTTTAAAAAAATTTTTTTTTTCAGCATTTATTTATTTTTGGGACAGAGAGAGACAGAGCATGAACGGGGGAGGGGCAGAGAGAGAGGGAGACACAGAATCAGAAACAGGCTCCAGGCTCTGAGCCATCAGCCCAGAGCCTGACGCGGGGCTCGAACTCACGGACCGCGAGATCGTGACCTGGCTGAAGTCGGACGCTTAACCGACTGCGCCACCCAGGCGCCCCATTCCTCACTTTTTAAAAAGGTTCACTCACATATTACTTTCGTTTTTAAATTTTATTTTATTATTTTTTTAATATGAAATTTATTGTCAAATTGGTTTCCATACAACACCCAGTGCTCATCCCAACAGAAGCCCTCCTCAATGCCCATCACCCATTTTCCCCTCCAACCAACCCCCCATCAACCCTGTTTGTTCTCAGTTTTTAAGAGTCTCTTATGATTTGATTCCTTCCCCTCTGTACTTTTTTTTCCCCCTTCTACTCCCCCATGGTCTTCTGTTACGTTTCTCAGGATCCACATAAGAGCGAAAACATATGGTATCTGTCTTTCTCTGTATGACTTATTTCACTTGGCATAACACTCTCTACTGCCATCCACATTGCTACGAAAGGCCATATTTCATTTTTTTCTCATTGCCACATAGTATTCCATTGGGTATATAAACCACAACTTCTTTATCCATTCATCAGTTGATGGACATTTAGGCTCTTTCCATAATTTGGCTATTGTTGAGAGTGCTGCTATAAACATTAGGGTACAAGTGCCCCTATGCATCAGCACTGCTGTATCCCTTGGGTAAATTCCTAGCAGTGCTATTGCTGGGTCATAGGGTAGATCTAGTTTTAATTTTTTGAGAAACCTCCACATTGTTTTCCAGAGTGGCTGCACCAGTTTGCATTCCCAGCAACAGTGCAAGGGGGTTCCCGTTTCTCCACATGCTCGCCAGCATCTATAGTCTCCTGGTTTGTTCATTTCAGCCACTCTGACTGGCGTGAGGTGGTATCTCAGTGTGGTTTTGATTTGTATTTCCCTGATGAGGAGTGACATTGAGCGTCTTTTCATGTGCCTGTTGGCCATCTGGATGTCTTCTTTAGACAACTGTCTATTCATGTTTCCCACCCATTTCTTCACTGGATTATTTGTTTTTCGGGTGTGGAGTTTGGTGAGCTCTTTATAGATTTTGGATACTAGCCCTTTGTCCGATATGTCATTTGCAAATATCTCTTCCCATTCCGTTGGTTGCCTTTTAGTTTTGTTGATTGTTTCCTTTGCAGTGAGGAGCTTTTTGTCTTCATGAGGTCCCAAAAGTTCATTTTTGCTTTTAATTCCCTTGCCTTTGGGGATGTGTCAAGTAAGAAATTGCTGCGGCTGAGGTTAGAGAGGTTTTTTTCCTGCTTTTTCCTCTAGGATTTTGATGGTTTCCTGTTTCACATTCAGGTCCTTTATCCATTTGAGTTTATTTTTGTGAATGGTGTAAGAAAGTGGTCTAGTTTCATTCTTCTGCATGTTGCTGTCCAGCTCTCCCAGCACCATTTGTTAAAGAGACTGTCTTTTTTCCATTGGATATTCTTTCCTGCTTTGTCAAAGATTAGTTGGCCATACTTTCATGGGTCGAATTCTGGGGTTTCTATTCTATTCCATTGGTCTCTGTGTCTGTTTTTGTGCCAATACCATGCTGTCTTGATGATGACAGCTTTGTACTAGAGGCTAAAGTCTGGCATTGTGATGCCTCCCACTTTGGTCTTCTTCAATATTAATTTGGCTATTCAGGGTCCTTTGCGGTTCCACACAAAGTTTAGGATTGCTTGTTTTAGCTTCAAAGTGAATGCTGGTTCAATTTTGATTGGGATTGCATTGAATGTGTAGATAGCTTTGGGTAGTATTGACATTTTAACAATATTTATTCTTCCAATCCATGAGCACGGAATGTTTTTCCATTTCTTTATGTCTTCTTCTATTTCCTTCATAAGCTTTCTATAGTTTTCAACATACAGATCTTTTACGTCTTTGGTTAGGTTTATTCCTAGATATTTTATGATTTTTGGTGCAATTGTGAATGGGATCAGTGTCTTTAGTTGTCTTTCTGTTGCTTCATTGTTAGTGTATAAGAATGCAACTGATTTCTGTACGTTGATTTTGTATCCTGCGACTTTGCTGAATTCATGTATCAGTTCTAGCAGACTTTTGGTGGAGTCTTTCAGGTTTTCCATATATAATATCATGTCATCTACAAAAAGTGAAAATTTGACTTCATCTTTGCCAATTTTGATGCCTTTGATTTCCTTTTGTTGTCTAATTGCTGATGCTAGCACTTCCAACAGCGGTGAGAGTGGACATCCCTGTCACGTTCCTGATCTCAGGGGGGAAAGCTTTCAGTTTTTCCCCCTTGAGGATGATATTAGCTGTGGGCTTTTCATAAATGGCTTTTATGATGTTTAAGTATGTTCCTTCTATTCTGAGTTTCTCGAGGGTCTTTATTAAGAAAGGATGCTGAATTTGTCAAATGCTTTTTCTGCTTCGATTGACAAGATCATATGGTTCTTTTCTTTTATTAATGTGATGTATCACCTTGATAGATTTGCGAATATTGAACCAGACCTGCAGCCCAGGAATGAATCCCACTTGATCCTGGTGAATAATTCATTTTATATGCTGTTGAATTCGATTTGCTAGTATCTTTTTTTTTTTTTAACGTTTATTTATTTTTGAGACAGAGAGAGACAGAGCATGAACGGGGGAGGGTCAGAGAGAGGGAGACACAGAATCTGAAGCAGGCTCCAGGCTCTGAGCCATCAGCCCAGAGCCCGACGCGGGGCTCGAACTCACAGACCGCGAGATCGTGACCTGAATTGAAGTCGGACGCTTAACCGACTGAGTCACCCAGGCGCCCCTGGATTTGCTAGTATCTTATTGAGAATTTTTGCATCCATATTCACCAGGGATATTGGCCTGTAGTTTTCTTTTTTTGATGGGTCTCTGTCTGCTTTAGGAATCAAAGTAATGCTGGCTTCAGAGAATCAGTCTGGAAGTTTTCCTTCCCTTTCTATTTTTTGGAACAGCTTGAGAAGGATAGGTATTATCTCTGCTTTAAATGTCTGGTAGAATTCTCCATGGAAACCATCTGGTCCTGGACTCTTATTTGTTGGGAGTTTTTTGATGACTGATTCAATTTCTTCGCTGGTTATGGGTCTGTTCAAGTTTTCTGTTTCTTCCTGTTTGAGTTTTGGAAGTTGTGGGTGCTTGGGAATTTGTCCATTTCTTCCAGATAGTCCAGTTTGTTGGCATATATTTTTTCATAGTATTCCCTGATAATTGCTTGTATTTCTGAGGGATTTGTTGTAATAATTCCATTTTCATTCATGATTTTATCTATTTGGGTCCTCTCCCTTTTCTTTTTGAGAAGTCTAGCTACAGGTTTATCAATTTTGTCTATTTTTTCAAAAAACCAACTCTTGTTTTCATTGATCTGCTCTATGGTTTTTTAAGATTCTATATTATTTATTTCTGCTCTGATCTTTATTATTTCTCTTCTTCTGCTGGGTTTGGGGTGTGTTTGCTGTTCTGCTTCTACTTCCTTTAGGTGTGCTGTTAGGTTTTGTATTTGGGATTTTTTTTTGTTTCTTGATATAGGCCTGGATTGCAATATTATTTTCCTCTCAGGACTACCTTCACTGCATCCCAAAGTGTTTGTATTGTTGTATTTTCATTTTGATTTGTTTCCATATATTTTTTTAGTTTCTCCTCTAATTGCCAGGTTGATCCATTCTTTCTTTAGTAGGGTGTTTTTTAACCTCCATGCTTTTGGAAGTTTTCCAGACTTTTTCCTGTGGTTGATTTCAAGCTTCATAGCATTGTGGTCTGAAAGTATGCATGGTATGATTTCAATTCTTGTATATTTATGAAGGGCTGTTTTGTGACCCATTATGTGATCTATCTTGAAGAATGTTCCATGTGCACTCGAGAAGAAACTATATTCTGTTGTGCTGGGATGCAGAGTTCTAAATATATCTGTCAAGTCCATCTGATCCAATGTCTCATTCTGGGCCTTTGTTTTGTTATTGACCCTGTGTCTAGATGATCTACCCATTCTTGTAAGTGGAGTATTATAGCCTGCAATTACCACATTATTATCAATAAGGTTGCTTGTTTGTGATTAATTGTTTTATATATTTTGGGGCTTCTGTATTTGGTGCATAGACATTTATAATTGTTAGCTCTTCCTGATGGATAGACCCTGTAATTATTATATAATGCCCTTCTTCATCTTGTTACAGACTGTAATTTAAAGTCTAGTTTGTATGATATAAGTATGGTTACTCCAGCTTTCTTTTGACTTCCAATAGCATGATAGATAGTTCTCCATCCTCTCACTTTTAATCTGATGGTGTCCTCAGGTCTAAAATGAGTATCTTATAGACAGCAAATAGATGGGTCTTGTTTTTTTTTTTTTTGTTTTTTTTTTTTTTTTTTAATCCATTCTGGTACCCTATGTCTTTTGGTTGGAGCACTTAGTCCATTTACATTCAGTGTTATTATAGAAAGATATGGGTTTAGACTCATTGTGATATCTGTAGGTTCATGATTGTAGTGATGTCTCTGGTACTTTGTGGTCTTTGCAACATTTCACTCACAGAATCCCCCTTAGGATCTCTTGTAGGGCTGGTTTAGTGGTAATGAATTCCTTCAGTTTTTGTTTGCTTGGGAAGACCTTTATCTATCCTTCTATTCTAAATGACAGACTTGCTGGATAAAGGATTCTTGGCTGCATATTTTTTTTCTGTTCATCACATTGATGATTTCCTGCCATACCTTTCTGGCCTGCCAAGTTTCAATAGGTAGGTCTGCCACTAGTATTATGGGTCTCCCTTTATATGTTGGAGCATGTTTATCCCTTGCAGCTTTCAGAATTCTCTCTTTATCCTTGTATTTTGCCAGTTTCACTATGATATGTCCTGCAGAAGATTGATTCAAGTTACATCTGAAGGGAGTTCTCTGTGCCTCTTGGACTTCAATGCTTTTTTTCTTTCTCCAGATCAGGGAAGTTCTCAAGTATGGTTTGTTCAAGTGTACCTTCAGCCCCTTTCTCTCTCTCTTTCTCTTCTGGAATTCCTATGATACGGATGTTGTTCTGTTTAATTGCATCACTTAGTTCTCTAATTCTCCCCTCATACTCCTGGATTTTTTTTTATCTCTCTTTTTCTCAGCTTCCTCTTTTTCCATAATTTTATCTTCTAATTCACCTATTCTGTCCTCTGCCTCTTCAATCCAGGCTGTGGTCGCCTCCATTTTATTTTGCACCTCATTTATAGCATTTTTAGCTCCTCATGACTATTTCTTAGTCCCTTGATCTCTGTAGATTCTCTGCTGTCCTCTATGCTTTTTTCAGGCCAAGTGATTAATTTTATGACTATTATTCTAAATTCTCATTCCATATATTGCTTAAATTGGTTTTGATCAATTTGTTAGCTGTTGCTACTTCCTGGAGTTTCTTTGAGGAGAGTTCTTCCGTTTCATCATTTTGGGTAGTCTCTGGGGTGGCACGGAACTGTAGGGCACTTCTGTGCTGTCTGGAGTAACTTGTGTTGGTGGGTAGGGCGGCAGTCAGACCTGATGTCTGTCCCCAGCCCACAGCTGGGGCCACAGTCAGACTGGTGTGTACCTTATCTTCCTGTCCCCCAAGGGCAGGACTCAATGTGGTATGGTGTTGCCTCTGTCTGGGCTACTTGCACACTGCCAGGCTTGTGGTGCTGCTTTGATGGGATCTGGCATATTAGCTGGGTGGATCCGTAAGATGCACAGGGATGGGAGGGGCAGGCTTAGCTCACTTTCCCCTGATGGTCCCCTCTGGAAGGGGCCCTGTAGCACCAGGAGGGAGGCAGGCCTGTCAGAGGGTTGGAGCCACAGAAGCACAGCGTTGGGCATTTGCAAGTTGGTGCAAGCAAGTTCTGTGACTGGAACTGGTTCCCTTTGGAATTTCAGCTGGGGGATTGTAGAGGGAAATGGTGCTTGCCAGTGCCTTTGTTTCCCCGCTGATCTCTGTCTTTCTGGGACTCAACAACCCTCCTTCCTGGTGTCCACTTGCCCTCCCTGCTTTCTGAGAGCAGAGCTGTTGACTTTTAAAATTCCAGATGTTAAGTCCCGCTGGCTGTTCAGAACTCATGGAGTCCGGCCCCTCCACTTTTGCAAGCCAGACTTTAGGGGCTCTGCCTTGCCTGGCAGGCTTCCCCTCCTCTGCCCCAGCTCCCTCCTGACAGTCTGCGTAGCACACACTGCCTCTCCGCCCTTCCTACCCTCTTCCGTGGGCCTCTTGTCTATGCTTGGCTCTGGAGAGTCTGTTCTGCTAGTCTTCTGGCAGCTTTTTGGGTTATTTAGACTATGTGGGTCAAATCTAAGGGATCAGAAGGATAGCATTGGACATAACTGGACAGCAACATGCAGAAGCATGAAACTAGACCACTTTCTTACACCATTCACAAAATTAAACTCAAAATGGATAAAGGACCTGAAAGTGAGACAGGAAACCATCAAAACCATAGAGGAGATAGCAGGAAAAATCCTCTCTGACCTCAGCCCCAGCAATTTCTTACTTGGCCCATCCCCAAAGGCAAGGGAATTAAAAGCAAAAACGAACTCTGGGGACCTCATGAAGACAAAAAGCTCCTCACTGCAAAGGAAACAATCAACAAAACTAAAAGGCAACCAACGGAATGGGAAGAGATATTTGCAAACGACATATCAGACAAAGGGCTAGTATCCAAAATCTATAAAGAGCTCACCAAACTCCACACCCGAAAAACAAATAATCCAGTGAAGAAATGGGTGGGAAACATGAATAGACACTTCTCTAAAGAAGACATCCAGATGGCCAACAGGCACATGAAAAGATGCTCAATGTCACTCCTCATCAGGGAAATACAAATCAAAACCACACTGAGATACCACCTCACGCCAGTCAGAGTGGCTGAAATGAACAAATCAGGAGATTATAAATTTTTTTTCAACGTTTATTTATTTTTGGGACAGAGAGAGACAGAGCATGAACGGGGGAGGGGCAGAGAGAGAGGGAGACACAGAATCGGAAACAGGGTCCAGGCTCCGAGCCATCAGCCCAGAGCCTGACGTGGGGCTCGAACTCACGGACCGCGAGATCGTGACCTGGCTGAAGTCGGACGCTTAACCGACTGCGCCACCCAGGCGTCCCGCAAATCAGGAGATTATAGATGCTGGCGAGCATGTGGAGAAACGGGAACCCCCTTGCACTGTTGCTGGGAATGCAAACTGGTGCAGCCACTCTGGAAAACAATGTGGAGGTTTCTCAAAATATTAAAACTAGATCTACCCTATGACCCAGCAATAGCACTGCTAGGAATTTACCCAAGGGATACAGGAGTGCTGATGCATAGGGGCACTTGTACCCCAATGTTTATAGCAGCACTCTCAACAATAGCCAAATTATGGAAAGAGCCTAAATGTCCATCAACTGATGAATGGATAAAGAAGTTGTGGTTTATATACCCAATGGAATACTATGTGGCAATGAGAAAAAATGAAATATGGCCTTTCGTAGCAACGTGGATGGCAGTAGAGAGTGTTATGCTAAGTGAAATAAGTCATACAGAGAAAGACAGATACCATATGTTTTCGCTCTTATGTGGATCCTGAGAAAACTTAACAGAAGACCATGGGGGAGTAGAAGGGGGAAAAAAAAGTACAGAGAGGGAAGGAATCAAACCATAAGAGACTCTTAAAAACTGCGAACAAACAGGGTTGATGGGGGGGTTGGTTGGAAGGGAAAATGGGTGATGGGCATTGAGGAGGGCTTCTGTTGGGATGAGCACTGGGTGTTGTATGGAAACCAATTTGACAATAAATTTCATATTTAAAAAAAGGCAATAAATGGATGCTCAGCATTACCTGAATACTTTCATTATGTAAGTGTCTTGTGCAGTTATTACACTTGGGTGGAAGGATTGAACAAGTTAACTTGTCTTCTGCTTTTACCTAAGCACTTCCACCATGCACATTCATTATCTGTTTACAATCTTGGAAACTGCCCACTTGAACCCTTTCAGGATATTCAGATACAATCATCTTTTATTTGAAGACAAATAGCAAAGATGTGGAGAAGTTTTCTATGGAGATTGAAAGGTGTTAGCTGAGAGTGTGGATGTTTAGAGTTTAGGGTTTATGGGTTATGTTTACCAGCAATGAACACTAGTATATCCGTGTGTGTATATGTGTGTGTGTGTGTGTGTGTGTGTGTGTGTGTGTGTGTGTATAGTGTCAGGTTTACATATATTTTATGTATATGTGTATGTATGTATATATACTATCTAGGATTATATATATATATATATATATATATATATATATATATACCCACCCATGAAATGGATCCCTTATGCCTGGCGCTAAGTAAGTTTGGTTTTATGATCTTACCCATTTCACCTCATCAGCTCAGGACAAAGGAAAGAGAAAGATTGGTTTGTTACCAAAATGTGAGGCTTGGCAAAGTAGGCATGTGTGAGGTTAAGGAAATAACAACTTCTGACAAGGAAGAAAGCATCTATTTGAGATAGCAGAACACAGTGTGAGGCCAAAGGAGTGTGATAAACTGAAGAAAAAGAGAGACTAGGATATCAGCAGGGAACCTTACTTCCTGTCTTTAGTTCTTTTTTTAAAAAAAGAACTTTTTTTTAATGTTTATTTTTGAGAGAGGGAGACAGAGTGAAGTGGGGGAGTGGCAGAGAGAGAAGGAGGAGGAATATGAAGCAGACTCCAGGCTCAGGACTCTGAGCCATCAGCACAGAGCCCCAGTAGTGCTAGAACTCACAAACCGGGAGATCATGACCCAAAGTGGTGGTCCCTTAGACTGAGCCACTCACGTGTGTCCTCAGTTCTTGAATTTGACTCAGAAAGAATTCACAGCCCAACTCTTCAGTAAGCAAGCATTTATTAGCAGCCATACTGAAAGTGCACTGGAAAGGAAAGGAAGGTGGAGCAGTCTCTGAGAGGGGGAGGGGAAGGGGAGAGGGACAAAAAGAGGAAGAGGGACAAGGGAAAAGGGAGAGAGAGAAACCCATTGTGTAGGGTACTTCCACCTTTTTAGCTACAGTTTCTTCCTGGTTCTTTGGTCCCACCCTTCCCTCCCCTCTCCCCCCCCCCCCCCCCCCCCGCCCCCCCCAGGTTTCAGCATTTAGTCTCTGAACATTTAGGATGTTTCCCATCAAACCTCCTGAAAATCCACGGTGTGGGGGCTTGAAACCCCAATGTAATCGTTTGATAATGAAATTAAGGGTCCTTTGAGGACTCAAAGTCCGCAGTCCTCCTGAGGGTATAGGGAGTGTGCATGTGCTTGTCTTTCAGGAATTTCCCCAGTTATTTGTGCTCTGGAGATGGGTGGTGGACTCCAGCTTTTTTCAACATTTGGAAAAACCCCTTCCCTGCTCATGTCTGTCTGCCTACCCTATTGAGAAGACTGGAAATTCTTCCCTGAGGAGGGATCTAGGTGATGCAAAAACAAACACAAACAAACAAACAAAAAAACCACACACACACACACAAAAAAAAACCCACAAAAAACCTAGAATTTTAAAGACTGAGGAAGAGCAAGCAAGTTTGGGAGATATGGTGAAAAAAATTACTGTGGCCAGAAAGCAGAATTTTAGAATCTTACACCTTAGAAATGAAATATATTTTATTGCAAATGAGAATATACAATTTGATAGGTGAAACAGTAGGGGTATGATGCCTGGCATTAAAAGGGTCAGGTCTTGGATGGAGATGTCATCAAGGGTAAAGTCTGGGAAGGAAAAGAGAAGGCTGAATCTCCTGCTGAAATAAATTAAGTAGGCAAAAAGGAAGTCAGTAGTGAAAGAGAAAGAATAGTCTCTGCAAATTACGGATAATAACAAGTAGGAAAGACGTTGTTGGGAAACAGCTGGAAGCAACAGGTTAGTTGTAAATTAAGAAAACTATGTAAAAGTTCAGATGAACATTAGTGGAGTGGATTTTAAAAGGATTTTTTTTTTCTTCTGATGAATTTGGGTGGCAGTACCGAGAGTAGAAAGGAGTTTTAAAAGCAAGGAGTAAAGACAGGGGAAAAACAAGTGCAATTATGCAATTAAGAAAGCAATATGAAAGGGAAAGAATCAGTTGCAAAGCTCCTGGACATCAATTGAAGTTCCGGTTGGTTACTGGTAGAGGCAGAGCAATGAAAGATCCACCAATATGGTCAAGAGTAGATTGCAGTAAAATACAGCCTTATTCAAAATGTAGACACCGCAGGCACTGCTGCCTCTGGAGAAGTTAACCCACTGGGGAACGCAGCTTGCAGGACATCTGTGGTGTTCTCTTTTCAGTTCCAGATAAATTTGCTATAAAAGGGAGAGTTTAACGACTCTTGTAGCCTGGATCTGGATTGTGGATAGAGCCAGCTGTGAGAACTAAAAAAAAATGTTTTAATGTTTATTTATATTTGAGAGAGAGAGAGCGCGTGCGCGCAGGGGAGGGGCAGAGAGAGGGAGACACAGAATCCGAAGCAGGCTCCAGGCTCTGAGCTGTCAGCATAGATACAGCCTGACGCGGGGCTGGAGCCCATGAACCACCAGATCATGACCTGAGCTGAAGCCCCAGGCTTAACCTACTGAGCCACCCAGGAGGTCCTGAGCCGTGAGAATTTTAAATACAGCTATGTCTCCCATCCAAGAGGGAGCCTGGTTGCCCACCCCAAAAGCTGAAAGAAGGGCCATGGCAACCACACAGGTGTGTCTGCGTTGGTGAAATTAATTTAGACGCTCCGCTACCTCTACTTCTAACCCCCTACCCACTCTGCCTCCTCGGGGTCTTCTCCAGGCTCTGCGGCGGAGACAAGGGCAGGGGCGGAGAGGGGAGCTCCACGTTAGCGTGCTTTGGAATTGGCGGCTCAAACACGGAATGAGGAGCCTCAGAGTTTCAGATTCTGTAGGGCTGAAATGGTACAGAACATCTGCATGTTGACCGGTTTCACCTAGGCCACGTGGGCCAGTGCTGCAGGCCGAGTTAAGTTACCAGCTTGAGGGTGGGTACGGTAAAGGAAAACGGTCCACCTCCCCCAAGATGTAGATTGGCCTTGCTAGGCTTTCCTTACTGAGGTAAGAGGATATTCCTTATCCGTGTCCTCAGCACCCAGCAACAGGGCAACTGCGGTTTGTGAACACGTGCTGAAGCAGCATAGAGAGAGGAGTGGTGGTCGGCGTGCAGAGGAGGGCAGCTCCTCCTCCAGCCCGGACACTCGGGGACGGTAGGAGGCGGGTGGTGGTGGGGAATAAATCCCCGCTGCTGCCGAGAGTTCGCCAATCGCTGGGTTGCGCGGGCTCCCAGACCCCGGAGGTAGCTCAGCGTCGGGCTGCGGAAAGGGAGAGTCTGTGCGCCTGTGCGGATCTCACACTCAGTAGAGGCGGAGAGGCAGGTCTCGGGAGAGATCCCAGGAAGTTAGCCCAGCAAGTCTGCGGAGGTGGGGTGGATGGAAAGCTCCCTGCACTCCGCAGAGGGGGTGCCCAGAAACTGTTAGCTGTCACAACTGATGGAGTCCCAGGGACGTCTGGGTGCCTCAGCTGGTTAAGCTGAGACTCTTCGTTTAGGCTCAGGTCATGATCTCATGGTTTTGTGAGTTCGTGCCACGCATGGAACTCCCAGCTGACACTGCGCAGCCTGCTTGGGATTCTCTCTCCCCTTCTTTCTCGGCCTCTCCCCTGCTCACGCTGTCTCTGTCTCTCTCAAAAATAAATAAACTTAAAACAAACAAACAAAACTATTGGAGTCCCTGAAAGCCAGAGCCAGGCTTCGGGACTCCGAGGACCAGAGGGGCGGAGAGGGACAGCTGAACTCACAGCAGCTTCAGAGTTCCGCCCCGCCGTTCCTGGGCTTCGGACCCACAGGCGCAAGGCCCGTGGACGTGGAGGGGTCTGCTAGCCAGCGGGTCGGCCCAGGGGTCTGGGGTGGGGGCGGATCAGCGAAAGGGAGAGAGGATAAGCTACCCGGGAGGGAAAGGGGCTACAAGGGGAGTGGCGCGCTTGGAGGCTTGGGGGCAGTTCTGCCGCTGGGAGGGGGTTGTGTGGAAAGGTCTGTCAGGGGCTGGGTTGAGAACAGGTAGGCGATGGGGAGACCTGCAGGGGCGGGGTGGTCCCCAGGGTTGGGGGAGGGCTCGTGTGCGGTGGGAGCGGGGCACCGGAAGGTGGGAGGTAGTCCAAGGTCCTGGCTGCCCCGGGGCGGAGCGCGGTGCCGGCTAGTTTCCGCTGTGTCCCCGGCCTGGCGGCTGCTGCCCACCCACCTCTGCGAAGTTGGCATTGGAACCCCTCGGCGCCGGGTAAAGTGGGTTCCGGCCCGTAGGACCTCCAGAGCACTCACGCCCGCGACAGCCCCGGGACCTCTCCGCACCTCCCGCGCTGTGGCCTCTTTACCAGCACTGGGTCCGCCCGGCAGCCCTGGCCCCTCGGGTATTCTCATTTTCTTGAATTTTTCTCTAGGACCTTTATTCAGGTTCCCTCGAGGTTCTCCGTCCTTTCTGTCTTCCCCCCGGAAATCTCTGAGCGTCCCCTGATCTCATTCGGTCTCCCAGGACTCTTCACAACCACAGTGAGGAGGCGAATGGTGTCCAGAGGGTCGTGCGCGCATTTCTTCCCCGGTCTGTCTCCTCTAATCCCTGAGCCCCATTCTACTTTCCATCCGATTTCCCTACAGAGAACAGTTGCGTTCTACCTTCTCGACTCTGCCTAACGGAATACTCATGAAGCCCCATGGTAAAGCTTATGAAGTTTATGGAGGCAACGAAGATGTTTTACTGATTCTGGCAACTGCTGCATTTGTTCAGAAAACATTTGTTGAGCACTTGTAATTCAGGCGCTGCTCTGGGGAGTGAGGACACAGCCATGCCCCATGCAGAGTGCTTCCAGGCTTAGAAGCTGTGCGCCCCCCACCTCCACCCCGGCTTTGCTAGGCTGCCCTGGTTCTGCCTACCTCGGACTCATAGAACTTTTAATATCTGAAGGAAAGAGCAATTGTCCCAGGGTGAGCAGTATAAAGAAGACCAAGGGCCACACAAAGATGAGTGTGTTCTGGGAGCTAATACGATGGTGTCCTGCAGTAGCAGAGAAGTAGAAAATTGGGTTGGGGATAGAAATTGGGACCCCGCTACAGAGGAAGTCCTACATTCCAGCCTAGTTCTCTGCTAAGCAGCACATTATTAGGGTTCATCCCTTAACAATAGAAGGTCTCTGGAAAATTTCCCAGAGATTATCCTCTATTGTGTGAAACTTACTCGACTGAGGCTTGCTCTTCTCTAAAATGTAACTGGTGTCAGAAAACCCAGTTATTATCAAGATGCTCTTGGTGCTGCTGCTGCCCTCCCTCCAGTCAGTAGACATGGCCTTAAGGTGCTGTCTGTTGTGAGTCCAAGTGGTGCAGAAGCCAAGATATAGCTATGCAGAATTCTGCCTTCCAGTCAGGCCACTTCTATCTTCCTCACCATCCTCCTTGGCCAAGACCTCACTCAGCTCTGCCTCCTTCTCTGCCTCCAGGGTGTCTGACTTCTGTTCTGTCTTCTCTGTTTAGCATGCTGACCTTCTTGTTGAGACCTGTGGGCATTCTGTGCCTGTCTTCAGGGTTATTGGTAATGGCTCAATTTGGAGGAGACCTCTCACCCAGGTATGTTTGAGAGGGAAGGGGTGGGAAGTTTCTCTTTGCACTGGAAGTGTGTTTAGGCCCCTGAAGGAAAGACCTTCTGATTTGCCCAAAATGTGTGCCACATGGGGAACATCTTTAGGACTTCATGTACCTCCTTTGTCCTTGCAGGATGAATCAAGCTTACCTGACTCCCTTCCACATAAAGAATCGCAATGTGGGTCTGAAAGTTGAAGGTTCAAGCTTCACACTAGATGGCTCTCTTTCCTGATCATAGCAGGCACTATTCACTATTTCCGGGTGCCCAGGGAGTACTGGAGGGACCGCTTGCTGAAGCTGAAGGCCTGTGGCTTCAACACTCTTACCACGTGAGTGCTAGCTCCGAAGTAATTATTTCATGAATTTATAGTTTGAATTTCTAGCTCTGAGACTTTATTAGACCAGTCTAAGGGTTGACCCTTTTAGTACCTTCTTCATTGTTCTTAGGATGTCTGAGTCTCCACTTGATAATCTCTAGAATATCCTATTGATAGAGCCTGCTCTGATTGCTCTGAAAGAGTTCCTTCTAAACGGGGTCCTTGTGGCCTGCACGCAAGAGTCTAACTTTCAGAGGCAGTGGTCAGTACAGGTGGCTGTGGGTCAGTGGTCCCTAACTACTGAATAAGTTCAGTACAGCAGGCCTCTCTCCTCCTTGGATATCTTCACTTGCCATACGAGTCATAGCCCCAGTGATGGTTCCTAGGATAGAATACTGTTCCAGAAAATGTGTTTCAAGTTGGGTTTCATTGAGAACCAGGCTTGGCAAGTAATGTAATTATCCTCATCCTAAAAGCTGAAATTAACAAAAATTAGTAATTTCTTTCTAGGCTTCTAAGCTTGGAAAGTGCTTATCCATTACTGTTTGGATATCAGTTTTAGTTTTGTTCTCTTTTTCAGTGGTTTGGTGTTTAAAATATAGGTTTAGAAGAAAAAATATTTAATTGGAATTTGACTTGGTGAGTGACATGAGTAATGCTTTAAAGTATTTACCCTCTAAACTATCATAATGCCTTTTACACACCACATTATTTTCCCTCTTTCTTCCTCATTAGTTTGTTCCTTTGTATAGCAGTGAACTTACAAAAGTAAGTAAGTAAGCAGTTGCTTACAAAAGTAAAAAGTGTCACTGTTATTTCATAAGCTATAAGATATTCTAAGTCTCTCAAAGAGGAAGAGAACATTATCTCAGAATCAAAGCAGGCTTATACATTGGATACATTAGAATATAAAGACTGAATTGTCTTAAGTTTTTTTTTTTTTGTTTTGTTTTTTTTGTTTTTTTTTTTTTTTAGAAAGAGAGAGAGAGAGAAATTAAGCAGGCTCCATGCCCATCCCAAAACTGTGAGATCATGACCTCAGTTGAAATCAAGAGTCGGACATTTAACTGACTGAGTCACCTAGGCTCAATCTTTTTAAAAAAGTTATTAAAAACTAATCAGCCAGTCTTGCAGGAACAAACCTAGAGTCTGACAAAATCAGATTTGCTGACGTTCAAGGAGGGAGTGTGTTCCAGAAGAATGGTGGAATGCCAGTCTCAACAAAGGGGAAGAGAGAAGAGACTTTGCAAGGTTAGGCTCCAGGTGAAGGACTCTGAAGGGAGTCTGAGAAAAGCAGGGACAACTTCTGGATTTGTTATTGTGTCTGATGCAAGATTAGAGGAAGTGGGTTAGTCAAGGTTGGGTGCTGGCATGAGGTGAGGGTAGTTTAATATTTTTTTCATGTTTATTTATTTTTGAAAGAGAGAGAAAGAGAGACAGAGCATGAGCAGGGGAGGGGCAGAGAAAGAGGGAAGCACAGAATCTGAAGCAAGCTCCAGGCTCTGAGCTGTCAGCACAGAGCCTGACGTGGGGCTCAATCCCATGAACCATGAAATCATGACCTCGGCTGAAATCAGGTGCTTAATTGACCGAGCTGCCTCGGCACTGTGATGAGGGGATTTTAGCAATTAGGCCTCCCTAGAAGTAGATGGGTAGAGCAGAGAAGCTCTGGGGGTGTGTTTGGTGAGAAAGCAATAATCATTCAAAGAGGTGACATTTTACAACTGCTACGCTGTTTTGGGAGCAACACTGTTTCTTATTAACTTTTCAGGGGGATTTAATCTGTGTCTGCCTTCCAGTCTGAAAATTGCAGGGCTGGTTTTTCTTTTTCAATTAAGCTGATTTCCATTCTTAAAATCTTAAACATGTTTTCAGTCTTTAAACATTTTTACTATGGATTCACAAAAACTTCGGTATCAGATCTTGACCAATGTTTGAGAATGCAATGATGGGTTTTAGTTCCTGACTACCACTGGTCACATTGTATTATCTATTCATTCTTGCACTATCACAACACTTAATAATTTTATCTTTCTGTTTTAGTTGTGTTTGTTCCCCCTTTTCCCAAATATGATAGTGGGTTTCTATCTGTTTTAGTATCTGATAAAACAGTATATTCTGTTCTAGTATTTGCTGGGCTAGGTTGCTTTCTCAGCCTTTTATTGCCTGCCTTAAGGAATTATTTACTTTGCTATTTCTAAAAAATATTGTCTTCTTTTGGGATGCTGGAGTATCTATTTCCTTTCTTCTGTTAGCTTGAGAGGTATTTACTCTTTTACTGGATGCTCAAGAATTTATAACATTCATCCTTGATTTATCAACTAATACTCTCTTATACTTTTACCCACTCTATAATACGAAGACATTAGAATGCTTTATCCCTAGTTATTTCTCTCTTAATGTGTATGTTATTGTTATGTATTTTAATTCTAAATAACTGAAGACTATTATTGCTGTTCTGGAATCTTCCTGCACGAAGAACACATTTTTGAATTTTCTGTAGTGTAAATTTGCTGGTGACAAAGTTCTCAGTTTTTTGTTTATCTGAAAATTTCTTCATTTTCTTTTCTTTTGTGAGGAGTATTTTCACTAGTATAAAATTCTAGGTTGGCAGATGTTTTAGCATTTTGAAGGTAATGCTGCTGCCTCTGGCTTTCATTATCCCTGTTGTAAAGTCAGTTGTCCATTTAACTGAAACTCTTTAGAGGGCCATGTATCCTTTTCTGTGGTTACTTTGAGGACTTGAAAAATTTCCTTTTTCTCCCCAAATTTTGTCTATTGTTTTTTGTGTATTTTCCAAATAGACATTATTTTTTAGAGGAGTTTTAGGTTCACAGCAAAATTGAGCAGAGAGTATAGAGAGTTTTACCTCAGGGGAGGGGAGAGGTAATTACCAATGGGAAGGTTGAGTTAATAACCAATGGCCATAATTTAATAAATTATACCTATATAATGAGGCCTCCATAAAATGCTAACTGAAGGGATTTGGCGAGCTTCCAAGTTGATGAACACATTCAAGTGCTGGGAGAGTGGTGTGCTCAGGGAAGCCATGGAAGCTCCCTGTATTTTCCCTATACTTGTCCTATGCATCTTTTCTATCTAGCTGTTCCTGAGTTTTATCCTTTATAATAAACTGGTAAGACTAAGTGTTTCCCAGAGTTTTGTGAGCAGTTTTAACAAATTATCAAACACGAAGAGGGGGCCATGGGAACCCCTGAATTGTAGCTGGTTGATCAGAAATAAAGATGACAACATGGAACTGGTATCTGAAATGGAGGAGTGAGGGAGCCATCATGTAGGAATGAGCCCTTAACCGTGGGGCCTGTGCTAACTCTGGGCAATTAGTGTCAGAATTGAGTTAAATTGTAGGACACTCAGTTGGTATCTGCTGAAAATTGGAGAATTGCCTGGAGTGGAAAAACCTACATATCTGGTTTGTATGACTAAAGGGAGATAAGTTTTTCTTGAAGCTGGCAATTCTTTTCTTTCAGCACTTGAAAAATATTGTGCTACTTCCTGCTGGTCTGTATAGAGTAGGGTTGTACTCCATGCCTCATAATTGACTGTAATTCCCAGTGGGGTTCCTCTATAAATAATAATACATCATTTCTCTCTGGCTGCTCTCAAGATTTTTCCTTTTTTTTTTTTTTTTTTTAGTGTTTCAATGAAAAAAGACTTTAATTTTTAGAGTACGTAGTTTTAGGTTTATAACAAAATTGAGAGGAAGGCATGGAGCCCCCACACCTGCCAGAGCCTCCCTCACTATCAACATCCTCCATCAGAGTGGTATATATGGATCTACACTAACACACCATTAATCACCCCAAGTCCATAGTTTATGTTACAGTTCACTCTTGGTGTTATATATTGCATGCATTTGGACAAATGTATAATGACACATATCCACCATTAATAGTATCACAGAAAATAGTTTCAATGTCCTAAAAATCCTCTGTGTTCCTTCCTTCTCCGCTAACTCCTGGCCACCAATGATTCTTTTACTATCTCCATGGTTTTGCCTTTTCCAGAATGTCACATAATTGGCATCATGCGCTATGTGGCCTTTTCAGATTGGCTTCTTTCATTTAGTAATATGCATTTAACTTTCCTCTATGTATTTTCATGGTTTAATAGTTTATTTTTCAAAAAAAAAATGTTTATTTTTGAGAGAGTGAGACAGAGCGTGAGCAGGGAAGGGGCAGAGAGAGGGAGACACAGAATCTGAAGCAGGCTCCAGGCTCTGAGCTGTCAGTACAGAGCCCGACACGAGGCCCGAACTGATGAATCATGAGATCATGACCTGACACTCAATGGACTGAGCCACCCAGGTGCCCCGATAGTTTACTTTTTTTCTGTGCTAAATGATTTTCTGTTGTATGGATGCACCATGCTCACTTACCCATTTACCTACTGAAGGACATCTTGGTTGCTTCTAAGTTTGGGTAATTATAGCTGATATACACATCTGTGTGCAGGTTTTAGTGTGACCATGTGTTCAACTCATTTGGGTAAATACTGAAGATCACATGGTAAGGATATGTTTAGTTTTGTAGGAAATTGCCAAACTCTTCCAAAGTGGCTGTATCATTTTGCATTCCTACTAGCAATGAATGGTATTCCTGTTGCCTCATAGCCTTGTTAGCATTTGCTATTGTCAGTATTCTAGGATTTGGGCATTCTAATAGGTGTGTGGTGGTATCTCATTCTTGTTTTAATTTGCAATACCCTAATGACCTATCGTGTTGAGCATCTTTTCATATGGTTATTTGCCATTTGTATAGGCTTTTGAAATGTCTGTTCAGATCTTTTGCCCATTTTAAATTACATTGTTTTTCTCTTATTGTTGAGTTTTAAAAATTTTTGTATATTTTGGATCATGGTCCTTTATGAGATATACCTTTTGTAAGGATTTCTCCCAGTTTGTGGCTTGTCTTTTCATTCTCTTGATAGTGTCTTTTGCAGGGCATATCTTTTTAATTTTAATGAAATTCAACTTAATTATAACATGCAATGTGCCTTTAGTGTTGTATCTAAAAAGTCATTGCCAAACCCTAGCTTATCTAGATTTTCTATGTTATCTTCTAGGAAGTTTGTAGTTTTATATTTTACATCTATAAATCTATGATCCATTTGTGTTCATTTTTGTGAAGGGTATAAAATGTCTGCATCATCTTTTTTGTGCATGTTGCTCCAGCACCATTTTTTAAAAAGACTATTTTTTTTCTTTACTGTAGAGCTTTTGCTCCTTTGTCAAAAATAAGTGGACTGTATTTGTGTGGGTCTATTTCTACTCTCACTATTCTGTTTCCTTGATCTATTTGTTTTTTCTTTCACCAGTGCCACAGTGTCTTGATTACTATAGCTTCATGATGAGTTTGAAGTTGGATAGTGTTATTCGTCAATTGTTCATTGCTGTTAAATAAGAAAAAGATTGACTTTTGTATATTAACCTTGCTTTCTGCAACCCTGCTATTGATTGCTTGGTAGTTCCAGGAGGTTTTTTGTTTGTTTGTTTGTTTGTTTGTTTGTTGTTGTTTTTCTGTCAATTCTTTTGAATTTTCTTTCTTTTTTTTTTTTTTTTATACCACACAACTCACCCACTTAAAAGTGTACAATTCAGTAGTCTTTCGTATATTCACAGAGTTGTGCATCCATCAACACAATCAATTTTTTTTTATTATATGAAATTTATTGTCAAATTGGTTTCCATACAACACCCAGTGCTCATCCCAAAAGGTGCCCTCCTCAATACCCATCACCCATCCTCTCCTCCCTCCCACCCCCCATCAACCCTCAGTTTGTTCTCAGTTTTTAACAGTCTCTTATGCTTTGGCTCTCTCCCACTCTAACCTCTTTTTTTTTTTTTCTTTTTTCCTCCCCCTCCCCCAAGGGTTCCTGTTAAGTTTCTCAGGATCCACATAAAAGTGAAACCATACGGTGTCTGTCTTTCTCTGTATGGCTTATTTCACTTAGCATCACACTCTCCAGTTCCATCCATGTTGCTACAAAAGGCCATATTTCATTTTTTCTCATTGCCACGTAGTATTCCATTGTGTATATAAACCACAATTTCTTTATCCATTCATCAGTTGATGGACATTTAGGCTCTTTCCATAATTTGCCTATTGTTGAGAGTGCTGCTATGGAAATTGGGGTACAAGTGCCCCTATGCATCAGTACTCCTGTATCCCTTGGATAAATTCCTAGCAGTGCTATTGCTGGGTCATAGGGTAGGTCTATTTTTAATTTTCTGAGGAACCTCCACACTGCTTTCCAGAGCGGCTGCACCAGTTTGCATTCCCACCAACAGTGCAAGAGGGTTCCCGTTTCTCCACATCCTCTCCAGCATCTATAGTCTCCTGATTTGTTCATTTTGGCCACTCTGACTGGCGTGAGGTGATACCTGAGTGTGGTTTTGATTTGTATTTCCCTGATAAGGAGCGACGTTGAACATCTTTTCATGTGCCTGTTGGCCATCCGGATGTCTTCTTTAGAGAAGTGTCTATTCATGTTTTCTGCCCATTTCTTCACTGGGTTATTTGTTTTTCGGGTGTGGAGTTTGGGGAGCTCTTTATAGATTTTGGATACTATCCCTTTGTCCGATATGTCATTTGCAAATATCTTTTCCCATTCCGTTGGTTGCCTTTTAGTTTTGTTGGTTGTTTCCTTTGCTGTGCAGAAGCTTTTTTATCTTCATAAGGTCCCAGTAATTCACTTTTGCTTTTAATTCCCTTGCCTTTGGGCATGTGTCGAGTAAGAGATTGCTACGGCTGAGGTCAGAGAGGTCTTCTCCTGCTTTCTCCTCTAAGGTTTTGATGGTTTCCTGTCTCACATTCAGGTCCTTTATCCATTTTGAGTTTATTTTTGTGAATGGTGTAAGAAAGTGGTCTAGTTTCAACCTTCTGCATGTTGCTGTCCAGTTCTCCCAGCACCATTTGTTAAAGAGGCTGTCTTTTTTCCATTGGATGTTCTTTCCTGCTTTGTCAAAGATGAGTTGGCCATACGTTTGTGGGTCTAGTTCTGGGGTTTCTATTCTATTCCATTGGTCGATGTGTCTGTTTTTGTGCCAATACCATGCTGTCTTGATGATGACAGCTTTGTAGTAGAGGCTAAAGTCTGGGATTGTGATGCCTCCTGCTTTGGTCTTCTTCTTCAAAATTCCTTTGGCTATTCAGGGCCTTTTGTGGTTCCATATGAATTTTAGGATTGCTTGTTCTAGTTTCGAGGAGAATGCTGTGCAATTTTGACTGGGATGGCATTGAATGTGTAGATAGCTTTGGGTAGTATTGACATTTTGACAATATTTATTTTTCCAATCCATGAGCAGGGAATGTCTTTCCATTTCTTTAAATCTTCTTCAATTACCTTCATAAGCTTTCTATAGTTTTCAGCATACAGATCCTTTACATCTTTGGTTAGATTTATTCCTAGGTATTTTATGCTTCTTGGTGCAATTGTGAATGGGATCAGTTTCTTTAGTTGTTTTTCTGTTGCTTCATTGCTAGTGTATAAGAATGCAACTGATATCTGTACATTGATTTTGTATCCTGCAACTTTGCTGAATTCATGTATCAGTTCTAGCAGACTTTTGGTGGAGTCTATCGGATTTTCCATGTATAATATCATGTCATCTGCAAAAAGCGAAAGCTTGATTTCATCTTTGCCAATTTTGATGCCTTTGATTTCCTTTTGTTGTCTGATTGCTGATGCTAGAACTTCCAACACTATGTTAAACAACAGCGGTGAGAGTGGGCATCCCTGTCGGGTTCCTGATCTCAGGGAAAAAGTTCTCAGTTTTTCCCCGTTGAGGATGATGTTAGCTGTGGGCTTTTCATAAATGGCTTTTATGATCTTTAAGTATGTTCCTTCTATCCCGACTTTCTCAAGGGTTTTTATTAAGAAAGGGTGCTGGATTTTGTCAAAGGCCTTTTCTGCATCGATTGACAGGATCATATGGTTCTTCTCTCTCTTTTTTTTTTTTTTTTTTTTTGTTAATGTGATGTATCACGTTGATTGATTTGCGAATGTTGAACCAGCCCTGCATCCCAGGAATGAATCCCACTTGGTCATGGTGAATAATTCTTTTTATATGCCATTGAATTCGATTTGCTAGTATCTTATTGAGAATTTTTGCATCCATATTCATCAGGGATATTGGCCGGTAGTTCTCTTTTTTAACTGGGTCTCTGTCTGGTTTAGGAATCAAAGTAATACTGGCTTCATAGAATGAGTCTGGAAGTTTTCCTTCCCTTTCTATTTCTTGGAATAGCTTGAGAAGGATAGGTATTATCTCTGCTTTAAACGTCTGGTAGGACTCCCCTGGGAAGCCATCTGGTCCTGGACTCTTATTTGTTGGGAGGTTTTTGATAACCGATTCAATTTCTTCGCTGGTTATGGGTCTGTTCAAGCTTTCTATTGCCTCCTGATTGAGTTTTGGAAGAGTGTGGGTGTTCAGGAATTTGTCCATTTCTTCCAGGTTGTCCAATTTGTTGGCATATAATTTTTCATAGTATTCCCTGATAGTTGTTTGTATCTCTGAGGGATTGGTTGTAATAATTCCATTTTCATTCATGATTTTATCTATTTGGGTCATCTCCCTTTTCTTTTTGAGAAGCCTGGCTAGAGGTTTGTCAATTTTGTTTATGTTTTCAAAAAACCAACTCTTGGTTTCGTTGATCTGCTCTACAGTTTTTTTAGACTCTATATTGTTTATTTCTGCTCTGATCTTTATTATTTCTCTTTTTCTGCTGGGTTTGGGGTGTCTTTGCTGTTCTGCTTCTATTTCCTTTAGGTGTGCTGTTAGATTTTGTATTTGGGATTTTTCTTGTTTCTTGAGATAGGCCTGGATTGCAATGTATTTTCCTCTCAGGACTGCCTTCGCCGCGTCCCAAAGCGTTTGGATTGTTGTATTTTCATTTTCGTTTGTTTCCATATATTTTTAAATTTCTTCTCTAATTGCCTGGTTGACCCACTCATTCGTTAGGAGGGTGTTCTTTAACCTCCATGCTTTTGGAGTTTTTCCAGACTTTTTTCTGTGGTTGATTTCAAGCTTCATAGCATTGTGGTCTGAAAGTATGCATGGTATAATTTCAATTCTGGTAAACTTATGGAGGGCTGTTTTGTGACCCAGTATATGATCTATCTTGGAGAATGTTCCATGTGCACTTGAGAAGAAAGTATATTCTGTTGCTTTGGGATGCAGAGTTCTAAATATATCTGTCAAGTCCATCTGATCCAATGTCTCACTCAGGGCCCTTGTTTCTTTATTGATCGTGTGTCTAGATGATCTATCCATTTCTGTAAGTGGGGTGTTAAAGTCCCCTGCAATTACCACATGCTTATCAATAAGGTTGCTTATGTTTATGAGTAGTTGTTTTATATATTTGGGGGCTCCGGTATTCGGCGCATAGACATTTATAATTGTTAGCTCTTCCTGATGGATAGACCCTGTAACTATTATATAATGTCCTTCTTCATCTCTTGTTACAGCCTTTAATTTAAAGTCTAGTTTGTCTGATATAAGTATGGCTACTCCAGCTTTCTTTTGGCTTCCAGTAGCATGATAAATAGTTCTCCATCCCCTCACTCTCAATCTAAAGGTGTCCTCAGGTCTAAAATGAGTCTCTTGTAGACAGCAAATAGATGGGTCTTGTTTTTTTATCCATTCTGATACCCTATGTCTTTTGGTTGGCGCATTTAATCCATTTACATTCAGTGTTATTATAGAAAGATATGGGTTTAGAGTCATTGTGACGTCTGTATGTTTTATGCTTGTAGTGTTGTCTCTGGTACTTTGTCTCACAGGGTCCCCCTTAGGATCTCTTGTAGGGCTGGTTTAGTGGTGACAAATTCCTTCAGTTTTTGTTTGTTTGGGAAGACCTTTATCTCTCCTTCTATTCTAAATGACAGACTTGCTGGATAAAGGATTCTCGGCTGCATATTTTTTCTGTTTAGCACATTGAAGATCTCGTGCCAATTCTTTCTGGCCTGCCAAGTTTCAAAAGAGAGATCAGTCACGAGTCTTATAGGTCTCCCTTTATATGTGAGGGCACGTTTACCCCTTGCTGCTTTCAGAATTTTCTCTTTATCCTTGTATTTTGCCAGTTTCACTATGATATGTCGTGCAGAAGATCGATTCAAGTTACGTCTGAAGGGAGTTCTCTGTGCCTCTTGGATTTCAATGCCTTTTTCCTTCCCCAGTTCAGGGAAGTTCTCAGCTATAATTTCTTCAAGTACCCCTTCAGCACCTTTCCCTCTCTCTTCCTCCTCTCGGACACCAATTATGTGTATATTATTTCTTTTTAGTGTATCACTTAGTTCTCTAATTTTCCCCTCATACTCCTGGATTTTTTTATCTCTCTTTTTCTCAGCTTCCTCTTTTTCCATAACTTTATCTTCTAGTTCACCTATTCTCTCCTCTGCCCCTTCAATCCGAGCTGTGGTGGTTTCCATTTTGTTTTGCATTTCATTTAAAGCGTTTTTCAGCTCCTCGTGACTGTTCCTTAGTCCCTTGATCTCTGTAGCAAGAGATTCTCTGCTGTCCTCTATACTGTTTTCAAGCCCAGCGATTAATTTTATGACTATTATTCTAAATTCACTTTCTGTTATATTATTTAAATCCTTTTTGATCAGCTCATTAGCTGTTGTTATTTCCTGGAGGTTCTTCTGAGGGGAATTCTTCTGCTTGGTCATTTTGGATAGTCCCTGGCGTGGTGAGGACCTGCAGGGCCCTTCCCCTGTGTTGTGGTGTATAACTGGAGTTGGTGAGCAGGGTCGCAGTCTGACCTGATGTCTGCCCCCGGCCCACTGCTGGGGCCACAGTCAGACTGGTGTGTGCCTTCTCTTCCCCTCTCTTAGGGGCGGGATTCACTGTGGGGTGGCGTGGCCCGTCTGGGCTACTTGCACACTGCCAGGCTTGTGATGCTGCGGATCTGGTGTATTAGCTGGGGTGGGTAGGCAAAGTGCACAGGGGCAGGAGGGGCAGGCTTAGCTCGCTTCTCCTTAGGTGATCCACTTCAGGAGGGGCCCTGTGGCAGCGGGAGGGAGTCAGATCCGCTGCCGGAGGTTTGGCTCCTCCGCAGAAGCACAGAGTTGGGTGTTTGCGCGGAGCGAGCAAGTTCCCTGGCAGGAACTGGTTCTCTTTGGGATTTTGGCTGGGGGATGGGCGGGGGAGATGGCGCTGGCGAGCGCCTTTGTTCCCCACCAAACTGAGCTCTGTCATCCGGGGGCTCAGCAGCTCTCCCTCCCTTTGTCCTCCAGCCTTCCTGCTTTCCGAGCAGAGCTGTTAACTTATGACCTCCCAGACGCTAAGTCACGCTTGCTGTCGGAACACAGTCCGTCAGGCCCCTCCGCTTTTGCCCGCCAGACTCGGGGGCTCTGCTTGGCCGGCGAGCCGCCCCTCCGCCCCAGCTCCCTCCTGCCAGTCCGTGGAGCGCGCACCGCCTCGCCGTCTTTCCTACCCTCTTCCGTGGGCCTCTCGTCTGCGCTTGGCTCCGGCGACTCCATTCTGCTAATCCTCTGGCGGTTTTCTGGGTTATTTAGGCAGGTGTAGGTGGAATCTATGTGATCAGCAGGACGCGCGGTGAGCCCAGCGTCCTCCTACGCCGCCATCTTCCAACACCTCTTTTGAATTTTGTAATAGACAAATTATATTATCAGTGAGCAAAGAAAATTTTATGTCTTTGTTCCCAATCTTTATACCTTTTATTTCATTTCTTGTCATGTTGCGTCAACTAGGCTTTTTAGTACAATGTTGAAAAGAGTGGCAAGAAGGGACAACTTGCTTTGTCCCTAATCTTAGCAGGGAAGCTTCTGGCATTAGCTGCAAGTTTTTTTTATAGATGTTCTTTATTAAGTTGAGGCAGTTCTCTCTTCCTAGTTTACTGAGAGTTTTTGTCATGATTGGGTGCTAGATTTTTCTCAAATGCTTTTTATGCATCTATTGATAAAATTATGAACTTATTTTTCCTTTTTAGCCTGTTGATGTGATGTATTATATTAATAATTATTCAGGTCTGACTGAATAGACAAAATTGACTGGATGAGTCCTATCCCATTAGGGAGGGCAATTTGTGTTACTCAGTCTGTCAGTTCAAATGTTAATCTCATCCAGAAACACTCTCAACTGCTGTTTGACCAAGTGCCAGAGCACCTGATTGCCCAGTCAAGTCGATGTATAGAATTAACCATTACATCAGTTGTCTCTCATTCTACCTTTTGGGGCAGCAGTTTTTCCTGTGACTTCACTTCTTTGATGGATAAGAAGAGTTGTTGCTTTTTAACAACTTTCAGCTTTTCAGCTTTATTCTTGTTGTGAAGATAGGAGTGACAACTTCCATGCTTTTTACTTCTTGGATCAGAGAGTGGAAGTCCTAATGATGCCTTCTGTTAATGAAAACTTGCTCACTTTTTCTTGTTTTCCTCATTAGGAGGTTTGGCCCAAATTGCCTACTACTTTGCTGGTAGTAAATATGCTCAATTATTTTTCCCCCTTTTGATTTTAGTCTTATTTTAAAGTAATATTTTATTAAAATTTAACATGTATATAGTATATAAGGGTTTAGCTCAATGAATTTTGATAAAGTGAACATACTCCTATAACCAACCCCCAAAACTCTGTAGTACACCAACATCTCAGAAGCTCTCCTGTCCCTTGTACAGTCATTACTTCCCTCCAAAAGATAACTACTCCTCATGATTTTAACACGTAGATTACCTTGGCCTGTTTTTGAATTTTGCATAAATGGAATCATACAATATGTACTCTGATGTGTCTGATATTTTTTGTTCAAGATTTTCTTTATGATATTCATCCTTATTACCAGATATTTTAGCTTGTTCATTCTCATAACTATATGGAATTCTATTGGTAATCATACCAAAATATATTTGTCTTGTGGGTAGACATTTAGGATATTTTTGGCTTTAGCCATTAGAAATAGTGGGGCTATGAACAATCTTGTACTTGCCTTTTGTTGAGAATATGTAAACATTTCTGTTGAGTATACATCTAGGAATGAAGATGATGGACAATGAGGTAGGTGTATGTTTAGTTTTAGTAATTAATGTCAGCTTGCTTTCACAGATTCCAAAGACTTTACAAAGTCAGTGGCATTCTATAAATACACATTGTTTTGCTACCATCTGCACTATCAATACTCAAAACTTTTTCATCATTCCATACTATTCTGTTAAAAAACAACTCCCCATTCTTTTCTCCTTTCATTCTCTGATAACCACTGTTCTTTCTTTCTCTGTGAATTTGACGTTTTTACATACCTCATATACATAGAATCATATATTTGTTATTTTATATCTAGCTTATTTCACTTAGAATAATGTGCAGAATTCATTTATGTTGCAGCATGTATCAGATTTCATTTCTTTCTAAGGTTGAATAGTATTCCATTTTATGTATATGCTATATTTTGTTTATCCATTCATCCATTAGGCACTTGGGTTGTTTCTGCCTTTGGGCTATTGTGAACAATGCTGCTATGAACATTGGTGTATAAATATCTATTTGTGTTCTTCACTTCAGTTCTTTTGTATATGTACCCAGAAGTGAAATTGCTGGTTCAAATTGTAATGCTTTTGTTTTTTACAGGAGCGGCACTGTTTTACATTCCTACCAGCAAAGCATAAGCATTCCATCCTAATGATGGTATCTCATTGTGATTTGGATTTGCATTTCCCTAATGGTTAGAAGTGCTAAGCATCTCTTCATGTATTTACTGACCATTTATATATCTTTTTTGAAGAAATATCTATTCAACTACTTATCCTTTGCACATTTTTCAATTGGGTAGTTTCTTTTTTTATTGTTGATTTGTAGGAATTCTTCATGTATTCTGAATATTAATACATCATTGGATATGTGATTGCAAATATTTTCTTTTATTCTGTGAATTATGCTTTGTTGAAAGTGTCCTTTGATGAACAAAAGTTTAAAAATTTCATGAAATTCACTTTGTCTATATTTCCTTTTCTTGCTGTACCTTTGTTGTCCTATCCAAGAAATTATTGCTATATCCAATGTCATGAAGCTTCCCCCAACATTTTTTTCTAAGAGTTTTATAGTTTTAGTTCCTAGAATGTGAGCTTTGTGAGAGCAGGAATTTTCTTGTCTGTTTTGATGATCTTTGGTGCTTATAATAGTACCTGGAACATAGTAAGTGCTCAAAAGTTTATGAATGACTTCTATTTTTTTCAGTTTTTTTTTATATTAAGTTCATATAATGAATTTACTTTGATTTGACATGGATTACACAGCATGGTATCTTGGAATTTGACTTTTATAATTGAGAAAATAATTTACTAAAAACGTCATTTTTGATGATGGTGTTGGTACAAGGGTTTGTATCTTTAGAGTTATTGCGGTTTTCTTCCATATTTTCTAATTTATTCAAATTTTCTACTTTTATTCAAATAGGTAATTTCTATTTCTCAACAAAGTTTTCCACCAACTAGAGAGTTCCACATTTATTTGTATACAATTTTGGCATTATATTCTATAAGCTTTTTAACATCCTTTACCATATTAGTTCTATTTCTTTTTAATTTCCAATTTCCCATGCAGTATTTTCCTGCTTTTTAAAGTTCTATTTATTTAATTATTTGTGTGTGTGTGTGTGTGTGTGTGTGTGAGAGAGAGAGAGAGAGAGAGAGAGAGGGAGAGAGCAAGTGAATGAGCAGGGAAGGAGCAGAGAAAAAGGGAGAGAGAGAATTCCAAGCATGTTCCCCACTGTCAGCCCCAATGTGGGACTCAAACCCATGAATAGTGATATCATGACCTGAGGTGAAATCAAGAGTTGGATGTTCACCAACTGAACCACCCAGGTGCCCCTCCTGTTTTTTAAATCTTTTTTTTTTTTTTTTTTTGGCTTGCTGAGGTATAATTGACTAATTAAATTATAATTGATTTATTAATTTTTTTTTTTTTTTTTTTTTTTGCATAGCATAGTGAACTTTAATGTCCTCCATTTGGTGTGGGGACATTACATTTCCCACTTTTGGAGATGGCCCTTAGGTTGTCTGGCCCTTTGGTACAGAAAGGATTAGGTCCAATATCTTGTTGGCTTAAGACACTGATAGGCACATAAAATTGGTGGCTCAGACTCCTGTGGCCTGGGGTGGAGCAGGAGGTGGACAAGGAAGTGATTTGTAACAAATGAGTAGAACTTGGATGTGGGCTTAAGTTCTTGTTTACAGAGGTAGTTGGTCCTGGGAAGATGATGGGGCAGCTGAAGTCACCTTTAGTGCTCAGGATGGGTGAATGCTGCTGTGGTGGCTCTCATCTGCCCAATTCACCAACTCATTGCTTTGGAACCTCAGCTGGATCTTTCTCAGGGTCCCTTCTACAGAGTTTCTGGTGTGGATGACACTCTTGCTGATGTGGACAATAAAGTCTCCACAGTGGTGCCAGGGGTGACCTCAGCTGAGTTGGTGTGGACCATGTTGGGGTCTTCCCAGACCATGGCCTTGCAGGCCATGACCACTGTGGGGCCAGAGCTCCTGTAGCTGTTGAACAGTAGGTAGGAAGTTTCTCTCTGCAGGTTGTAGGCCATGGTAATGATCGGCAAAGATGCTGTCTGGCACCTGCAGCATCGTCATCCCCAGCCTGAAACCCTTCCTCTCAAAGTACTAGATCCTTTCCCTGATAAGTTATCTCTGCACCTCATCTGGCTTCACTGTGACCAGTGTCCACTCTCAGATCCAAGAGGACCCTCCTGAACTGGGGTGCACAAGTAGGCTCAGGTGGGCAGGTAGGCCACACAGTTGCCCCACAGCAGGATGCCCCTGAAGAGTCCACCTGAGCCTCTTGGCCATTAACTGAGCACTGATAGCAGCACTCCTTCCCCTCCCCCAGAGGGAGTCACTGTAATATATTTAAAATATACCATGTGATGATTTGATATATGTATACACTGTGAAAGGATTCCAACCTATAATCCAGTTAATTAACACATCCATCACCTCACATATTTATCTTTGTTTGTTTTGGTGAGAACAATTAAGTCCTACTCCCTTAACAAATTTTAGTTCTACAATATAGTATTATCAACTATGGTCACATTACACATAAGATCCACAGATTTTATTCATCTTATAATTGAAAATTTGTACCCTTTTACCAATCTCTTCCCCTTTCCCCCACCCCTCAGTCCCTGGAAGCCTCTATTGTGTTCTGTTTCTATGAGATCATTTTTTTTACATTTTATTTTAAGATTCCACATATAAGTGATACCATATGGTATTTCTCTTTTGCTGTCTAGTTTACTTCACCTAGCATAATGCCCTTCAAGTTCATTTATGTTGTCATAAATAACAGGATTTCCTTATTTTTTAAAAAACTAAAAATTATTACTCTGTGTGTGTGTGTGTGTGTGTGTGTATGTATCACATTTTCTCAATCCATTTATTTGTCATTGGACACTTAGGTTGTTCCCATACTTTGGTTATTGTGAATAATGCTGCTATAAGCATGAGAGTACAAGTATTTCTTTGAGATAAGGATTTCATTTCCTTTGGATGTATACCCAGAAATAGGATTGCTGCATCATATGATAATTCTATTTTTAATTTCTTGAGGAAAGTCCATATTGTATTCCATAGTGGCTGAACCAATTTATATTTCCACTAACAGTGCAACGAGTATACCTTTTTATCCATATCCTTACCAACCTTTGTGATATATTGTCTTTTTGATATTAGACACACTAACGGCTGTGAGGTGATACCTCATTGTGGTTTTGATTTGCATTTTTCTGATGATTAGGAATGTTGAGTACCGTTTCATGTACCTGTTTATACAGGTTGTTTGCCTGTTTTTAAATTGGGTTGTCTTTTGCTATTTAGTTGTATGATTTCCTTGTATACTTTGGATGTTAACCCCTAATCAAATTTTCAAATTTTATTAGATTTTCAGGTTTGCAAATATTTTCTGCCATTCAATCACGGTTGCCTTCTCATTTTGCTGCTGGTTTCCCTGGCTATGCAGAAGTCTTTTAGTCTGAAGTAGTCCCACTTGTTTATTTTTGCTTTTGTAGCCTTTGTTTTTGGTGTCAAATTCAAAAAATCATTGCCAAGGCTGATGTCAAGGACTTTACCCTTGTTTTTTCCTAGGACTTCTGTTGTTTCACATCTTAACATTTATGTCTTTAATCCATTTTGAGTGATTTTTGTGTGGTGTAAGAGAGCTAGTTCTTTCATTTGTATATGGCTGTCTTGCTTTCCCAACACCATTTATTGCAGAGACTACCCTATCTCCATTGTATATTCTTAACTGTTTTGTCTTAAGTTAATTGACCATATGGGCATGGGCTTATTTCTGGTCTTTCTATACTGTTCCATTGACCTATATGTCTATTTTTGTGCCAATTCTACACTATTGTGATACTGTGTAATATAGTTTGACATCAGGAATTGTGATACCTCCAGCTTTGTTCTTTTTCAAGATTAATTTGGCTATTCAGTCTTTTGTAGTTTCATACAAATTTTAGGATTTTTTTATTTTTGTGAAAAATGCCATTTTAATGTTTGTAGAGATTGAATTGAATCTGTAGATTGCTTTGGGTGGTATGGCATTTTAACGATATTAATTCTTCCAATCCTAGAGTATGGAATATCTTTCCATTTATTATGTTGTTTAATTTCTACATGTTTGTGAATTTTACAGTTTTTTCTTATAATTGATTTCTAGTTTCATACCATTGTGGTCAGAAAAGATGATTGATAGGATTTCATTCTTAAAATTTTTTTAAATTTGTTTCCTGGCTTTGCATATGATCTATTTTGGAGAATGTTCCATGTGCACTTGACAAGAATGTGTGTTCTGTTGCTGTTGGATGGAATGTTCTCCATATGTCTAATAGGCTCATCTGGTTTAATATATAGTTAAATTACAGTGTTTCCATATTGGTTTTATATATGGATGATCCATCCATTGTTGAAAGTGTGGTATGGAATTAAGTTAGTTTTTAAAGATCCTGGATTTTTTCCCAAAGTTTTTATGTAAAGTTCTGTATTTAAATTCTTAAATTAAATTCATGATTTGCTTCCTTTCTTTTCTGCAAATATAAAGCTATTAGTATAGAATCTTACAGTGGTATGCCTCCATTTCACTTTCCTCAACTTTTGTGCTGTATTGTGTCATGTACTTTGTGTTTTATAAGATATAAAATTCATAATACATCGCTATTTTCTGCTTTGAACATCTACTTATATTTGAAAGAAATTTATAGTGATAAAATACCTTTTTCATTTATGCACATATTTACCATTTTTGGTGCTCTTCATTCCTTTATATAGATTACAATTTCCACATTGTATTATTTCCTTCTGCAGAAGAACTTCCTTTGGAATTTCTTATAGTACAAGTCTGTTGGTAGTGAATTCTCTTAGCTTTTGTTTTTTTGAAAAGTTGATTTTTTCCATCTTCTATTTTGAGGGATTAATTCACTGAGTATAGAATTCTAGGTTGACAAGATTTATTTTTGTTTTTGTTTTTAATTTAAGTACTTCAAGAAAATACTTCTTCATTGTCTCCTGACTTGCACATTATCTGATGACAAATCTGTTGTATTTCTCATCTTTTTCCCCCTCCTTTGGCTGATTTTAAGATTTCCTCTCTTCCACTGGTTTTCAGCAATTTGATTCTGATGTGCTATGGTGTAGATCTACTTAAAAATTCTGCTTGTGGTTCACTGAAATTCTTAGAACTGTAGGTTTATAGTTTTCATCAAATTTTGTAAAATTGTGGCTCTATTCCTGCTAATATTTTTGCCTGCCCCCCCTTTTTTCCCCAGGACTCTAATTCCATATATGTTAGACTTCTTGGTAAGAAACCACATATCCCTGATGCTGTGTTCATTTTTATTTTTAGTCTTCTTTTTTTCTATTTTCCATTTTGGATAGTTTCTTTGATCTGACCATTTATTCTATTGTATCTACTCTGCTGTTTGTCTCAGCCAGTACTTTTCATTTCCTGCTGTTGATAGTATCCAGAATATTTTTTTATTCCAGATACTGTATTTTTAAATTTTTAGAAGTTCCATTTGGGTCTTTTTTATATCTTCCATTTTTTTCCTCATCATGGTTATGCCTTCCTTTTACCTATTAAAGATAAGGTAAATATTTGTTATACCTTATAAGTATTTTTTTTCTACTAGTTTTATCCTATATGCCATTTCTGTGTTTGTTTCTATTTCTAGATTTTTTTTTCTGGTTTCCATCACATTCTCCTGTTTTTTTTTTTGTTTGTTTGTTTGTTTTTGCATGCCTAATTATTTTCTTAATGGATCCTGGGTATTATGAATCTTGTATTATTGCTTGCTGGCTTTTATTTTATTCATTTAAAGAAAACTATACTCCAGTTCTATGAACTTCTCAGCTCTTTCTGGTTTCTGTTTTATGGCTAGTGATTTTATTTTTTTGCCATTATAGATATGGATTTAAATTTTTATATGTTTTCATTAGTATTTTTTAAAATTTGTGGTTGCACCTCAGATGACATTACATACAAATCTGTCTTACCTGAAGTTCAGAATCAAGGAGCAATATTGGCTGCTTAGATCTGCAGTGGCATTTAAAGGAGGAAATTTTGAAGTTAATACAAAGTGCATTCACACAGAGGATTGGCTGTTGAAATCTTCAATTTCCTTCACAGTAGAGATAGCTCAGCTGCTATATTAAAACCGGAGGAATCAGTATGGAATAAGGGCAAATAAGGTAAAAGATGTTTATATTTCTTTTTTTTTCCATTGCAGGCATATTCCCTGGAACCTTCATGAGCCAAGAAAGGGCTGGTTTTATTTTACTGCAAACCTGGATTTCATGTATGTCTTAATGTGGAGGCCCTATCTATGGCCTAAAGATAGGGGTTTGACTCTACGGGATCAGATGAACAAAACCACCTTATTTTCTGTTTGGAGAATCATCATGAAACTCTGATAATTTTGTTCCCTGGTTTGAAACCCTCTAGAGTAGTGAATCTATTAACTTGCAGTAGAGCTTAGACCTTAATATCTGTGGTGCATTTTACTTACAGTGTGATTTAGAAGGTCCATATCTTGAGTGCTGTAGTTTTAATCTATCATGAAGAACCTGCTTTCTCAGTTATTAGAGGATATTTCTGGGCTATAGTTTACAGTGTTTCTAAGACATGACACAACAGAGTACAGTCTCCAGCTTAAAATGGTGTTTTCACTTTATGATGGTGTGAAAGTGACATGCATTTAGTAGAAACTGTACTTCAGATTTTGAATTTTGATCTTTTCCCAGGCTAGCATTATGTTGTACTATACACTCTTATGATGCTGGATAGCAGTATCCAGCTCACCCTCCCAGTCAGCCTTGCAGTCATGAGGGCAAACAGCTGATATGCAACCATTCTGTACCCATACGACCATTCTGTTTTTCATTTTCAATATAGCGTTCAATAAATTACATGAGATACTCAATATTTTATTATAAAATAGGCTCTATGTTAGGTGATTTTGCCCATCTGTAGGCTAATGTAAGTGTTCTGAGCACATTTTAGAGTACGTTAAGCTAAACTGCCATGTTCAGTACATTATATGTATTAAATGCATTTTTGACATAATATTTTTAACTTATGATGGATTTATTGGGATGTAACTCTATCTGAAGTTGAAAAGGTCTATAATTGTTTGTTAAAACATACGTGTTTACTATCTGCTATAGTTAAGACATTGTCTTTGGTGCAAGAGATATACAGATAATACACTTTGTGCTGTCAAGACTAAGGATTGTCTATAAGGAAAGAGACAAATAATATACTAAGAACACACAACCCAAACTAGGGGAACAGATCAAGGAAGACAACAGTGAAGTTATAGCTGAAATAAATTAAAATGTTGAGCAGAAGTTTGCTAGAGGGGGCTGAATGGTATTTCAGATAGAGGGTCCCATGAAGGCAAAGTTAGAGATGTGAGAACATTTTACATTAATTAAGGTGATGTTAGCTTCTGTAGCAAGTCTCAACATCTTTATCAATAAAGGTTTATTTTCATTTAAGTAAAATCTAAAATCACTATTCCTGGTAAGCATTATGTCTCTTTCAAGAAATAATTGAGAGATTCAGGGTCTTTCTGTCTTGTGACTTCACCATCTTCATCACATAGCTTCCAGACTGCTACTCTTGTCTGCATCAAGCCAGCAAGTGGAAGAAAGGGCATGGAGAATCTTTTTAGGAAATTAGAATGCTTCCCTCCTGTTCATCCTGTTGGCTTGAAGTTAGTCACATACGAATACTTCAGTGCATGGGAGGCTAGGAGATGTAGTCGATCTGTGAGCCCAGGAAGAAAAGGGAATGGCTTTGGTGATTATTTTCTGGAAACTGCAAATAATATGTCTGGTTGTCCTACTAATTTAAGTAGAAAAAGTGCCAAAAAACAAAGCTGGAGATATAATAGACCACATCTTGCCTTTATATTTACCATGTTGCAGAATTTGGAATCTTTTCTGAAGGCATTGGGAGTCATTTGAATAATTTTAATTTGAGAAATTTGTGCGTTTAGAACAATTGTGCCAGGAGCATTTTAAAGAGGCAGAATAATATTGTAGTTGATATTTCATTTCTGGAAGCTCTCTGCCTGATTGTACTTTTAGCTCAAAATGTCACATGTAGGAAGCTTTGACTCATTTGAGCTTTTATTTTCCTATCTGTAAAATGGAGACGATATTGATACCTAGTTCACAGAATCGTCAAATAAAATAATAGTCCTAAAGAATTGAGCTGTATGCGGGATGGTGATATGAGGTAAAAATTAACTCCTACTTTTGTTGTTGATGATTATGGACATAACTGAAGAAGCCTGGAAGAAGGTAAGAAGAAGGAAGGAAAGCAGTCAGAAAACCATTGTAATAATGCACATGTGAAATGATGAGTTATTTAACAAATGTGGTAGCACTAGAAATTGAGGAGTTTCATGTTTGAAAACATTAAGTAGGAGGAATAAACAGGATTTGGTGACTAAAAGTAGGATACAAGGAAGAAGGCAGAGCAAGATTTGTAGGAGTCTGCCTTAGATGGCTTTCTTTTGTGGTGGTGGGAGATACATGGGGAGGAGTAGGTTCAGGAGGGAAGGTGGGTGTCTGGTTTAGGATTTTTGGACTTTCACTTCCTGTCCTGCTTTCTAGCACCTTGAACGAGCCCCTTTCCTGTCAAGTGTAGGGCTCCATGTCCCTTTGGTTCATGTCACCTACAAAGACTTTTGTAGACCAGGCTGGGAGTTCCTCCCATTCTGACCTCAAGCAGAGACCTCAGAGAGCAAAATAGCAGTGATTCCAGGCCTCAGCCTAAATAATAAATTATCTTTATTGCTTCACTTCCCAGGGCTTTTATATCCATTGCTTCAGAGGTGGGGCTGTGGGTCATTCTGTGTCCAGGCCCCTATATTGGTAGCGACTTAGACCTTGGAGGCTTGCCTAGGTAAGTAGTAGTCTGAGGCCCCTGGCCATGACTCCATGTGGGGCCCTACCGCATTCAAATGGAAGTTAGAGCAAAGGGTTTGGCTGGTTTTCAGTGTACATTTTTAAACTACACTATTCTTTTCCATTTAGTAACATAGAAAATGAACTTCAATATACTGGGATTTACATAGTATGTATTTGTTTTATATAAATCTCCATCTCATTTCTGCAGTGTAAATAAGATAAAGCATGTTTTTTTATTTTAATAAAAAGTAATGGCTACCACTTAAGTAATACCTTTTTAAGTTCTAGTTTTTGTGATGGCTGTACAAATGATAATAAATTGAGTTGATTATCTCTTTTTAAAGAGAGGTTTTCCCTTTTGCTAGCTTCCAATTGTTTTCTAACTGTGGTAAAATACACATAGCATAAAATTTACCACTTGAAAGTACACAGTTTTGTGGCAATTAAGTACATGAAAAATGTTGAACAATCATCACCACTTTCTAGTTCTAGACTTTTTTGTCACCCAAAGGGTGTACATTTCATATAAGTGGAATTATACAATATGTGACCTATTGTAACTGACTTCTTTGCTTAGCATAATGTTTTCAAAGTTCATCGATGTTGTAGCATGTACAGGTCTTCATTCCTTTTTTATGGCCAAATAATGTTCCACCAAAGAGCATTTTTTTATTTTTTTTATTTTTTTTTTATAATATATGAAATTTATTGTCCAAATTGGTTTCCATAAAACACCCAGTGCTCATCCCAAAAGGTGCCCTCCTCAATACCCATCACCCACCCTCTCCTCCCTCCCACCCCCCATCAACCCTCAGTTTGTTCTCAGTTTTTAACAGTCTCTTATGTTTTGGCTCTCTCCCACTCTAACCTCTTTTTTTTTTTTTTTTTTTTTTTTCCTTTTTTCCTCCCCCTCCCCCACGGGTTCCTGTTACGTTTCTCAGGGTCCACATAAGAGTGAAACCATATGGTATCTGTCTTTCTCTGTATGGCTTATTTCACTTAGCATCACGCTCTCCAGTTCCATCCACGTTGCTACAAAAGGCCATATTTCATTTTTTCTCATTGCCACGTAGTATTCCATTGTGTATATAAACCACATTTTCTTTATCCATTCATCAGTTGATGGACATTTAGGCTCTTTCCATAGTTTGGCTATTGTTGAGAGTGCTGCTATGAACATTGGGGTACAAGTGCCCCTATGCATCAGTACTCCTGTATCCCTTGGATAAATTCCCAGCAGTGCTATTGCTGGGTCATAGGGTAGGTCTATTTTTAATTTTCTGAGGAACCTCCACACTGTTTTCCAGAGCGGCTGCACCAATTTGCATTCCCACCAACAGTGCAAGAGGGTTCCTGTTTCTCCACATCCTCGCCAGCATCTATAGTCTCCTGATTTGTTCATTTTGGCCACTCTGACTGGCGTGAGGTGATACCTGAGTGTGGTTTTGATTTGTATTTCCCTGATAAGGAGCGACGCTGAACATCTTTTCATGTGCCTGTTGGCCATCCGGATGTCTTCTTTAGAGAAGTGTCTATTCATGTTTTCTGCCCATTTCTTCACTGGGTTATTTGTTTTTCGGGTGTGGAGTTTGGTGAGCTCTTTATAGATTCTGGATACTAGCCCTTTGTCCGATATGTCATTTGCAAATATCTTTTCCCATTCCGTTGGTTGCCTTTTAGTTTTGTTGGTTGTTTCCTTTGCTGTGCAGAAGCTTTTTATCTTCATAAGGTCCCAGTAATTCACGTTTGCTTTTAATTCCCTTGCCTTTGGGGATGTGTCGAGTAAGAGATTGCTACGGCTGAGGTCAGAGAGGTCTTTTCCTGCTTTCTCCTCTAAGGTTTTGATGGTTTCCTGTCTCACATTCAGGTCCTTTATCCATTTTGAGTTTATTTTTGTGAATGGTGTGAGAAAGTGGTCTAGTTTCAACCTTCTGCATGTTGCTGTCCAGTTCTCCCAGCACCATTTGTTAAAGAGGCTGTCTTTTTTCCATTGCATGTTCTTTCCTGCTTTGTCAAAGATGAGTTGACCATAGGTTTGTGGGTCTAGTTCTGGGGTTTCTATTCTATTCCATTGGTCGATGTGTCTGTTTTTGTGCCAATACCATGCTGTCTTGATGATGACAGCTTTGTAGTAGAGGCTAAAGTCTGGGATTGTGATGCCTCCTGCTTTGGTCTTCTTCTTCAAAATTCCTTTGGCTATTCGGGGCCTTTTGTGGTTCCATATGAATTTTAGGATTGCTTGTTCTAGTTTCGAGAAGAATGCTGGTGCAATTTTGATTGGGATTGCATTGAATGTGTAGATAGCTTTGGGTAGTATTGACATTTTGACAATATTTATTTTTCCAATCCATGAGCAGGGAATGTCTTTCCATTTCTTTAAATCTTCTTCAATTTCCTTCGTAAGCTTTCTATAGTTTTCAGCATACAGATCCTTTACATCTTTGGTTAGATTTATTCCTAGGTATTTTATGCTTCTTGGTGCAATTGTGAATGGGATCAGTTTCTTTATTTGTCTTTCTGTTGCTTCATTGTTAGTGTATAAGAATGCAACTGATTTCTGTACATTGATTTTGTATCCTGCAACTTTGCTGAATTCATGTATCAATTCTAGCAGACTTTTGGTGGAGTCTATCGGATTTTCCATGTATAATATCATGTCATCTGCAAAGAGCGAAAGCTTGACTTCATCTTTGCCAATTTTGATGCCTTTGATTTCCTTTTGTTGTCTGATTGCTGATGCTAGAACTTCCAGCACTATGTTAAACAACAGCGGTGAGAGTGGGCATCCCTGTCGTGTTCCTGATCTCAGGGAAAAAGCTCTCAGTTTTTCCCCGTTGAGGATGATGTTAGCTGTGGGCTTTTCATAAATGGCTTTTATGATCTTTAAGTATGTTCCTTCTATCCCGACTTTCTCAAGGGTTTTTATTAAGAAAGGGTGCTGGATTTTGTCAAAGGCCTTTTCTGCATCGATTGACAGGATCATATGGTTCTTCTCTTTTTTTTTGTTAATGTGATGTATCACGTTGATTGATTTGCGAATGTTGAACCAGCCCTGCATCCCAGGAATGAATCCCACTTGATCATGGTGAATAATTCTTTTTATATGCCGTTGAATTCGATTTGCTAGTATCTTATTGAGAATTTTTGCATCCGTATTCATCAGGGATATTGGCCGGTAGTTCTCTTTTTTTACTGGGTCTCTATCTGGTTTAGGAATCAAAGTAATACTGGCTTCATAGAATGAGTCTGGAAGTTTTCCTTCCCTTTCTATTTCTTGGAATAGCTTCAGAAGGATAGGTATTATCTCTGTTTTAAACGTCTGGTAGAACTCCCCTGGGAAGCCATCTGGTCCTGGACTCTTATTTGTTGGGAGATTTTTAATAACCGATTCAATTTCTTCGCTGGTTATGGGTCTGTTCAAGCTTTCTATTTCCTCCTGGTTGAGTTTTGGAAGAGTGTGGGTGTTCAGGAATTTGTCCATTTCTTCCAGGTTGTCCAATTTGTTGGCATATAATTTTTCATAGTATTCCCTGATAATTGTTTGTATCTCTGAGGGATTGGTTGTAATAATTCCATTTTCATTCATGATTTTATCTATTTGGGTCATCTCCCTTTTCTTTTTGAGAAGCCTGGCTAGAGGTTTGTCAATTTTGTTTATTTTTTCAAAAAACCAACTCTTGGTTTCGTTGATCTGCTCTACAGTTTTTTTAGACTCTATATTGTTTATTTCTGCTCTGATCTTTATTATTTCTCTTCTTCTGCTGGGTTTAGGCTGCCTTTGCTGTTCTGCTTCCATTTCCTTTAGGTGTGCTGTTAGATTTTGTATTTGGGATTTTTCTTGTTTCTTGAGATAGGCCTGGATTGCAATGTATTTTCCTCTCAGGACTGCCTTCGCTGCGTCCCAAAGCGTTTGGATTGTTGTATTTTCATTTTCGTTTGTTTCCATATATTTTTTAATTTCTTCTCTAATTGCCTGGTTGACCCACTCATTCGTTAGTAGGGTGCTCTTTAACCTCCATGCTTTTGGAGGTTTTCCAGACTTTTTTCTGTGGTTGATTTCAAGCTTCATAGCATTGTGGTCTGAAAGTATGCATGGTATAATTTCAATTCTGGTAAACTTATGGAGGGCTGTTTTGTGACCCAGTATATGATCTATCTTGGAGAATGTTCCATGTGCACTCGAGAAGAAAGTATATTCTGTTGCTTTGGGATGCAGAGTTCTAAATATATCTGTCAAGTCCATCTGATCCAATGTCTCATTCAGGGCCCTTGTTTCTTTATTGACCGTGTGTCTAGATGATCTATCCATTTCTGTAAGTGGGGTGTTAAAGTCCCCTGCAATTACCACATTCTTATCAATAAGGTTGCTTATGTTTATGAGTAGTTGTTTTATATATTTGGGGGCTCCGGTATTCGGCGCATAGACATTTATAATTGTTAGCTCTTCCTGATGGATAGACCCTGTAACTATTATATAATGTCCTTCTTCATCTCTTGTTACAGCCTTTAATTTAAAGTCTAGTTTGTCTGATATAAGTATGGCTACTCCAGCTTTCTTTTGGCTTCCAGTAGCATGATAAATAGTTCTCCATCCCCTCACTCTCAATCTAAAGGTGTCCTCAGGTCTAAAATGAGTCTCTTGTAGACAGCAAATAGATGGGTCTTGTTTTTTTATCCATTCTGATACCCTATGTCTTTTGGTTGGCGCATTTAATCCATTTACATTCAGTGTTATTATAGAAAGATATGGGTTTAGAGTCATTGTGATGTCTGTATGTTTTATGCTTGTAGTGATGTCTCTGGTATTTTGTCTCACAGGGTCCCCCTTAGGATCTCTTGTAGGGCTGGTTTAGTGGTGACAAATTCCTTCAGTTTTTGTTTGTTTGGGAAGACCTTTATCTCTCCTTCTATTCTAAATGACAGACTTGCTGGATAAAGGATTCTCGGCTGCATATTTTTTCTGTCTAGCACACTAAAAATCTCGTGCCAATTCTTTCTGGCCTGCCAAGTTTCAAAAGAGAGATCAGTCACGAGTCTTATAGGTCTCCCTTTATATGTGAGGGCACGTTTACCCCTTGCTGCTTTCAGAATTTTCTCTTTATCCTTGTATTTTGCCAGTTTCACTATGATATGTCGTGCAGAAGATCGATTCAGGTTCCGTCTGAAGGGAGTTCTCTGTGCCTCTTGGATTTCAATGGCTTTTTCCTTCCCCAGTTCAGGGAAGTTCTCAGCTATTATTTCTTCAAGTACCCCTTCAGCACCTTTCCCTCTCTCTTCCTCCTCTGGGATACCAATTATGCGTATATTATTTCTTTTTAGTGTATCACTTAGTTCTCTAATTTTCCCCTCATACTCCTGGATTTTTTTATCTCTCTTTCTCTCAGCTTCCTCTTTTTCCATAACTTTATCTTCTAGTTCACCTATTCTCTCCTCTGCCTCTTCAATCCGAGCTGTGGTGGTCTCCATTTTGTTTTGCATTTCATTTAAAGCGTTTTTCAGCTCCTCATGACTGTTCCTTAGTCCCTTGATCTCTGTAGCAAGGGATTCTCTGCTGTCCTGTATACTGTTTTCAAGCCCGGCGATTAATTTTATGACTATTATTCTAAATTCACTTTCTGTTATATTATTTAAATCCTTTTTGATCAGCTCATTAGCTGTTGTTATTTCCTGGAGATTCTTCTGTGGGGAATTCTTCCGCTTGGTCATTTTGGATAGTCCCTGGCGTGGTGAGGACCTGCAGGGCACTTCCCCTGTGCTGTGGTGTATAACTGGAGTTGGTGGGCGGGGCCGCACTCCGACCTGATGTCTGCCCCCGGCCCACCGCTGGGGCCACAGTCCGACTGGTGTGTGCCTTCTCTTCCCCTCTCCTAGGGGCGGGATTCACTGTGGGGTGGCGTGGCCAGTTTGGGCTACTTGCACACTGCCAGGCTTGTGATGATGGGGATCTGGCGTATTAGCTGGGGTGGGTAGGCAAGGTGCACAGGGGCAGGAGGGGTAGGCTTAGGTCGCTTCTCCTTAGGTGATCCACTTCAGGAGGGGCCCTGTGGCAGCGGGAGGGAGTCAGATCCGCTGCCGGAGGTTTGGCTCCGCAGAAGCACAGAGTTGGGTGTTTGCGCGGAGTGAGGAAGTTCCCTGGCAGGAACTGGTTCTCTTTGGGATTTTGGTTGGGGGATGGGCGGGGGAGATGGCGCTGGCGAGCGCCTTTGTTCCCCACCAAACTGAGCCAAAGAGCATTTTTTAAAAACTTTGAAACTGCTTTATAAAAATCTCACTCCTGACTAGGAGTTGGCAAACCTTTTCTGTAAAAGGCAAGATAATAAATAGTTCCAGCTTTAAGGGCCACATACACTGTCTGTTGTGACTATTCAGTCCTGGTGTTGTAGCAGGAGCACAGCTGTGACAATAAATAAACAAATGGGTGTGGTGTGTTCCAATAAAACTTTATTTACAGAAGCAGACAATGGGTCTAATTTATCCTGTGGGCTGCAGCTTGATGACTCTGGTCTGGATCATTTCATCATTACACAGCTTTTATGTGTATTTTTGAGAAAAGAGGTGGCTAAAGTTCTGAGCTATTTATAACTGGAACATAGATTGCTTTTTCTTAAAGATGGATTAAGATCTCAGAATATACGGTTCCAGTGTGACTGTCCATGTTTTCCAGCCAAATGCTTGAATACTTCTTACTGCTATTTGCTACCTCAGGAATTATTCCCATGTTTTTAATTCTAGCTGGTTACTCCAGGATCCAAAAATGAAGCTGAGAACAACTTACAAGGGCTTCACTAAAGCAATGAACCACTATTTTGATGAGCTTATTCCCAAGATAGTACCACTCCAGGTAAAACCCAATTCTCCATTCCTATGACCAAGGGAAGTAATTACCTGAATTGATTTCCTAGATAGGGCTAGCCTATTTTCTATCACACAGAAACAGGGGTGTATATAGCAGCTCCTTCTAATTCCTTATTTAAGAAATATTAGATTTTTATTATCCTGATTTTATGCATATTTCCTATCTACTGCCCCGCCGGAAGCCTTGTCCCTGGCAGTGCACTTGATATTGCACTCTGTATACTTTTGTTTTGTCTTCTCCTTTATATCTTTGCCCTTAGTCACCATAAATAGGAAATTAATGATAATCCTCAAAATGTCTTAATTTAGCTGCTAAAGTAGCTACTTATCAGTACTTCACACATAATAATAGATTAGATGGGTGATCTTAGGTCAGTGATTTTGTAGAAGTTGTAATTTATTTGTTTTTTAATATCCCTCCACCAAAATAAAACGATGGTTCCAAACATACTCATTGGTTAGTGCTATTATTTTTCTAAAATGGTTGGAAAATATAAAAAGGACTGTATACTAGGTAGAAGATGAATAGGGGGAAGGAACAAAAGTATAACATTTACTAGGTATCAAGCTTTCTGTGAGGTAATCAACATTTACCTAGCATGTTTCATTCTCATGGTAATCATTTGAAGGAGATAGTATTGTAGATTGAATGGAGGCAATGGCAAACATGTTCATGTCTAGGAGAGGGCTTCACAGAGTGTGAATTTGAATTTACTATGGACAGAATTGTTCCTAACATTGTCAGTATCTCAGAGCTAATCATACTCAGAGAATCCAACCACTACATGACTGAGGAGTGTGAATCAGTGTGTCATTTGGGGAGAGTAGAGATAATTTTCTACAATGATTAGAGTCATGCTGTACAGTATGGTAGCCATAGCCACATGTAGCTATTTAAACTTAATTAAAATAAAATAAAATAAAAATTTATTTCCTCATTTACACACATTTTTAGTGCTCAGGAGCCATGTCTGGATGGTTGCTACCATATTAGACAGTGCAAATACAGAGCATTTTCATGGGCATGCTGGGCAGCATTGAATTAGAGTACTCAGCCCACCCCAAATCAGACTTCTCAGTCTTGAACCTCTTGGAAAACTAAATTAGTAATCAGACTTGCTTAATGAGCACAAAATGAGGGCCTGAGGAGGTTGGGAGGTCTTTGAAAACATTTTATCATGGCCTTGTCACTTGTACCTGAATAACCTTCTTTTAGAACTGTCAATCCAGTTCAGGGTCTCTTACAGATCTCAGGTACTGTCAACTTCTGGATATTCCCTCTTCCTTATCTATTCTCTAATCTGTGAGATTCATAATTGGATGGATGGGAAAGGGGAAGACAGAATCAGATTTTGAAAATGTTTTTCAACGTTTGTCAGCAGAGGATAAGATTTAAAGGTTTGGGAAACATTCTTTTGGGCCTTGTGTCCTCTTTTTTTCCCAATATCAGTATACAATGCAGTTATTTCTTGATTGCTAAAAAACTTCCATTTCAACTCTACACCCAGCTGCTCCTGGGCCATGATGATCACAGGTTTTAATGAGCAAACACTTCAGTGGCACTTATACATAGTCCTGGGTGTTGCCCAGATTCCTATTTGCATGGTTTGTATGACTTCTTAGAAGTCAACACTATTTGTTTCTGCATGCTGGGAGGAGTACTTCATGGTTGCCCATGTATTTACAAGAGTAGGTTGAGGAGATGCAGATGTCAGCACGATGAAGCTTGACTAGGGTGTGGCAAGTGGAAGATACGGAGAGGAAATACATTGGCTGGACTGGAGAGGGCTATAAAGATAAAGGATGACTGAGCACATTACCATCAACAAACAGGAGTCAGTAGGGATGGGAAATGTGAAGACGTTTGTAAGAGAGCATAATTAGGGGAGAAGAAGGGGATGTGATCCAGCACAAGAGTTGGGATTAATAGAGAACCATGAGAAACAACGTTTAAAAGGTGAGTAGGGCAAGAGGATCTCACAAAACAGACTGAAGAGTAGTGACCAGAAGGCAGGCCAACAACTAGGAGAGAGCAACAAAAGACCACAGAAGAGAGGGTTTCAAGAAGGAGAAGGTAGCCAAGATGTCAAATATTGCTGAGAATGATAGTAAATTAGGATTAAAATTTATTGTTTGAACTTAGCAAAGAGAAGATAATGTTAATGGAAAGGTGGAATATAAAGAGTGGAAGTGAGTAAAAGAGTAAATGAAAGGATAAAAAGTCAAGAGTGAGTGCAGAAATATTTCAGGCTTTCTCCATGAAGGGGAAGAGGACAAGATAGTGGGAACTGAAGGGGGAAGTGGTCCAGGCAAGTTATTTTAAATGGAGGACTTTGAGTCAAGTTAATGATGACGTGCAGGGTTTAGTAAAGAAGGAGGTGAAGATACAGAAGACAGAAAAGTACTCCAGAAAAAGCGAAGTTCCTGAGGAGGTGAGACAACCTTTATATGGGATGAGAGACCCTTGACTCATTAATTGTTGCTAAGGTAGAAAGGATGGAAGTAGAGGTGTGAAGCATCACACTTACTGCATTGAATTAGGAGAGAAGGGGGGTAGGAGGCTGTTAACAGGGCATACTAGAAAAGGTAGGATTTTAAGAGCAGTTGACCTCCTAGAGGGGACTACTGACTTTGGAGTGAGAGAAATTGCCTGAACTATAGTGTAACTTCAAGTTAAGTTTAGAAATAGGTTATTTTTATGACACTCTAAGTATGTGTGTGCAACAGCAAATTGAGAAAATCCAGCCTTTCCCCACCAATAGCTTCACTTGCAAACTCTTGTCTCCTTGACCCTCAGTATGGAAAGGGAGGCCCCATCATTGCTGTGCAGGTTGAGAATGAATATGGTTCATATCATCGGGATAAAAGATACATGTCCTATATTAAAAAGGTAGGTGCTCCTTTAATTTTCCTCCATATTTACATACTTCTTTTCTCACTTTGTTAGTTTGTGGAGCAAACATATCCTGAGTAGCTATAGTTTGCATGATATGAAGATGAATAAGGTCCAGTTTGATTTTTCCATGCATTTATATCCTAGAGAGGGGACAAGAAACTACCTACACAACTCTTATGTAAAGAGTGATGTTAAAATATTTTTCTTTTCTGTGAACATCACAGCTGTCTTTTGGTTAGTGTTTGTATAATACATACTTTTCTATACAGCACGATATAATTAGAATTTATTTTTGTTAGCCCATTATGAAAATTATTTCTCTTAAATGAGGTATTTGGCCTGTTTACATTTAATATAATTAATGACAGTTGCATTTAAATCTATCATCCTGTTACTTTCTATTTGTCCTACCTGTTCTATGGTCTTTTTTCTCTTCTTTTTTTTTTCTTCTTTTGTATTGACTAAGTATTTTTTATTTTTCCATTTTCTTCTGTATTAACTGGTTAAGAATTTCTCACTTTTCTTTTCATATTGGCCATAGTGACTATAGTATTCATACTGAATTATTTTTTATTTTTTTATTTTTTTAACGTTTATTTATTTTTTTTTTAATTTTTTTTCAACGTTTATTTATTTTTGGGACAGAGAGAGACAGAGCATGAATGGGGGAGGGGCAGAGAGAGAGGGAGACACAGAATTGGAAACAGGCTCCAGGCTCTGAGCCATCAGCCCAGAGCCCGACGCGGGGCTCGAACTCACGGACCGCGAGATCGTGACCTGGCTGAAGTCGGACGCTTAACCGACTGCGCCACCCAGGCGCCCCAACGTTTATTTATTTTTGAGACAGAGAGAGACAGAGCACGAACGGGGGAGGGTCAGAGAGAGGGAGACACAGAATCTGAAACAGGCTCCAGGCTCTGAGCTGTCAGCATAGAGCCCGACGCGGGGCTCAAACTCACCAACCGTGAAATCATGACCTGAGCCGAAGTCGGCCGCTTAACTGACTGAGCCACCCAGGCGCCCCTCATACTGAATTATTAATGTCTAATATAAATTAGTATGTTTGCCAATTCCAAGGCAAAGAAAGCAACTGAGAACAGTTTAATTGCATTTCTTTCCTCAGTACTATTATTATTTCTCTTAATTCTCTATATATTTTATACCCTCAAGATATTATTATTTTTATTATTGTGTGTAGTCAATTAGATTTACTCACATAATTTACTTTTTGTGTCCTTTCTCTCCTCTCTGCATCTCTGAGCTTTGTCTCTGTTACATTTCCTCTGCCTAAAGAATATCTATTTGTATTTTCTTTACTGCAGATATGCTGTTAACAAATTCTCTCACTTTTTGCTTCTTTGAAAATGTGCTTAGCTCACCCTCATTTTGAAGGATATTTTTACTGTATGTAGAATTGTAGATTGACAATTTATTTTCTTTGATGATTCCCTGGTGTACATTGTTTCTATTAAAAAGTCAATTATTGATAAAGTTATTGTTCCTTTGAAGGTAAAATGTCTTTTTCTTCTGGCTTCTTTGAAGATTTACTTTTTGGTTTTCATCAACTTTACTGAGATTTGGCTAAGTGTGGTTTTCTTTCTACTTTTATTCTGCTTATATGTGTTTGCAATCTTCAATATGTGGCTTGAAGTCTTTAATCAGTTTTGGAAAATCTTCAGCAACTGTCAACTCCATTTTCTCTCTCCTCTCCTCTAGGACTTCTGTTGTACAAAATTATATATTTTCACCATATTCCACATAGCTGTTTTGTTCTTTTTTGAATAGTTTTTTTTTCTAAGATGTCTTGTAATTTATAAATTTTCTCTTCAGCTTTGTCTACTTTGATTTTAAACCTAGTTTTTAATTTCAAAAATAGTGATTTTTTTTAGTTCTAGAATTTTCATTTGATTCTTTTCTATAGTTGGCTTCATTTGGCCCAAATTATCCATTTTTAAAGAATTCCTTGAACATATTAATTATAGTTATTTCAAAGTATATGTTTAAGGGACCTAATATCTAGTTCCCTATGTATTTATTCTGTTGTCTTTTTGGCTCATGGTTTTAAGTAAAATAATATCCTGTGGTACAACTAATTATTTTTCGATCAAATTTATTTATGAAAACATGACTGAAATCATTTGAAGCTATTGGTAATCTTTCAGATGGAATTGCTTTTGCTTCCAGAAGGTAACTGAAATGATTTGGAGCTGAGCTTCAATTCTTATGAGAGCAAGACTAATTCTTGTTGAGCTTCTCTTCTAGGGTATAGCCCTTTGGGTCTCAGCTGAAAACCTAGAATTGTCATGGACCCTCTTCCACCTTGGCAGTCTATGAACTACAATTTATTTCCCCACATCTCATAAATTGCTGGGAAATCTGCTCAACTTTTTAACCTCTCAATTGATATTTTGGAAATTAGACAATGTCTCAAGGAAAAATACATAAAACATGCTAGCTTCACCTCTCTAAGCTCCCTGACTTTCTGGAAACTTGACTCTCCAAGTCTTGCTTTGGTATATATCTAGTATCTTCAAATAAGTTAAAAAAATTTTGTTCCAGTTTATCTAGTTGTTATTAGCAGGATGGTTAGTCTGAAACAAAGTTGCTCACCATCCCTAGAAGTGGAATCTGTTGCTGTCTCTATGAGCAGTGGTCCATGAGTCTTGGTTAACACCTTTTTTCATTATCAAGAGTTCTAGTTTAAATGAGAAGCTATGTGGTTACCTACCAATAAGCTATATTGCTCACTGAAGCTAGAGCTTTGAAATGTTGCATCTAATAAGACCTATGGTAGTGGAAGTTTTACTGTAATTCGTATATGACATGGTGTTTCTTCTCACTCATTCTATTCACCTCTCAGCCTTTCCAGTTTTTCAGAACAGTTTGGTAGAAACAAACCATCTTCTCATAGCCAACAAGTAGCCTTAGAATAATTGCAGGAATAGTTCCACCTTCAGGATATTGTGATCCACAGGCCCAAGAAGGCATACTTTTGGCTTTTCTTGGAACTTATGGCCATAGTCTCAGTATTTTACCTTTCAGGTAGATAAGTTTATTAGCCTCTTCTCTCTCTCTTTGATTTAGAATCTCCTAGATTTATTTCTAGTTGAAGTAGAGATATTAAAGTCTCACAAGGCAAAAAGTGTGACCACAGATTGACTAAACCAGAATTTACCTGAGTTTGCCATTGCCCAAAGTAAAACCAGTATTTGTGTGTGTGTCCCCTAATCTGTACTGTGAGTTGGGTCCACAGTGTGTGGTTAATTTGAGCACATGTGTGGAGGAGGTGCTCTCTGATGCACTAGACAAAATGCAGGATTCAGGTCCTTAAGGGAAGACACTGTATTAAGGTGAATGCAAACAGTCCCACTGCCTCTTCCTTTAGGTCTGGCATTTTTTTTTTTTTTTAGGTCTGACATTTTAATTGTCAGTTTGGCCTTCCTGAGTGTGGCTGAGGCAGGAATGATGTTTTTGTTCTAATCTACTAACTTACAAGTAGTTGGATGAGGGAATTAGACTTTTCCTCCATTCCTCAGCTTCATTCTAGTATTTTTATTGCCATCATTTTTTTTTTCTAGAGAGAAGTGATCCCATGGGACCAGGGACAGTTCATTTACCTTACCAAATTTCTCCATAGGCCCTGGTCACAAGAGGGATCAAGGTGTTGCTTATGACTGCTGATGATGGAAAAGAACTGAAAAGAGGCCACTTAAAACATGGTACTTTTTCTCTTTACCCTTTTTGTAGTAGTGAAGTCTGAAACAGAACAAGAGTCCTTCTGGTGCTTTATTTCTCCCATTTCCCATGGATGAGGCCCCATAGATTTTAGGGAAAAGTGGTGGGGCTGAGTTAAGGAACCAGTCCTCACCTTGTTACTGTACCAGCCATTACCCCCAGAACACAACAATGCAGGACACTTCCTCCATCCTCTTCAGTCCCTGGTGACAAGATGGGGCTTGGCTGGGACCAGAGTAAAGACTATCTTCATTGTTGTGAAATGGCTATGACTGAACAACATGAAGGAGAGGCAGTGTCAGAGAAATGGTATTGTCATGGACTGAGCCCCAGGAGCACAGGGGGTAGAAAAGTTTGGAGAATAGACACAGTAGGGAAACATGGAATAGAACTATAAGGAGGAAGTACGGATTAATACTTAAGAAAATGGAAAAAGGCTATGTGCAGACAAGTAGAGCCAGAGAACAGTGCTATTTGGAGTTCTTTCACCCAGCAGCCTCTCAGGCCTATTCTCCTCTGCCAGCCTCCCCACTGTCTTTTGGCATCCTGCATCTTGTAGGAGAGGCAGAATAGTGTTCTGAATTAGAAGTCAGGAGATCTATAGTCAAGTTTAGGTCTTAGGCTATTCACCTCTCTGGGCTCAGTTTCATTTATTCACCAGCATAATGTAGTTTATTTTATTTTATTTTTTTTTAATTTTTTTTCAACGTTTATTTATTTTTGGGACAGAGGGAGACAGAGCATGAACGGGGGAGGGGCAGAGAGAGAGGGAGACACAGAATCGGAAACAGGCTCCAGGCTCCGAGCCATCAGCCCAGAGCCTGACGCGGGGCTCGAACTCACGGACCGCAAGATCGTGACCTGGCTGAAGTCGGACGCTTAACCGACTGCGCCACCCAGGCGCCCCTTAATGTAGTTTATTTTAACTGCCCTTATTGTCTGGGTAATTTATTGTAAATGCTAAATGAAGGGATGTATGTGAAAGCACTTTGTATGGAGCAGGTATAGACCCACATGCAGGATCATATCTTTGTTATTAACCACAATCCATAAAGTGTTCATGAGAACTACTTGTGAGGTGTATGTGCAAGAGTGTCGAGTCTCAGCTCTTCATTGCGTATCTGAGAGCCCATTCTCCCCTCTGTCCTACAGTGCTTGTAGCAGGACTTATGCATAGTGTCTCCTTTTCCTCCACAGTATTTTCCACTCTCCACCTGAAAAATATAAAGAAACTTATGATACATTCTTTTCAATTCAGGTAAGGATATTTCAGAGATGGAGATGTTTTGATCTTGTTCATGCTAGGACCTGATACATCACTTCTCAACAGTAATTAGTTCAGTTAAAACTTGGATCCTTTATGCCCTTGAAATGCCTTCTCCAGGTAATTTGGGGTATAACTAAATTAAATTCAAATGCTTACAATGCCTGGCCTGTAGCCCCTTCGAAGGATACAGGATGAGAAACATAACATACTAGCAGGGCAGCATCAGTGGGAATCTCCACAGAAGTCCAAGGGCTGTACCCCCGCCCCAAGCGACAGCTCTGGTTTCAAGGAATGGGAGCCATTCTGGCAAAGAATCCTCAGTCTCAGGAGAAGAACCAACCACTGTCCCTTTTCATAGCTCTATAGGCATAAATTTTGGGTTGCAAGCACACAAGAATCTATGGCTTCATTAGGAATTTATACATCATTCATAGTTTTCCAATTCAGATACTATTTGCTAATCAGAGGGCATTTTAACCATACCAATCTACCTGATAACATGGATAACATCCTGCCTTTATGAGGTTTCCAGGTAGACCTAAAGTCACCTTGCATGAGCAAAGAGAAAAATTTTATTAACCCTTTACTCATGCCCCATTAATCTTTACTTATGATCCAGTGAGAAAGATAAGATATGTAAATAACACAAGATAGGAAGTGCTAGTTGCAATAAAACTATTATTGAGTAACTGGAGATCAGAGGGTGGCATAGATATCTGCCACCGGCTAGATCCATGGTTACATGTTTCCTTTTGCATTGGATTGAGATATGTGGTATTAGGAGCACAAGAAGCATCTATTAATTACCATCACTATAAAACAATGCCTGAAATTCCTGTTTCTGCTCTCATACACTCCTAGAGTCTGAGATAGCACTAAGATTTAGGGAAGAGTACAAAGGAATGTGTATCCAGCATAATGACTGGGCCAACATCAGGAAATGGTGCAAGTAGCTCAGAGATGTTGGGGTGAGTGCATTCCAAAAGAATATGAAAAGGGAGTATAATTCCCAGGGCAAAGTAAACACTCAAATAGATGCTAACATCATGATGATGATGAGGAAGAATTGGCAGGGGGAAATCAATAAAACCAACGAAATCAGGAGTCAAAGTGATATGCTATCTATTATTAGCAAAGTCCTGAAAATGAATGACCTCATTTTGTTTATTCATGGAGTCAGTCAGTGAATGTTTTTAGCACCTACTGTGTGCCAGTTAAATACTTTTCAAGGCATTGTATATAAAGCAGTGAATGAAGTCTATAAAAGCAGAATTTTTGGAGTTTATATTTTAGTGGTAAGATAGGAAGACAACAAACAAAGGCAGATATAGAGTATGAAGTACTAACAAGAGCTAGAAAGACATTAGATGATATTTATATACACAGCTTTTAGTTTGTATAATCTTCCCTTTTTTTCATGTTTATTTCTTAAATCACCATGTACAAAACTATTAGTCTTATTCCCACTTTGGAGATGAGGAAACCATGACTTAGAAAGGGGAAATTACTAATTTGAGATAACACGTGGATGATCAGATCATGCAATTGAATAACCCAGGCTTAATTAAACTCAAACCTTCTGCCTCCAAGTACCATGCTCTTTTTACTGTCTTATATCATCCACCATCTAAACTCCTTCTCTGGTGAGAAAATGCTTTGATATAGTAGTGGAGCAATCACAGGAATTAAATAGTGAAAATGAGTACCAGTAGCTTTAGAAAGCTCATTGTAATTTGTCTCCAGTGCATTTCTTATGTGAGAAAGTGAACATGCGAGAAACACAATTCTTAGGGACAGATGTTGTAACTGAATATGGGGAGAAAGCAGAGATTTTGAGCCTCTATTTTGTTTTTGTGTTCTCTATCAAACATATTTCTTTCCAAACTAGACAAGATAGAGCCTACATAGATTGGGGAGGGGGGGGAGCTAACACTTGAACTGGAAGAGAAGTTAAATGTTTCAAATTTAGATCAGAACGAGCACATTATTTTGAGTGGGTACCTTGTGCCAGGTCCAGTGCTAGGCTGTAGGTATATACTAGTGATCTATATATAGTATAGGCTCTAGGTATATATAGTGATCTAACAGATATCGTCTTTGCCTTTGTGGAGGCTATATCCAGGTTTGTTCACTGAATATGGGGGCTCCATTGTTGGTTTTGTTCTGTCTGATCCTCTCCTGAAGGAAAATACAGAAGCTGTGCTTGTCAAGATTCCAAATAAGATAGCTAGAAAGGAGTGCTCACCCACCAAATGAGGGAATCTTCTGTGTCACAGTAGGCTGAAGTCAATACACAGTAATTACAAAGTCTCTGCATTAAAATTAAAAACAAAACAGGAACAAAACTGAAATACCAAAATGAAGATAGGAAGAAATCCACCCTGATAGCAGTCTATATGAAAGAGATTTAGGATGCTATTGATGGCAGCCTTCACTTAAGTCATATCAGTAACATATACCACCAATAGTTTTGAAAACTTGGGTTTTATTATTCTGACAGACATTACCACACTTCTCCTTACTGGTAGGAGCACATTTGAAGTATTTGCTTTTGTTTTTCTGCTCAGGCCATTGTGTCTTCCACTTAACAAAGTGGAATGCTTCCAGGAAATATAATTTAGAATTTTTCTAAAAATAAATGAGGGGCACCTGGGAGGCTCAGTCAGTTGATTTTAGCTCAGGTCATGGTCCCAAGGTTGCGGGATCGGGTCTTGCTTCAGTCCATGCTGAATGTGGAGCCTGTTTAAGATTCTCTCTCTCTCCCTATTTGCCCCTCTCCCAGGCTCATGTGCTCTCTCTCTCTCTCAAATAAAAAATAAAATAAAGACAAAAACAAATGAAAGGAACTGGGAATTTAGTTTGGAGTTGACCAAGATGGTGATACAGGAGATTCCTGAGCTTCCTTGCTCCCACAGATGCCCCAAATATACAGACACATGTGAACACTTCCCTCTGAAAGAGGTCCAGAAACTAGCTGAGTGGCTCCAGAGATTGTGAGAATGAGCAAATAGCCACATCAAAATGGGTAGGAAAGTCTGAGACACATTGTCACCATAAACCCCACCCCCCGGTACAATGTCACAATCAAGATATAACCTTCAACTCCTAGCTACTCCCTGAAGAGTGAAGAGTTTGGACTCCACATCTAGTGCTCCAACTTTTAAGACTTTCACTGGAGGTATGGGCCTCCAAACACCTAGCTCTGAAAGCTATGTCCATGAGACCCACAAGACTATGAAAAAAAACAACTGCAGTGGCACAGAAGGACAGACAAAATCCCAGTCTGTCCCTGAAAAGATTATCTACATACTTTAAAAGTTGCTGCCTGTGGGCCAGGCTTCTAATTTATCAGGCAACTAGAGGCTGGCTGCAGTCTTCCCAGTTCTGGGAAACTGACGGTCACTTCTCATACCTTCTTTCAGTTCACTCCAATAATAAAACCAAGTCCCCAGTATCTCCCTAGAAGGAACTTGTGCATACATTTAGTGCCTAGATTTGCAGTAGCCAGCCAAGGAATAGGCTACTGGATCATCTGGTTCTAATAGCCAAAGGGGCCTGCATTTACAAGTACCACAGCACCATAGCAAACAAAGAGTCCTTAACAAGCACAGAAGCACCTCCTTCCCCAACTATAAATCTGGGCCCAGTACAGGGGAAGCAAGCTAAAATTCCCATCTCCCAGTTTCTCCCTGGATGGGGCTTAACCACATATTTTCCTTGCTGGTGGCTGAGAGTCCAACCTCTAATCAGCTTGCATTTGATTGCTGACTGTGACTCTTTCCTCTGGGACACTGTCAGTTCTTGGCACACACTCAACTACTGTGAGCCACTAAAAACAAAGAAGATAGCTTAGACAATCACAAAAGTTTGAGAGATAGGTACATGGGCCAGGCTGATCAACAAGGTTCATCTCTTATATGAGATCATTCTATCAAGATGGGGAGAAATGGCTGTTTTATCTAATGCACAGAAATTAGCAGAGAATCAAAGAAAATGAAACAAACAAACAAAAAAACAAAAAACAAAACAGGAATAAGTTCCAAACAAAAGAAGAAGAAATTCCAGAAGCAAATCTTAATGAAATGTAAATAAGTGATTTGCCTTATAGAGAGTTCAAAAATAATCATCATAGAGATAGTTATTGAGGTCGGGAGTGTAATACATATGCAAAGTGAGAATTTCAACAAAGAGATAGAAAATATTAAAAAAAAACAAACAAATCATAGAGCTGAAGGATAAAATAATTGAACTGAAAAATCCAATAGAGGGGCTCAACGACAGACTTGATGTAGTGGAAAAAATGGATCTGCAGATTCAAAGACAGGGCAGTGGAATTCATCCAGTCTTAAGAGAAAAAGAGAAAAGAATGAAAAAAGTGTGAGGATAGCTTAAGGGATTTATGGGACAACATATGGGACACATTAAACAGAACAATATACACATTATAGAGATCCTGGAAGGAGAAGAGAGAGAGAAGGGATTAGAAGGCTTAATCAAAGAAATAATGGCTAAAAACTTACCAAGGGAATGAAACAGACATTCAGGTCCAGGAAGCCCAGAGAGTGCCATATAAAATGAGTCCAAAGAGACTCATACTGGGACACATATAACTAATTTGTTAAAGTTAAAGACAAGGAGAAAATCTTAGAAGAGCAAGAGAAAAGCAACTTGTTACATGGAAGGAAAGCCCCATAAGGCTATCACAGATTTTCAGCAGAAATCTTGCATGCCAGAGGGAGTGGGATGATATAGTCAAAGTGGTGAAAGAAAAGAACTGCCAACCTAGGATAACCTACCCTGTGAAGGTGTCCTTCAGAATTGAAGGAGAGGTGGAGTTTGCTAAACAGACAAAGCTACATGAATTCATCACAACAAACTAGCATCACAAAAAATGTTAAAAGAAATTCTTAAGCTGAAAAGAAATAGAAACTAATTAGTAACAGGAAAAGCTAGTTTGTAACAGGAAGACATATGAAAATATAAAGCTCCCTGGTAAAGGTAAATGTATGGTTAAATTTACAATAATATTGTGAAGGTAAATCACTTTTAACTCTAGTATGAAGGTTAAAAGACAAAAGGATTAAAAATCTAACTACAATAATTTTTTAATGACACACAAGGTAAAAAGATGTAAATTGTACTATCAAAAATATGTACGGAGAGAATTAAAAATGTAGAGCTTTAATACATGCTTGAAGTTAACCTGTATTAGTAGAATAGACTGCTATCAATATGAGATGTTTTATATAAATCTCATAATAGCCACAAAACAAAATCCTGTAGTAGATATACAAAAGATAAAGAGACAGGAATTAAAGCATACCAGTACAGAAAAATCATCAAACCACAAAAGAAGAGATCAAAAGAGGAAGAAAAGAACAAAGGAATTACAAAACCATAAAAGAATTAACATAATACCTATCAATAATTATTATAATGTAAATGGACTAAATCCTCTAATAAAAAGAGATAGAGTGGCTGAATGGATTAAAAAAATAAGACTCAAGTATCTGTTGGCTACAAGAGACACACAGCTTTGAGGACACAGACTGAAACTGAAGGGATGGAAAAAAGATATTCCATGCAAATAGAAGCCAAAACAAAGTAGAGAGTAGCTGTATTTATATCAGACAAAACAGACTAAGACAAACTCTATATCAACAGTCAAAGAAAGTCTTAAAATGATGATAAAGGGGTCAATTCAAAAAGAATTGAGCAATGTATATTAAATGTGTATATAATAATTGTAAATATTATGCACCCAATGTAGAAGCACCTAAACACATAAAGGAAATGTTAATAGATCTGAATGGAGAAATAGTGATACAATAAATTCAGGGGACTTAATACCTCAATTCCATCTAGACAGATAATATCATCCAGGCAGATAATAAAGAAGGAAACATAGGACTTAAATTATACATTAGTCCAGATGGACCTAAAGAATATTTACAAAAATTCTAACCAGCAGCAACAGAATGTACATTCTTTTCAAGCACACATGGAACATTCTCTAGAATAGACCATATGTTAGGCCACACAACATGTCTTAAAAAATTTAAGAAGATTGAAATCGTATTTTCTGACCACAGTGGTATGAAACTAGAAATCAATTACAAGGGAAAAACTGGAAAATTCATAAATTTTTGGAGATTAAACAGCATGATCCTGAACAATCAATTGGTCAAATAAATAAAAAAAGAAATTAAAAAAATCATGAGGCAAATGAAAATGGAAACGCATCTCAAACTTATGAGACGCAGCAAAAGCAGGTGTAAGAGGGAAGTTTATAGTTATAAATGCATACATTGATAAAGAAAAGATCTCAAACCAACAACCTAACTTTACACCTCAAGGAACTAGAAAAAGAACTAGAAAAAGAACAAACTAAGCTCCAAGTATTAGAAATGAGGAAATAACAAAGATCAGAACAGAAATAAATGAAATCAAAACTAGAAAGATAATAGAAAAGATCGATGAAACCAAGTTTTTTTAAGAAGATGAAACTGATAAATATTTAACTATACTAAGAAAAAAAGAGAGATAAGACTCAGTAAATAAAATTTTAAGTGGAAGAGTAGAATTACAACTGATACCACAGAAATATAAAGGATCATAGTTTCTACTAGTATGAACAATTATATACCAACAAATTAGACCACCTGGAAGAAATAAATTCCTGGAAGCATACAGACTACGGATAACGAATCATGAAGAAGTAGAAAATTTGAACAGACCAACCAAATATGAGTAAGATGATTGAATCAGTAATCAAAGACCTCCCAACAAAGGAAAGTCCAAGACCAGATAGCTTCACTGGTTATTTCTATCAAACATTTAAAGTAAAACTAGCACCAATCCTTCTCAAATTCTTCTAAAACAAAGAAGGGAGGAAACACTTCCAAACTAATTTTATGAGGCCAGCATTACTCTGATACCAAAGCTAGACAAGGACATTATAAGAAAAGAAAATTATAGCCCCAGTATAGATTCATGAACCCTTAATAAAATATTAGCAAACCAAATTCAGCAATACATTAAAAGGATGATACACCATGATCAAGTGAAATTTACTCTGGGATACTAGGTGTTGGGAAAACTGGATATACACATGCAAAAGATTGAAACCAAATTCTATCTTATATCATAGACAAATATCAACCCCAAATGGATTAAAGACTTGGACATAAGATTTGAAACCTTAAAACTCCTAGAAGAAAGTATACATGTAAACTCCTTGATATTGATCTTGGTGATAGGGTTTTGCATTTGACATTAAAAGCAGAAATAAACACCTGGGACTATATCAGACTAAAAGGTTTCTGCACAGCAAAGGAAATCATTAATAAAAGTAAAAGGCAACCTATGGAATGGGGGAAAATATTTATAAACCACATATCTGATAATTGCTTAATATCCAAAATGTACAAAATCTTGTACAATGCAATAGTAAAACAAACAACAACAACAAAAACCCCAAATAACCCAATTGAAAAATGGCCAAAGGACTTGCATAGGTATTTTTCCAAAGAAGACGTACAGATGTCCAACAGGTACATTAAAAGCTGGTCAGTATACCTAATCATCAGGGAAAGGCAAATCAAAATACAGTAAGATATCACCTCACTCCTGTATAGCTGTCAATTATCAAAAAGACAGAAGATAATACTGGAGAAGAGGTGGAGAAAAAGGAATCCTTGTATACTGTTGGTAGAGATGTAAACTGGTCCAACCACTATGGAAAATAGTATAGAGGTTCATAAAAAAATTAAAAATAGAACTGCCATATGATCTAGAAGTCTTATTTCTAGGTATATACTCAAAGGAAATGAAATAGTTATCCTGAAGAGTTATCTGTATTCCTATGTTCATAGCAGCATTATTTACATAGCCAAGGTATGGAAACAGCCTGTGTGTGATAATAGATGAATAAAGAAAGTGTGATTGTTTTATATGTATATAAATACTGTATATGTACTTAAATAATGTATATGTATATAAATGTGATTATTTATTTATTTATTTATTAATATATGAAATTTATTGTCAAATTGGTTTCCATACAACACCCAGTGCTCATCCCAAAAGGTGCCCTCCTCAATACCCATCACCCACCCTCCCCTCCCTCCCACCCCCATCAACCCTCAGTTTGTTCTCAGTTGTTTTTTTTTTTTAATTTTTTTTTCAACGTTTATTTATTTTTGGGACAGAGAGAGACAGAGCATGAACGGGAGAGGGGCAGAGAGAGAGGGACACACAGAATCGGAAACAGGCTCCAGGCTCTGAGCCATCAGCCCAGAGCCCGACGCGGGGCTCGAACTCACGGACTGTGAGATCGTGACCTGGCTGTGTCGGACGCCTAACGACTGCGCCACCCAGGCGCCCCTGTTCTCAGTTTTTAACAGTCTCTTATGCTTTGGCTCTCTCCCACTCTAACCTCTTTTTTTTTTTTTTCCTTCCCCTCCCCCATGGGTTTCTGTTAAGTTTCTCAGGATCCACATTAGAGTAAAACCATATGGTATCTGTCTTTCTCTGTATGGCTTATTTCATTTAGCATCACACTCTCCAGTTCCATCCACGTTGCTACAAAAGGCCATATTTCATTTTTTCTCATTGCCACGTAGTATTCCATTGTGTATATAAACCACAATTTCTTTATCCATTCATCAGTTGATGGACATTTAGGCTCTTTCCATAATTTGGCTATTGTTGAGAGTGCTGCTGTAAACAATGGGGTACAAGTGCCCCTATGCATCAGTACTCCTGTATCCCTTGGATAAATTCCTAGCAGTGCTATTGCTGGGTCATAGGGTAGGTCTATTTTTAATTTTCTGAGGAACCTCCACACTGCTTTCCAGAGCGGCTGCACCAGTTTGCATTCCCACCAACAGTGCAAGAGGGTTCCCATTTCTCCACATCCTCTCCAGCATCTATAGTCTCCTGATTTGTTCATTTTGGCCACTCTGACTGGCGTGAGGTGATACCTGAGTGTGGTTTTGATTTGTATTTCCCTGATAAGGAGCGACGTTGAACATCTTTTCATGTGCCTGTTGGCCATCCGGATGTCTTCTTTAGAGAAGTGTCTATTCATGTTTTCTGCCCATTTCTTCACTGGGTTATTTGTTTTTCGGGTGTGGAGTTTGGGGAGCTCTTTATAGATTTTGGATACTATCCCTTTGTCCGATATGTCATTTGCAAATATCTTTTCCCATTCCGTTGGTTGCCTTTTAGTTTTGTTGATTGTTTCCTTTGCTGTGCAGAAGCTTTTTATCTTCATAAGGTCCCAGTAATTCACTTTTGCTTTTAATTCCCTTGCCTCTGGGGATGTGTCAAGAAAGAGATTGCTACGGCTGAGGTCAGAGAGGTCTTTTCCTGCTTTCTCCTCTAAGGTTTTGATGGTTTCCTGTCTCACATTCAGGTCCTTTATCCATTTTGAGTTTATTTTTGTGAATGGTGTGAGAAAGTGGTCTAGTTTCAACCTTCTGCATGTTGCTGTCCAGTTCTCCCAGCACCATTTGTTAAAGAGGCTGTCTTTTTTCCATTGGATGTTCTTTCCTGCTTTGTCAAAGATGAGTTGACCATACGTTTGTGGGTCTAGTTCTGGGGTTTCTATTCTATTCCATTGGTCGATGTGTCTGTTTTTGTGCCAATACCATGCTGTCTTGATGATGACAGCTTTGTAGTAGAGGCTAAAGTCTGGGATTGTGATGCCTCCTGCTTTGGTCTTCTTCTTCAAAATTCCTTTGGCTATTTGGGGCCTTTTGTGGTTCCATATGAATTTTAGGATTGCTTGTTCTAGTTTCGAGAAGAATGCTGGTGCAATTTTGACTGGGATGGCATTGAATGTGTAGATAGCTTTGGGTAGTATTGACATTTTGACAATATTTATTCTTTCAATCCATGAGCAGGGAATGTCTTTCCATTTCTTTAAATCTTCTTCAATTACCTTCATAAGTTTTCTATAGTTTTCAGCATACATATCTTTTACATCCTTGGTTAGATTTATTCCTAGGTATTTTATGCTTCTTGGTGCAATTGTGAATGGGATCAGTTTCTTTATTTGTCTTTCTGTTGCTTCATTGCTAGTGTATAAGAATGCAACTGATTTCTGTACATTGATTTTGTATCCTGCAACTTTGCTGAATTCATGTATCAGTTCTAGCAGAGTTCTGGTGGAGTCTATCAGATTTCCCATGTATAATATCATGTCATCTGCAAAAAGCGAAAGCTTGACTTCATCTTTGCCAATTTTGATGCCTTTGATTTCCTTTTGTTGTCTGATTGCTGATGCTAGAACTTTCAACACTATGTTAAACAACAGCGGTGAGAGTGGGCATCCCTGTCGGGTTCCTGATCTCAGGGAAAAAGCTCTCAGTTTTTCCCCGTTGAGGATGATGTTAGCTGTGGGCTTTTCATAAATGGCTTTTATGATCTTTAAGTATGTTCCTTCTATCCCGACTTTCTCAAGGGTTTTTATTAAGAAAGGGTGCTGGATTTTGTCAAAGGCCTTTTCTGCATTGATTGACAGGATCATATGGTTCTTCCCCCTTTTTTTTTTTTTTTTTTTGTTAATGTGATGTATCACGTTGATTGATTTGCGAATGTTGAACCAGCCCTGCATCCCAGGAATGGATCCCACTTGGTCATGGTGAATAATTCTTTTTATATGCCATTGAATTCGATTTGCTAGTATCTTATTGAGAATTTTTGCATCCATATTCATCAGAGATATTGGCCTGTAGTTCTCTTTTTTTACTGGGTCTCTGTCTGGTTTAGGAATCAAAGTAATACTGGCTTCATAGAATGAGTCTGGAAGTTTTCCTTCCCCTTCTATTTCTTGGAATAGCTTGAGAAGGATAGGTATTATCTCTGCTTTGAACATCTGGTAGAACTCCCCTGGGAAGCCATCTGGTCCTGGACTCTAATTTGTTGGGAGATTTTTGATAACCGATTCAATTTCTTCGCTGGTTATGGGTCTGTTCAAGCTTTCTATTTCCTCCTGATTGAGTTTTGGAAGAGTGTGGGTGTTTAGGAATTTGTCCATTTCTTCCAGGTTGTCCAATTTGTTGGCATATAATTTTTCATAGTATCCCCTGATAATTGTTTGTATCTCTGAGGGATTGGTTGTCATAATTCCATTTTCATTCATGATTTTATCTATTTGGGTCATCTCCCTTTTCTTTTTGAGAAGCCTGGCTAGAGGTTTGTCAATTTTGTTTATTTTTTCAAAAAACCAACTCTTGGTTTCGTTGATCTGCTCTACAGATTTTTTAGATTCTATATTGTTTATTTCTGCTCTGATCTTTATTATTTCTCTTCTTCTGCTGGGTATGGGGTTCCTTTGTTGTTCTGCATCTAGTTCCTTAAGGCGTACTGTTAGATTTTGTATTTGTGATTTTTCTTGTTTCTTGAGATAGGCTTGGATTGCAATGTATTTTCCTCTTAGGACTGCCTTCCCTGCATCCCAACACGTTTATATTGCTGTATTTTCACTTTCATTTGTTTCCATATATTTTTTAATTTCTTCTTTATTTGCCTGGTTGACCCATTCATTCTTTAGTAGGGTGTTCTTTAACCTCCATGCTTTTGGAGGTTTTCCAGACTTTTTTCTGTGGTTGATTTCAAGCTTCATAGCATTGTGATCTGAAAGTGTGCGTGGTATGATCTCAATTCTTTTATACTTATGAAGGGCTATTTTGTGACCCACTATGTGACCTATCTTGGAGAATGTTCCATGTGCACTCGAGAAGAAACTATATTCAGTTGCTTTGGGATGCAGAGTTCTAAATATATCTGTCAAGTCCATCTGATCCAATGTCTCATTCAGGGCCCTTGTTTCTTTATTGACCGTGTGTCTAGATGATCTATCCATTTCTGTAAGTGGGGTGTTAAAGTCCCCTGCAGTTACCACATTCTTATTAATAAGGTTGCTTATGTTTATGAGTAATTGTTTTATATATTTGGGGGCTCCAGTATTCGGCGCATAGACATTTATAATTGTTAGCTCTTCCTGATGGATAGACCTTGTAACTATTATATAATGTCCTCCTTCATCTCTTGTTACAGCCTTTAATTTAAAGTCTAGTTTGTCTGATATAAGTATGGCTACTGCAGCTTTCTTTTGGCTTCCAGTAGCATGATAAATAGTTCTCCATCTCCTCACTCTCAATCTAAAGGTGTCCTCAGGTCTAAAATGAGTCTCTTGTAGACAGCAAATAGATGGGTCTTGTTTTTTTATCCATTCTGATACCCTATGTCTTTTGGTTGGCGCATTTAATCCATTTACATTCAGTGTTATTATAGAAAGATACGGGTTTAGAGTCATTGTGATGTCTGTATGTTTTATGCTTGTAGTGATGTTTTATGCTTGTACTTTGTTTCACAGGGTCCCCCTTAGGATCTCTTGTAGGGCTGGTTTAATGGTGACAAATTCCTTCAGTTTTTGTTTGTTTGGGAAGACCTTTATCTCTCCTTCTATTCTAAATGACAGACTTGCTGGATAAAGGATTCTCGGCTGCATATTTTTTCTGTTTAGCACATTGAAGATCTCGTGCCAATTCTTTCTGGCCTGCCAAGTTTCAAAAGAGAGATCAGTCACGAGTCTTATAGGTCTCCCTTTATATGTGAGGGCACGTTTACCCCTTGCTGCTTTCAGAATTTTCTCTTTATCCTTGTATTTTGCCAGTTTCACTATGATATGTCGTGCAGAAGATCGATTCAAGTTACGTCTGAAGGGAGTTCTCTGTGCCTCTTGGATATCAATGCCTTTTTCCTTCCCCAGTTCAGGGAAGTTCTCAGCTATAATTTCTTCAAGTACCCCTTCAGCACCTTTCCCTCTCTCTTCTTCCTCTGGGATACCAATTATGCGTATATTATTTCCTTTTTAGTGTATCACTTAGTTCTCTAATTTTCCCCTCATACTCCTGGATTTTTTTATCTCTCTTTTTCTCAGCTTCCTCTTTTTTCCATAACTTTATCTTCAAGTTCACCTATTCTCTCCTCTGCCTCTTCAATCCGAGCCGTCATCGTTTCCATTTTGTTTTGCATTTCGTTTAAAGCGTTTTTTAGCTCCTCGTGACTGTTCCTTAGTCCCTTGATCTCTGTAGCAAGAGATTCTCTGCTGTCCTCTATACTGTTTTCAAGCCCAGCGATTAATTTTATGACTATTATACTAAATTTACTTTCTGTTATATTATTTAAATCCTTTTTGATCAGCTCATTAGCGGTTGTTATTTCCTGGAGATTCTTCTGAGGGGCATTCTTCCGCTTGGTCATTTTGGATAGTCCCTGGTGTGGTGAGGACCTACAGGGCACTTCCCCTGTGCTGTGGTGTATAACTGGAGTTGGTGGGCGGGGCCGCAGTCTGACCTGATGTCTGCCCCCAGCCCACCGCTGGGACCACAGTCAGACTGGTGTGTGCCTTCTCTTCCCCTCTCCTAGGGGCGGGATTCACTGTGGGGTGGCGTGGCCCGTCTGGGCTACTTGCACACTGCCAGGCTTGTGATGCTGGGGATCTGGCGTATTAGCTGGGGTGGGTAGGCAAGGTGCACGGGGGCAGGAGGGGCAGGCTTAGCTCGCTTCTCCTTAGGTGATCCACTTCAGGAGGGGCCCTGTGGCAGCGGGAGGGAGTCAGATCCACTGCCGGAGGTTTGGCTCCGCAGAAGCACAGAGTTGGGTGTTTGCGGGGAGCGAGCAAGTTCCCTGGCAGGAACTGGTTCCCTTTGGGATTTTGGCTGGGGGATGGGCGGGGGAGATGGCGCTGGCGAGTGCCTTTGTTCCCCACCAAACTGAGCTCTGTTGTCCCGGGGCTCAGCAGCTCTCCCTCCCTTTGTCCTCCAGCCTTCCCGCTTTCCAAGCAGATCTGTTAATTTATGACCTCCCAGACGCTAAGTCGCGCTTGCTGTCGGAACACAGTCCATCAGGCCCCTCCACTTTTGCCAGCCAGACTCGGGGGCTCTTCTTGGCCGGGGAGCTGCCCCTCTGCCCCGGCTCCCTCCCGCCAGTCCGTGGAGCGCGCACCGCCTTGCCGTCCTTCCTACCCTCTTCCGTGGGCCTCTCGCCTGGGCTTGGCTCCGTAGACTCCATTCTGCTAATCCTCTGGCGGTTTTCTGGGTTATTTAGGCAGGTGTAGGTGGAATCTAAGTGATCAGCAGGACGCGCGGTGAGCCCAGCGTCCTCCTACGCCGCCATCTTCCCTCTCTCTTCCCAATGTGATTTTTTAAATATGTATATGTAATATTCCATGGTGCGGGTGTGGAATATTACATGGCCATAAAAAATAATGAAATCTTGCCATTTGCAACAACATGGATAGATCTAGAGTGTATAATGCTAAGTGAAATAAGTCAGAGAAAGACAAATACCATATGATGTCACCCATGTGGAATTTAATAAATAAAACAAATGAGCAAACAAAGAAAAAAAGAGAGACAAACACAAAACAGACTCTTAAATACAGAGAACAAACTGGTAGTTCCTAGAGGGGAGGTTGGTGGGGGGATGGGTGAAATAGGGGAAAGGAATCAGGCTTACATGATGAGCACTGAGTAATGTATAGGATTGATGATCCTGAAATGTACACCTGAAACTAATATAACACTGTATGTTAATTATACCTGAATAAAAACAAAACACAATTCTGGGATTTGTAAATTCTTACTTAATTGGATTCAACATTTTTAGCAGTCATTTGTTGAACATTTTTAGTGCTTCCCCTGGGTCAGGTGCTTCTTTACTAGACCTCTAATCTGGTCACTTAAGGGAATGAAGAGATTCCATTGTTCCAGAAAAGGAAATGTGGCAATGGCAGTTGATTTTACCAAAGCTCGAAGTCCATTGAAACCCCAAGCGGAGTAACAAGACCAGGGAAATTATCTGAGAGTGGAGAGTAGAACTCAGTTTGTGGGCAGTTAGAGGATGCTCTGGATTGTAAAGGGGGGTTGTGAGAACTGAAAATTACAGTTCCCTCCTAAGCAATACACGGATTTTAAATTGCAACAAAATTTACTCAATTGACACTTCATTTTTCTCAGGGTCATACTCCCATACTGATGATGGTGTATACAGCAAGCTCTTTGGATGGATGGGGTGCTGTCCACAATACTTTGGACTCACATAGTGAGTATTCCTTAGGTCCTTTCTCAGGAGAATAGATGATACAGATGACACTGGCTTGTGTTTTTTTTTTTTTGTTTTGTTTTGTTTTGTTTTGTTTTTCCTTCTGGTTAGAGTACTTGAGATTTAGGGGACAAGGCTGCTAGGTCTTATAGCTTTGTAAGTATCAATGTGATTAAGTAATCACCTTAACAGATATCTCTGCAGGTCATTGTAACTGAAATTCAAATTAGCAGGATCAGATTTTATTTTATCGAAGCTATTAAAGTAATCATAGTTCTGAGTTGTTCTGAGAGGGCAATTCAATTAGAGTGTATTGGGTGAGGGGCACCTGGGTGGCGCAGTCGGTTAAGCGTCCGACTTCAGCCAGGTCACGATCTCGCGGTCCGTGAGTTCGAGCCCCGCGTCGGGCTCTGGGCTGATGGCTCAGAGCCTGGAGCCTGTTTCCGATTCTGTGTCTCCCTCTCTCTCTGCCCCTCCCCCGTTCATGCTCTGTCTCTCTCTGTCCCAAAAATAAATAAACGTTGAAAAAAAAAATTTAGAGTGTATTGGGTGAATGTAGAATTTTCTCTGGTCCCACAGTATCTGCCATGTGCTTTCAGGAGAGTTGGCAAAGATCATTAAAATGTAGTTTATGGATAACAGGTTATGGAGAACAGGTAAATGTTCCCGTTACCATGATTTTAGATTATGCACTGTGAGAAGTCACTAAGTGCTTCAGCAACACTGAGCTGGACATATATTTACCTAAGACTATGATGAATAAACAAATGTTTAAAATATGAAGTTTGAACATCCCTCAAAGGGCTATTAATTCTTTCAAACTTTAATTTTCTCCGCCATTTCTCCTTTTCTTCCTACCTATGTGGCAGTGTTAATGAAAGAGATACGTGATATGTTCAACTACAGTTTCTCCCTCAACTTCTATATGTTCCATGGTGGCACCAACTTCGGCTTCATGGGTGGATCTGCAGTTTTGGACAATTACCTCCCTATGATCACAAGCTATGGCAAGTATTTGTCCCCCACAACTGTCTCCAACCTAGCCATCCCATTTGAGACTGGAGTTCCTAAGGTGGGTCTCTGGAAACAGTCACTGGGACTGTTCATCTGTTTTGCCTTTAACAAATGCTGGAGGTTGAGGGTTTAATATTTATTCTTCTTGATGGTATTAGAATTTACCAACCCCTAGAATATAGGCTGTCTGGGACTTTGCAGGCAGAGGCATTGGTTGTTTAATCTTGTCTATCCACTGTGCAGACCCTAATTTTTAGAAGTTCACTGCAAAACCAGTTACTTTGGATCTCTTGATAATACCAGGGAATTGATTAGTAGGTCTTCCCCAGTCTATAACTCTACTGAGAGACCAAGTGAAAAGTCAAGAGTGAAAGAAAGGAAGAAGTTTAATTAGAAATTGAATAGAAGAAGCCAGTGGATTGGAGTAGTCTGGGCTCTTATCCAGGACTTACTAGATATCCAGGGAATGGCGTTATTTGCCTTCAGTTGAAAGCCTTAGAGAGTATGGCAAATGTCTCCTGGTTTGGACTAATTGGGACATGGTATTTTCTTGTCTAATGCCAAAAGTTTTTTTCTTCCTTTTTTTTTTTTAAAGTTTGTTTATTTATTTTGAGAGAGAGAGAGAGAGAGCTCACTGCCCCTCTGGGGAGGAACAGAAAAAGAGGGAGAAAGGGAGAGAGAATGTGTGTGAGTAGGGGAGGGGCTGAGAGAAAGGGAGAGGGAGAGAGAGAGAGAAAGAAGAAAGAGAGAGAATGAGAAGGGGAGGGAGAGAGAATCCTAAGCTGGCTCTGCACTGTCAGCACACAGCCTGACTCAGGGCTCGATCTCATAAACTGTGAGATCATGACCTGAGCCAAAACCAAAATTGGACACTTACTTGACTGAGCCACCCAAGCACCCCAAAAGTTTTTCCTGCCAAAGCTTCTATATTAAGGATCCTTTTGCTCAGTGCTAATTTCTTATATCTTCCTTTGCTGAAGCTGGAGCTTTCCTGGGGAAAGTGACAAATTTCTTTATATTTTTCAGGGTATGGGGCACTGCTAACAGAGAACGGAGAATATACATCTGAGTACCTCGTATTTCAAGAGTTTTTTACCTCTTCTTTTGGTATCTAACAACAACCTCAATCTGAAGGATAACTCAGCCTCTCAATTCATCTCTGTCTTGTGAAGAGGAGATTGAGGGAATGGATAAAGATGTGTTTTTTGGGAGATGTCCAGTTTATTTTATCATTAGGCACTGGGGATTCAAATATACACAAAATACAGGGCCCACCCTCGAGGTGCTCAACATCTAGGCCTATGTTTCTTAGTCTTGATTATACATTGGAGTCCTCTGTGGAACTTGTAAAAGCCAGAGATGCCAGGCCCTTCCCAGAGCTGTTAGATAAGTATGTCTTTGTTGAAAAGGGGAGGGGGGAGGGGCAGAATCTGAGCATATTTATTTTCCCATTGGACTTTAGCAGATTCTGATGAGCATCCAAGGGTTTAGAGCTACTGGTCCAGTAGTGGGCTTGATGTACCACCTCCTTTTCCAGGACAGCAGGGCATCCTGCCTTAGAGCTGAAATAGATATGAAAGGAATCTCACTCAATTACTGCCTACCTCATGGTTCTTTCTGGAATTGGGAAGAACTGGGCCCTTCATTCTTGGTGGTTTGGGGATAGCAGGGTAAATGGTGCCCTTAATGGGTTGGAGGAGGATCTCAGAATGGCCCAATCTCCTATTTTTCATTGCAGGGGTTCCCATGCCTCAGCGACCAGATTTAATACCTAAGGCAATATATAAGTCACTGCTAACACCATACTACATTTCACTGTGGGATGTCATACCCTACCTAAAGGAGGTAAGCTTTTTCTGGGTGTAAAAGCATGGGATAGCCTTTGGACAGAAGAGAGAGGAGGGAAAGGCTTAGCTCAAAGAATAGGAAGTAAATTACTAGGGAACCCAAAACAATCCTTAGCCATTTTAATTCCTTCTCCTAATTTTACAGTTCAGAATAATAAACCTAGAATAAGAATTCGGGAACATACAGAAAATTTAAATTTGAAGAAACAGTATAAACATTACAGGATATTAGGAAATGTCCTTTCAATAGTGTAGCCAAGAAGAGATCCCTGCCTTCTGAAGATGGTTACAATAAAGGCACACTGATTGAATCTAAGGCAATTATTTTTAAACTTTTGGTTTAGTAGGGGGACTCCTTCAAACTCACTGCAATATTCAGTACATAAGGCATGTACTGGTTAAATCAGGGGTGGTAATTCTGAGGCTCTGTACTTACATCCTATGAGTCAGCCATCCTTTCCCTAGGATGGCACATATAGGATGGCCCATGTGCCACTTCTGACTTACCTGTAGGGTTTGAAGGAGCACAGTTTGAAAACTGTTGGTCTAGAGGAAAACCTGCAGAGTTATTCGCATAATACTTAGTAAACATTGGTGTTTGGAGAATTGTATTGTCAAGGTGTTGTTTTGGGGAACTTCCAGTCTAATAGGGAGGAAAGGTGAGTACAGTAGCAATTAGGGAGTCATGGGTCCTATAGTAGAGGAATGAAGGCAGCACAGCATTGTCAAGGGAACACAGTGTTGTGTTAAAGAGTCTAAGCTCTGGAGTCAGACTAGGTTTGAATCTTTGCTCCAATATTTATCTTGGGGTGCTCATTTAACCTCATTCTAAGTTTCCTTATCTGGAAAATGAGACTAATAATTTCACTGACCTCACAGGAGTGTGGTGTGGATTAAGCCACTAATATCTGAACCTGGCACACAGTAAGTGCTGTGTGTGCGCTAGCTGCTGCATTATTATTTAGAGATATGGTCAGCATGCTGGACAATCACAGGACCCAAGATTATATCCCAGTTGAGGTGATTTTGAGATCCAAAGGATGATTAGGGGCTTAATGTGAGGAACAATGGAGTAGAATAGAGGAAGGAAAGGAATTTGAGGCATAGTGGACACCATTTGCAAAGACATGGAAGGAACTGCATGCTTGGGGAACTGCAAATAAGACTGGAATGAAAAGTATTTGTGGGACAGCACCAAGTAAGGAACCAGGTAGCATATGTTGGAGGGCCTTTGTGTTTTGTTTTAACCATTTTCTTATGGAATTTTGAAGACATGAACAAATGGCAGAAAAAAAAAGTAATGAACTTCTATGTGCTCAACACCCAGCCTCAACTTTATTAATATATGTTTCATGTAATATTGTTAAATGAAATTAATATTGTTTCATTTATACACTTGTCCCCTTCTTCTACTCTTTTTAACATTTTTGAGAGAGAGAGAGAGAGTGTGTGAAAGGGGGAGAGGGGCAGAGAGAGAGAGAGAGAAAGAGAGAGAGAGAGAGAGAGAGAGAGAGAGAGAGAATATCCCAAGCAGGCTCCACATTGACCTCAGAGCCCGATGCAGGACTTGATCCCACGAAACTGGGATCATGGACCAGAGCTGAAATCAAGAGGCAGATGCTCAACTGACTGAGCCACCAGGCACCCCAAGATTATATAATTTTAGCTACAAATAATTCAATATGTATCTGAAAAGATAAGAACTTTTTCAGTGATTTACTAGGAAATATTTTTAATAGTTTTTTTTTTATTTTGTTTATTTATTTATTTTGAGAGAGAGAGAGGAGGGGCAGAGGGAGAGAGAAGGAGAGAGAGAATGCCAAGCAGGCTCTGTGGTGTCAGCACAGAGCCCTACTCCGGGCTTGATATCACCAACTGTGAGATCATGACCTGAGCTGAAATCAAGAGTTGGAAGCTTAACCTACTGAGCCACCCCTGTGCGTCTCCTGGGAAATACCTAGTAATAGGCTCTCTAGAAGAAAAAACTCTGATTAGTAGTGTTTGCCAATTCCTGTGGTCTAAGTACTCCCACTATAGCTAATTTTAAGTCTCTAGCATGACAACACTGAATACAGAGGTAAAATACAGGGTTGGGAAGAGATGTGCACAATTGGCCCTCATGAGCTGGTCCAGACTGGCTTATAGCAGAGCACTGCTGAAAATCATAAAATATCCAGGGTTCAGATTTTCTCAATTATCTCAAAATTTTTTTAGCATTTAGTTGTTAATATCAGGTCCAATTGAGGTCAGTACACATTGCATTTAGTTGATAGTCTCTTAAATCTCTTTTAATCTAAAGTTGTTTTTTCCATCTGTTTATTGCATTTATTTGTTGAAGAAGCTGTAGAATTCCCCACTTTCTGGATTTTGTTGATTAGGTCCCCATGTATCTGAGAACATATCTTTATATTCTCTACATTTTCTGTAAACTGATTTAGATGCTTGATGAGATTTAAGTTAGGTGCTTTTTAAAAAATGTTTATTTTTGAGAGGGGGTGGAGGGGCAGAGAGAGAGGGAGACACAGAATCCAAAGCAGGTTCCAGGCTCAGAGCTGTCAGCACAGAGCCCGACATGGAGCTCAAACCCACAAACTGAGAGATCATGACCTGAGCTGAAGTCGGATGCTTAACTGACTGAGCCACCCAGGCTCCCCTAGCTTAGGTGCTTTTTAAAATATTGTTTGCAAGTATACTTCATAGGTGGTTCTGTTATATTTTTTATGCATCATATTCCAGGCACATAATGGCTGGTCATTTCTGTGTTCATAATTGATCAGTGGGGTTCAGGAGTAGTTAGCCCAGTCTATCCATTGTCAATGTTCCCATCAGCCTTTTTACCTAATGGTTTTAGCAGTCATTAACAATTATTACCTACATTCAATATTTCATTAAGGCTTTTAAAATAGTATAATTCTAATTCTATCATTCCTTCTGCATGTATACACGTGAAGTCTTCTACGTAGAAGAACTTCCCTTCACTAATTTTCCTGTCACCTTGATGTACAGTTTGTAAAGAAAAGTTAGGACAGAAATTCAAATATTTTCTTTTATCAGAAACTGAATTTATTCCTGGATATCCTCCAAAGGTGACCAATGACGTGTTTTCCTGTTATTGTCTTTGATTATAACTCACAATTAAAAATATTATTTTTAATTGAAGTATAGTTGACATGTAATATTATGTTAGTTTCAGGTGTACAAGATAGTGATTTGAAAATTATGTACATTACAAAATGCTCGGCACAATGAATACAGTTACTGTCACCATACAAAGTTATTATAGTATTACTGACTATATTCCCTATGCTGTACTTTTTAATCCCCGTGATTTATTTATTTTATACTTGGAATTTTTACCTCTTAATGTCCTTCACCTATTTTCTTCAGTTTTGCCACACCCTCCCATCTGGCAATCATCAGTTTGTTCTCTGTATTTATGAGTCTCTCTGTTTGCCTTGTTTTTCAGATTCCAGATATAAATGAAATCACATGGTATTTGTCTTTGTCTGACTTATTTCAGTTAGTATAATACTCTCTAGGTCCATCCATGTTGCTGTGAATGGCAAGACTTTATTTTTTATGGCTTTATTTAAAAGTAAATATTTATTACTTCTTTGGCCATTCATCTATCAGTGAACATTTAGGTTGCTTCCATATCTTAACTATTGTAAATAATGTTGCAATAAACATAAGGTACATATATCTTTTCAAATAGTGTTTTTGTTTCCTTCAGGTAAATGTCCAGTGGTGGAATTATTGAGTCATATGGTGTTTCTATTTTCAAATTGTGAGGAATCTCCATAACTGTTTTCCACAGTGGCTACACCAAATTCCCACCAACAGTGCATGAAAGTTACTTTTTCTCCACATGTTTGCCAACACTTGCTATTTTTTATCTTTTTGATATTAGCCATTCTGACTGGTGTGAGGTGACATCTCATTGTGGTTTTGATTTGCATTTCCCTGGTGATTAGTGACATTTAGAACTTTTTAATGTGTGTATTGACCATTGGTATTTCTTTTTTGGAAAAATGTCTATTTAGGTCCTCCGCCTATTTTTTTTTTTTTTGATTATTTGTTTTTTTATGGTATGAGTTCTTTATGTGTTTTGGATACTAACCCTTTATTGGATATATAATTTGCAAATACTTTCTCCAAATCAGTAGGTTGCCTTCTCATTTTGTTGATGGTTTCCTTTGCTGTGCAGAAGCTTTTAGTTTGATGTAGTCCCAATTGTTTATTTTTGCTTTTGTTTCCCTCGCCTGGGGAAACAGATCCAAAGAAAGATTGCTAAGGGTGATGTCCAAGGGTTTATGGCCTGTGTTTTCTTTTAGGAGTGTTATAGTTTGAGGTCTCACATTGAGGTCTTTAATCAATCAATTTTAAGTTTATTTTTGTGTTAAACATGGTCCAGTTTCATTCTTTTTGTGTGTAGCTATCCTCCCCAACACCATTTATTTTTTTAATGTAATGTAATGTAATTAATTAATTAATTAACATTCAAGTTAGCATATACTGCAATAATGATTTCAGGAGTAGATTCCAGTGATTCATCCCGTATGTGTAACACCCAGTGCTCATCCAAACAAGTGTCTTCCTTAATGCCCCTTACCCATTTAGTCCACCACCCCCCACAATACCTCCAGCAACCCTCAGTTTACTCTCTGTATTTAAAAATCTCTTATGTTTTGTCCCCTTCCTTGTTTTTATATTATTTTTGCTTCCCTTCCCTTATGTTCATCTGTTTTGTATCTTAAATTCCACATATGAGTCAATTTATATGATATTTGTCTTTCTCTGACTGACTAATTTCACTTAGCATAATACCCTCTAGTTCCAGCCACAATGAGAAATACTCCATTGTGTATATATACACCACATTTTCTTTATCTTTCCATACTTTGGCTATTGTTGATGGCACTGCTATAAACATTGAGGTGCATGTACCCCTTTGAAACAGCACACCTGTATCCCTTGGATAAATACCTAGTAACCTCATCACCATTTATTGAAGAGACTCTTCCCCATTGTATTATTGCCTCCTTTGTAATAGATTAATTGTCTTATTGTGGGCAAGGTTGGCTCTCTTCTCCTCAGGCCAGAAGTTGCTTTGGAGGGACACTGGTGTAGGCCAGAGCTGCCCAGAAAGTATGTAGTGGGGCAGTTGTCACTCTGAGGGGCCTCTGGTCCCAACTGAGGCTGTGCTTTGGGACCTGCTTTGGAAGGGTGCCTGCCAAAGCTGGTCTGTAGGAGAAATCCAGGGTGGATCAAAAGGTGCTTGTAAAGTAGATGGATAATGTCAGAACTGGCTCGCTTAGAAGGGCCAGGAAAATGGCTCCTATCAGTGCTTCTGTTCTGGGAGAAATCACCTACAGATCTCTGACCCTCCTGAGGCACATGCCCTAAAATCAAACAATAAATCTCCTTTTGCATAACCCAGCTGCTTTTCAAACTGCTGCCTCTGTGCTGAGTCTTGGACCAAGTGATACATCATTCTAGCTCTTTAATGGCAGACACTTTGTTTCCTATAGCCCTGTGATTCTCCTGCAGTTAGGCCCTGCGTGACTTTCAAAGCAGATGTCTTCCTGGTATAGGTCTCCAGGACTAAAGGTGCCTGATGTAAGGCTTGATCCCCTCATCCCTCAGGGATGAGGAGTAATACTGTAATACTCCTGTAATTGCCTGTAATACTCCCCCTGCTTATGAGATGGTGTGCCAGGGGTTTGGTTCCATTGCATCTTGGCCTCCTCTTTATGTTTCTAGCTATGGAACATCAGTTTTACCAGTCTTTTGTTTTCAGAATGAGCTGTACAATGTTCACCTGTAGCCTTGATGTATTTGTGGGAGGAGATGAGGTCAGAATCTTTCTCTGCCATCATGTTTCCAAGATCCTCCTGAAAACTCGCCCTTCTCTCTTTTTTTTTTTAACGCATTTAACATATTTCTACCTCATTGCAGTCATTCCTTTTTTTCCCCCAATGGAAAGATCATTTAATGTTTTGACCCCAATCCATGGATAGATATAAGCAAGTTACAATATTCCCTAAGGCTTAAGATAACAATGTTATCCTTGAATTACATAATTTTTATAGCTAGTTTTTGACCATGGATAATTTATGGATTCTGAATATTATAACCAGAGCCTAGCCTAAAAATCATAGGGTATCGCAAAAAAGATGCATATTGGGTTGATCTGCAATCATTAGAAAGTTAAGGGGTGTTTTCTTTCATTAGCGTTGTTGCGAGTAGTTTCTTCTTCCACTGGTATTGCTAAAAATTGCTGTTTAAAAATTTCTATGCACCACTAATTTAAGACAACTATGCTAGATTAAGTTGTTTCATACTAGTTCATTTAGGGCTTCCATTTGCACTCCTCAAAGGTTTTATGTATTTCTCAAATGCTTCATGACTCATTAATTTATCCAGTTCTGAAGGATTATTGAGTGTTACCTTGATCACTACATAACCATCTTTGAAACAAGATTTGTTGACAAATCCTGGATTTTCTGCAAGACTTCATTAATTTCAGTTACTTCTCCTGTTAGAGGAGAATAGAGTTCACTAGCAGTTTTCACACTTTCCAAAGCACCAAACTTCTCTTGTTTGTTCAATTTTGTCCCAACTCAGACACACTACAGTAAACAACATCTCCTAAAGCTTCCTGTACAAAATTGCTGATTCCCACTGTTCCAATACCATTTTCTGTTGTTATCCATTCACATTTCTGTGAATTTACTCTTGGAGAGCAGAGCGGGTGCCTGCACTCAGCCCCTGGCCCATGGCAGGCAGGGCATGGCAGGTACAGAGAGGGTGTCCAGGCTGCAGGCCGCATGCTCTGCACTGCTCCTAGTGCCCTGTGCCTGCAGTCATTCCTTTTGATACTCAAATTGTCCCATCTCCTTTAGGCTGGCTCCTTTGCCCTCTTGACAGGAGTCCAATAGCTTTTGATATCTTCTTTGCATTTTGGTCCCCCAGGATGTTTCAGGTTGTGTGGCTGCACAGACTTGAGTATTTCTCCAAGGCAGTCTGAAGGGCCGTGTTTTTATACTGAGAAACTTGAACATTTCCCTGAAAGTTGTAGGAAGCTATTTTATTTTATTAAAAAACTTCTAATGTTAATTTATTTTTGAGAGAAAGAGAGAGAGAGAGCGAGCATGAGCTGGGGAGGGGCAGAGAGAGAGAGGGAGAAACAGAATCTAAAACAGGCTTCAGGCTCTGAGCTGTCAGCACAGAGCTCAAAGCGGGGCTCAAACTTGGGAAGGGAGAGATCATAACCTGAACCAAAGTCAGGCACTCAACCAACTGAGCCACCCAGGTACCCCTGTAGGAAGCTATTTTAAAACTTGGTAATTTGATGACCAGCTTTGCATTTCAGAATGATATCTTTGGTAGCTCTATGGGGGAAGGAGTGGACTGAGGCCCTGTCAGAACACTGAAATTGAGTAGAAATTTACAAAAGTGGAGTTTAGATAATGGGAGTGAAGGATTAGATATTTTGAGTTAGACTCTAAAAGAGGTGATGACTCGTTGATGGGAGATATTGGAGAGGAGGAAGAGGGGGAGACATTGTTCATGCTTTTTACCTTCTTGACTGGGTGGTTGGTGTTGCTCTTTTGGGAAAGGAAAAAGAGTAGGATGGGTCAGTGTGGTGAATACAGTTTGGGAGATACTGTGTTAGAATCATCTAAGCATTTTCAGATGAGGAAGTCCAGGGGTGCCTCGATGGCTCAGTTGGTAAAGCATGTGACTCAATCTTGGGGTTATGGGTTCAGGCACCATTTTGGATATATAGATTACATTAAAAAATCATTCACTTAAAAAAATTTTTCCAGATAGAGAAATCCAACAGATGTGGGGGTTAATAGACATTAAGTGCTTTAGGTCAGTGTTAGATAAGCAGATTCATGAATAGAATAGTCATAGTCAGACCATGGGTTAGGATAATTTCTCTTAAGTAGGCTTCATGCCCAGCGTTGGAGCCCAATGTGGGGTTTGAATACACCTGAGATCAAGACCTGAGCTGAGGTCAAGAGCCAGAGGCTTAACCAAGGGAGCCACACAGGAGCCCCAGGATGATTTATCTTAGTGTATGAAGGCACAAGAGGAGAAGGCCAAGGGTAGACAGAATCTGGACCTGGAATGGAGTTCCTGAAATCTGGAGTCTAGTCCAGACTCTATTATGAATTGTTGAGCAAGTTCAACAGATCAGTCTCTTTCCTTGATTTCAGCTCTTCCATCTGAAAAATAAGAATACATTACTGTCTAGCACATGCAGAAATATATGATGCTGGTTTGGAAAACAAAAGGGCATTTATATGTGACACTTAAGCATGATTATCATTACATATTCCTTTGTTATACTCCTGTCCTTGAGACTCTTGGGGCGATTCCTTTGGAGGAGTGGGCTTTGGGTTCAGGTTTCTGAAATTTTTCTCTCCAACCTGATCATGCATCCTGGTTTTTGTTCCTGTTTCTGCCACAGGCCATCAGCTCTGTCAAGCCCATTTGCATGGAGAAGCTGTCTGTGAACCAGGGGAATGGTCAGTCCTCTGGGTACATACTTTATGAGGTTATGATCTCCACTGGTGGCCTCCTTACCACAAAGAATCATGTTCAAGACCGAGGTCAGGTAGGGGCCAGTGGATGGGTCCCCCAGTGACATTTCTCTGCTGGTAAAATCCAGTGGTGTGGCTAAGGTGAATTTCTAAATGATAGTGAAATCTTTTTGACCTTCAAAAAATCATCACTATTTCTTAACCTCTGTCACTTCAGTGAAATGTTTGATATGTAAGCTACTGCTATCATAGGTCTAAGATATGTAAACATTCCCAGGGTGGGAGTACTCATTGAACCCTTATAGGAGTTGATGGGATTCTTTAAGGAGACTTGGGAGGAGCTTCAGGAGTCCCAGTTCTTATTGTACAGCAATCCCTACATTTAAATAACACATTAAAATTGGCTCTTCTCATTTAATTCACAAAACACTCATCTAAGATATTTATTACAAATGACACCTCAGAGAAGTTTAATGGTTGTTGACTAGAAAACAGCAGAGCTTAGTGGAAAGGCTTCAACATTGCACTCCAAGTTAAGAGCTGGCAGAGTTTCCTCAGGTCTTGGTGAAATTCTCCTTCTCTTACCACCTCTGTGCCATTTGTGTCATCTTTTTCCAAAGGTGCTGGTCCTCCTGAAGGTGACACCCTTCCCTCCTTCACCTGAGCTGCAGACCCAGATTCCTTGTTTGCTGAACATTTTTCTTCACTTAGATATTATGTGTCATTGACTTTTCAAACTCCTCACGTCCAGCACCAGATTCATTACCCTCCTCATCCTGTGCTCCTTACATCAGTCCACGGACTTGTAGCCTCCCAAACTGAAAATGTTTCTTCCTTCATTCTCTCTTTATACCTTGTTCTCACCTGGCTCCTGCATGGTGCAGTATTACTCAGTGGGTCTTTCTTTCTTTCTTTCTTTCTTTCTTTTTCTTTCTTTCCTTCTTTCCTTCTTTCTTCCTTCCTTCTTTCCTTCCTTCCAAGTTTATTTATTTATTTTGGGTGGGGGAAGGACAGAGAGTGAGGGAGACAGGATCCCAAGCAGGCTCTGCAGAGCCCTACTTGGGGCTTGAACTCAAGCACTGCAAGATCATGACCTGAGCCAAAATCAGGAGTTGGATGCTTAACCGCCTGAGCCACCCAGGCAGCCCTCAGTGGGTCTTCTTTCAAACTCCATGCTGACATTGCCTTAGAAGCGTCCTTGTATCTTTCCTATACTACTGTTAGAGCCTCATAACTCTATTTCAGATAGCTCACTTTTCCCCTCTTCCTTGCTAAATCCCTCCCTCACAGTGCCACCCATTTCCTTCCCAAGGTAAAATCCTCAGCATTCCACCTGTCCCGCCTACAGTCTTCCATTGATTTTCCCAGTCACTTGCCCATATGTTTCTAAATAGCCTGTACTCTGCTGGGGGTCAGGACTTGTTACTACCTCCTCTGTGCATCTGTGGCATTCTGTTCTCAGCTTCATGTTAGCTATTGTGAAGTGTTCTAATCATTTCTTTGTGTCACTCTCCAAGTTTCTCAGTGGCTGGGGTTCTGTTTTAAGCTTGGTGACTCCTTGCCCAAGTTATTCAATAAATACTTACAGAGTATATACACCTTGTAATTAGACTCTAAATAGCTTAAAGAGTGAATTCTGTGTTCTGTATAGTATTAACATTTGTGTTTTTAATATTTGTGGATTCTAATTTTTATAGTTTCCTAGTCCAATTTCATTTGAAAATTATAACCTAACTCAAATAATCTCAGAGGAAAATTATGTATCCTTCTGTGGTCCTGCATGGCTAGAGCAGATTCTTGAGGGTGACTTCATCTGAATCTGAAGCAGTATAACAGGTAATAGAAAAGAAATGGATGTACATCCAGGTCATTCTTAAAATGAGAAATAGTGGTGGCAGAAGCCTTTCCAGATTAGGATCTGGGGAAACCTGGAAGATTGGATTTATTATGAGAATGAACCATGCAGGCCAGACAGGTGGATGCCTGCTGTACTTGTAGCCCCTGCCTCCCCTTAGGCCACCATTTCTTTTACTTTTTTTTAAGAGAGAGAAAGAGTGCTAGCCATAGAGAGGGAGAGAGACACAGAAAGAGAGAATCCCAAGCAGACTGTGTGGAGCCATCCAGGTGACCCTGACCACCATTTCTTTCACAATATCCATTAATTCTATACCTTCCTTTTCTCCTCATTCCTTGAAGATCTTTTGAGTTTCATTATTTCCCTCCTTACCCTGTAGTATAGCCAGGGCCCATATTTGGCACCAGGACATTTTCTTTGGACTTTTCCTTATATATCTCATGGCTCTATTGCTTTGAATATGTTTTAGGTTTGTGAACTTGTAGTCACCTTGTAATATTATGGGAGACAAAGTTAATTATTCCCCTAGAACTTGCCTTCTTTGCTTTTCCAAGGATCATTTTGTCCCTTTTCTTATGAGGACCTAATAGTGCTCTTCTCTTTATTTGGCAGGTGTTTTTGAATGAGAATTATCTAGGGGTCCTGGACCATTTCACTAACCAGCTGACTATTCCCACCAAAATGGTATATAATCCAATGTTAATATAATCCATGGACTAATAGTTCAATGCCTGCCCAGGCCGCAGGCTCATTGTAAGCATGACCTGGCCCAGTGATAGCCTGTTTTCTCTTCCACTTTGGAATGCTCCTTGCATAAGAACTCACCAAGGATGATGGAGAGTTGTATGTGTTTCTAAATTATAGGTATACATGCTTTGGGTGAACAGAACTTCACCATATTGGATATTTGCTGCTCAAAAAAACTCTAGGTTTGTTGCCAGCCTCAAGAGTCTCTTGTAAAATATCCAAGTGACTATTTTCTGAAAGGTTTGATATGGGGTTGGGGGTGAGAGTGGGGGAATATGAAGAGCAGGAGCCCAAAGGTTTGCCTCTAGAGCTGGAGGTCTGCATGTTTCTGAGGTCTGCTGTCTGTCTGTCACCCTGCATATGACCTCATCTGAGTTTCAGAGGATTCTTAAGAGATCTACAGAAGAGTGCTTGAGTGGTACCCATTCTAACTGGTCTGTCTTGGACAGGACTACAAGGATATCCCAACACTGAGGATCCTGGTGGAGAATCAAGGCCGCCTTGCCTATGGGCAGGACATCAATAAGGAGAGAAAAGGTGGGCCCCCTTCCTTCCAAGGGTGGAGAAGGTTGAGACCTTAAGGCACTGAATTCCTGTCATTCTGAGGACAGTCATGGCCAAGTGCATGGTTTGGAAGACAGCAGGATTTCTCAGCCAATGAGACAGTCATGTGTAGAAACAATGATGAAGTCTTGCTTTGCTAGGAGAGGATGATGGTGCTTTTCCTTAAGTGTGTTCTCTCATTACCAAGCCAGAGGAAGTCTTTCCTCTTCCAGAAGGGTTTTAAGGAAAGCTGTAAAAAATATGGTTAGAATCACTCACTGGGACCTTTGATTTTTTTCCTTCCCTAGAGCTCAGTGTCTGCATGCTGGCCTCCCCCTGGGCTCCTGGATGCAGAGTCACACACACCTTCCTTCCCCTGCTCCAAGTGCTTTAAAGTACTTGGGAGTTAAAGGCAGCCTGAACTGCTGTGCTGGCCAGACCTGGCAGGAAGTGCAGTGACTTTGCACTGTTAATATGGGAGATACAGGTACACTTTAAGAGGTATACATGTGCAACTGAAGGAAGAATTTATGTAGGATTTTGCAGAAATCTTCCATATGATGAGGCCAGGAAAGCATTCTCCTTCAGGCAGAGCCCTAGTCACAGCCTATTCACATCTCTGTGTTCACATCCCTGCTAGTCTTCTTTGTGTTCCCTTTATTCCCCTCCTGCAGGATTAATTGGGGATATATATCTGAACAATTCTCCATTAAGAAGATTTAAAATCTACAGCCTGGATATGAAAACTAAATTTCTAAAAAGGTGGGTGCCAGACCATTGACTCAAGGTGATTAATCAAAGTTGTTTCCCATTTAGAGATGGAAAGAAGCTCTCTGAGCTTCTAGACTAACCTTCTTGGTTTTCAGATAAGAGAAGGCAAGATCCAGAGTGTTGAAGGAAATGACCCCAAGTTTCACAGTTGTCTGGGGCAGAGTGGTGACCATCCCCTCATTCACCTAACTCCTGGTCGGGTGGGTTTTTTCCTCCATCATGCCCCCTGAGAGGCATATGATTGTGCTATAAAGGGGATTCCAGGCTCAGGTAGAAAGGAGCCTTACCTCAAAAGTCACAACTGACATAAAGAAGGGCATGACCTTTCCACTGGTGTTTGACTCTCTCTTAGGGACCTTCCTAACATTTGGAAACCAGTCTCATTCAAACCTCGGGGCCCTGCCTTCTTCCTTGGTATCCTGAGAATGGGTAATTACCCCAAAGACACCTTCATAAAAATGGAGGTTAGTGATATTTCTCCCCTGCCTATGTTCTCCTACCCCCATCCCAAAGGAACATTTGAGAAAAAAGCTCCTTGGTGCGTGGGCCCTGCTCTGTGAAAGGAAATGTAAGCTCTCTGGGACCTCAGCTACTCCATAGCCAGCTGGAGGCTGCCCCTCCCTGGTGTTGATGAGGGTGAGAGGTGGATACTTAACACATGTGACGGAGACATAAGTAGTGTGTTCTAGTGGGAACAGTTGTAGAATCCACTGCATGAAGAATTTGGTGAGCATGATCCACCTGTCCCCAGACATAATCCAAGATGTTGAGTCCCTCAGCCCCTTCAGAACACACATCCAGTCTGTGTTGGGGATATTGAGGTTCTAATGCACATTTACTGCCATCCTAAAATTCTACAACTCAAACTATGCTTTGGGCCCAGCATGTTTTGATGAATATCTGATGGTAAATGGAAATACCCTTCCCTGCCTTTGGGCAGATATAGGGAGATGAGTTAGAAATAAATGCCTTCCTTCTTGAGGCTAGGTGTTGAGCCAACCCAGTCCAAGAGAAATATCATAGAACTGTCCAGGTAATCTATATAAGGCCATGTGTGGTAATCCACTCTGAGTGTGTCTGTGACTAGGATCAGGTGTGTTTATGGTGTGTGTGTGTGTGTGCCTTCACTCTTGTGTCTTTACATTTAGAACTCAGATCTTGAATCCTCCATTCCAATCTTTTTCAGGGTTGGATGAAAGGTGCAATATTCATCAATGGACGAAATCTGGGGCGCTACTGGAATATAGGTCCCCAGGAGGCCCTTTACCTTCCAGGACCCTGGCTTCATCCTGGATCAAATGAGGTAAGCTCCCCCACTATACTCCCTCATCCCAGGCCACGTCATTTGCCTTTGCCTGAAAAGAGTCATAAGTTGACTCTTATAGCCACCAAACCTCCTTCCTCTTGACAGATCATTGTGTTTGAAGAATTTAGACCTGGCCAGGAGATCCGGTTCACAAACATATCTCATCTAGGTATGGTATTCTGGAGGGTAAATTTGCAGCATCTGAGATCATCCTTCTGGATCTTTCTAGCTGAGCTAGAGATAAAGAAGGCAGAATTTACTATCTTCCAGGAACCTGAACTCTTCCTTATTGCCTTTGCATGATAGACAGCTTTTCTCTTATACCTGGCATAGTCTGCTCATCACTTCCTGTTTCCAAATTCCTGACTAGCTGACTCCTCTAACAGTCTTAACCCAACTCCCTGGGCCTCCCTTTCTTCTACACATTTCCACAGAGCTTTCTGGATGCCTGCCTCATAGTAAACCAAGGTCCCAATATTTTCTATTTCTTGCCTTTTCTGAAATATGTTTCCTATTACTCTCTCTTATGCTACCATGTTTGGTCATTCCAAGGCACTTTTCCTAGTACTGCTTCTCAGGTTGCCACAGGGAGGGAACACACAACCCAGTCACCACAACTAAGAAGGCTGCAGACCCTCTGTGCTTGCCCATAGTGGATGATTGGTGCCTGTGTGCCCAGCCTCCCTGATCCTTTTGTTGACAGCAGGGTCCTGATGTTCTTTTGGAGAATCATCCATGCTCCCTTCATTAGAGTCTTTGTGGGACTGATAATCAACCTGCCCTTCTTCCCCACCTGCAACTGTCCTTCCCTGCCAAGGGTGGGCATATGATATACAGGAGACCAATCAGATTTTCTTTTCCAGGATATTGAATCTTGAGTGGTGTGACATAAAGTAGGAAATTGTGATGAGTCCCATCCCCGGGGATGTGAGTAACCTACCCATCCTGACACCTTGGTTGCTGGAACTAACCTGTCTTCTCAACTTATCCCAATTTCTGCTTTGGGCCCACCATCCACTTCCTAACTTGCCAGTACATTTCTTTTTTGGCATAGATTAGGTAACCTTTTTCTGATGCTTATAACAAAATAAACCTACTCAGTGCACACTCTGTCATATTGCTTCAATAAAGGTTGTTCGACCACCAAATAAAATGCTAAAAAAATGAGAATATGGTCAGAATACTTGACCTCACAACTGTAAATCTGAAGCAAAAGTGATCTTTCAAGGAGATTAAATAAATGTAAATGTTAATACAGGAAATGATAGGCAGTTCATATACACTCTGCATTTGCAATGTTTATATAAAAAAGGTACTTTCCTTTTACCCTATGGTGCTTGTTCCATATCACACCACTGGCTTTTTCATACTCAGGGGAAAGGCCTCCTTCTTTGACACATATGACAACCAACTACCTGGTCCAGTGCTTCCTTATCACCTTATTCTTTCTTCCTTATCTCCTTATCACCCACCTCCTGGCTACCACCTTCGGTACCTGATTTGCAGTTCTTGATTCTGTGATCACCCAGTCCTCTGTGTGCTGTAACCCTTCTGAGGCACAGCAAGGGCACAGGGAACCATTTAAGTGTCAGTGGTAAATCAACTTTGTGGCACAGCCTGGGCAGGCAGAAGGGAGTTCTGTTGAGCTTCACTTTCTAAAGCCATGCAAATTCCAGCATGGTATAAACCAGCCCTGGGGTTAGTTGACAGGCTTTTTGGGAGCTTGGGAGAGTGGGTAACCACAGAGGTGAGCTGGCACTGCATCAAGGCTGCTGAGAAGACTTCCAACCCAAGACCAAAAGGAATCATAACCGGACTTCAGACCAATTGTACAAGGAGCTGCATTCCTCCAAGAGTAAAGATCCTGAGTCCCTTCTGCATGTGCAAATGCCAGGAGAGCAGCAGCACCCAGGTGGATCAGGACTTCCACAGTCCAAAGAGGTTGAAGAGCATGAATTCCCTGCTTGGCCCTTCCTTCGCTGTTCCGCCACACTGCCCGTCTCTCAGTCCAAGCTGCCAAGGAGGAAACAGCAAGCTAGAATCAGGTATCCTTTCCTCTATCTCTTGCTTCCCCTCCCACCATCACCCAGAGCTGGAAAGCATCAGTGGTCCCATATCGAAGCCTCTGACTTCCATAGAGCATAAGGCTTAGTGTGGGCATCAACTGGAGGACTTGTTAAAACACAGATTGCTGGGCTCCATCCCCAGAATTTTTGGTTCAGTAAGTCTGGGGTGGGGCCTAAGGATTTGCATTTCTGCCAAGTTCCCAGGTGATATCAATATTACTGGTCTGAGGACCACATTTTGAGCTCTTTTATCATAGAGCAGGATGGATCTCAACCTGTCTCAACACTATTATTCTGTTGGGCCAGATAATTCTGTGTGGTGGGGGCTGCCTGTGCATTGTAGGATGCTAAACAGTATCCCTGGTCTTTATGCACTAGATGCCTGTAACACAACCACCCCAGTTATGACAACCAAAACATGTCCAGATACTGCCCAGTCTCCTCTGGGAGCAAAATCCCTCCAGGTGAGAAATACTGCCATAGATCAAACCTGGTTCTCCTAGTCAGAAGTTATGTTTTCCCTACCTTACAGGAAAGCACTAGGAATTGGGGCCTTGGGGATCAACCCTTTATAAATAAAAGGCAAAGGTGACAGAATTTGGGAAATCCTCTCTTAAGACAGTAGTCCTATCAATGACTCTGTTTTTCTTCTGTATAATCCTAGTTCTGAATGACAGAAACAGCTTATTCTTTCTTTTTTGCACTGTTTTTGAAAGAAATTCCAATATTCTCACAGATAAATGGATTCCAACAGTAAATTTCAGTTAAAGTCCTATATAGACTAGGGTGAAAAGAAAATCATGTTATACTTTTACAGATATTACTCTATAAACATATAAACACAATATGGTGTGATGCTGTAAAAGGTACAGCTCATTACAGTTTCCTGGCATTCATGATTCCTTAGTGTTCCAGGTAATGTAGAGAACACTCAGGCCAGTCAAATACTCTTACCTAATCCATGATATCCTAGTTGAAGTAGTTTTAAGGCAATTTAATGTCTTGTTTTTCCCCTGATAATCATATGTTAGTGCCTCGGGTGAAATACTGGATTAACTATAGCCTAAATATAATTTCTCCACTCAAGTGAGTTGCAGTGTGAATATTTGTCCTTCTTTAACTGTTGTGTCTTTAGGGTCAATCTGTGTTAAGTATAGAGATACTCAAGCAAAATTTAATCAGATTGAATATTTTCACCTAGATTCTGCCAAAAAGGTCAACAGGGGCCCTGTTTTACAGGGGCAGGCTGAAGAGGTTGGGGCTTACAGAGAAGTCTGTTCTCTCCTGTATTAGACAGAGGCATTTGCACAACAGCAGTATTTCTGTCCATAAGTTTTCTACCCTTCTAACCATAGGAACACAAATCTGGGAAGGAAGTGGAGAACGTGAAACCATTCTGTAATCTACTAAAAGCTTAGCTGGTTTTCTCCCTTTAATTTTTTTTTTTTTTAACGAAACCTAAGTTTGTACAGAATATGCAAGATTTGCTCACTTTTGACAAATGCATGGAAGGAAAGTTAAACAGCATGGGGGCCTGGAAGGTCTTTATGTTTGTTATCCTCTGTAACTTGATATTCCTCAGGGGATACTTGTTCTCCATTGCCATGTCAGTGTAACACTATCGACGTCCAGCCGATAACTGATTCACCATCCCTGGCTTACTAACATTCAGATGAGCAAATGTCTCACTAGTTTTGAATGACCAGAAAAAGTCCTAATTGGCAGTCCTCCATTTCTGAAGAGACTACAAAACCAACCCAACAGAGAACTTTATATTCTGGAGAAAGGAGTGGTAGAGTCCTTTGTTACCTAACCATCAGAGCATCATCCTCTGAAATCACTTTAGTAGCTCTTGCCCCTGGACTAGGTGACACACCCTCCATGACTGTTCAGTACAGACCAGAAGAGAGGCTCCTCTGGGAGATGGGACAGACAACAGTACTGCCAGGAGCTGGGGTGCACTCTCTGCTTGATTCCATCACTTGCAGTAAGAATCCTTCCAGCAAAAGCAGGGCATTTTCTCTTGTTATTTTGCTTACTGAAACCCATGAAATGGAAAAGTGAACCCACATCATCTGGAAAGAAGAGATTATGTCAGATAACAGATCCAATAGCCAAACAGTTAAGAATGGGTCCTGCTTGTATAAGGTAGTGGTTCTTCATTCTTGGTGTGTATCAGGTCACCTGGAGAGCTAATAAAAAATATAATGATCCAGGCTTACTGAAGTAGCATGGGGCCTACATGTCCTAGTCTTACCAAGTTCCCCAGGTGATGCTGATAAACACCAAAACTAGAGAACATTGCTCAAGGGCACTAAATTTGGATGCACATTGGAATCATCTGGGGGAAGTTTGTAAAAATAATATATTTATGTTCCATCTCCATAGGGTTTGATTTGATAGGTATGGAGTACAGTGTAGATATCAAGATTTTTAAAACAATAGTTATTAATTAATTTAAAAACAATATAAACTCACTGTCTTATGAAAACAAATTTTAAAAGTATACTTTAAAAAATTCAGTGAGAAGTATTTCATTGTTTTACATTTTGTCAAGTGTCTTTAGGCAAAATAGTTGATAGCTGAATTCTCATATCTGTTTCTACATTCCTTCTGTTGTGATATGTTGTTTTGGCTGAAGCATATGAAGAAACTCCAGCCTAGAATAGATGTGTAACTGGAAAAAGGAGTATTTTAATAGCCTGAACAGATAATTATTATGGATATTATTCTATGGTATTACACCAAAATTTTACAAGAAGTACTTTCTTAAAGATTAGTAGAAATGTGGAATCTAAAATCATATAAACTTCTTTAACTCAGTTATGTTAATATCCATTGGTCTAGCTTAACATGGATCTTTTATTCAAGCATGTTCTTGTAACATCATGCATTGGTTCACTGACTATGATAATATTCAAAATATTGACACATTTCATCATCCAATATGAAAAAATTCAGTCATTAATATCACCACCAGTATCATAGGAAAAATCTTTCAAGATTTGAGGGGCTATCAAGCTATTGGTGATGGATACAAATCTTCCAAAATACTAATTTTTATTTTTATTTATTTATTATTTTTTAAATGTTTATTCATTCTTGACAGACACACTGAGCATGAGTGGGGGAGGGGCAGAGAGAGAGAAGGAGACACGGAATCAGAAGCAGGCTCCAGAGTCTGAGCCGTCAGCACAGAGCCCCCGCGAGGCTTGAACCCATGAACCATGAGATTATGACCTGAGCTAAAGTCAGACGCTCAACTGACTGAACAACCCAGGTGCCCCCAAAATACTAATCTTTAATTGAAAGTTTGAGGTTTTTTCATTAGCAACAAGTATTGTCAGTTATCATCCTTCAAGTGATAGGCTCACTTTGTTCTCTTTTTCTTTTTTAAAAGACAATTTTATTGAGATATAATTCACATTACATAAAATTAATACTTTTAAAGTGTAAAATATAGTGGGTTTTAGTACATTCCGAGTTGTGCAATGATCACCACCATCTAACTCTAGAACGTTTTTATAGCCCTCACACCTGTTAGCACTAACTCCTCATTTCCTCCTCCTCTCAGCCCTGGGCAACCTCTAGTTGACTTTCTGTCCCCATGGATTTGCCTATTCTGGGCATTTCATAAATAGAATGCTACAATGTATGGTCTTTTGTGACTGTTTTTTTTTCATTTACTATGTTTTCAAGGTTCATCCATGTTGTAGCACGTATCAGATTTTTTTTTTTTTTCATTTCTTTGGCCGAAGAATATTCCATTGTGTGGATAGACCACATTTTGTTTATCTTTTCATCATTGGTGGACGTCTGAGTTGTTTCCACTCTTAGTATATTATGAATAGTGCTGCTCTGAACATTCATGTGCAACCTTTTGTTTGGACATGTGTTTTAATTTCTCCTGGGAATTCTCCTAAGAGTGGCACTGTTGGATCATATGGTAACTGTATGTTTAACATCTTGAGGAACTGCCAAACTCATTTCAAAGTAGCTGTATCATTTCACAATCCCACCAGTTATATGAGGGTCCCCAAATCTCGACATCCTCACTGACATTGTTAACTATCATTTTGGTTTTAGTTATCCTTTGTTTTTGTGAAGTGGGTACTTCACCATGGTTTTGATTTGCACTTCCCTAATGATAATATGATATTATGATAATGAATGATAATGTGGAGCATCTTCCATGAATTTTTTGGGCATTTGTTTACCTGCTTTGGAGGAATGTTTATTAAAATCTTTTGACACACGCTTTATCATTTTTAAAATTTAGGTCATTTTTTAATTGTTGAGTTTGCATATTTTACATACAAGGTTCTTACCAGATAATATGATTTGTGAATATCTCCTCTCATTCTGGGGTTTCTTTTCATTTTATGTATAGTGTCGTCTGAAGCACCACAGTTTTTAATTTTAATGAAGCCCAACACATCTATTTATTTCTTTTGTTGCTCATGCTTGATGTCATTTATATCTAAGAAACCATTGCTTAACTCAAGGTTATAAAGAAGTTAATTATATGTGTTCTAGGAGCCTTATAGTTTTAACTCTTACATTTAGGTCTATGATGTATTTTGAGTTAATTTTGAGGGTCCAACTTTATTCTTTTGCAAAAGGATATCCATGTGTCTCCTCACCATTTGTTGAAATGACTATTTTTCCCCCATTGAATTGCCTTGGAACATTTGCCAAAAATTAATTGGCCATAAATATGTGGGTTTATTTTTGGACTATCAGTTCTGTTCCATTCACTTTTATGTCTATCTTTAGGCTATTACCACACTGTCCTGATCACTGTAGCTTCATGTTAAGTTTTAAAATCAGGAAATGTGAGTCTCCTGATTTTGTTCTTTTCCAAAGTTGTTTTGGATATTCTGGTGGACACAGAGGTTTTTAAAAGCTTTTCAGACGATTCCATTTTGCAGCTAGGTTTGAAAATCACTGCTTCTAATGGACACAAATTGTTTGGGTATCCTCGCCACCTTCCTAACCTCTCATCACTTGTAAGTTTGACAATTGTCTCTTAAATGTTTTATCCGCAAATTCTGATGGTTTCTATTTACTTTTCAACATCTTAATCTTATTTTCCTTTTCTTTGTATTATTGAATTAGCTATAATAACAGCAAAATTGTCTATTCAATAGTCTTTCCCCTTTCTTCCTTGCTAATCACCGTGATTTTGTTGGAAGGCAATGTGCCCCAGGTCATCAGATTTAACTGTCATCAGGTCAACAATCAATATTATCTACACATATCCAACCAAATGTCTTATTCAATGATACAAGTGGAGAAATATCCACATTAAATTCTGGGGAAACACAGGAGCTCTCAGGAGCTCCCCTATCACCATTTGTCAACATTTTAGTGGCAGTCGTAGCCAACAAGACAACAACAAAAATGATACATGGAAAAAAGAGTTGAAATACAAAATACAGAATTTTAATTGTGAACAACATGATCATCTTCATACAAATCTCAAGAGAACTCATTGACAACCTGTTAGAAATTAGAAAGTTACTAGATTCAAGGTTGAAATATAAGAATTAATCAAGAGACTACACGCCAGCAAGTACCAATTATAGCATGTCATAGGAAAAATATATTGTTCATGATAACAATAGATACTATAAACTTTCTGAGAGTAAGCCTAACAAAAGGTACAAGACTATTATGGAGAAAAATGTAAACTTTAATTAAAATACATAAGAGAAGACTTTAATATATGGAAAGATATACCCTGTTTATGGATAGAAAGACTTAATATTATTGAAATTTAATTAAGGTATACTTTAATGTAATTCCAACCAAAATCCCAATAATTCATGGCATTTATCAAAGTAATTCTAAAATTCATGCAGTCCAATAAGAAAGCAAGATTCACTCTGGCACTTATTAAAATGCCTGACAATAATTACAAAAATTTAAACAGTGTTCCATATGTGCTAGGCACTGTTCTGAGAGTTTTATATTTACTACATTAACTAATACGATCAGTCCTCATAAATGGGCCTGTGTTGTAAGCATGTTAATTGTTAACAAAAGTCATGTCCACCAGCTTTGAGTGAGGACTAGAGCAAGAAAGGCTGTCATACAAATGCAGGGCACCTGGTGGGTCAATCTCCATCTCAAAAGCAGCTCTTGACTCAGTGCAACCCTGGGACATCAAGGGACCACCACATTAAACTGCTGTTGTAAAATGCTACATTTGAAACTTTTCTCCTAAATTAATACCTGAGAAACAGGGTCCCATAATTTTATTAACTCCAGAGTTTCAAAAAGGTGGCAATAAACTGACTGGAGCAGTAAGGGAAAGGAAACAAATCCAGTACAAGTGCCCCCACTCTGCCCCACTCCATTCTTAAATCCTGATGCCTGCCTCTCTGTCACTGGGCTCCTGTTTTCTTCTACACCAGGTCAGCTAACTTGGCAATTATAGGGCTTGTGCACACCTAGTTATAGCCTCTGTACATGTTTGGGGTTGGGCTGGGAGACTTGCTAGTATAGATCCTGTCAGGAAACAAGTCAGGAACCGCTATATTTTTCTCTATTTTAGTATTTTTTTTTTAAATAAGAAGATGCACAAAAAGTAGAATTTCTTATTTCAAAGCTTAATGCATATGAAAAAGACATTGCAGTAATGATTCTGTATACAAGTAAGAAAAACAAAATATTAGGAGAGAGGAGAGTGTGGGGTTATTGCAATTCCAAAATAAATAATTAACTGTACTTAGCTCTTAGTAGACACGTAATAAGTTTTTCCTATTGCTATCCAAGACATAACATCAGAGACTCCCAGGAAAGGGGAGGAAGAGAACACCTCACAGACATGTTGATGTCTGTGAAAATTTATACTAGAGTTGTAATTTTTTGTTATGCCAAGGAGAAATTTTACTTACAAAGAATCCTAGAGAGACAGCACATACTGGAAAGCCCCAAATCCCACAAACACAAGAGAGTTGTCACTCAGCTTATACTCCTATTTAGATTGAAATTTCTGGTGTTCCATTACTTCAAAAAGCTGCCCTACAAAGGGCATCAAGGAACTCCCAGCATAATTTAAAATGTAGAAAGTGAAAGGAAAGAGAACCTTTTTTCACTAGTTCAGATTTTGAGTGAACTTTATTTATTTTGGTCTTAAAATGGAAATGCATCCATTTTGCTTTAAGAACTCTGAACACAGAGGCATTGAATCCTATAATGAGAGCTTATAAACCTGGAACAAATTCTACCCAAGAATTAAAGAATCAGAATCAGGATCATGCAAAACTGGTCTGAGCAGACTCACAAGGACTTGCTTCCCAGCATGCCCCGTACCCTCCTCCAATGCACTCTGGGCCTTAAACCTGCTTTATCCTGACCTAATGATGGACATCCATTGGTTGACATTTCTCAGAATAATTAGAGAAAAGAAAAGGAAGCTGCATTGTAGATAAGTACAAATCAGTAAGATAAATGAATGGAGTCTCTTTCAGAATTCCCTGTTCAGAGAAGTGGCCATTGATGGAGTGGGGAGATAAAGATAAGCTTTCTATTTCTGGTCTTTAAGAAAGCATACTTAATTACAGCATCCCACAAACATTGCATGACACCCAAGCACAGCTGATTAAGAAAGGATCGGCATTGAATTAAGACAAAATCCAAGACCCAATTTCCTAAAGGGCTCATCTTAGGAAAAATCTGTGGGCTTCAGCCTGGAGAGACATTCTACAGCCAATCCAAGATAAAAAGCCAGTCATTTAGCCACTAACTACAGAGAAAAAAGCCCAGCACTTGGTTGGACTCTGAAAATTGTAGACAGTACATCTCACACAAGGGATTTTTGCTGACGCAATTATCCTTAGTCACTAGACAGATGGTCAAATTTCCTGGGACCTCCTACAGCCTTGGAAGTAGTCTAGGAGAGAGTAAATCCATCATTTCCACAGAATGTCCTACTTCTCTGACCCTACAGGATTACTAGTATTTGTGGCCACCTCAGAGCCAATTGAAACCTTTGGCAATAAGGCTCTACTGACATTATCAGTCTCTGTGCTTTTGGGCTTGAGGACTTCTTTTTTCTGAGAAGCTGTGGAAGAGAGGTTGCCTCATAAAACAGTCATAACTATCTGACCCATCATTTTCATCTTGAAAATGGTCCTCTCCATCACAATCCCAGACTTTAGCCTCTACTACAAAGCTGTAATCATCAAGACAGTATGATATCGGCACAAAAACAGACACATAGACCAATGGAATAGAATAGAGAACCCAGAATTGGACCCACAAATGTATGGCCAACTAATCTTTGACAAAGCAGGAAAGAATATCCAATGGAAAAAAGACAGTCTCTTTAACAAATGGTGCTGGGAGAACTGGACAGCAACATGCAGAAGAATGAAACTAGACCACTTTCTTACACCATACCCAAAAATAAACTCAAAATGGATGAAAGACCTAAATATGGGACAGGAAACCATTAAAACCTTAGGGAAGAAACCAGGCAACAATCCCTTTGACCTCAGCCACAGTAATTTCTTGCTCACCACATCTCCAAAGGCAAGGGAATTAAAAGGAAAAATGAACTATTGGTATATCATCAAGATGAAAATCTTCCGCACTGCAAAGGAAACAATCAACAAAATTAAAAGGCAACCAAAGGAATGGGAAAAGATATTTGCAAATGACATATTGGATAAAGGGTTAGTATCCAAAATCTATGAAGAACTTACTAAACTCAACACCCAAAAAACAAATAATCCAGTGAAGAAATGGGCAGAAGACATCAATAGACTTTTTTCCAAAGAAGACATCCAGGTGGCCAACAGACACATGAAAAGATGCTCAACATCACTCATCATCAGGAAAATACAAATCAAAACTACAATGAGATATCAACTCACACCAGAGTGGCTAAAATGAACAACTCAGGAAACAACAGATGCTGGTGAGGATGTGGAGAAATGGGAACCCTCTTGCACTGCTGGTGGGAATGCAAACTGGTGCAACCACTCTGGAAAACAATGTGGAGTTTCCTCAAAAAACGAAAAATAGAACTACCCTATGACCCAGCAATAGCACTACTAGGAATTTATCCAAAGGATACAGGAGTGCTGAGTCATAGGAGCACATGTCCCCAATGTTTATAAGCAGCACTTTCAACAATAGGCAAATTTTGGAGAGAGCCCAAATGTCCATCAACTGATGAATTGATAAAAAAAGATGTGGTTTAAGTATACAATGGAATACTACTTAGTAGTGAGAAAAAATGAAATCCTTCCATTTGCATAACGTGGATGGAGCTGGAGGGTATTATGCTAAGTGAAATAAGTCAGTCAGAGAAGGACAGATATCATATGTTTTCATTCATATGTGAATTTGAGAAACTTAACAGGAGACCATGGGGGAAGAGAAGGGGAAAAATAATTACAAACAGAGAGGGAGGGAGGCAAACCATAAGAAACTCTTAAAAACGGAGAACAAACTGAGGGTTGATGGGGGGGGACCTGGGAGAGGGGAAAATGGGTGATGGACATTAAGGAGGGCACTTGTTGGGATGAGCACTGGGTAAGCAATGAATCACATGAATCTACCCCCAAGACCAAGAGCACATTATGTACGCTGTATGGTAGCCAACTCAATAATAAATTATATTTAAAAAAATCTGCCAGGGGCGCCTGGATGGCTCAGTCAGTTGAGTGTCCTACTTCAGCTCAGGTCACAATCTCGTGGTCCGCGAGTTCGAGCCCCGCGTCGGGCTCTGGGCTGATGGATCAGAGCCTGGAGCCTGCTTCCGATTCTGTGTCTCCCTCTCTCTCTGCCCCTCCCCCATTCATGCTCTGTCTCTCTCTGTCCCAAAAATAAATAAACATTAAAAAAAATTAAAAAAATATCTTCCAGTGGAAGATCCCACAGTCTACACAAAGAGAATCAAATTCCTCATTGATCATGACCCCAACCCCCACAGACACACACAATGACCCCATCTACATTTCCAGTTATTTCCCACTACTTCTCTGCACATACTAAAATTGGATTTTTCACTGCTTCCTAAATCATAGCTCCATTCATGGTGTTCTTTCCAGTAAAAATCCACCTTAACCAAAAAAAAAAAAAAAAAAAAAAAAAAAAAAAAAAGGAAAAGAAAAAATCTGTCCTTTCATAACTAAATTTCCATCTTGTAAAACAAACAAAAACAACAACAACAACAAAAAAACAAACTCCAAGAAGCTCCACTATGGTATGAAATTGATACGTCCTATTATTAGCTACACTTGCCTCCAAAGACAAGCATCACCTTCATATGCAGGGAGTCTTTTCCTTACCCCAACTTAACTTTGCTTATTATATTACTGGATTGGGGTCTTATCTATAAGATTTAATACACGAAAAGACAAATTCACTCACAGGTGAAGTAGTTTGCCCTAAAATGGAAATATCCAATAGAATTTGAAGCCGTCTAACATAGAGGTGATAAATTGCCAATAATCTCACATAATTGAATTATTTCACAGTAGGTTTAACTTCAAAGGTGTTCATGGCTAAAGAGCAATGTCTGGAATACCTTTACATAGACCAATGGACCAACAATAATATCCTAACTGTAATCTAGGACTGGATTATGACAGACCTCTATATGGAAACAGATACAATTTATTAGATACTCAGTCTTTATGTTACATGTGCATATAACAATGCAAATATGCATGAAGCAACACCATCTAAAGAAAGTTATCTGGACTGCGATCCCCCCAAAACAGTTCTTTTAACATGTATGGGAACTACCATTCTCTCCATGGAAGCAGTTCACCTGGCTCTTTTCAGTCATTTATGTGTTGTGCACAACCATACCACTCTATCTTTGGCTCAGCTCCCAGGTATCCAAAACTCAGGGGCTAGGGAACTAGGAGGATTTGAAGAGTAACAGAATATTTCTCTCCTTTTTTAATGATTAAGTACCCACCTCTTCTATGTTTTCTCCTTTGTGCCTGTTCAATCTCAGCAGACAAGTGGACATAGATCATATTGTGCTTTCTTTTTTTTTCTTATGCAAGAGTCACATCTGTATTCACAAAGTCACAGTCAGTGGCCAAGGGGGACATGGATGCCTGGGTTTTATGCGGGTTTAATTAATTAATTCAATAATTAATTTAAATATGAAATTTATTGTCAAATTGGTTTCTTTTTTGTTTGTTTTTGTTTCTTGTTTTTTTCTGTTTTAATATGAAATTTATTGTCAAATTGGTTTCCATACAACACTCAGTGCTCATCCCAACAGGTGCCCTCCTCAATACCCATCACCCACCCACCCTTCCCTCCCACCCCCCATCAACCCTCAGTTTGTTCTCAGTTTTTAACAGTCTCTTATGCTTTGGCTCTCTCCCACTCTAACCTCTTTTTTTTTTTTCTTTCCCTCCCCCATGGACTTCTATTAAGTTTCTCGGTATCCACGTAAGAGTGAAAACATATGGTACTGTCTTTCCCTGTATGCGTTATTTCACTTAGCATAACACTCTCCAGTCCCATCCACGTTGCTACAAAAGGCCATATTTCATTCTTTCTCATTGCCACGTAGTATTCCATTGTGAATATAAACCACAATTTCTTTATCCATTGATCAGTTGATGGACATTTAGGCTCTTTCCATAATTTGGCTATTGTTGAAAGTGCTGCTATAAACATTGGGGTAGAAGAAGATGGTGGCGTAGGAGGACGCTGGGCTCACAGTGCGTCCTGCTGATCAATTACATTCCACCTACACCTGCCTAAATAACCCAGAAAACCGCCAGAGGATTAGCAGAACGGAGTCGCCGGAGCCAAGCGCAGACCAGAGGCCCACGGAAGAGGGTAGGAAGGGTGGCGAGGCGGTGCATGCTCCATGGACTGGCGGGAGGGAGCCGGGGCGGAGGGGCGGCTCGCGGCCAAGCAGAGCACCAGAGTCTGGCTTGCAAAAGCGGAGGGGCCTGACGGACTGTGTTCCGACAGCAAGCGCGACTTAGCATCTGGGAGGTCATAAGTTAACAGCTCTGCTCGGAAAGCGGGAAGGCTGGAGGACAAAGGGAGGGAGAGCTGCTGAGCCCCCGGACGACAGAGCTCAGTTTGGTGGGGAACAAAGGCGCTCGCCAGCGCCATCTCCCCCGCCCATCCCCCATCCAAAATCCCAAAGGGAACCAGTTCCTGCCAGGGAACTTCCTCACTCCGCGCAAACACCCAACTTTGTGCTTCTGTGGAACCAAACCTCCAGCAGCGGATCTGACTCCCTCCCGCTGCCACAGGGCCCCTCCTGAAGTGGATCACCTAAGGAGAAGCGAGCTAAGCCTGCCCCTCCAGCCCCTGTGCACCTGGCCTACCCACCCCAGCTAATACGCCAGATCCCCAGCATCACAAGCCTGGCAGTGTGCAAGTAGCCCAGACGGGCCACGCCACCCCACAGTGAATCCCGCTCCTAGGAGAGGGGAAGAGAAGGCACACACCAGTTTGACTGTGGCCCCAGCGGTGGGCTGGGGGCAGACATCAGGTCGGAGTGCAGCCCCGCCCACCAACTCCAGTTATACACCACAGCACAGGGGAAGTGCCCTGCAGGTCCTCACCACGCCAGGGACTATCCAAAATGACCAAGCGGAAGAATTCCCCTCAGAAGAATCTCCAGGAAATAACAACAGCTAATGAGCTGATCAAAAAGGATTTAAATAATATAACAGAAAGTGAATTTAGAATAATAGTCATAAAATTAATCGCCGGGCTTGAAAACAGTATAGAGGACAGCAGAGAATCCCTTGCTACAGAGATCAAGGGACTAAGGAACAGTCATGAGGAGCTGAAAAACGCTTTAAATGAAATGCAAAACAAAATGGAGACCACCACAGCTCGGATTGAAGAGGCAGAGGAGAGAATAGGTGAACTAGAAGATAAAGTTATGGAAAAAGAGGAAGCTGAGAGAAAGAGAGATAAAAAAATCCAGGAGTATGAGGGGAAAATTAGAGAACTAAGTGATACACTAAAAAGAAATAATATACGCATAATTGGTATCCCAGAGGAGGAAGAGAGAGGGAAAGGTGCTGAAGGGGTACTTGAAGAAATAATAGCTGAGAACTTCCCTGAACTGGGGAAGGAAAAAGGCATTGAAATCCAAGAGGCACAGAGAACTCCCTTCAGACGGAACCTGAATCGATCTTCTGCATGACGTATCATAGTGAAACTGGCAAAATACAAGGATAAAGAGAAAATTCTGAAAGGAGCAAGGGGTAAATGTGCCCTCACATATAAAGGGAGACCTATAAGACTCGTGACTGATCTCTCTTTTGAAACTTGGCAGGCCAGAAAGAATTGGCACGAGATTTTCAGTGTGCTAGACAGAAAAAATATGCAGCCGAGAATCCTTTATCCAGCAAGTCTGTCATTTAGAATAGAAGGAGAGATAAAGGTCTTCCCAAACAAACAAAAACTGAAGGAATTTGTCACCACTAAACCAGCCCTACAAGAGATCCTAAGGGGGACCCTGTGAGACAAAATACCAGAGACATCACTACAAGCATAAAACATACAGACATCACAATGACTCTAAACCCATATCTTTCTATAATAACACTGAATGTAAATGGATTAAATGCGCCAACCAAAAGACATAGGGTATCAGAATGGATAAAAAAACAAGACCCATCTATTTGCTGTCTACAAGAGACTCATTTTAGACCTGAGGACACCTTTAGATTGAGAGTGAGGGGATGGAGAACTATTTATCATGCTACTGGAAGCCAAAAGAAAGCTGGAGTAGCCATACTTATATCAGACAAACTAGACTTTAAATTAAAGGCTGTAACAAGAGATGAAGAAGGACATTATATAATAGTTACAGGGTCTATCCATCAGGAAGAGCTAACAATTATAAATGTCTATGCGCCGAATACCGGAGCCCCCAAATATATAAAACAACTACTCATAAACATAAGCAACCTTATTGATAAGCATGTGGTAATTGCAGGGGACTTTAACACCCCACTTACAGAAATGGATAGATCATCTAGACACACGATCAATAAAGAAACAAGGGCCCTGAATGAGACATTGGATCAGATGGACTTGACAGATATATTTAGAACTCTGCATCCCGGGGCGCCTGGGTGGCGCAGTCGGTTAAGCGTCCGACTTCAGCCAGGTCACGATCTCGCGGTCCGTGAGTTCGAGCCCCGCGTCAGGCTCTGGGCTGATGGCTCAGAGCCTGGAGCCTGTTTCCGATTCTGTGTCTCCCTCTCTCTCTGCCCCTCCCCCGTTCATGCTCTGTCTCTCTCTGTCCCAAAAATAAATAAACGTTGAAAAAAAAATTAAAAAAAAAAAAAAAAAAAAAAAAAAAAAGAACTCTGCATCCCAAAGCAACAGAATATACTTTCTTCTCGAGTGCACATGGAACATTCTCCAAGATAGATCATATACTGGGTCACAAAACAGCCCTCCATAAGTTTACCAGAATTGAAATCATACCATGCATACTTTCAGACCACAATGCTATGAAGCTTGAAATCAACCACAGAAAAAAGTCTGGAAAACCTCCAAAAGCATGGAGGTTAAAGAACACCCTACTAACGAATGAGTGGGTCAACCAGGCAATTAGAGAAGAAATTTAAAAATATATGGAAACAAACGAAAATGAAAATACAACCATCCAAACGCTTTGGGACACGGCGAAGGCAGTCCTGAGAGGAAAATACATTGCAATCCAGACCTATCTCAAGAAACAAGAAAAATCCCAAATACAAAATCTAACAGCACACCTAAAGGAAATGGAAACAGAACAGCAAAGGCAGCCTAAACCCAGCAGAAGAAGAGAAATAATAAAGATCAGAGCAGAAATAAACAATATAGAGTCTAAAAAAACTGTAGAGCAGATCAACGAAACCAAGAGTTGGTTTTTTGAAAAAATAAACAAAATTGACAAACCTCTAGCCAGGCTTCTCAAAAAGAAAAGGGAGATGACCCAAATAGATAAAATCATGAATGAAAATGGAATTATTACAACCAATCCCTCAGAGATACAAACAATTATCAGGGAATACTATGAAAAATTATATGCCAACAAATTGGACAACCTGGAAGAAATGGACAAATTCCTGAACACCCACACTCTTCCAAAACTCAATCAGGAGGAAATAGAAAGCTTGAACAGACCCATAACCAGCGAAGAAATTGAATCGGTTATCAAAAATCTCCCAACAAATTAGAGTCCAGGACCAGATGGCTTCCCAGGGGAGTTCTACCAGACGTTTAAAGCAGAGATAATACCTATCCTTCTCAAGCTATTCCAAGAAATAGAAAGGGAAGGAAAACTTCCAGACTCATTCTATGAAGCCAGTATTACTTTGATTCCTAAACCAGACAGAGACCCAGTAAAAAAAGAGAACTACAGGCCAATATCCCTGATGAATATGGATGCAAAAATTCTCAATAAGATACTAGCAAATCGAATTCAACGGCATATAAAAAGAATTATTCACCGTGATCAAGTGGGATTCATTCCTGGGATGCAGGGCTGGTTCAACATTCGCAAATCAATCAACGTGATACATCACATTAACAAAAAAAAAGAGAAGAACCATATGATCCTGTCAATCGATGCAGAAAAGGCCTTTGACAAAATCCAGCACCCTTTCTTAATAAAAACCCTTGAGAAAGTCGGGATAGAAGGAACATACTTAAAGATCATAAAAGCCATTTATGAAAAGCCCACAGCTAACATCATCCTCAACGGGGAAAAACTGAGAGCTTTTTCCCTGAGATCAGGAACACGACAGGGATGCCCACTCTCACCGCTGTTGTTTAACGTAGTGCTGGAAGTTCTAGCATCAGCAATCAGACAACAAAAGGAAATCAAAGGCATCAAAATTGGCAAAGATGAAGTCAAGCTTTCGCTCTTTGCAGATGACATGATATTATACATGGAAAATCCGATAGACTCCACCAAAAGTCTGCTAGAATTGATACATGAATTCAGCAAAGTTGCAGGATACAAAATCAATGTACAGAAATCAGTTGCATTCTTATACACTAACAATGAAGCAACAGAAAGACAAGTAAAGAAACTGATCCCATTCACAATTGCACCAAGAAGCATAAAATACCTAGGAATAAATCTAACCAAAGATGTAAAGGATCTGTATGCTGAAAACTATAGAAAGCTTACGAAGGAAATTGAAGAAGATTTAAAGAAATGGAAAGACATTCCCTGCTCATGGATTGGAAAAATAAATATTGTCAAAATGTCAATACTACCCAAAGCTATCTACACATTCAATGCAATCCCAATCAAAATTGCACCAGCATTCTTCTCGAAACTAGAACAAGCAATCCTAAAATTCATATGGAACCACAAAAGGCCCCGAATAGCCAAAGGAATTTTGAAGAAGAAGACCAAAGCAGGAGGCATCACAATCCCAGACTTTAGCCTCTACTACAAAGCTGTCATCATCAAGACAGCATGGTATTGGCACAAAAACAGACACATAGACCAATGGAATAGAATAGAAACCCCAGAACTAGACCCACAAACGTATGGCCAACTCATCTTTGACAAAGCAGGAAAGAACATCCAATGGAAAAAAGACAGCCTCTTTAACAAATGGTGCTGGGAGAACTGGACAGCAACATGCAGAAGGTTGAAACTAGACCACTTTCTTACACCATTCACAAAAATAAACGCAAAATGGATAAAGGACCTGAATGTGAGACAGGAAACCATCAAAACCTTAGAGGAGAAAGCAGGAAAAGACCTCTCTGACCTCAGCCGTAGCAATCTCTTACTCGACACATCCCCAGAGGCAAGGGAATTAAAAGCAAAAGTGAATTACTGGGACCTTATGAAGATAAAAAGCTTCTGCACAGCAAAGGAAACAACCAACAAAACTAAAAGGCAACCAACGGAATGGGAAAAGATATTTGCAAATGACATATCGGACAAAGGGCTAGTATCCAGAATCTATAAAGAGCTCACCAAACTCCACACCTGAAAAACAAATAACCCAGTGAAGAAATGGGCAGAAAACATGAATAGACACTTCTCTAAAGAAGACATCCGGATGGCCAACAGGCACATGAAAAGATGTTCAACGTCGCTCCTTATCAGGGAAATACAAATCAAAACCACACTCAGGTATCACCTCACGCCAGTCAGAGTGGCCAAAATGAACAAATCAGGAGACTATAGATGCTGGCGAGGATGTGGAGAAACGGGAACCCTCTTGCACTGTTGGTGGGAATGCAAATTGGTGCAGCCGCTCTGGAAAACAGTGTGGAGGTTCCTCAGAAAATTAAAAATAAACCTACCCTATGACCCAGCAATAGCACTGCTGGGAATTTATCCAAGGGATACAGGAGTACTGATGCATAGGGGCACTTGTACCCCAATGTTTACAGCAGCACTCTCAACAATAGCCAAATTATGGAAAGAGCCTAAATGTCCATCAACTGATGAATGGATAAAGAAATTGTGGTTTATATACACAATGGAATACTACGTGGCAATGAGAAAAAATGAAATATGGCCTTTTGTAGCAACGTGGATGGAACTGGAGAGTGTGATGCTAAGTGAAATAAGCCATACAGAGAAAGACAGATACCATATGGTTTCACTCTTATGTGGATCCTGAGAAACGTAACAGGAACCCATGGGGGAGGGGGAGGAAAAAAGAAAAAAAAAAAAGAGGTTAGAGTGGGAGAGAGCCAAAGCATAAGAGACTGTTAAAAACTGAGAACAAACTGAGGGTTGATGGGGGGTGGGAGGGAGGAGAGGGTGGGTGATGGGTATTGAGGAGGGCACCTTTTGGGATGAGCACTGGGTGTTTTATGGAAACCAATTTGGACAATAAATTTCATATATTAAAAAAAAATAAATAAACATTGGGGTACAAGTGCCCCTATGGATCAGCACTCCTGAATCCCTTGGGTACATTTCTAGCAGTGCTATTGCTGGGTCATAGGGTAGGTCTATTTTTAATTTTTTGAGGAACCTCCACACTGTTTTCAGAGCAGCTGCACCCGTTTGCATTCCCACCAACAGTGCAAGAGGGTTCCCGTTTCTCCACATCCTTGCCAACATCTATAGTCTCCTGATCTGTTCATTTTAGCCACTCTGACTGGCGTGAGGTGGTATCTCAGTGTGGTTTTGATTTGTATTTCCCTGATAAGGAGTGACGTTGAGCATCTTTTCATGTGCCTGTTGGCCATCTGGATATCTTCTTTAGAGAAGTGTCTATTCATGTTTTCTGCCCATTTCTTCGCTGGATTGTATTTCGGGTGTGGAGTTTGGTGAGTTCTTTATAGACTTTGGATACTATCCCTTTGTCCAATATGTCATGTGCAAATATCTTTTCCCATTCCGCTGGTTGCCTTTTAGTTTTGTTGGTTGTTTCCTTTGCTGTGCAGAAGCTTTTTATCTTCATAAGGTCCCAAAAGTTCATTGTTGCTTTTAATTCCCTTGCCTTTGGGGATGTGCCAAGTAAGAAATTGCTGCGGCTGAGGTCAGAGAGGTCTTTTCCTGCTTTCTCCTCTAGGGTTTTGATGGTTTCCTGTCTCACATTCAGGTCCTTTATCCATTTTGAGTTTATTTTTGTGAATGGTGTAAGAAAGTGGTCTAGTTTCATCCTTCTACATGTTGCTGTCCAGTTCTCCCAGCACCATTTGTTAAAGAGACTGTCTTTTTTCCATTGGATGTTCTTTCTTGCTTTGTCAAAGATTAGTTGGCCATACTTTTGTGGGTCTAGTTCTGGGGTTTCTATTCTATTCCATTGGTCTATGTGTCTGTTTTTGTTCCAATACCATGCTGTCTTGATTACAGCTTTGTAGTAGAGGCTAAAGTGTGGAATTTTGATGCCTCCTGCTTTGGTGTTCTTCTTCAAAATTACTTTGACTATTCAGGGCCTTTTGTGGTTCCATACAAATTTTAGAATTGCTTGTTTTAGCTTCAAAGTGAATGCTGGTTCAATTTTGATTGGGATTGCATTGAATGTGTAGATAGCTTTGGTTAGTATTAACATTTTAACAATATTTATTCTTCCATTCCATGAGCATGCAATGTTTTTCCATTTCTTTATGTCTTCTTCAATTTCCTTCATAAGCTTTCTATAGTTTTCAGCAAAGAGCTCTTTTACATCTTTGGTTAGGTTTATTCCTAGGTATTTTCTGATTCTTGGTGCAATTGTGAATGGGATCAGTTTCTTTATTTGTCTTTCTGTTGCTTCATTGTTAGTGTATAAGAATGCAACTGATTTCTGTACATAGATTTTGTATTCTGCAACTTTGCTGAAGTCATGTATCAGTTCTAGCAGACTTTTGGTGGAGTCTATCGGGTTTTCCATGCATAATATCATGTCATCGGCAAAAAGTGAAAATTTGACTTCATCTTTGCCAATTTTGATGCCTTTGATTTCCTTTTGTTGTCTGATTGCTGATGCTGGCACTACCAACACTATGTTAAACAACAGGGGTGAGAGTGGCCATCCCTGTCGTGTTCCTGCACTCAGGGAGAAGTTCTCAGTTTTTCCACATTGAGGATGATGTTAGCTGTGGGCTTTACATAAATGGCTTTTATGATATTTCAGTATGTTCCTTCTATCTTGACTTTCTCGAGGGTCTTTATTAAGAAAGGATGCTGAATTTTGTCAAATGTTTTTTCTGCATCAATTGACAGGATCATATGGTTCTTTTTTTTTTTTTATTAATGTGATGTATCACATTGATTGATTTGCAAATGTTGAACAAGCCCTGCATCCCAGGAATGAATCCCACTTAATCATGGTGTATAATTCTTTTTATATGCTATTGAATTCGATTTGCTAGTGTCTAGTTTAGAATTTTTGCATCCATATTCATCAGATTTATTGGCCTATGGTTCTCTTTTTTTGATGGGTCTCTCTCTGGTTTAGGAATCAAAGTAATTCTGGCTTCAGAGAATGAGTCTGGAAGTTTTCCTTCCCTTTTATTTTTTGGAACAGCTTGAGAAGGATAGGTATTATCTCTGCTTTAAATATCTTGTATAATTCCCCAGGGAAACCATCTGGTCCTGGACTCCTATTTGTTGGGAGATTTTTGATAACTGATTCAATTTCTTCACTGGTTATGGGTCTGTTCAAGTTTTCTGTTTATTCCTGTTTGAGTTTTGGAAATTGTGGGTGCATAGGAATTTGTCCATTTCTTCCAGGTAGTCCAGTTTTTTGACATGTAATTTTTCATAATATTCCCTGATAATTGGTTGTATTTCTGAGTGATTGGTTGTAATAATTCCATTTTCATTCATGATTTTATCTACTTGGGTTCTCTCCCTTTTCTTTTTAAGAAGCCTGGCTAGAGGCTTATCAATTATGTTTATTTTTTCAAAAAACCAACTCTTGGTTTCATTTATCTGCTCTACAGGTGTTTTTTTTTTTTTAGATTCTGTATTGTTTATTTCTGCTCTGATCTTTATTATTTCTCTTCTTCTGCTGGATTTAGGCTGTCTTTGCTGTTCTGCTTCTATTTCATTTAGGTGGGCTGTTAAAATTTGTATTTGTGATTTTTCTTGTTTCTTGAGATAGGTCTGGATTGCAATGTATTTTCCTCTCAGGACTGCCTTCGCTGCATCCCAAAGCGTTTGGATTGTTGTATTTTCATTTTCATTTGTTTCCATATATTTTTTAATTTCTTCTTTATTTGCCTGGTTGGCCCATTCATTCTTTAGTAAGGTATTCTTTAACCTCCATGCTTTTGGAAGTTTTCCAGACTTTTTTCTGTGGTTGATTTCAAGCTTCATAGCATTGTGGTCTGAAAGTGTGCATGGTATGATCTCAATTCTTTTATACTTATGAAGGGCTATTTTGTGACCCACTATGTGACCTATCTTGGAGAATGTTCCATGCGCACTCGAGAAGAAACTATATTAAGTTGCTTTGGGATGCAGAGTTCTAAATATATCTGTCAAGTCCATCTGATCCAATGTATCATTCAGGGCCCTTGTTTCTTTATTGATGCTGTGTCTAGATGATCTATCCATTGTTGTAAGTGGAGTATTAAAGTACCCTGAAATTACCACATTCTTATCAATAAGGTTGCTTATGTTTGTTATTGTTTTATATATTTGGAGGTCCCATATTTGTTGCATAGACATTTATAATTGTTAGCTCTTCCTGATGGATAGACCCTGTAATTATTATATAATGCCCTTCTTCATCTCTTGTTAACAGCCTTTAGTTTAAAGTCTAGTTTGTCTGATATAAGTATGGCTACTCCAGCTTTCTTTTGACTTCCAGTAGCATGTTAAATAGTTCTCCATCCCCTTACTTTTAATCTGAAAGTGTCCTCAGGTCTAAAATGAGTCTCCTGTAGATAGCAAATAGATGGGTCTTGGGTTTTTTTTTTTTCCATTCTGATACCCTATGTCTTTTGGTTGGAGCATTTAGTCCATTTACATTCAGTGTTATTATAGAAAGATATGGGTTTAGAGTCATTGTGATGTCTGTAGGTTTCATGCTTGTAGTGATGTCTCTGGTACTTTGTCTCACAGGATCCCCCTTAGGATCTCTTGTAGGATTGGTTTAGTGGTGATGAATTCCTTTAGTTTTTGTTTGTTTGAGAAGACCTTTATCTCTCCTTCTATTCTAAATGACAGAGTTTCTGGATAAAGGATTCTCAGCTACATATGTTTTCTGTTCATCACATTGAAGATTTCCTGCCATTCCTTTCTGGCCTGCCAAGTTTCAACAGATAGATCCATCACTAGTCTTATCAGTCTCCCTTTATATGTTAGAGTGTGTTTATCCCTAGCTGCTTTCAGAATTTTCTCTTTATCCTTGTATTTTGCCAGTTTCACTATGATATGTAATGCAGAAGATCGATTCAAGTTATGTCTCAAGGGAGTTCTCTGTGCCTCTTGGATTTCAGTGCCTTTTTCCTTCCCCAGATCAGGGAAGTTCTCAGCTATGATTTGTTGAAGTACACCTTCAGCCCCTTTCTCTCTCTCTTCCTCCTTTGGAGTCCCTATTATATGGGTATTATTACGTTTCATTGCATCACTTAGTTCTCTAATTCTCCCCCTCACACTCCTGGATTTTTTTATCTCTCTTTTTCTCAGCTTCCTCTTTTTCCATAATTTTGTCTTCTAATTCACCTATTCTTTCCTCTGCCTCTTCAATCCAAGCTGTGGTCGCCTCCATTTTATTTTGCACCTCATTTATAGCATTTTTTTAGCTCCTTCTGACTGTTTCTTAGTCCCTTGATATCTGTAGCAATAGATTCTCTGCTCTCTATACTTTTTTCAAGCCCAGTGATTAATTTTATGACTACTATTTTAAATTCACTTTCTGCTATATTGCTTAAATCGTTTTTGATTGGTTTGTTAACTATCGCTACTTCCTCGAGTTTCTTTTGAGGAGAATTCTTCCGTTTTGTCATTTTGGATAGTCCCTGGAGTAGTGTGGAACTGCAGGGCTCTTCCCCTGTGCTTTCTGGAGTAACTTGTGTTGGTGGGCAGTGCTGCAGTCAGACCTGATGTCTGCCCCCAGCCCACTGCTGGGGCCACAGTCAGACAGGTGTGTACCTTATCTTCCCCTCTCCCAGGGGCAGGACTCACTGTGGAGTGGTGTGGCCCCTATCTGGGCCACTTGCCCACTGCAAGGCTTGTGGTGCTGCTTCTATGGGAGTTGGCGTATTAGCCAGGGTGCATCCTTAAGGTGCACAGGGGCGGGAGGGGCAGGCTCAGTTCTCTTTGCCTTCGGTGATCTGCTGCAGGAGGGGCCCTGCAGCACCAGGAGCGAGGCTGACCCATTGGAAGGATGGATCCACAGAAGCACAATGTTGGGTGTTTGCATGGTGCATGCAAGTTCCCTGATGGGAACTGGTTCCCTTTGGGATTTTGGCAGGGGATGGCACTGGCCAGCACCTTTTTTCCTGCTGAGCTGAGCTGTGTCCTCCAGGGCTCAAGAACTCTCCCTCCCATTGTCCTCTAGCCCTCCTGCTCTCTGAGCAGAGCTGTTGACTTATAACATTCCAGATGTTAAGTCCTGCTGGCTGTCAGAACACACTCCATTGGCCCCTCTGCTTTTGCAAATCAGACTTGGGTGCTCTGCCTTGCCAGGCGGGCTACCCTCCACCACCCCAGCTCCCTCCCGCCAGTCCATGTAGTGCGCACCGCCTCTCTGCCCTCCCTACCCTCTTCCATTGGGCTCTTGTCTACGCTTGGCTCCAGAGAGTCCGTTTTGCTAGTCTTATGGCGGTTTTCTGGCTATGCTTTCTTTGACTTCAGTGGATGGCCTGACAGTTCACATTGGCCAGAACCAAGACCCACCTAGAAAAACTTGAACTTGGGCATTGACTACCTAGGTTGTCCTATGGCTGCCCTCTTTGGCTTCTTTGGTCACATGTAATAAAAGCATGGAAACTGTGGAATTCATTTCTCTGGGGGAAAAGACTGGCTGATTTCCAAGAGGGGATGATAAACTTCAGTCAGTTAGGTAGATGTAGGTCAGAACTTGAAAGGTGGGATGGAACAAAAGTGGAGTGAAAAACTTTCTTTTCCTATTATAGAAATGGACATAATAGCCCCAAATAACCATAACTACTGTTATAGGCAGTAATTCATTATGCAAACATTTCATGATACTGGATATGTCACTTTCATCCGTCCCAGACCATGCATTGTTATGGATGTCTCATTCTAAGACACAGTTATGGAAACCACTATGCTGTGCTCAGTGAGAACTAGTAGAGATAATAATTATATTTAATGCTCCCTAAAGGACATGGCAGTGAATTTATAGGTGATAAGTATGAATGGCTCTGGAGTTTTCTGTTCTCCTAACATCTAGTTAGCTGAGCAGAAAGCTGGCTTACTAGGTCTGAGTTAGGTCAACAGAAAGCTGATAGGAGCTGATTATCAGCCTAAGATTTTTCTTTTTAATGTCACTTCTTCAACCAGAGAACCTCCATTATTATATAGACATGTGTATGTTTCCTGCCTTCCTGACCTATAAATGTGTAGGTCATTATAGGTTAGGCCTATGATGCATACTGATCAGTTGGCTTAAACACTGGGATGATAAGAGTTGAGGAAAGGGAGAAATTGTATAAATTCTACTACTTTGCCAGTTGTGTTTGTCCCCAGTAATGCTTAATGTGTATATGTTTTGTGTGGCAGTAATGGTGTGTGTTTGGAATTCCTTTGTACAACATTTCTGAATATCCATGCTTCCACTCTTACTGATGTACAAAACTTAAGTTTTGCTGTGGAATCTATGCCTTAGACAAGGATAGCCCCAACTTCTGGCAGAAATAAATTCTCATTGATCTAAGCCAATTATGGTAATCCTATTGTGTTTATCAGTGATTAGTTTGGAGGTGGGCCTATGCTCTTATAATGAACCATGAGACATAAGTGAAGTCTGCTGAAAACTTTCTTACTTTTAAAACGAGACACACAGACTCAGAGTTAAGATGGTGGAGGAGTATGGGAATTCTGAGCTTGTCGCCTCTCTGAAACACAGCTAGGTCAGCACCAAACTATTTTGAACACCTAGGAAGCTGATCTGAGGATTCATGCAACAATATGCATAACTTGAGTCACAGAACTTGGCAGATATGTAGTGCGGAGAAGTGAACTGGGGGAGAGAAAAGCTGTAGACAGTAGGGAGTTATTTTGGTGGAGAGAGGACAGAGAGAAAGAGAAAGGGGGAGAGTGCAGAACATTGGGATTTTGCAAGAAAAGCACTTGCCTTGAAAGTAGAGAGAAAGAGAAAGAAACAGAAACACTTGCAGGGGACTGAACAAGAAATCTGTTCCCCAAAACCATTGAGAATGAGAAAGGAGGCTTCAAAACCATCAGGATTCTATAAACAGTGGAGTGCAGGGTTTGAAGATTTGGAGTTCAGTGCCTGACAAAGCTCTGGTGAGGAAGTAGGGTGAATACCCAGGAGAAGTCAGTGTGGTCTAAGGGATCCATGTGCCACACAGGAAGAAGTGGTTACCCTGCTTGGAGTTCATTTAGTAAAGGCCATGTGGCCTCCCTGCAGGCAAAGGTCCCAGCATACCCTGGAAAGCAGCACCTTTGCTGGTATTGGACAAAGGCATCAGAGTGCAGTGAAACGTGGTGCGGTTTGTGTGTTGTGATTTGCCATAATCTCTGAACTTTTGCCACTGTGGAATCGCACATTTTCTGTCACATGCTGGCCTGATATTGCTCAGTGAGACCTTCCCCCACAAGCTTGGAATGGGTGTAAGCTGTGGGGGTCTCTCAAGTATGAGTTTTGAAACACAGCCCCATCTGATATAAAATACTGGAGAGAGGTTTCACCTGGCAGGTGGACAGCTTGGACACCAACAGGGTAGAGGTGGGGAGTGGACAGAGGCCTGAGAGAAAGGAAGAGTGTTTTATCTCAGATTGGTGAGAGCACAAAGATCCTGTACCAGAGACTAGAGAGCTCGGTGAAGCCGTTTTCACCTCTACCCGGCACATGGATTCACCCCAGTAAGCTAAGCAGTACCACCTAGTGGAGAATTGAGCCATTACATCAACCCCTGTCAACTGCACACAACTGAGAAGACAAGCACAAATCCTTCCACCTACTGGACTACAGTGTGCTTCAAAGTTTCAGTTCTAGGGGAAACTGGATATAACTTGATTCGGGTTTTGTTCTGTTTGCTGGCTCGCTTATTTATTTATTTTTGTTTTCTTTACTTCTGTTTTTACTTAGATTGTTTTCTTTTTTCTTTCCTTTCTTTCTCTTTCTTGGATAAAGAAAGTAAATTCTTTTTTATTTTTTAATTTTATTTATCGTATTTTTAAAATTTTATTCTATTTTATTTTCTTAATTTTATTTTATTCTATTTTATTATATACATTTTTAAAATGTTTATTTATTTTTGAAAGAGAGAGAGACAGAGTGTGAGTGGGGGAGGGACGGAGAAAGAGGGAGACACAGAATCTGAAGCAGGCTCTAGGTTCTGTGCTGTCAGCACAGAGCCCAATGCAGGGATCAAACTCACAAACTGTGAGATCATGAACTGAGCCGAAGTTGGCCATTTAACTTCCACTGAGCCACCCAGGTGCCCCTGTACATTTTTTTTTTTTTTAGTTTTTAAATTTTCTTAATTTTTTTTCTTTACTTTTCCTTTTTCTTTTTTTTTTTTCAACGTTTGTTTATTTTTTGGGGGACAGAGAGAGACAGAGCATGAACGGGGGAGGGGCAGAGAGAGAGGGAGACACAGAATCGGAAACAGGCTCCAGGCTCTGAGGCATCAGCCCAGAGCCTGACGCGGGGCTCGAACTCACAGACCGCGAGATCGTGACCTGGCTGAAGTCGGACGTTTAACCGACTGTGCCACCCCAGGCGCCCCTTTACTTTCCTTTTTTCTATCAAGCCTCTTTAAACAATAAGCCAAAACACACCTAGGATCCTTTATTTGATTTTTTCATTTTGTCTTTAATTTTTTAATTTTAATTTTTAATTTTATTATTTTTTCTTCCTCCAAAATGACAAGATGAAAGAATTCCACCCCAAAAGAAAGATGAAGAAGAAATGAAATCTAGAATTTAATCAACACAGATATAAGTAAGATGTCTGAACTAGAATTTAAAAACATGATTAAAAGATTACTAGCTGTGGTTGAAAGAAGCAGAGAGGACACCAGAGAATCCATTTCTGATGATATAAAAGAACTAAAATCTAGTCAGGCCAAAATTTAGAATGCTATAACCAAGTTGCAATCTTGAATGGATTCCATGGTGGCAAGGATGGATAAAGCAGAGCAGCGAATCACAGATATAAAAGATAAAATTATGGAGAATATTGAAGCAGAAATAAAGAGGGAAACAAAGGCAAAAGGTCACAATACAAGACTTACAGACCTCAGTGGCTTACTAAAAGGGAATAACATCTGAATCATAGGAGTCCCGGAAGATGAAGGGAGAGAAAAAAGGGCAGGTTTGTGTGAGCAAATTATAGTGGAAAACTTTCCTAATCTGGGGAAGGACACAGACATCAAATCCAAGAAGCACAAAGAACTCCCATTACATTCAGCAAAAAATGACCATCACCAAGGCATCATAGTCAAATTCACAAAATACACAGACAAAGAAAGAATTATGAAAGCAGCAAGGGGAAAAAATTCCTTATCCAAAAGGGAAGACAGATCAGGATCACTGAAGACCTATGCAAAGAAACATGCTGAATCAAAAAAAAAAAAAAATGCAGTGAAGAATTATTTATCCAGCAAGACTGTCATTCACAATAGGGGAGATAATTTTGAAGACAAACAAAAGGAGCTCATGACCACTAAACCAGCCCTGCAAGAAATATCTATCTATCTATCTATCTATCTATCTATCTATTTATTTATTTATTAAATTTACATCCAAATTAGTTAGCATGTAGTGCAACAATGATTTCAGGAGTAGATTCCTTAATGCCCCTTACCCATTTAGCCCATCTCAACTCCCACACCCCATCCAGTAACCCTCTATTTGTTCTCCATATTTATGAGTCTCTTATGCTTTGTCCCCCTCCCTGTTTTTATATTATTTTGTTTCCCTTCCCTTCCCTTATGTTCATGTGTTTTGTCTCTTAAAGTCCTCATGTGAGTGAAGTCATATATTAGTCTTTTTCTGACTAATTTGTCTTTCTCTAACTGACTAATTTGTCTTTCTCTAACTGACTATGTTTCACCTCGCATACTACCCTCTAGTTCATCCACGTAGTTGCAAATGGCAAGATTTCATTCTTTTTGATTGCCGAGTAATACTCCATTGTATATATATACCACTTCTTTATCCATTCATCCATCGATGGACATTTGGGCTCTTTCCATACTTTGGCTATCGTTGATTGTGATGTTATAATCATTGGGGTGCATGTGTCCCTTCGAAACAGCACACCTGTATCCCTTAGATAATACCTAGTAATGCAATTGCTGGGTGGTAGTTCTTATTCAGTTTTTTGAGGAACCTCCATACTGTTTTCCAGAGTGGCTGCACCAGCTTGCATTCTGAAAAACAATGCAAAAGAGATCCTCTTTCTCTGCATCCTCGCTAACATCTGTTGTTGCCAGAGTTGTTAATGTTAGCCATTCTGACAGGTGTGAGGTGGTAACTCATTGTGGTTTTGATTTGTATTTCCCTGATGATGACGGATGTTGAGAATTTTTTCATGTGTCGGTTGGCCATCTGGATGTCTTTTTTGGAGAAATGTCTGTTCATGTCTTTTGCCCATTTCTTCACTGGATTCTTTGCTTTTTGGGTGTTGAGTTTGATACGTTCTTTATAGACTTTGGATACTAACCCTTTATCTGATATGTCATTTGCAAATATCTTCTCCCATTCTATCGGTTGCCTTTTAGTTTTGTTGATTGTTTCCTTTGCTGTGCAGAAGACTTTTATTTTGATGTGGCCCCAGTAGTTCAGTTTTGCTTTTGTTTCCCTTGCCTCTGCAAACATGTCGAGTAAGAAGTTGCTGCAGCTGAGATCAAAGAGGTTTTTGCCTGCTTTCCCTTTGAAGATTTTGATGACTTCCTATCTTACATTTAGGTCTTTCATCCATTTTGAGTTTATTTTCATGTATAGTGTAAGAAAGTAGTCCAGGTTCATTCTTCTGCATGTCGCTTTCCAGGTTTCCCAGCACCAATTGCTAAAGAGAGTGTCTTGATTCCATTGGATATTCTTTCCTGCTTTGTCAAAGATTAGTTGGCCATACATTTGTGGGTCCATTTCTGGGTTCTCTGTTCTGTTCTATCTGAGTGTCTGTACTTGTGCCAGTACCATACTGTCTTAATGATTACAACTTTGTAGTATAGCTGGAAGTCTAGGATTATGATGCCTCCTGCTTTGGTTTACTTTTTCAAGATTGCTTTGGCTATTCAGGGTCTTTTCTGGTTTCATACAAATTTGAGGATTGTTTGTTCTCTGTGAAGAATGCTGGTGTTACGTTGATAGGGATTGCATTGAATATGTAGATTTCTGTGGGTAGTATCGACATTTTAACAATATTTGTTCTTCCTATCCAGGTGCATGGAATGTTTTTCCATTTTTTTTTGGTGTCTTCTTCAATTTCTTTCATAAACTTTCTATAGTTTTCAGTGTATAGATTTTTCACCTCTTTGGTTACATTTATTCCTATGTATCTTATGGCTTTTGGTGCAACTGTAAATGGGATCGATTCCTTGATTTCTTTGGGTCGCTTCATTGTTGGTGTATAGGAATGCAACCAATTTCTGTGCATTGAATTTATATCCTGCAACTTTGCCGGAATGCATGAATCAGTTCTAGAAGTTTTTTGGTGGAATCTTTTGGGTTTTCCATATAGAATATCACGTCATCTGGGAAGAGTGAAAGTTTGACTTCCTCCTGGCTGATATGGATGCCTTTTATTTATTTGTGTTGTTTGATTGCAGAGAATAAGACTTCCAATACTATGTTGAATAACAATGGTAAGAGTGGACATCCCTGTCTTGTTCCTGACCGTAGGGGGAAAGCTCTCAGTTTTCCCCATTGAGGATGATATTAACATTGGGTTGTTCATACATGCCTTTTATGATATCGAGGTATGCTCCTTCTATCCCTACTTTCTTGAGGGTTTTTATCAAGAAAGGATGCTTTATTTGTCAAATGCTTTCTCTGCATCTATTGAGAGGATCGTATGGTTCTTGCTCTTTCTTTTATTGATGTGATGAATCACGTTAATGGTTTTGCAGATATTGAAGCATCCCTGCATCCCAGGTATAAATCCCACTTGGTTGTGGTGAGTAATTTTTTTAATGTATTGTTGGAGCTGGTTGGCTAATATCTTGTTGAGGATTTTTGCATCCATGTTCATTAGGAAAATTGGTCTATAGTTCTCCTTTATAGTGGGGTCTCTGGTTTTGGAATCAAGCTAATGCTGGCTTCATAGAAAGAGTTTGGAAGTTTTCCTTCCATTTATATTTTTTGGAACAGTTTCAAGAGAATAAGTGTTAACTCTTCCTTAAATGTTTGGTAGCATCCCCCTGGAAAGCCATCTGGCCCTGGACTCTTATTTTTTAGGAGATTTTTGATTACTAATTCGATTTACTCACTGGTTATGAGTCTGTTCAAATTTTCTATTTCTTCCTGTTTCAGTTTTGGTAGTGTATATGTTTCTAGGAATTTGTCCATTTCTTCCAGATTACCCATTATATTGGTATAAAATTGCTTATAATATTCTCTTATTATTGTTTTTATTTCTTTTGTGTTGCTTGTGATCCCTCCTTTTTCATTGTTGATTTTATTTATTTTGGTCCTTTCCTTTTTCTTCTTGATCAAACTGGCTAGTGGTTTATCAATTTTGTTAATTCTTTCAATAACCAGCTACTGGTTTCATTGATCTGTCCTACCATTTTGTTTTGTTTTGTTTTGTTTTGGTTTTGGTTTTGATAGCATTAATTTCTGCTCTAATCTTTATTGTTTTCTGTCTTCTGCTGTTTTTGGGTTTTATTTGCTGTTCTTTTTCCAGCTCCTTAAGGCGTGAGGTTAGGTTGTGTGTCTGAGATCGTTCTTTCTTCTTTAGGAAGGCCTGGATTGCTATATACTTTCCTCTTATGACCGCCTTTGCTGCATCCCAGAGCTTTGGGGTTGTGGTGTTATCATTTTCATTGGCTTCCATATACTTTTTAATTTCCTCTTTAACTGCCTGGTTAGCCCATTCATGCTTTAGTAAGATGTTCTTCAGTCTCCAAGTATTTGTTACCTTTCCAATTTTTTTCTTGTGGTTGAATTCAAGTTTCATAGCATTGTGGTCTGAAAATATGCACGGTATGATCTCGATTTTTTGTACTTGCTGAGGGCTGATTTGTGTCCCAGTATGTGGTCTATTCTGGAGAACGTTCCATGTGCACTGAAGAAGAATGTATATTCTGCTGCTTTAGGATGAAATGTTCTGAATATATATGTTAAATCCAACTGGTCCAGTGTGTCATTCAAAGCCCTTGTCTCCTTGTTGATTTTTTGATTAGATGGTCTGTCCATTGTTGTAAGTGGGGTGTTGAAATCCCCTACTATTATGGTATTATTATCAATGAGTTCCTTTATGTTTGTGATTAATTGATTTATATATTTGGGTGTTGCCACATTTGGCACATAAATATTTACAATTGTTAGGTCTTCTTGGTGGATATACCCCTTAATTATGATATAATGCCCTTCTTCATCTCTTGATAGAGTTTTTATTTAAAGTCTAGATTGTCTGATATAAATATGGCTACTCTGGTTTTCTTTTGTTGACCATTAGCATGATAGATGGTTTTCCATCCCCTTACTTTCAATCTGAAGGTGTCTTTAGGTCTAAAGTGTGTCTCTTGTAAACAGCATGTAGATGGATCTTGTTTGTGTATCCATTCTGTTACCCTATGTCTTTTGATTGGAGCATTGAGCCCATTGACATTTAGAGTGAGTTCTGAAAGATATGAATTTATTGCCATTATGTTGCTTGTAGAGTTGAAGTTTCTGGTGGTGTTCTCTGGTCCTTGCTAGTCTTTGTTGCTTTTGGTATGTATGTATGTATGTATTTATTTATTTATTTATGCAACTTTTCTCCCCTCAGAGAGTCCGTCTTAACATTTCTTGTAGGGATGGTTTAGTGGTTACAAACTCCTTTAATTTTTGTTTGTCTGAGAAACTTTTAATCTCTCCTTCTGTTTTGAATGACAGCCTTGCTTGATAAAGAAACCTTGGCTGCACATTTTTCTCATTCAGTACATTGAATATGTCCTGCTACTCCTTTCTGGCCTGCCAAGTTTCTGTGGATAGGTCTGCTGCAAACCTGATCTGTCTTCCCTTGTGAGTTAGGGACTTTTTTTCCCTTGCTTCTTTCATGATTCTCTCCTTGCCTGAGTATTTTGTGAATTTGACTATGATATGCCTTGTTGGTCGGTTTTTGTTGAATCAAATGGGGATCCTCTGTGATTCCTAGATTTTGATGTCTATGTCTTTCCCCAGATTAAGAAAGTTTTCTGCTATGATTTTTCACATAACCCTTCTACCCCTATTTCTCTCTCTTCTTCCTCTGGGACCCTTATGATTCTGATGTTGTTCCTTTTTAATGAGTCACTGACTTCTCTCATTGTTCGTGCTCTTTTGCCTTAATCTCCTTCTTTTTTTCTGCTTCGTTATTCTCTATAAGTTTTTCCTTTATATTGCTGATTCTCTGTTCTGCCTCATCCATCCTTGCTGCCGCTGCATCCATCTGTGATTACAGCTCAGTTATAGCATTTTTAATTTCATTCTGGCTATTTTTTACTTCTTTTATCCCTGCAGAAAGGGATTCTAATCTATTCTTGACTCCAGCTAGTATTCTTATCATGATTCTAAATTCTGGTTCAGACATCTTGCTTGTATCTGTGTTGGTTAAATCCCTGACTGTCATTTCCTCATGCTCTTTCTTTTGGGATAAATTCCTTCGTTTTGTCATTTTAAAGGGAGAAAAGGAATTAATGAGGTAGAAAAATTGAAATTAAAAAATTAAAATTAGCAAAATATTAAAATTAAACACACACACACACACACACACACACAAATTGAATAGATGATGCTAGATCCTAGGTGTGTTTTGGTCTGGGTGTTGAAAGTGGTTTGACAGATTAGATAAAAAAAAAAAAAAGGGTGGAGAAAAAAAGGAAATTGTTTGAGAATTTGAAAAAATGAATACACTGATAAAGTGAGATGATGAGGGTAAAATAAAATTTGAAAAAATATACATGAAAGTAAAGATTGGAGTAGAAAAAAATTAAAGAAAAATATTAATAAAAACTAAAAATAAAAGTGAATTTTTTCTTTTTCTGTATTTAAGAAAAAAGAAAAGTAATGAAAAAGAAAAAAGTTTAGAAAAAGAAAAAAATTTAAAAAAGAAAAAAGAAATAGTTGGAAAATTTGGCAAATTTGTAGTAGACTAAAATAAAATAATGGAAGGAAAATAGAATTTGAAAACATTTACATAAAAGCAAAAAATATAGTAATAAAAATTAAATAAAAAATTTTTAATAGAAATTGAAAGTAAAAATGAAGTTTTTCTCTTTCTGCATTCAAAATAAAAAGAAAAAAAGAGAAAAAAGAAAAAGAAAAAAGGAAATTGAAAATTTGAAAAGGTGAGTACACTGAGGTAGACTAGAATAAAATGATGGAAGTCAAGTAGAATTTTAAAAAAATTATACAAAATTTAAAAATACAGTAATAAACATTAAAGAAAGATAATTTTAATAAAAATTCAAAATAAAAACTAATTGTTTCTCTTTCTGTATTCAAGAAAAAGAAAATAATTTTAAAATACAAAAGGAAAAAAAAAAGAAAGAAAATTGAATAGATGAGCCTGCTCAGAGATTGAAGTAGGACTGAAATTGCTTCGTTTTCCCCTAGAAGTCAGTCTAGCTCTTTATAATCTATAAATTAAGCCAGTGGTGAGACGTGTGTTCTTGAAGAGTGAAGTTGGACCAGTTGGGTGGGGCTCAGTGTAACTGCTCCGCTCTCCACTAGATGGCACTGCTAGCCTACTGGGGTGGATTGTTGCAGTGCTCACAGGTACCTCTGTGCATGCATGGGAGCGGTGAAATTGGCACCACCCAGCTACCCAGTCTGTTCTCCCGGATTAGCAATTGCACACCCGTCCTCTGTCTTCAGCTCTCGTCCACTCCCTGCTTTTTCACTCTCCATGACCAGGCCCCAGGCATTACCGGTTTCCTGAGTTTTGTCACAGATGTGGCTGTTTTCCCTGACCCCTTACTTCTGAAGGACTGTGGCTGTGACCCATTCTGGCCCTCTGTGGGAGGATGTCACTGAGAAATGGTCAAATGCCAGCTGCACCCAGGAACAGTTGCTGGACCCTGCTGCTGCCGGTGCCCCAGGACTGTGGCCGGGTACCAGCCTGCCCCAGAAAAAGTTCATGAGATAGCGTAGCAGCAGCGTTTCAGAGATTATGGAAAATCACAACACACATCTGGCATCAGGCTGCACCCTTAAAGACCTTGCCCCAGCCTCAGCGAATGTGGCTGCTTTCTGGGGTCTGGTGGGACCAGGTGGCTTCACCAGTCTCTACAAAATGCCCTTTCAACAGTGGAACCACTTTTCCCCATGTGGCTGAGAACCTCCTGGACCCCACTCTGTTCCTGGAGATTCGCCCTTCCCACCAGAACACCGCCAGGTATTGAGCTGTGGAGTTGCAGCCTTTGTGCTCCCCTTATTAGAGTCTTAATGGAATTTAAACCCTCTCCTTTCTCCTTTCTCGATTTTAGTTTAGTCCCTGTGGTTGTTTACAATATTCTACTTTCTCTTCAGCTGCTTTTGCGGAGGGGTGCTTTTCCCGTATTCTCCACTTTTCCCCATCTCCATCCTCTTTCTGCCCGCAAAAGTGGTTCCCTACCTTTCGTGTCTTGTCGCTCCCCAAGTTCAGCTCTCTGTGCCGTGTACCTGCTGAATTCTGTGGTTCAAATTATGCAGATTGTTGTGTTAATCCTCCAATCAGTTTTCTAGGTGTGCAGGATGGTTTAGTGTTGGTCTGGCTGTATTTCATCAATATGAGACACACAAAAAGCTTCCATGCTGTTCTGCTATCTTTGCTTCTCTGGCCTAAAAGCAACCTTATTGATAAGAATGTGGTAATTGCAGGGGATTTTAATACCCCACTTACAACAATGGATAAATCATCTAGACACAGCATCAATAAAGAAACAAGGGCCCAGAATGATACATTGGATCAGATGGACTTGACAGATATATTTAGAACTCTGCATCCCAAAGCAACTGAATATAGTTTCTTCTCGAGTGCACATGGAACATTCTCCAAGATAGGTCACATAGTGGGTCACAAAATAGCCCTTCATAAGTATAAAAGAATTGAGATCATACCATGCACACTTTCAGATCACAATGCTATGAAGCTTGAAATCAACCACAGAAAAAAGTCTGGAAAACCTCCAAAAGCATGGAGGTTAAAGTACACCCTACTAAAGAATGAATGGGTCAACCAGGCAAATAAAGAAGAAATTAAAAAATATATGGAAACAAATGAAAGTGAAAATACAGCAATATAAACGTGTTGGGATGCAGGGAAGGCAGTCCTTAGAGGAAAATACATTGCAATCCAAGCCTATCTCAAGAAACAAGAAAAATCACAAATACAAAATCTAACAGTACGCCTTAAAGAACTAGATGCAGAACAACAAAGGAACCCCATACCCAGCAGAAGAAGAGAAATAATAAAGATCAGAGCAGAAATAAACAATATAGAATCTAAAAAATCTGTAGAGCAGATCAACGAAACCAAGAGTTGGTTTTTTGAAAAAATAAACATAATTGATAAACCTCTAGCCAGGCTTCTCAAAAAGAAAAGGGAGAGGACCCAAGTAGATAAAATCATGAATGAAAATGGAATTATTACAACCAATCCCTCAGAAATACAAGCAATTATCAAGGAATACTATGAAAAGTTATATTCCAAGAAACTGGACTACCTGGAAGAAATAGACAAATTCCCAAGCACCCACACGCTTCCAAAACTCAAACAGGAAGAAATAGAAAACTTGAACAGACCCATAACCAGCAGAGAAATTGAATCAGTTATCCAAAATCTCCCAACAAATAAGAGTCCAGGACCAGATGGTTTCCCTGGGGAATTATACAAGATATTTAAAGCAGAGATAATACCTATCCTTCTCAAGCTGTTCCAAAAAATAGAAAGGGAAGGAAAACTTCCAGACTCATTCTCTGAAGCCAGAATTACTTTGATTCCTAAACCAGACAGAGACCCAGCAAAAAAAGAGAACTACCAGCCAATATCCCTGATGAATATGGATGTAAAAATTCTCAATAAGATACTAGCAAATCGAATTCAACAGCATATAAAAAGAATGATTCACCATGACCAAGTGGCATTCATTCCTGGGCTACAGGGCTAGTTCAACATTCGCAAATCTATCAATGAGATATATGACATTAATAAAAGAAAATAAAAGAACCATATGATCCTGTCAATCGATGCAGAAAAAGCATTTGACAAAATTCAGCATCCTTTCTTAATAAAGACCCTCGAGAGAGTCGGATAGAAGGAACATACTTAAACATTAAAAAGCCATTTATGAAAAGCCTACAGCTAATATCATCCTCAATGGGGATACACTGAGAGCTTTCCCCCTGAGATCAGGAACACGACAGGGATGGCCACTCTCACCCCTGTTGTTTAACATAGTGTTTGAAGTGCTAGCATTAGCAATCAGATGACAAAAGAAAATCAAAGGCCTCAAAATTGGCAAAGATGAAGTTAAGCTTTCACTTTTTGCAGATGACATGATATTATACATGGAAAACTCGAGAGACTCCACCAAAAGTCTGCTAGAACTGATACATGACTTCAGCAAAGTCGGAGGATACAAAATTAATGTACAGAAATCAGTTGCATTCTTATACACTAACAATGAAGCAACAGAAAGACAAATAAAGTAACTGATCCCATTCACAACTGCACCAAGAATCATAAAATATCTAGGAATAAACCTAACCAAAGATGTAAAAGATCTGTATGCTGAAAACTATAGAAATCTTATGAAGGAATTTGAAGAAGAGACAAAGAAATGGAAAAACATTCCGAGCTCATGTATTGGAAGAATAAATATTGTTAAAGTGTCAGTACTACCCAAAACTATCTACACATTCAATGCAATCCCAATCAAAATTGCACCAGCATTCTCTTGGAAGCTAGAACAAGCAATCCTAAAATTTGTATGGAACCACAAAAGGCCCCGAATAGCCAACGTAATATTGAAGAAGAAGACCAATGCGGGAGGCATCACAATCCCAGACTTTAGTCTCTACTACAAAGCTGTAATCATCAAGGCAGCATGGTATTGGCACAAAAACAGACACATCGACCAATGGAATCGAATAGAGAGACTCCAGAATTGGACCCACAAATGTATGGCCAACTAATCTTTGACAAAGCAGGAAAGAATATCCAATGGAAAAATGTCTCTTTAACAAATGGTGCTAGGAGAATTGGACAGCAACATGCAGAAGGATGAAACTAGACCACTTTCTTACAACATTCACATAAACAAACTCAAAATGGATAAAGGACCTGAATGTGAGACAGGAAACCATCAAAACCCTAGAGGAGAAAGCAGGAAAAACCTCTCTGACCTCAGCCGCAGCAATTTCTTACTTGACACATCCCCAAAGGCAAGGGAATTAAAAGCAAACAGGAACTTTTGGGACCTCATGAAGATAAAAATCTTCCTCGCTGCAAAGGACACAATCAACAAAACTAAAAGGCAACCAACGGAATGGGAAAAGATATTTGCAAATGACATATCGGATAAAAGGCTAGTATCCAAAATCTATAAAGAACTCACCAAACTCCACACCCGAAAAACAAATAATTCAGTGAAGAAATGGGCAGAAAACATGAATAGACAGTTGTCTAAAGAAGACATCCAGATGGCCAACAGGCACATGAAAAGATTCTCAACGTCACTCCTTATCAGGGAAATACAAATCAAAACCACACTGAGATACCACCTCACGCCAGTCAGAGTGGCTGAAATGAACAAATCAGGTGACTATTGATGCTGGCGAGGGTGTGGAGAAATGGGAACCCTCTTGCACTGTTGGTGGGAATGCAAACTGGTGCAGCCTTTCTGGAAAACAATGTGGAGGTTTCTCAAAAAATTAAAACTAGATCTACCCTATGACCCAGCAATAGCACTGCTAGGAATTTACCCAAGGGATACAGGAGTGCTGATGCATAGGAGCACTTGTACCCCAATGTTTATAGCAGCACTTTCAACAATAGCCAAATTATGGAAAGAGCCTAAATGTCCATCAACTGACGAATGGATAAAGAAGTTGTGGTTTATATACCCAATGGAATACTACGTGACAGTGAGAAAGAATGAAATATGGCCTTTTGTAGCAACGTGGATGGGACTGGAGAGTGTTATGCTAAGTGAAATAAGTCATACAGAGAAAGACAGATACCATATGTTTTCACTCTTATGTGGATCCTAAGAAACTTAACAGAAGACCATGGGGGAGGGGGAGGGGGAAAAGTTAGAGAGGGAGGGAGCCAAACCATAAGAGACTCTTAAAAACTGAGAATAAACTGAGGGTTGATGGGGAGTGGGAGGGAGGGAATGGTAATGGGCATTGAGGAGGGCACCTGTTGGGATGAGCACTGTGTATTGTATGGAAACCAATTTGACAATAAATTTCATATTAAAAAATAATAAATTATAAAATAAAATAAGTAAAATACAGTAAAGTAAGATAGACACAAATAGGTATCAATGCTAATGTTTTGAGTCTGCACTAGGTACCTTTCAGCACCATGTTACTAGGAGGCCAGCATAAGAGCAATTTGGTCTCAGAGGGCTTCAGAGAAGATGAATATACCCCTGAAATAACTGATCCTAGAATCATTCTCATCCAGATTTCTTCTTTAGAGAAATAGCAAAATATTATTGTAAGGAACCTGAATAAAAACTTTCTGTACTGATTTGTACCTTTATCATGTTAAAGAATTTCCACACTATTTCTAGTTTTCTGAAAGTATTAACTTTTTTGAAAGTATTGTTAATTGTTTGTGTATTGACTGATTTTTCTGCATGTATTGAGGTGATTAAATGACATTTATCCTTTGATTTTTTTTAAGATTATTTATTTATTTTGAGAGAGAGAGAGACAGAGAATCCCAAGCAGGCTGCATGCCACCAGAGCAGACCCCAATACATGGCTCAATCCCACAAACTGTGAGATCATGACTTGAGCCAAAATCAAGAGTTGGAGGCTTAACTGACTGAACAACCCAGGCACCTCTCTTTTTATCTGTTAATGTGGTAAATCACATAGATTTTTCCCCATGCTGCAAATGAACAGTTACTTTGCTTAGATAAACCCTACTTACTATGTTTTAGCTTGGATTTGCTATATGTACTTAGAATTTTTGCATCTGTATTTATTAGCCATTTAATATTATTTCATTTCATTATTATTATTTTATTATTATTCAGTATTATTTCATGGTATCATTTACTATGATTTTCTTTCTTTTCTTACATTCCCTTTGTTTGGTTGATTTGCCACACAAAATGGACTTGGTATATTTCCACCTTCTTCTACTGTCTGGAACCACTTGTATGAGATACAGGTAATTTATTTTGTAAACATCTGTAACCCTGTTTGGGCTCATAGTCTTGCAGCCTCAGAAACAGAAATTGGTTCACAGGGCATTTATCAGGAGTGCTTGGGATCAATACCTGCCCTCACTCATGCATAGGCAGTAGTGGAAAACTGCAAGACATCTGTCCTCCCAGAACATAGATAAAAACAGGGAATATTTGCTTCCTGTGTGTGGTCTGGCTCCAAAAATCTCCAAATGTTGATGTGTAGCATACCCAATTTCATTCAGTTCTAAATACTTAAAAATATGTATTCTGATTAGTTTTTTAATGCATGGATTATTTCAAGGTATGATTTTCATTTCTAAATGCATGGCTTTTTAATATATTTTTAAAATATAAATAAAAATTTATTGTACAAAATTAAAGTCTTCAAAGTATTCAAAGTATTTCAAAGTTCATTAAGGCTAAAAAAACTAGGTATTTTTTTAATATCATCCACACAAATTCACTTTCACTCCCCTTCAACTATTAAAATGGCCTGACAAAATGTCATCGAAACAAACACTATAAATTCCACCAAATCCTTTAAAGACAACTATCCAATAGGTTATATCTTGGCATAGGTAATCTTCACGGCATGGGATGGTATTTTTAAATGCCTGAAAGACAGGGCAGTTTCAGCTTTTCTATTGTTTTCAAATTCATCAAAAGCGTGTCATGCCTCCTAGGTACCAAACAATATCTATGACATGGCCAGGCTGAAAAAAACAGGGCATATAGGGAATCTCTTCAATTCTTTTTTAATCTTGTCGTTGATATTGTTGATATAAACTGTATGATTTGGTCTGACATCCATGTTTTGGGTTAAACTGTTCAAATAACCTGAGGCCTACACTGGGTTTGGTTTTTAATCTTTTTTTTTTTAAATTTTATTTATTTATTTTTTTTGAGAGAGAGAACATGAGCAAAGGAGGGGCAGAGAGAGGGGGATAGAGGACCAGAAGTGGGCTCTGCACTGACAGCAGTGAGCCCAGTGTGAGGCCTGAGCTCAAGAACCTTGAGATAATGAAGTGAGTCAAAGTCAGATATTCAACTGAGCCACCCAGGTGCCCTGCTTTTTTAATGGTTTTGATGGTGATTTCCAATTCAGTGTTTGTGTGTGGAAAATACTTCTCATAAAATGTCAGTTAGTTAAAATTTTCTAACACTTCTTTGGAACCTAACATATATTCAAATGTGGAAAATAATTTGTATGTGTTTGTTGTACTTTTAAGAGACTCTATAATAATCTATTGGCTTAAGTTTAGTAAAAATGTTATTCAATGTATTTATTTTTGGTCTTCTTGCGAGTGTTTTCAGAGAAGTATATATATTAAAGTCCCCTGTATAACACTGAAGTTGTCAATTTATCTTTGTAGTTATGTTACTTTATTCTTTATGTATTTTGAGATTACATTGTTAAATTTACACATGATCAGGATCGTTAGGTTTTATTTGCAGATTTCTTTTCCTCATTTAACTACTCTTATTCCTTAATGTTATTAAATCCTTTTATCTTAAACCCTATTGTGTCACTTATTAAGTGTTACTATACCCACTTTTTGGGGATTTTATTGGCCATCTATAGCTATAACTATTTATTTATATATTTTTTCCTGAGATCAGTGAATTATGTCTGCTTTAACCTTAAATTTTTGTTCCCCTTTGCATAGCTTAACACCCTTACATCCAAGTCCCATACATGATCCCCAGACTCCTGTTTAAACAAATTGGTTTCATTTGTTTTCAATCCAAACAAAATCCTAACACTCTTTATAGACCATTTCCTCCTGGACCAGGCCTTGTATTCTGCTAGTGGGCCATGGTGAAATGGGGAATGGCTGGCTTAACGGAAGGTTGGAGGGATTTGTTCTCAGCCCCATCTGTGTCTGCTGGTACGTGACTGAGTCCACTCTCACTGCACCAGTCTTCAACAAATTCTTTCTGATTTTCTTCCCTTTCCCTGAGTTGGACATTCAAAGCTTTTATGTTGTCTTTTCTCCACTTTTCTTGAGCAGTGTACACACCCTACCTACTTCACAGTTTTTGTAACCACCATTGTTGCCATGAGAACCAGTGCCCAGCCTCTTGATCTCCTAGTGCCTGTCTTCCATCTGCACTCCACCCATGCCTGTCATGGTGACAATTTGCATAATCATGCCACCCACCATCTCCACCAAGAAGGTTATCTTTGTGTTTACTAAACGTCTTTGTAATTAGTCCCCAAACCTCATTTTAAAGATCTATTTTTTGGGGCCACTTCTTGTATCAATTACTCTACCAGTTAGGTTTTCAGCAGGGAAGAGGAGGTACACTCAGAAGGGGTAACTGAGGTAACGGGTGAAGTTAAAGAAAACCAGTGAGGGGTAATGAAGCACTTTGGGGCTTGCCATCAGCAGGAAATAGGAAAACCACTTCCACACCTACACCTGAGGGCCAAAGGGAGTGAACTACTACCAGAGCTGGCAAAATATGCAGTTGGATCAAATCACTCTCTCTGTAGTCTGACCCTGCGCCTCCTGTAATTCCTGGATTTCACCATGCTAAACTTGGGGCTCCCACAGATTTCTCCCTTCTTTTGTGAGGTTAGGCCCTCACCATGGCCATTCTAAGTGGTTATTCTCTTTTATAGAATCCCATTTGTTTTTGTTTCCATGATATTCCTATTTTTTCAAACTCTGAGCTTTTTCCCCCTTGATTTTGAGTTTAGTTACCGTACACTTATTGAAAATAACATCTGTCTTCTCGTTCATTTCCACTGTTGATCCTAGGAGGAAGACTGCAGAAAATGTCCATATAGCTAGTTTGAAACTAGAACTCTATGTACATTCCAATAATAATGTCAAAATTTTCAAGTTTACAATCTCTTATCCATAATTTTGCCATTCAAAAAATTATGTAAAACTTTTTTTTCACTAACCAATTTGGCAGCAAATCTTGACTCAATGTGAGTTAATATGACAAAATTAATAAAATTAATTAACAAAACCTTTTATGAATTGACCTGACACTTTTTAATCGTCTTTATTTATCCTCCTTAATATGAATGTTCAGATGTTTCACTGGAGAAATATTAATATATTTTATACAACTGATATAGATTTATTCTGTTAAAATACTCTTTTTCTATGATTTCATCTTGGTGCAGGTGGGGGAGTTGTGCCGGTACCCTTGGTACTTTGTGGATTCAGCTCCAGGCTCTCCCACTTTGGGCAAGTTGTTCATGAAAAGCCTTCATTCTTCAGATAGAAAATGGTGGCCATATTTTCACTGGTATCAGTTGGTTACTGTGAAGCAAAAGTGAGATAACAGCACATTTTGTCTATTATTTAGCACAATGCCTGAAGCACAGTGAGCTCTCGAAATTTAGAAGCTATTACTGTTATAATGATCTTGTTCATTTTAGCAAGCAACTCACACATGAATGGGACTGTACTGTGCATACTGTTCTGTAATTTGCTTTTTATTTTTATTTTTATTTTTTTTTATTTTTTTTTTAAATTTTTTTTTTCAACGTTTATTTATTTTTGGGACAGAGAGAGACAGAGCATGAACAGGGGAGGGGCAGAGAGAGAGGGAGATGCAGAATCGGAAACAGGCTCCAGGCTCTGAGCCATCAGCCCAGAGCCTGACGCGGGGCTCGAACTCCCGGACCGCGAGATCGCGACCTGGCTGAAGTCGGACGCCTAACCGACTGCGCCACCCAGGCGCCCCATGTAATTTGCTTTTTAAACTAAACACTATGTTGTCAACGTGTTTCCATGTCATTAATTTGATCTTTGTGTTTTAATGGTTTTATAGGGCAATCTCTACTTCCCCCTACAATGCATTCTGTCTGCTACCACCTAAAAGTGCTTGCTGAAATATGAATTTGAGCACATGTATCTCTGTTCCAAACCTTAACTGACTCCTCTTTCCCTAAAGTGTCAAGTCTAAACTCCTAGCATAGTCTGAACACTGCTTCTGTAGCCTCAATTGCCAGGCCCATCACCTTTTATCTTCTGCTTTAGGAATTCCAAAGACCTGTATTTCTCTACTTCTGATGTGTTATGGCCTAAAAGTCCTTCCACATTTATACACCGGGAAAATTTCTCACCCTTCAAGAGCCTATTCAGGTGAATAAACCCTTTCCTGACAGAATGAATCCCTTTCTCCTTGTAATGCCTTATGCAGGGCTCTCTCCATTGTGGTGCTTAACTTATGGCCTTGACACTTGAACTTCTCTTTACATGATTACCACCTCCTCAAGTCTAAAATGGCCTGAGAATAGGAAACATATGATTGGTCTTTGAGTCTAGCACACAGTATCACCCAGGAGACACACACACATATTTTTGAACAAATTTAAAAAAAATGATTATTTCTATACTTTGCACATACTTCTCTAATGCTATATTTCAGAAAGTAAGGTGATATTTTTGGAAACATATCTATTTCCTCTGGTTAAAAGTACTCTGTGGAGGATTATGCCAGATCTCATTTGTTACTGCTTCCTCATTGTCTTATACACTACCTGACACAACAATAGTGGGAAAGTGGGAAATAGTACTAAATTTCACCATGAGAAGACACATCTCAGAGAATTAAGTAAATTATCTGAGGTCATGCATTTATCCAGTTGAGGAGCTGAGGTTAAAGTTCTGGTCTTCACATTCTGGGGATATACTTCTTCTTCTCTTTGAAAATATCCTTTTTTTAGTTCCCAGCTCCTTGCTGACCAGTTGATGTGCTTCAGGAGGTATTCAGTTCTTTAGGGATCCTCATGTAGCTTTTAGTATCAAAGAGGACTTTGTTTCTCTTTAGTCAACATAAATTTGTCTATCAGGTTGCTTGCAGGGGTTCATTTTTTGTAGTAGTCACATCAAGGAGCTTTGGTAACATCTCTGTACTCATTCAGTAAGTAGACAAAGAACATAATCTAAAGTCTTATACTGGGTTTATTCTCACCAGAGAGTCTGACTTCCACATGGTCAGGACTGCTGTGCAGGTTGCCAGATTGCTTGTAAAGAAAACAGTAGGGAATATGAGTCTTCTTTAGTTTTCCCTTTCTTTGTTTTCTCTGGATATATTTAAAGTAGGGGGGCCTGGAATTAAGGGATGGCCAAGGGAGAGTCTCCTCCATATTCATTTTCTTCCTTTCTATAAGCCAGGAACCTTGCACCTGGGCTCTCTTTATCACAATCCCTGAGCATTTTCTAGTCCCGCCCACTCTTTATTTTACAGCCCACACACTTCCAGCATCCTTTTGATTTAGTCTCTGTTATCTATCCCCACCTCACCTCACTGAAACCTGAGATCAGTTTTACTTGTCTATATCCCCATATCCTGATTTATTTTGCCCCTTGGCTGTATCATACATCACTTTCTTTTTTAACCAAAGGGAACTTTCTAGACCCCGTCCTAGAGCTGTTCTACTTGAAAGGCCTCTTGGCAGAAAATCAGACTTCTCTTTTTCATTTATCAGTGTTTTTAGGATCAATTATTTGGGTCCTTCCATGGATCAGAGTGATTTGTCTCTATCTGGAACAGTTTCCAATCTACCATGGATTAAGACTCTTTCTTAGAGTTACTGAACAGGAAGCTACTTCATCAAGAACAGCCATTGGATATTTTCTTGACTTTGGGTATCCTTTTCCTATATTATTGGAAAGCCAGTTTATGGATCATACTTAAAACATAACCGTTCAGCTTTTCAGTAACAGCTTCTGTTCCTGAAACCTGTTCCCACCATGGCCACAAACTCTCTGATGGGTTTCCCTAGGCTACACTCTCCATTTCTGATAATATGGATGTCAGTCCCATTTGTGGGGAGAGCTGCAGGTGTGTACTGGTTCCCACTGAGTTAAGTTTGGATTTTAAAAAGCACTAACTTGAGATCACAGAATTAGCTATAGAAATATGTGAAATTAGAGTTATTTGTTTTATAGATATTTTTATGAATTTCACCCTCCCTCATAAAATTAGAGTGCACGTTTATTTTTGTGTTGAAAGATTGCTGCAAAGCCAAGACAACATTGGCAACTCAGTTCTAATAGCATTCATATTAAGTCATGCATGTTTTTTTCCCCAGTAGAAGTGTAGTTGGCATAATTTGACTAAAGCAGTTTCACAAAGACCAATGACATGCTGTCTTTTTATCTCAAAGGATGGCCAGTCGTGTCCTCTCTGCCTCCTGCTACCAAAACTCATTCCCAAGCCTCCAGAGGCTTTCCTCCTTCTGAGTCTGTACTCCACACCTCAGCCTAGCATTTCTTTCATATTAGGAAGATCCAACCCTCCTCCTGCAGCTGCCTAAATTATTTATGTAATCAACAAGCACTTACTGAGGGTTTGCTATATGCCAGAAAGTTTTTAGGTGTTAAGATCCAACAGTGAACTGGACACTCACAGTCTCTGCCCTCATAGAGCAGAAATTTGTGGTGTTAAAAATGATACAACAGGCCCCAAATGGAGTCACTTGTGCTAAGCCCATGTCACCAAACTAAAACTTAATACCCAACCTAATTGTAGTTTCAACCTCTCGAAGGAAGGTAATCTTACACCAGTAAATCTGGAATTTCCTGGTCAACACTACTGAATTAATTCAGCTGACAAACCACTTCCATTCCCAAAAGAAAGATGAGATACTCTGCTCTTTCCTTGTCCCTGCCCCTTTATGTCTATAAAAGTCTCCTGTTGTGTTCAGCACTTTGCGTTCCTTTCCATTTGCTAGATGAGATGCTGCCTGATTCATGAACAAAGCCAATGAAATCTTGAAATTTATTCAATTGAATTTTGCTTTTTGAGATAGATAGCATGGCTTTATTGAAATGTTTTAGTAGAACGTTGGAAGATCCTAGAATCCTATATTCTCACCAATGTGAGGGCTGTAAATGACATATTCCTGAATTTAGTTGGCATGATATCGAACCAAGGAAAGTTTTAATATGATTATCTAGTGGTACTAGTAAACTAATATAATTTAAGTTGGAGGCTAAATAATTTGGGCATATTATGCTTATTTATCTTTCTCTGGCTTCCCTTTATTTCTGGACATACTCCAAGTCTATCTCCATTCAGCTGAGTTGGAAAGGGCCAATATATTTAGTGGTCTCACTTAAAAGTCCTCACACCACCAGTAGCAAGGAATATGAAAGTTCTGGCATTAAGACACAGTCAATGTATGCCACACAATTCCTCTACCAGGCTACAATGTCATTCTTTCTCAAAAACCATTTTAAGATACAGTAGAATGCTAGTTTCTATAACAACTAAAATGATATTTTTAAACTTCAATCCAAACTCTGCATATGATAAAATTTGAAGTTTTAAAAATTGCTGTTCAAGTTTGTTAATGACATAAATAGATTTGGTTTTCCACCCACAGAATTTAGATCGAGAATTTATTCTCTACCAATTTTAAGATTCAATAGAAAGGAGAGATTGTTGTTTGTTATCAATCCTCCATTTTTGGGGTTGAAGAAATCAGTTGGTTGTCAACAAATGTGCATACAATAAAATTCACAGAGTCCGTGCTTGACTTAGACCAAATGCAATGACTTTCCTCATTTAGGAGAATGTTGTCCAGAGCCATCTTAAGAATAATGAATACTCATTGAATTTCCCCTCCATGGTTGCTTTTGGGCCACTTTTTGAACATTATCTTATTAGAGCAACTATCGTTTACTTATTTGTACTTTTTTCACAGTCCTCTCCTACCCACACTTTTCATGTAACATTTTTAGTTAAAATAATCAGTTGCCTTGAGACTTGCTACTTCTGATTAAAAAAGGCAAAAGAACACAATCAAAATAAATGTTCAAATATGTATTCAGTGGCACTCATAAAAATTCACCTTTTTATTTATGTTAAAAGCAAAAAATGATCAGACTGGTAAATTTGAGGAGATTTATGGGAGGCTTTATTTTGATGAAAATCCAAACCACAAAATTATTAGATAAATGCAAAGTAAAGGAGAAAGCTAAAAATATGTAAAATAGCAAGATCATAGGACTTGGGCTACATCTAAAGAACTGTCACCTGGAAAGAACAGAGAGGAGGATTAGTGGGATGGTGACCTCAGAGACACTGTCTAAATAAAATCTTTTGTTAAATGTAGTTTTGGATTTTAGGACATAACATTTCAGGTAAGTGATAGGTAACCAAACCTAAGTTTGTCTGTCTGATGTGCAGCAAAGCCGATCACTGAGAGATGGAATATGCAGCAAGGAAAGGGTTTTTGCTAGAGGCAGCCAAATGAAGAGACATGAGACTAATCTACATCTGGCTCCTCAACTTAGGTTAGAACAAGTTTTTAATAATCGTAGGGGTTGGGGGGTGCCCGGATGGCTCAGTTTAAGCATCTGACTCTTGATTTTGACTGATGGTTGTGAGATTGAGCATCACCTTGGGCTCCACGCTCAATGTGAAGCCTTCTTGGGATTCTCTCTCTCTGCCCCTCCTCCCCTCTCAAAATAAATAAGTAAACATTTAAACAAAAATAACCATAGGGGTTGGGATTACATACATATTGATGAAAGGGTGGAGAAATTTATGATTATCCATGAGGAAAGATGGAGCATGTGCATTGAACAAAGACATATGTAACATACTGTGTGTTCACTATGGGGTGAAGACCTAACAAATTACATGAGGCAAATTTGGTCCCTGACATCATAATGGCATCTTTCAGACACAAAGAGAAACTATGTGCAAGTTCCCAGATCCAGTATAAACAGAATGGAATCCTGGGCTCCTTATCTCCAGTAGGGAGTGCAGGGCTTTCCTTGTTCACAGGCTAGAACCATATCAGTGACCTTGATTTGTCTCAGCCCAAGCATCTGTGGAGACAGCTAGTGCATTATTTGGTGGGCTAATTTTAACATGCCCTACTTCATAAACCATGACATGGGGTGTTAAAAGATAAACTGAGTCATAATAAAACTTTTAAAGTTTATTTGAGCAAAAATAAATTCAAATTGGACAGTATTCAATCTTGCAGAGAAAAAGAAGCTCTGAGGAGCCATACAAAATGGAAGACTTTTAATAGCTTGAAAGGAGAGAGTTTAAGGAAGTTATACTGGCAAAAGAGTGGCTTGCATTGTGTAAACATACTTTCCTTTAGGGGTTTGCAGTGGGTGTATCAGGCAGATTACATCACTAGTGTTGATCAGATGATTCCTAATTGACTGCTTTAAGATTCCATTTCTGGGAGAGCTGAACCTGTAAGTAAGTCTTGGTTTGGGAACATAAAGCTTAGCTTAAGTGACTCCATTTGAGGTCTGTTGTCTTGTTGGATATCTTTTAGTTTCAAAGAACATGCAAATGTGCATTTTTCTCTTTCATTTCCTTGTCAACTTAAGATTATTTCCAAGAGGATGAGGGGAGAACCACAGGCTTTGCTTTACCATTTAAACAATGGAAATTCTCCTTATTTTATTTGTTAATCCAATCTTTGCAATAGCTCTTTTCTTTTAGCATTTAAATTGACTTAAGGGTTTGTCAAGTTCTTGGGGTGCCAGGGTGGCTTATTTAAGTGTCTGACTCTTGATTTTGGCTCAGGTCATCTCATGGTCGTGGGATCAAGCCCCATGTTGGGCTCTGCACTGAGCATGGAGCCTGCTTGGGATTCTCTTTCTCCCTCTCTCTACCCTTCCCCCGCTTCTCAAAATAAATAAATAAACATTAACAAAAAGGATTCGGCAAGTTCTTGGGAAAGACCATGAGAAACCTCTTTCTGAATAATTTCATGTCTAAAAAGGAGTATCTTTTTAATGTTATCAGATAGAAATGTTATCAGATAGGATATCAAGATTTGATTTTTAACTGCAATAGGTTTTATTTTGAGTGAATTCTTCATTTAAGGAACTCAGATTCTGGAAGGGGGGCAGGATAAAAAGCATATTTAAAACAGGCTTTCTGCTTTCAAAGGGTTTATAATTTAATGGGGAAGTTATAAGACATTCAGCTACAATGTTAGCTCATGATTTATACAAGGTAGAGGGAGAAAGCATTTCAGACTGGAAGGATTTGAAACAACAGGATTCATGAAGGAGGTGTAGATTTAAGTTGGGTCTACAAATAAATAGAAGGTCTAAAGTGAATGAGAAAAGTGGATCCCAGCCAAAATAGGGGTGGGAGAAGAGTCAAAATGTGTGTTTGGGGAGGCTCCTTATTTTTCAGCTTAAGGTGGTCTGGGGGAGTATGGTGAAGAAAGTCAAATAAAATTGAAAAGGTATGCTGAGCTTGAATTTAGAGGGTCATAAATGCCAGGCTAAGAAGTTTGAAATTTTACTTGATCGGCAAAATACACAAGATGTTTTTAAACAGTAGATATATTGAGGGTAATACATTCACAGGAGAATTTGAAGGGGCAGTAACTAACACAACCAGAAGGTGATGGTAGTAGTCAAATGTGTAGTAATTGGAGTCTGAACATGACTGCAGGTGAGAATGGGCAGATGTGAGGGACCAGAGGGCTGTACTTAAAATGTCCTCCAATGTGACTATCTCTGGGAGTTCATATGCTAAGAGATCTTACAGAGTCTTACACAGGATTAAGGGACTCACTGGATGTCATTTCTTTCATGGCTTCCCTCCTCTTTCAAGACATTTGGTGAAATTGTAGCATTAAAAAATTATTTATTTAAATTCATGTTAGTTAACATACAGTGTAGTATTGGCTTTAGGAGTAGAACCCAGTGATTCATCACTTACATATAACACCCAGTGCTCATCACAACAAGTGCCCTCCTTAGTACCTATCATCAATTCAGCACATCCCCCCACCCAGCTCCCCTCCAGCAACCCTCAGTTTGTTCTCTGTATTTAAGTGTCTCTTATGGTTTGCCTCCCTCTCTGTTTTTATCTCATTTTTCCCTCCTTTCCCCTATGTTCATCTGTTTTCTTAAATTCCACATATGAGTGAAATCATATGATACTGCCTTTCTCTGACTGATCTCAATTTGTTCCAAAAAATAGAAATGGAAGGAAAGGTTCCAAATGCATTCTATGAAGCCAGAATTACTTTGATTCCAAAACCAAAGACCCCAATAAAAAGGACAACTAAAAGCCAATTACCCCGATGAGAATGGTTGTAAAAAATCTCAACAAGATACTAGTAAATCCAATTCAACAGTACATTAAAAGAATTATTCACTACGATCATCATTCCTGGGATGGAGAGGTGGTTCAATATTCAGAAATCAATTAACATGATGCAGCACATTAATAAAAGAAAGGGTAAGAACCATATGATCCTTTCAATAGATACAGAAAAAGCATTTGACAAAATACACATACTTTCTTGATAAAAACCCTCAAGAAAGTAGGGATAGAAGGAACATACCTCAACATCCTAAAGGCCATATATGAAAGGCCCACAGCTAATATCATTCTCAATGGGGAAAAACTGAAAGCTTTCCCCCTGAGCTCAGGAACACGACAGGGCTGTCCACTCTCACCACTGTTTGTTCAACATACTGGAAGTCCTAGCCTCAGCAATCAGACAACAAAAAGAAATAAAAGGCATCCAAATTGGCAAAAAAGAAGTCAAACACTCACTCTTCACAGATAACATGATATTTTAGATGGAAAACCTGAAAGTCTCCACCAAAAAACTGCTAGAACTGCTACATTAATTCACTATGGTTGCAGGATATAAAATCAACGTACAGAAATAAATTGCATTTCTATACACCAATAACGAAACAACAGAAAGAAAAATCAAGGAATTGATCCCATTTACAATTGTACCAAAAGCCATAAGATACCTAGGAATAAACTTAACCAAAGAGGTAAAGCATCTGTATGCTGAAAACTATGGAAAGCTTATGAAAGAAATTGAAGAAGACGCAAAGAAATGGAAAAACATCTCATGCTCATGGATTGTAAGAACAAATGTTAAAATGTTGATACTACCCAAAGCAATCTACATATTCAATGAAATCCCTACCATAATAACACCAGCATTCTTCACAGAGCTAGAAAAAGCAGTTCTAAAATTTGTAGGGAACCAGAAAAGACCTTGAATAGCCAAAGCAATCCTGAAAAAGAAAACCAAAGTTGGAGGCATCACAATTCCGGACATCAAGCTGTATTACAAAGCTGTTATCATCAAGACAGTATGGTACTGGCACAAAAACAGATACATAGATCAATGAAACAGAATAGAGAAGCCAGAAATGGACCCACAAATATATGGGCAATTAATCTTTGACAAAGCAGGAAAGAGTATCCAATGGAAAAAAGACAGTCTCTTCAGCAAATGGTGCTGGGAAAGTTGGGCAGCAGTATGCAGAAGAATGAATCTGGACCACTTTCTTAATGCCTTACACAAAAATAAATTCAAAATGGATGAAAGGCCTAAATGTGAGACAGGAATCCATCAAAATTCTAGAAGAGAAAACAAGAAGCTACCTCTTTGACCTTGGCTGCAGAAACTTCTTACTAGACATGTCTCTGGAGGCAAAGGAAATAAAAACAGAAATGAACTATTGGGACCTCACCAAGATAAAAAGCTTCTGCACAGTGAAGGAAACAATCAACAAACTAAAAGGCAACCAACAGAATGAGAGAAGATATTTGCAAATGATACATCAAATACAGGGCTGGTATCCAAAATTGATAAAGAACTTATCAAACTCAACCCCCAAAAATCAAATAGTCCAGTGAAGAAATGGGCAGAAGACATGAATAGACATTTTTTCCAAAGACAACATCTAGATGGCTAACAGACAGGTGAAAAGATGCTCAACATCAGTCATTATCAGGGAAATACAATTCACAACCATAATGAAATACCACCTCACACCCGTCAGGATGGCAAAAATTAACAACACAGGAAACAAGATATGTTGGCGAGGATGTGGAGAAAGGAGAACACTTTTGCACTGCTGGTGGGAATGCAAACTGGTGCAGCCCCTCTGGAAATCAATATGGAGATTCCTCAAAAAGGTAAAAATAGGATTACGCTATGACTCAGCAATTGCACTACTAGGTATTTATCCAAAGGATACAAAAATGTTGACTCAAAGGGGTACATGCACCCCAATGTTTATTTATAGCAATGCTACCAACAATAGTCAAATTATGGAAAAAGCCCAAATGCTCATCAACTGATTAATGAATAAAGATGTGGGGTGTGTGTGTGTGTGTGTGTGTGTGTGTGTGTGTGTGATGGAATATTACTTGGTGATAGAAAAGAATGAAATCTTACCATTTACAACAATGTGGTTGGAACCAGAGTGTATTATGCTTAGAAAAATGAGTCAGAGAAATTGTAGCATTATTAAATGGCAATTTCTCACAAATACTTTCAATATCATTTTCTGAAAAAGTTCCCAAATGGTGTCTACAGCTCACAAGGATGTGACGCTTACTGCAGAACACCAGAAAGATTTGAGCTATTGTCTGTCATTTTCCAGTTATGCACAGAAACAAAAAATAAAATGCTGGTCAACAAACTTTTACTGAAGGATGTCTTCATGTGACTGGAACCATACTAAGTTCTGGGGGCACACAGACGACCAGAAGACAAACTTTACTCTCCCAGGAGCTCATTGTTCTAGGAGGGTGGACGGACACAAACACACAGTTCCAAAGTAATGGCAGAAACAAAGATAGAAATGTATCGGGTGATACAAGAAATGTTTCCAATAACTAGATAGTGACTCGAATTGGATTTTTTAAAAATTTCTCTTCAGCTCTTCGAACTGAATTCTATTTTAGTATGACTAAATTGGGTAACATCAGATTGCTTTAATAATAAAACATGAGATTTTTCAAGCCTTCTCTTATTCTAATATAGCTTTCCATGTTCACCATAATTTATTTTGTAGATCTGTTAGTTTAGAAGCATTTTATGATCCGTTTTACTAGTCACATCGTTACACTTTCATTTTAAATACATTCATGTTTTTCCTAAAGCACTTTACTGTGGTTTATGTCACTTGTTTGTACAAAGCAGTGCTTTGTTTGTGGGTGCCAGTTCATAGATAGCAGCTGAGCCAAATCCAGCTGAACGGCATTGAATTGTGGGCACTAGTGCAGCCTGAGACCTAACTTCACTACTAATAAGGCCATTCAGATCCCAGCTGTCACCAGCCTGCTGTGTGACTTTATACAAGTCACTGAAACCTCTGTGCCCCAGCGTCCTCATTTGATAAAGCAGGGATCATGATGGTACTTGCTTTATGAGAGTGTGAGAGTTAAGATACAATAAACGTGAAGTACTTAGAATAGTGTCTGGCACATGTGAGTACTTGGTAAATGCTAGCTCTTGCTAACAGAGAAAAAAATGTGATGAAAATGAATCACTTTCAGACAAAGCTTTTAGTATTCTTACAGATAATTCCCAGTGGATCAGATTATCGTCTTCAAGGAGAGCAGCCTGCTGAAGAGGTACTCCATCAGGGAGACAGTAATTCTTCCTGCATTCTTCTATTGTTTAAAGACCTGGCACTTTTCCGTACTTGAACCTGCACTGGAGCAGGGCATGAAGCCCTTTGCATCTCTGCCTGACCACAATGACTGACTTCAAGTCAGAGGGGAAAATAGTCTTGATAGAACCTTTTAACCAAGGGTTCTTACCTAGAGCTTTTCATGATTTTCCATTCCTTAACTAATAAATGCATCTAGCAGATTTAGTAAAAGACACATTTGTGTGACACTAAATCAGAGGCAGCAGTCAAGATAGGCTGCCTGCCACTGGAAACCTTGTTTGGAGACTCCTGAATCTGATTATTAGCTCACTGAGGGACAGTGCTAGAGTTGTCTACTGAATTTCCCCTTTCTAGGAGCTACCCTGTGTGATGGCAGCATATCCATTTATTTATATCTAAATTTGTTGGAGTGGTTATCAATTTATGTGAAGCTTGAATGTCTATAAGGAGAAAATTTAAAACTAGGGTCTTAATATTCTCACTAGTAAAAATATGTCTGTCATCTATCCCTCTGTCTGTCTTTATTAACTACATATCATCCATCATAGGTGATATTAATTACTGGGGAACCCCTGAGTCTATTTGAATCCAAAAGCTCAAATGAGTGTTTTTGACTTCCTATAATAAACATCTTAAAACTTAAGTAAGCAAATAGTTTTCTAAAACAAGCATGGTTTATAAGGAAAAGTGGCTAATTTTTCACTTTTACAAATTTTGCTGCTTTTCATTAACTATCAGTAAACCTAGTGTCTTAGTCTGCTCAGGCTGTCTTAACAAAATACCATATACCAGGTGGTTTAAGCAATAGACACATTTCTTATAGTTCTGGAGGCTGTAAATGCAAGATTAGGATGCCAGTATTGTCGGGTCTGATGAAAATTCTCCTCCTGGATCTCAGAGAGCCACCTGCTTGATGTATCCTCCCATGGCCAATACATAGCAAGCTCTGTGGTCTCTTCTTGTAGGGGCACTAATCTCATCATGAGGTCCTCACCCTCATGACCCCATCTAAACCTAATTACCTTCCAAAGGCCCCACCTCATAATACCATCACTTTGGAGGTTAGGACGTTAATATATGAATTTGGAGAGAACAAAATTCAGCACCTAGGAGGATAGACAACAGATTTTGCATGATTTAGTCTTAAAAGTACCTTTGCCTCAACTGGATCTTTGTTCACAGTTATTCTCAAATCACGGAGAATATTAATAATTAATAATCTTTCCTATAAACTTTTCACTGATATCAGTTTCTAACCAAAATTTTTGTATTTCATAAAGTTTATTATTATAGGCATACTTTAGAGACATTGTGGGTTCAGTTCAAGATCACCACTATAAAACAAATGTCGTCATAAAGTCAGTCAAATCAAGTTTTTGGTTCCTCAGTATATATAAAGGTTATGTTTACACTATGCAGTGGTCTATTAACTGTGCAATAACATTATGTCTATAAAACCAACATACAAATATTAATTAAATGCTTTATTGCTAAAAAATGCTAGCCATCATCTGAGCTTTTAGTGTGTCATAATCACTGATCACAGACGACCATAGCAAACATAATAATGACAAAGTTTGAAATATTGCGAGAATTACCAAAATGTGACACCAAGACGTGAAGTTAGCGAATGCTGTTGGAAAAATGGCACCCATAGATTTGCTTAATGCAGGGTTGCCACAAATCTTCATTTCATAAAAGATGCAGGGTCTATGAAGTGCAATAAAGTGAAGTGCAGTAAAAGGAGGTATGCCTGTAAATGTTATGTACATTTCTTTAAGGAGGACAGTCTAAGAAGAAATCAGACTTGACGTTTCTTATTTTTTTAATATATTTTTTAAAGTTTATTTATTTGAGAGAGAGAGACAGGAGAAGAGAGAGAGGGAGACACAGAATCCAGATCAGGCTCCAGGCTCTGAGCTGTCAGCACAGAGCTGGATGCGGGGCTCAAACTCACAAGCCATGAGATCATGACCTGAGCTGAAGTCAGACATCTAATTGACTGAGCCACCCAGGAGCTCCAGACCTTAACATTTCTTATTTATATGCTAATTCATATTGCACCATTCATGAATGTGACAGAATATCCTGTCATCTTTTCTGGAAGTTGCTGTTAATATAGTAGAATAATTTAGGAGAGGGAATTGTGCTTACCATTAAAGTACCAGCAAGGAAGTTTGCAGGGTCATGTCCTCAAACCCTTTGATATTCTCCCCTGCTTTGGGTCATTAACTGCTGCAATAATCAGTTGCTGGATGGAAACTGAAGAGGAAAATTTTAATTTTTTAACAAATAGTATCAGGAATTTGGGTCTCCAGCTCCACTGGCTCATTTGTATTTGGGATGTTGTGTGTTTGATCTTTCTCTTTTAAGACTATGTTAGTTTGTTCAGGCTGCCATAACAAAATATTACGGACTGGATGTCTTAAACAGTAACTTATTTTATCACAATTTTGGAGGCTTAAAGCTCAAGATCAAGGTGTCAACATGTTTCTCCTGAGGTCTGGTTTTGCCTGAGGCCACTCTCCTTGGCATGAATATGGCCACTCTCGTGCTGCTTCTTTAAATGGCCTTTTCTGTATCCCTGGTTTCCCCATGTCTTCTAATAAGGGCACCAGTCACACTTGATAGGGCCCCATCCTTATGATCTCATGTAACCTTAATTATCTCTTTAAAGGCCCCTCCTTACAAATACAGTCATAATGGGATTGGGAGTCCAAGACATGAATTTGGGCGGAACACAATTCGGTCTATTACAGAGGTTTACTCCTTAATCTCAAGACATAAACTGACACTTTGATCAAGATCTTGCTTCACTTTGTACTTCTTTAGAAATTCTACAGGTTTAATTGACATAGAAGTCTGGGAAACTTGCAAATTCCTTCCAGGATTCAATGGTAGAGGCTATTGAATATCCATTGACAGATGAAACCCAAAGATAGCAAAAAGGCATGGGATCAGTCCTTTTTTTTTTTTTTTTTTTTTTTTTTTTTTTTTTTTTTTTTTTGCAGATATCTAGTATCTGTTTTAATTGTACTTTATTTTTTTATTTTTAATTTTATTTTTTAATTTACATCCAAATTAATTAGCATATAGTGCAACAGTGATTTCAGGAGTAGATTCCTTAATGCCCCTTACCCATTTAGCCCATCCCCCCTCACACAATCCCTCCAGTAACCCTCTGTTTTCCACATTTAAGAGTCTCTTATGTTTTGTCCGCCTCCTTGTTTTTATATTATTTTTGCTTCCCTTCCCTTGTGTTCATCTGTTCTGTGTCTTAAAGTCCTCATATGAGTGAAGTCATATGATATTTGTCTTTCTCTGACTGACTAATTTTGCCAAGCATACTACACTTTAGTTCCATCCACATAGTTGTAAATGGCAAGATTTCATTCTTTTTTCGTGCCAAATATTACTCCATTGTATATATATAACACATCTTCTTTATCCATTCATCCATCGATGGACATTTGGGCTCTTTCCATACTTTGGTTATTATTGATAGTGCTGCTATAAACATGGGGGTGCATGTGTCCCTTCGAAACAGCATACCTGTATCACTTGGATAACTACCTCGTAGCGCAATTGCTGGGTCATAGGGTATTTTTATTTTTAATATTTTGAGGAAACTCCATATTGTTTTCCAGAGTGGCTGCACCAGTTTATATTCCCACCAGCAGTGCAAAAGATATCCTCTTTCTCCATATCCACAGCAACATCTGTTGTTGCCTGAGTTGCTAATGTTAGCCATTCTGACAGGTGTGAGGTGGTAACTCATTGTGGTTTTGATTTGTATTTCCCTGATGATCAGTGATGTTGAGCATTTTTTCATGTGTCAGGTGGCCATCAGGATGTCTTATTTGGAGAAGTCATGTTTCATTCTTCATGTCTTCATGTCTTTTGCCCATTTCTTCACTGGATTATTTGTTTCTTGGGTGTTAAAATTGATAATTACTTTATAGATTTTGAATACTAAACCTTTATCTGATATGTTGTTTGCAAATATCTTCTCCCATTCTATTGGTTGCTTTTTAGTTTTGCTGATTGTTTCCTTTGCTGTGCAGAAGACTTTTATTTTGATGTGGTCCCAGTAGTTCAGTTTTGCTTTTGTTTCCCTTGCCTCTGGAGACGTGTTGAGTAAGAAGTTGCTGTGGCCAAGATCAAAGAGGTTTTTGCCTGCTTTCCCCTTGAAGATTTTGATGACTTCCTATCTTACATTTAGATCTTTCATCCATTTTGAGTTTATTTTCGTGTATGGTGTAAGAAAGTGGTCCAGGTTCATTCTTCTGCATGTCGCTGTCCAGGTTTCCCAGCACCAATTGAAGAGACTGTCTTGATTCCATTGGATATTCTTTCCTGCTTTGTCAAAGATTAGTTGGCCATACATTTGTGGGTCCATTTCTGGGTTCTCTATTCTGTTCCATTGATCTGAGTGTCTGTACTTGTGCCAGTACCATACTGTCTTAATGATTACAGCTTTGTAGTATAGCTGGAAGTCTAGGATTATGATGCCTCCTGCTTTGGTTTTCTTTTTCAAGATTGCTTTGGCTATTCGGGGTGTTTTCTGGTTCCATACAAATTTTAGGATTGTTTGTTCTAGCTCTGTGAAGAATGCTGGTGCTATTTTGATAGGGATTGCATTGAATATGTGGATTTCTGTGGGTAGTATCAACATTTTAACAATATATGTTCTTCCTATCGAGGAGCATGGAAAATTTTTCCATTTTTTTTTTTGTGTGTCTTCTTCAATTTCTTTCACAAGCTTTCTATAGTTTTCAGTGTATAGATTTTTCACCTCTTTGGTTATATTTATTCCTAGGTGTTTTATGGTTTTTGATACAATTGTAAATGGGATTGATGCCTTGATTTCTCTTTCTGTTGCTTCACCGTTGGTGTATAGGAATACAACCAATTTCTGTGCATTGATTTTATATCCTGCAACTTCGCTGAATTCATGGATCAGTTCTAGCAGTTTTTTGGTGGAATCTTTTGGGTTTTCCCTATAGAGTATCACGTCATCTGAGAAGAGTGAAAGTTTGATTTCCTCCTGGCTGATTTGGATGCCTTTTATTTCTTTGTGTTGTCTGATAGCTGAGGCTAAGACTTCCAATACTATGTTGAATAGCAGTGGCGAGAGTGGACATCCTTGTCTTCTTCCTGACCTTTGGGGAAAAGCTCTCAGTTTTCCCCATTGAGGATGGTATTAGCGTTGGGTCTTTTGTATATGCCTTTTATGATATTGAGGTATGATCCTTCTTTATGACTTTCTTGAGGGTTTTTATTTTTATTTATTTTTTTGTCAAGAAAGTATCCTGTATTTTGTCAAATGCTTTGTCTGCATCTATTGAGAGGATCATATGGTTCTTGTCTTTTCTTTTATTAATGTGATTAATCACATTGATTGTTTCGCAAATATTGAACCAGTCCTGCATCCCAGGTATAAAATCCACTTGGTCCTGGTGAATATTTTTTTTAATTTATTGCTGGAGCCAGTTGGCTAATATCTTCTTGATGATTTTTGCATCCATGTTCATCAGGGAAATTGGTCTATAGTTCTCCTTTTTTAGTGGGGTCTTTGTCTGGCTTTGGAATCACGGTAATGCTGATTTCATAGAAAGAGTGTGGAAGTTTTCCTTTCATTTATATTTTTTGGAATAGCTTCAAGAGAATAGGTGTTAACTCTTCCTTAAATGTTTGGTATCATTACCCTGGAAAGCCATCAGTCCCTGGACTCTTTTTTTTTTTTTCTTTTTTGGCAGATTTTTGATTACTAATTTGATTTCCTTACTGGTTATGGGTCTGTTCAAATTTTCTATTTCTTCCTGTTTCCGTTTTGGTAGTGTATATGTTTCTAGGAATTTGTCCATTTCTTCCAGATTGCCCATTATATTGGCATACAATTGTTCATAATATTATCTTATTATTGTTTTTATTTCTGTTGTGTTGCTTGTATCTCTCCTCTTTCATTCTTGGTTTTATTTATTTGGGTCCTTCTTTTTTCTTTTTGATCAAACTGACTAGTGGTTTATCAATTTTGTTAATTCTTTCAATAACCAGCTACTGGTTTCATTGATCTTTCTACTGTTTTTTTCTTTTTTTGGTTTTGATAGCATTAATTTCTGCTCTAATCTTTATTGTTTTCTGTCTTCTGCTGTTTTGGGGTTTTATTTGCTGTTCTTTTTCCAGCTCCTTAAGGCGTGAGGTTAGGTTGTGTGTCTGAGATCGTTCTTTCTTCTTTAGGAAGGCCTGGATTGCTATATACTTTCCTCTTATGACCGCCTTTGCTGCATCCCAGAGCTTTGGGGTTGTGGTGTTATCATTTTCATTGGCTTCCATATACTTTTTAATTTCCTCTTTAACTGCCTGGTTAGCCCATTCATGCTTTAGTAAGATGTTCTTCAGTCTCCAAGTATTTGTTACCTTTCCAATTTTTTTCTTGTGGTTGAATTCAAGTTTCATAGCATTGTGGTCTGAAAATATGCACGGTATGATCTCGATTTTTTGTACTTGCTGAGGGCTGATTTGTGTCCCAGTATGTGGTCTATTCTGGAGAACGTTCCATGTGCACTGAAGAAGAATGTATATTCTGCTGCTTTAGGATGAAATGTTCTGAATATATATGTTAAATCCAACTGGTCCAGTGTGTCATTCAAAGCCCTTGTCTCCTTGTTGATTTTTTGATTAGATGGTCTGTCCATTGTTGTAAGTGGGGTGTTGAAATCCCCTACTATTATGGTATTATTATCAATGAGTTCCTTTATGTTTGTGATTAATTGATTTATATATTTGGGTGTTGCCACATTTGGCACATAAATATTTACAATTGTTAGGTCTTCTTGGTGGATATACCCCTTAATTATGATATAATGCCCTTCTTCATCTCTTGATAGAGTTTTTATTTAAAGTCTAGATTGTCTGATATAAATATGGCTACTCTGGTTTTCTTTTGTTGACCATTAGCATGATAGATGGTTTTCCATCCCCTTACTTTCAATCTGAAGGTGTCTTTAGGTCTAAAGTGTGTCTCTTGTAAACAGCATGTAGATGGATCTTGTTTGTGTATCCATTCTGTTACCCTATGTCTTTTGATTGGAGCATTGAGCCCATTGACATTTAGAGTGAGTTCTGAAAGATATGAATTTATTGCCATTATGTTGCTTGTAGAGTTGAAGTTTCTGGTGGTGTTCTCTGGTCCTTGCTAGTCTTTGTTGCTTTTGGTATGTATGTATGTATGTATTTATTTATTTATTTATGCAACTTTTCTCCCCTCAGAGAGTCCGTCTTAACATTTCTTGTAGGGATGGTTTAGTGGTTACAAACTCCTTTAATTTTTGTTTGTCTGAGAAACTTTTAATCTCTCCTTCTGTTTTGAATGACAGCCTTGCTTGATAAAGAAACCTTGGCTGCACATTTTTCTCATTCAGTACATTGAATATGTCCTGCTACTCCTTTCTGGCCTGCCAAGTTTCTGTGGATAGATCTGCTGCAAATCTGATCTGTCTTCCCTTATAGGTTAAGGACTGTTTTCCCTTGTTGCTTTCATGATTCTTTCCATGCCTGAATATTTTGTGAATTTGACTATGATACGCCTTTTCGATGGTCAGTTTTTGTTGAATCTAATCGGGGTCCTCTGTGCTTCCTGGATTTTGGTGTCTGTGTCTTTTCCCAAGTTAGGAAAGTTTTCCCTTATGATTTGTTCACATAACGCTTCTACCCCTATTTCTCTCTCTTCCTTTTCTGGGACCCCTATGACTTTGATGTTCCTTTTTAATGAGTCACTGATTTCTCTAATTCTTAAATCATGCTCTTTTGCCTTGGTTTCCCTCTTTTTTTTCTGCTTCATTATTCTTCATAAGTTTGTCCTCTATGTTGCTGATTCTCTGTTCTGCCTCATCCATCCTTGCGGCCGTGGCATCCAGTCGAGATTGCAACTCAGTTATAGCATTTTTTATTTCATCCATACTAGCTTTTACTTCTTTTATATCCACAGAATGGGATTCTAATCTATTTTTGACTCCAGCTAGTATTATTATTATCCTGATTCTAAATTCTGGTTCAGACATCTTGCTTGTTGGTTAAGTCCCTGGCTGTCGTTTCTTTCTGCTCTTTCTTTTGGGGTGAGTTCCTTCATTTTTGTCATTTTGAAGAGAGAAAAGGAATTAATGAGATAAAAAATTAAAATAAAAAAATTAAAAACAACACAAAAACACACACACCCACACACAATCAAATAAATGATGCTAGATCCTAGGTGGGTTTTGGTCTGGGTGTTGAAAGGGACTTGATAGATTAGAGAAAAAAAAAGGGGAAAGAAAGGGAAACAAAAGGAAATCATTTAAAAATTTGAAAAAATGTGTACACTGAAGTAGAATAAAATGAAACGATGTAAGGAAAATAGAATTTGAAAAAAATACAAAAAAGTTAAAAATGTAGTGGAAAAAAAGTTAAAGAAAAATATTTTTAATAAAAATTGAAAATAAAAATAAATTTTTTCTCTCTGCTGAGTTCTGTGGTTCAGGTTGTGCAGATTGTTGTGTTAATCCTCTGATCAGTTTTCTAGGTGTGCAAGATGCTTTAGTTTTGATATGGTTGCATTTCATGGATGCAAGACACAAAAAACTTCCATGCTGTTTTATCATCTTGACTTTTCCTATGTTAATCATACTTTAAAAGAAAAATTATTTATTTTTAATTTAAATTCTCTGTGAAATTCTCATTCAACCAAAGCTCTTACTAATACATATTTTCACATTTGGATCTCTGCTGAATCTGTCAAGATAAATGAAGATTGTATCATGATTCCCTGGCCAAGAATTTTATCATGCAGGTTCATTAGCCACTGACTAGGTTGGTTAATTTATTTTATTAAAGTCTGGGGCTCATGATAACAAGGTCAGGAATTTAGTCACATCTCAGTTAATTTGTCTTGACCTCTATTTGCCTTCTAAATGCTGAAAAACTTTTTAAAAAATTTTTATGAATATAATTTATTGTCAAATTGGCTTACATACAACACTCAGTGCTCATCCCAACAAGTGCCATCCTCAATGCCCATCACCCATTTTCCCTCTTCCCCCCACTCCCATTAAACGTTGAAAAAAAATTAAAAAAAAAATAAATAAAAAAATAAAAAACTTTTTTTTAATGTTTATTTTTGAGACAGAGAGAGACAGAGCAGGAATGGGGGAGGATCAGAGAGAGAGGGAGACACAGAATCTGAAACAGGCTCTAGGCTCTGAGCTGTCAGCACAGAGCCTGATGCGGGGCTCTAACTCACAAACTGTGAGATCATGACCTGAGCTGAAGTCGATGCTTAACCAGCCGAGCCACCCAGGCACCCCGTGATCAGTTTCTTTATTTCTCTTTCTGTTGCTTTATTATTGGTGTATAAAAATGTAACTGGTTTTTGTACATTGATTTTGTACCCTGAAACTTTACTGAGTTCATGTATCAGTTCTAGGAACCTTTTGTTGGAGTCTTTCAGGTTTTCCATGTAGAGTATCATGTCATCTGCAAAAAGTGAAAGTTTGACGTTTCTTTCCCAATTTCGATGCCTATTATTTCATTTTGTTGTCTGATTGCTGAGGCTAGGACTTCCAACACTATGTTTAACAACAGTGGTGAGAATGGACATCACTGTCATTTTCCTGATCTCAGAGGAAGCTCTCAGTTTTTCCACATTGAGGATGATATTAGCTGTAGGCTTTTCATATATGGCTTTAATAATGTTTAGGTATATTCCTTCTATCCAGACTTTTTTGAGGGTTTTTATTAGGAAAATATGTTGTATTTTTGTCAAATGCTTTTTCTGCATCTATTGACAGGATCATATGGTTCTTATCCTTTCTTTTATTAATGTGATGTATCACATTGATTGATTTGAGAATATGGAACCAGTCCTGTAGCTCAGGAATGAAACCACTTGATCCACCCACTTGATCATGGTGAATAATTCTTTTTATACACTGTTGAATTTGAATTGCTAGATCTTGTTGAGAATTTTTGCATCTAAGTTCATCAGGGATATTGGCCTGTAGTTTTCCTTTTTTGTGGGATCTCTATCTGGTTTAGCAACAAAGGTAATACTGGCTTCATAGAAGGAGACTGCAAGTTTTCCTTCCATTTCTATTTTTTGGAACAGCTTGAGAAAGATAGGTATTAAGCCTGCTTTAAATATTTGGTAGAATTACCCAGGGAAGCCATCTGGTCGAGGATTCTTATTTGTTGGGAGATTTTTTATTCAATTTTTTCACTACTTATGGGTCTGTTCAAATTTTCTATTTCTTCCCACTTGGTAGTGTGTGGGTGTCTAGGAATTTGTCCATTTCTTCCAGGTTGTCCTGTTTGCTGGCAAATAATTTTTCATGGTATTCCATGATAATTATTTGTATTTCTGAGGGATTGGTTGTGATAAATTCATTTTCATTTTATTTTATCAATTTGGGTCTTCTCTCTTTTGTTTTTGAGAAGTCAGGCTAGGGGTTTATTAATTTTATTTATTTTTAAAAAAATCAACTCTTAATTTCATTGATCTGTTCTACTGGTTTGTTTGTTTGGATTCTATATTGTTTATTTCTGCTCTGATCTTTATTATTTCTCTTCTTCTGCTGGGTTTGGGGTTTCTTTGTTGTTCTGCTTCTAGTTCCTTTAGGTGTGCTGTTAGATTTTGTATTTGGGATTTTTCTAATTTATGGATTAATTTATGGATTGCAATGTATTTTCCTTTTAGGACTACTTTCCTGCATACCAAAGGGTTTGGGTTGTTGTGTTTTCATTTCATTAGTTTCCATATGTTTTTTAGTTTCTTCTTATATGTCTGTTTGACTCATTTGTTCTTTAGTAGGATGTTCTTTAACCTCCATGCATTTGAAAGTTTTCCAAACTTTTTCCTGTGGTTGATTTCAAGTTTCATAGCATTGTGATCTGAAAGTGTGCATGATATGATCTCAATTCTTTTACATTTATTGAGTGCTGTTTTGTGACCCATTACGTAATCTATCTTGGAGAATGTTCCACGTGCACTCGAGAAGAATGTATATTCTGCTGCTTTTGGATGAAAAGTTCTAAATATATCTGTCAAGTCCATCTGTTCCAGTGTATCATTCAGAGCCATTGTTTCTTTATTGATTTTCTCTCTAGATGATTTGCCCATTGTTGTAAGTGGAGTATTAAACTCCCTGCAATTACATTTTTACCAATAAGATTTCTTAGCTTTGTGATTAATTGTTTTATATATTTAGTTCCCCTGAATTTGGTGCATAATCATTTATAATTATTAGCTCTTCTTGATGGATAGATACTGTAATTATTACATAATACCCTTCTTCATATCTTGTTACAGTCTTCAGTTTAAAATCTAGTTTGTCTGATATATGTATGGCTACTCCAGCTTTCTTTTGACTTCCAGTAGCATGATAGATGGTTCTCCATCCCTTCACTTTCAATCTGAAGGTGTTCTCAGGTCTAAAATGGGTCTCTTGTAGACAGCAAATAGATGGGTCTTGTTTTTTTTATCCATTCTGATACCTTGAATCTTTTGATTGGAGAATTTAGTCCATTTACATTCAGTGTTATTATTGAAAGATACGTGTTTAGAATCATTGTGTTACCTGTAGGTTTCATGCTTGTAATGGTGTCTCTGGTCCTTTATAGTGTTTACAATACTCACAGATTCCCCCTTAGGTTCTCTTGTAGGGCCGGTTTAGTGGTGATAAATTCCCTCAATTTTTGTTTGTTTGGGAAAATCTTTATCTCTCCTTCTATTCTGAATGACAAGCTTGCTGTACAAAGGATTTTTGGCTGTGTATTTTTCTATTCATTACATTGAAAATGTCCTGCCACTCCTTTCTGGCCTGCCAAGTTTCAGTAGATAGGCCTGTTATTTCCCTTATGTGTCTACTCCTGTAGGTTAAGGCCCATTTATTTCTGGCTGCTTTCAGAATTCTCTCTTTATCTTTGTATTTTGCCAGTTTCTCTATGATATGTCATGCAGAAGATCAATTCATGTTACATCTGAAGGGAGTTCTCTGTGCCTCTTGGATTTCAATGTCTGTTTCCTTCCCCAGATTGGGGAAGTTCTCAGCTATGATTTGTTCAAGCAAACCCTTTTCTCTCTCTCTTCTACTTTTGTAACTCCTCTGATATGGATATTGTTTCATTTCATTGAGTCACATAGTTCTCTAATTCTCCCCTTATGATCCAGAATTTTTTTCTCTCTTTTTCTTAGCTTCATCTTTTCCATATTTTTATTTTCTACTTCCTATTCTCCCCTCTGCCACCTTCAATTCTGGCTCTCACCACCTCTAGTTTATTTTGCACCTCATTTATAGCATTTTTAATTAATCATTACTCTTTTTTAGCTCCTTGATCTCTGTAACAATAGATTCTCTGCTGTCTTCTATGCTTTTTTTCAAGTCCAGCAATTAACATTATGACTATTATTCTAAATTCTTGTTCAGTTATATTTTTATATGTTTTTATATAAAACATTTGCCATTTCTTCCTGGAATTTCTTTTGAGGAGAATTCTTCCATTTCATCATTTTGGCTAGCTTTCTGTCCCTTATGTGTTTGAAAAGCTTGTTATGTGTCCTTCACCTGCGAGCACCACTATATTAAAGAGGGGTCATACACTGTCCTGGGTCTGGCCCTTTAGGAGGTTTTTGTTTTTGTTTTTTTTTTTTTGGAAAGTGTTACTTGTTCTCTGTTGTTGTGAGTTTGGTTACTTTATCTCCCTACTCGATATTTTGAACCCTCTACTAGGTGTGCTTTCATTTGTTCCTTTAAGTAGCCCTGAAAAGGAAAACAAACAAGCAAACCAACAAAAAAGAAACAGAAAACAAAAACACTCAAACACACACAATCAAAACCAGAAACACCAGCTACAAGTAAACAACAGGGTGGAGGTGGTGATGATAGAAGAGGCATTATCCCATAAAGAGAGAAATTACAGCATGGGGGGGGGGGAAGAATAAAAATTGACCAGAGAAACTATACAGCTTAATCCAGAGAGAGAGAAAGGAATATAAAAAGGTGGGGAAAAAGAAAAAGAAAGAAAGTTATCTAGACAGATAAACTATATGGCTTAATCCAGAGAGAAAGGAGGATAAAGAAGGAGGTGTGGAACATGCATCAAGAGAATGGATTAAATATGTCTGCTTAAACAAACTAACAACCAGAGTAACCAGACTAGAGGAGTGAAGAGATAAGAAGGAGAAAAGGAAGGAAGAATATATCTATATAATAACTGTCTGAGGATTAAATCAGGCAATGCAACAGCGCTGGTCTGGAGGACAGGCCATCTGGTTCATCAGCATCAATCCTGCTCCAGTAGATACACAGTTACCAGGTGAGGAGGGGCGTGTTTTGGTGTAGGTGGGTGCTGCCTCCACTGTGGGCCCTGTTGTCACTCCTTGTTGGTGATGGGGAGAAAAATGGCGACACCCCAGTCTCTCCTCCATGGACAAGGCATCCCAAACCACTTTGTTTGAGCTGTCCTCACTCTGCCACAGGTGCAAACAAGGTGGTTTGTCCTGCTCTGCTGACTCCCATGCCCTGGTGCTTGGCTGGGATTCAAACTCTTGCTCTTGCGTGCCCCTGTACTGGGGAAGCACCACCTTGCACTGCCCAATATGTGTTTCCTGGCTGGCAGGCACAGGCAGGCTTTGTCATGTCCCACAGCACCATAGGGAGGGTCCTACTGCAGACTACACCCCTGACCCAGTCACTGAGCAGGGCCTGGCTCCCTTCCTCCTCAGGTGCGTGATCCAGGCAGCTGGCCTCAGTCTGGAGAAAGCCCCTCAGTTAGAGATTGGCTCTTTCTCTGACCCTGTCCGTGGCTTTTCTCTTGTCCAGATACAGTCCTATGTTTCCCCAGTATCTCTTTCTCTTCCTTTTGTCTCTCTGCAGAAGGGGATCCCTCCCCTCCTTTCATTTTATTTCTCCCAGTTCTCATTTTATCTCTCCCAGTTTGCAATAATGCCTGTCAGGTTGTCCCAGTGGGTCCCTGGAAGCGCTACTGTCTCTTTTCTTCCAAGACTCTCAGAGTTCAAAGTCCTTTAGTTTCAACACTGCTTTGTTTGTGAGACGAGAGAACTTTGGATCCCATTTCTCTGCCATGTTGGCCCCTCTTCCAATGCTGAACAACTTCTTACAAATCTGCTAGGACGTGCTTTCCAGGCAAGGCGGCCACGGTCAGGTGCAGCTGCACCTGCAGCAGGGCATTCTGGGGGTCAGTCACAGCTCGGGATCAGTCCTTTTTTTTTTAATTTTTTAAACGTTTATTCATTTTTGAGAGACAGAGAGAGACAGAGCATGAGCGGGGAGGGGGCAGAGAGAGGGAGACACAGAATCTGAAACAGGCTCCAGGCTCTGAACTTTCAGCACAGAGCCCAACGCGGGGCTCTAACTCACAAACTGCGAGATCCTGACCTGAGCCGAAGTCGGACGCTCAACCGACTGAGCCACCCAGGTGCCCCAGGGATCAGTCCTTCTTAAAATGAACTAATAACTCAGTTTATGAGCCCTCCACTCTTGGAAAATCTCTCATCTGACTCCACAGAAAATACTGGGTGCTGGCATATTGGTTATTTCTTTACGTAAGGCACATCAACATGACAGGTGTCTGTGGACGCAGACATCAGATAAGTGGCTGTGATACTCAGTGTTCAGCTCAGGTAGAAACCAACCTCACCAATATTGTCTATGAAAGATACAAAGATGGAAAAGAATAGTGTAATTCTCTCTTGTTTTTTTGTGTTTTAAAACTATTTAACAAAATTTAAACCACATACAAAAACATAAGAAAGAAGTAAATCGTTCAAAATTCCACCATCCAGAGAAAAGCATTCTTAAAATAGTGGTAATCAGTATCCCACACATATTCTATTTTATATAATTGGATTATTTCTCTTTATCTATTCTTTAATGCCCAATTTCCACAGAAAAATGAGAGGTTGATAAACTTCATGTCAGTCAATATAGATCTACAACCTTTTAAACACTTGCATCATATTTTATTGTATATATGTGTTCTTGTTTTTAAATTTTTTTAATGTTTATTTATTTTTGAAAGAGAGAGACAGAGAGTGTGAGCAGGGAGGGGCAGAGAGAGGGGGAAGTACAGAATCTGAAGCAGCTTCCAGGCTCTAAGCTGTCAGCACAAAGCCCAGTGCGAGGCTCAAACTCATGAGCTGTGAGATCATGACTTGTGCTGAAGTTGGTCGCTCAACTGACTGAGTCACACAGGTGCCCCTGTATATATGTATTCTTAACCATGGGCACACTGATGATCATTTGGATCATCTCCAAAGTTGTATTATAATAAGCAATACTTTGATGATTATCCTTGGATATTAATGTCTTTTCACATTTATGTGACTAACATTTTAAAGTAAATTTCTACAGAGAGATGAATCAAAAAGAGCATATGACAATTAACTCATATTCTCAAAAAACTGTTGTCAGCATGTAAAAACTTTTAATGTAAATGATATTTAATTTGTATTTCTTTGTTACTGGTGAGGCTAACTTCTCCACATATTTTGAACCCTTTTATTTCTTCTTTTGTGAATTTACTATCTATCATCTTTCAGTTTTTGTTGCATTTTTTTCTTGTAGTATTTCTATGATTTTGTTTTTTACTCATGAATCTGTGATATATGTGAAACTTATGATGTTGTAAGGAATGAGTTTGGGATCAAGTCTTAGTAATATTTCTTGAATAGGCCATTTTCTACCACACTTCTTTCAAAGGAAAGACATTTTGGTGTTTAAGAACATGGACTTTGTTGTTAGATATACTTGGGTTTGGGTCCCAAGTTGGGCTCCCTATAGGCTGTGTGACTTAAGGTAAGTTACTTTTCCTTTCTATGTTTCCATTTCTTCATGTAAAGTTGGGATGATATTAATAGCTACCTCGTATAGTTGTGAGGTTAAAATTAGCAAATTCATATGAAGCACTCATCAAAATGTCCAATAAAAATGATCGGTAAGTTTATTAATTAGTAATAGTTATTTTTATCATAAGTGTCTAAATTTTCAAATATAGTTAAATCTCTGGCACAGTGATTAAAAACATGGACTCTGAAACAGAATACCAGAGTTCCAAAACCTATCTCCAACCTATCTCCAAGCAAAAGCCATGGAGTTACAGAGCAAGGGGCAGAACAAGAGCCTAGCAGGGAGTCACCTGGAACTCTGGGATAGCCACCAGGTTGCTAGGGTTCAGCAGAGGCTAAGTATGGCCTGGATGTGCTGTCACTTATCACAGTGTTCCTCCCTTTATTTTAAGGGAATCACAGCAGACATTTCTTTTTGCATTTAACTGAACATATTCATACCTGATTATAGTTCCTTTTGTTCTGGACATGGAATCCATTGATTTTCTGTCTGTTACTATAGTTTTGCATTTTCTAGAATGTATATACACAGAATGATACAATATGTTTTCTTTTACATCTGAATTTTTTTTTTTTCAACGTTTATTTCTTTTTGGGACAGAGAGAGAGCATGAACGGGGGAGGGGCAGAGAGAGAGGGAGACACAGAATCGGAAACAGGTTCCAGGCTCTGAGCCATCAGCCCAGAACCTGACGCGGGGCTCGAACTCACGGACCGCGTGATCGTGACCTGGCTGAAGTCGGACGCTTAACCGACTGCGCCACCCAGGCGCCCCATACATCTGAATTTTTTCATTTAACAAAGTGCCTTGAGATGTATTCATATTATGTATATCAGTAAATTTTAATCTTTTTTCTAAGTTTTTATTTCAATTTCAGCTGGTTAACATACAATGCAATATTAGTTTCAGGTGTAGAATTTAGTGATTCATCACTTACATACAATACCCAGTGTACTTCACAATCAGTGCCCTCCTTAATACCCATCACCTGTTTAACCCACCCACCCCCCAACTACCTCCCCTCTGGTAGCCATCAATTTGTTCTACATACTTGACAGTGTGTTTCTTGATCTGCCTTTTTTTCCCCCATGTTCATTTTTTTTTTATTTCTTAACTTCCATATAGGAGTGAAATCATATGGTATTTGTTTTTCTCTGACTGAGTTATTTTTGGCTTAGCATAATACTCTGTAGCTCCATCCACATCATTGCAAATGGCAAGATTTCATTCATTTTTTTATGGATGAGTAGTATTCCGATATATATTCTGATATATATATATATATATATATATATATATACTATATATAGTATTCCAATATATATACATATTCCAATATACATATATATATATATATATATCAAGTAATTTAAAAACTTTTATTGTTACATAGAATTCTATTATCTGAAGCTACCACAATTTGTTTACCATTCACCAGCTAATAGGTTTTCAGTTTGTTTCCTGTTATTTGGCTATTATTTATTAAACTGCTCTGAACAGGTCCACCTGGGCAACTCACTTAAGCATTGCAGTCTTGATTTTGGTTCTGGTCATGATCGCACAGTTGTGAGATTGAGCCCTGCATTGGACTCTGTGCTGACAGTTCAGACCCAGCTTGGGATTCTCTCTCTCTCCCTCTCTCTCTACCCCTCCCCTGATCATGCTTCCTTCTCTCTCCTTAAGACAAACACACAAACAAACATTTAAACCGCTCTGAACAAATACAAATTTTTATCAGTGATTTAGGCAAACTGATCTTTTTTTGTTAATGCTTATTTATTTTTGAGAGAGAGAGAGTGCAGGGGAGGGACAGAGAGAGAAAGAGAGAGAGAGACATCTGGAGTGGGCTCTGGGATGACAGTAGAGAGCCCAATGTAGGGCTTAAACTCACAAACCATGAGATCATGACCTGGGATGAAGTTGGACTCTTAACCAACTAAGCCACCCAGATGCCCCTAGGCAATTTGATCTTGATGCAGTTTTCCTTATGATTTTTTTTCCTTAGAGGTTATTAAACATCTTGAATCTGAGGTAAACACCTTATGCCAAATATGAATTATTTTGGCCATTATTTCTTCAAGTAAAATATTTTTCTGTTTCCCTTCTTCTGGCACTCCAATTACACATATACTGAACCACTTGGTATTGTCCCAAAGGATACTAATGCTTTGTTCAGTTTTTTTTTTTTTTCTGTGTCCTTCATTTTGGATAATTTCTCTTGCTATTCAGGTTCACTGATATATTCTGTAGTGTTGTTCATTTACCCAGTGTATTTTTAATTTCATATATTGTATTTTTATTGCTGGACATTACATTTAGATCTATTCAAATTTTTATTTTATCTCTTTATCATGTTCATGTTTTCCTCAACTATCTTGACCACATGGAGTATAACTGTATTAGCTATTTTAACATCCTTTTCTGCTAGCTCCTTTATCTATGTCACATGTAAGTATGTTTCTACTGATTAGATGTTCTCCTGGTTATGCATCATACTTTCCTTATTCTTGTATGGCTGGTAATTTTTTATTGTATGCTGGACATTGTCAATTTCATGTTGTTTACTGGATTTGCTGTAATTCTTTAGATATTTTTGGATTTTGTTATGGGATACCACTATGTTACTTGGGATTAATTCAATCCTTTCAAGGATTGTTTATAAGCTTTGTTAGAGGAAGTATATATTGCAATATCTTTATTAGGACTTTACCAGGTTCTCCAGGCATTAAGAGACTGTCTTCCCACACTGGTTGGTGAAATGTGAACTATTCCTAACCCTATGCAAACGTGAGGATTTTTTTTTTTCCTGCTTAATCCTTTTTAGTGGTTCTTTCTGTGGCCTTGGTAGTTTTTGCATATATATTCCCAGTTCAGAACTCAGTCAAAGACCCATGGGATCATTTCTGTAGATCTCTGGAACACCCTGTTGCAGATTTCTCTTCGGTACTTTGTTCTATAAAGTATTTGCCTTAGTACAATTTAGCTGCCTTGGTCCTCCTGAATTTGGATCTCTATCTCTTCAACTTAGCAAGGATACTGGGCTTTATTTGTATTGCTCTCACTGTGCTATACCCTGGAAACTGATTTTAGGCAGTAAGCTCATGCAGTCATAGGGCTTATCTTTTTGGCTTCCCTTATCTCAAGGATCACATCCTGTGCTGCCTTCTGTCCAAATCTGAAAAACACTGAAATATTTTTGTCTGGTCTGGTTTTCTAGATTTTTAAGGCAAGAGGGTAAGTCTGTTCCATTACGTGTTACATCTTGTTGGATAAAGTCCTCTATTTAGATTTTAAGATTATGGAAACTAATTTTTATTTTACTTAAATGCCCAAATTTACTGAAGGATATGTATGAAAAACTGAATAATATATTTTTTTGTTATAGTAGAGATAATTAAGAGTGCTGTATTAATTTATAAGAAGTTTTCAGAAATTGGAAAAAAATATATAAATATAAGAACCAGGCAAAAAGCCTGAATTTTTCTAAAATGTTAAGTAATAACGTTAAATAAAAGTTGTATGATCAACATAGTCAATATAATATATATATAATGCAATATAATATAATTTGTTAGTTATGATTTTGATGCTTCAGGTACTAATGTATTTTTATCCAGAAAAACAAATACCGTAGATCTTTTATTGTATTTAAATTTTTTCTTGCAGGTATTAGTAGCATAGTGAGAGAAACTATGCCCTAGATTCATTATAGGTATTCTACTCTAATATTTTCCCACCAATACAAAGGTATCTGGCACATTTTCTATTATAGATTATTTCCATTTCTTATTTCTTAAGATCATTATAACATTTTATTCCTTCTTTTCCTCCTGAATACAACCTGAATAAGCTAAAAATCTACTTTCTTTTCTGCAACCAAATACATGAGTTTCACTTTTGAGACATCACCAGATGATATAATCTGTTCTAGAAGTTATGGTTTTAAATATTTTTATTATCCTTGCTTATATCTTGGTGTAACTACTTTTTAATTTATTTTTTCTTCTAATGTTTATTTTTGAGAGTGAGAGACAGACAGAGTGTGAGTAGGGGAGGGGCAGAGAGAGAGGGAGACAGAGAATCTGAAGGAGGCTCCAGGCTCTGAGCTGTCAGTACAGAGCCCTATGCAGGGCTTGAACTCACAACCATGAGATCATGACTTGAGCCGAAGTTGGATGGTTAACCAGGTACCCTATTACTTTTTAATTTCTATGTGCAGGATAGTTCTTTCAAAATTGAAAGTGTGACAGGTTGTGTGCACATTTCTTTTAGGTTTAGGTTTCAATACTAATACTCCAAATAAAATACCAAGCTGTCATTTAGAACATGGACTCCCTTTCCTCACCCAGTGACACCAAGGCAGGCACAGTAGCAACAGCTTCCAACCGCAGGGGCCACTTTGGGGAGTCTCTCTCTCTTTGCAGTCCTGACACACTCCTCTTCTGTTCAAGGACACCAAAGACACCAAGGCAGGCAGGAATATAATCACAACAGGGGACAGAGGGAAAGATCCAAGAACCTGAGAATAAAAGGTTTCACCCAATATTAACAGCAGAGAGCAAATAAGTTAAATAACAAAAACAAAACCAAATAAAACACAGAAACTCAGGGGCCTGTGGGAAACAAATAATAAAAAACATCTAACATTTATATCATTTGAAGTCCCAGAAGGAGAGGAAAAAGAAAGTTGGACTGTTGGGGAACCTGGTGGCTCAGTTAGATAAGTGTCTGACTCTTTGTTTTGGCTCAGGTCATGATCTCATGGTTTACGAGATCAAGCCCTGCATGGAGTTCTGTCCTGACAGTGCAGAGCCTGCTTGGGATACTCTCTCTCCCTCTCTCTCTGCCTCTCCCATGCTTGTGCTCTCTCTCTCTTTCTCTCAAAATAAATAAACTTAAAAAGAAAAAGAAAGTTGGGTTGAAAGAGTTTTTGAAACAATAATGTTTATACAATCCAAGGAATATACTCCACAAGTTAAGGGCTCAGTCTCACATGATTGTCCTCCACTCACCCCATTTCAGATGCCAGTCCCAGGATGTCACTTGTTCTTCTGATTGGCTATAAATCAGAATTCTTCATGACTTTCTCCTATGCTTGTTAATTTGCTAGAACTACTCACAGAACTCCAGGAAACACTTAGGTTTACCAGTTTATTATAAAAGATACACTTCAAAAGCAGCCAGGTGGGAAAGATGCATAGGGCTAGATATGGGGAAGGAGGATCAAGCTTCCATGCTTTTTCTGAGGCTACCACCTGTCCAGCACCTTGATGTGTTCATCAATGTGGAAGCTCTCTGAACCCCTTCAGTTAAGGTTTCTATGCAGGCTTCATTATATGGGCATGGTTGATTAAATCATTGACTATTGGTAGTTAAGTCAACCTTTGCCTCCTCCCCTACCCTTTCCTCAGAGGTTAGAGTTGGGTGGGTGGGGGGATTCTGAAATTCCCAACTCTCTAATCAGATGGTTTGGTCTGCTGGTAACCAGTTCCTTATCCTTAGGGGCTTTCCAAAAGTTGCTTCATTAACATAAATTCAGACATGTTTGAAAAAGGCTTGCTATGAGTAACAAAAATTGCTCTTATCTTTTTCACTCAGGAAATACTAAGTGTTTAGGAGTTTTGTGGCAGGAACTGGGAATGAAGACCAAACATATTTTTCTCATTATATCATATAATATCACACATCTGCACATTCTATATCTGGCAAAAATATGTTTTGGGAGAAAATTAAGATAGTAATGTTATAGAAAATGAAGACAGGATCCAAGTAATTCACAAAATCCAACACCATTCATAATAAATACTCTCAGCAAATTAGGAATAGAGAGAACTACTTCAACTTGATAAACAACATATACACAAACCCCACATCTAACATCATATTTAATGGTGAAAGACTGGACATTTTTTGCCCAAGTCTGGGAACAAAGTACGATTCAACATAGTACTAGAAATTCTAGCTGCCACAATAAGATAAGAAAAAAAAATAAAAGACATACAGATTGGAAAGAAAGAAATAAAACTTTCTGTATTTGCAGATGGCATGATTGCGTCTGCAGAAGATCCCAATGAATTGGATTTTCAATTCCTCAAACTGCCTGTTAGAATTAGTAAGTGAGTTTACCAAGGTCACAGAATCCAACATCAATACAAGAAACCTAATAGAATGTCTAGATGCTAAGAATAAACATGTTGAAACCAAAGTTAAAAATATAATACCATTTAAAATCACTCAAAATAAGTTGCTACACTGAGGTATAAACCTGACAAAACATGCAGAGGATCTGTGTGCAAAAAAAAAAAAAAAAAAAAAAAAAATCACAAAATTCTTACTTAAAAAAGCGAAAGAAGACCAAAAGAAATGGAGACACATACCACGTTCAAGGATTTGAAGGCTAAACATTGTAAAGATGCCAAATCTCCATAACTGGATCTGTAGGTCGATTGCAATTCCTATCTGTGTTTTAGCATGGCTTTTTGTAGAAATAGACAAGCTTTTCCTACATTTTATATGGAAAGGCACAAGCCTTAGAATAGTTATGTAAGGGATGAATCACGGGAATCTACTCCCAAAGCCCAAAACACACTGTATACACTGTATGTTAGCTAACTTGTCAATAAATGATATAAAAAAATAAATTAATGTAGCTTGAAAAAGATCTTGGCAAAGAAGAATAAAGGTTTGTAGCTGTTAAAACCACATTTATAAAACAGGATATATTCAAAGAAGTTGAATATCATGCTTCTGTGTAAGATGTAGGAAGTCCCAAGAGTCCATTGCTTCCAACCTAAGAATGAGAAAAAATGGATAATCTACAAAGTTCCTGACAAATTATACCTCTAAAGAGTGAGACAAGAGAGGAAAACCCATAAAATTCTCTGAAAACTATAGTCTGATTTCAACCTAATGCCACAGGCTTTGTTCTTTCAAATGGGAGAGAAAAAGCAACGGCTTCAAAGAGAAAACTCAGAAGACTTCTCTTCATTACAGGGACTTCAAATCTGGCAGGTTTCAAATTGGGTTCATCAACTCAAACTTTTGCCACTTCCTGTGTTTCTCATCTCAATAAATGTCACCACCACCTACCCTTAGGCTGTCACCTGTCACTTAGGCTGACACACAGTGTCATCCCAGACTCCTCTCTGTATCATCTGCTTCATTCAATCACTTAATAAAACCTACCAGTTTTACTTCCCCAAATTTTCTTAAATCAACTCCATCCTCTTGCTTACCACCATGAGAACACCCCCAGCTCTTATCCTGCGATCACCAGGTCTATGCGGGTGACTTCTCTGTTTCCCATCTAGCCTACATCTTGCAATCACCTAATCTCAAGAAAATTAATATCTGACTTAGTTTCTGAGAAGAGATTGAGCTGCTTAGCATTTGCTTCCACTGGCCTTCCTGGCCTGCTTCCTCCCAATCTGATCTCTCCAGCCCTGTCTCCTGCTGGTTTGTAACCAAGGAATTCCAAGCTGTAGTTCTTGCATATCCTATGTAGACACTTTCAAGCTGACCCACTGGTAGGAACAGCACTCCCTTCTTTGCTCTAGATAATACTCTCATTTTACAGATTCAGTTTGGTTAAACTATACTCCAGCGTAGCTGGTGTCCCTCACCTAGACAAGTACCCGGGGGAACCTGTATTTTGGCATTTGCCCATCATTTTGAAACTATTCCTCTGTGCTCACACCCCACCCATTGCTCTGAACGCGCTGTCTGCAGCCACAGGGACACTCACCACAGTCCCTGAGCCCGTGGAACACGCGTAGGCTAACTTGTCCTCTTTTCCTCCCACTTACCTCTGCCTTTCCGTCCCGTCAGTCTGGTGACGCACAGTATAGGAAAACCAAGGTCATGGTGATAACTCAAGACCCTCCCACGTTACTTGCACAGGCTGAAAGGCATCTGCGGCCACAGGCAGTTCGGACTCACTGGGTCCGATGCGGAGCTCTGCCCCTCCCGCCACCCAGAGCCTGAGACTTACTGGGCACTGCCTGGCAGGCTCCCTGGCCCCGGTGCGCGGCGTCTGGGTCCGCGGAGATGCGGCGGGAGCAGCGCTGGACTAGGCTCTCTGAGCGGCGCGTGATGGGCTCCCTGCAGCGCTTCAGGTGACCTTCGGCACCATTGCCCTGGCCGGCCCACAGTCCCGCCTGCCGTTCCAGGCGCTGGGGATTTCGCGCCCAGCTTGCCTGCCGGATCGCCCTGAGCGCACAACCCGGGAGGCCTCCTGGACCTCCCTCTTCGTTCTGTTAGCCAGTCATCCACAGGCATTTATTTCGCTGGGCACTGGGGGAAATACGTGGAGCAAGGGCCCCTTTGGACTGGGACGCCCCCGTGGGTCCTCCTATCTGCTTGAGCCTCTCCTCACTGACTCCCCTTTCAAACTTTCCCTCTTTCAGTTCTTTCTTCTGCCCACACCTTAGATAAGCCGATCCTGGTGAGAGTCTATCCATTGCCCAAGAGAGAAAAGAATCAGCGTGTGGATGCTGACAAAGTCCTCCAGTGATCAGGCCCTGCAGCCTTTCTGAACTTGGTGGATGGAGTGCTTCTCCCTGTCCCTGAGCTTTTCCTTACCCTTCCTCCCTTACTTTTCTTCCAGCTTTTCCCAGGATCCCGTGGCCCAGGTGCCATGCCTGTCCTGTCCTGTTCCTGGCTGCAGACTTCTAGGACTCAGTCTATCCTCAGCTTTCTAGATGTACTGAGGTGGGCTCTGGGACAGCCCTGGTGGTGCAGGGGACCTCAGTGGACTCAGATAAAGCCCCAGCCTCCCTGCACATTAGGCTAACCTCAGAAACCTGCCTTGATGTGAGCCTCTGTGGCTTTTGCCTCTAACTTGCCTCTAGAGTGGCATTTTGGTCCTTACAGCTTGATGAGTCCAGTGTTTCCCCCTTTTCATTGTCATTTTTTCTCTTTCAGCCTGTGTTTCTCCTGGAAAAGAATCCTGTGCATCCTTTTCCTGCCAGTTATCTTATCAGGTTTTGCTCCTCGAGTGAAAGATAAAGAGGATCTTATATTTGCAAATGCACAGCTACAGCCAGCCCAGTACAGGTTTGCCTGAGTGGGGAGGGAGGGGAGCCTTTTCTCCTTTTTTGGAGAGAATTATATTAGAAGCATGCCCACAGCAACTTCTGCTACAAGAACTTCCTTCTCTGGCAAGGCTATGGCAGCCTCTCCTCTCTTTCTCTGTCTCTCAGCATGTTTAATTGGTCTCACCTGACCCCCCTCAAGCTGACAGACAGATCTGTGGGACTTCAGACTGAAAGCAGAGTTGGAAGTAAGCCGTACTTCACCCTCGGGGGTCACAAGTTCCTGATTTTCGGGGGCTCCATCCACTATTTCCGGGTGCCCAGGGAGTACTGGAGGGACCGCTTGCTGAAGCTGAAGGCCTGTGGCTTCAACACCCTTACCACGTGAGTGCTGGCCCCCTAGCTCTCTGTGACCTTTCTACCCCACAGGGACTCCTGATGTCTGCATCCAGGCTCCGAGCCTCTGGTTTTGGGATTGCCTGTCTGAGAATTTACCTTCTGAATAGTCATTTCTAGCATGTGCCCTTTAAGTGTCACATCTCACAGTTTGCTGTGGTCACAGCCTTGGATAAGGGTTAATGAGAGAAACAGAAGGAATAAGTGATTTCCACAGTAATCTCTCTAATAGGAGAGTCACTGGGTCCGTTAGGAGCACTCAGCTTAATGACAAATGCTTAAAGTATATTTACAGATAAATATGTGGTATTTTAAAAACAATTTTTATGTAATTAAAGTGAGCTTGTAAAGGAATAATAGCATGAATAAAATGAACATGTAAGGAAATACCAGTATCACTCAAGTGAAGTTTAATGTCATTAATAATTAAAAGCATAGAGATTCAGAAACACCTGTCTTCAGTCCCAGCTCTGCCTCAAACCATTGCCTCCCAGAGCCCTGATGTCCTCTTCATCCATAAGTAAACAAAATAAAAATTGCTTCAAGTTTGTCTTGATGATTAAATGAGATAAAGCGCTTACCTTACATATGTGAAAAATGCCTATCACATTGCCTGTACTCATTATGATGGCAAAAAGAAATACAAACCTAGTTTAGTCAATCAGAAGAATTTAAACATAAATGTAAAATGATTAAATGTGCATTTAACATGATAAATTTAGCGTGATCTTTAACATGATTAGGTGAATAGTGACAAAACGCACCATGCATTTAGGGTGTATTGATGACTGGGCATTTGTAATCATTTTCACAAAATCATTTAATCCTCCAACTAGCTGTCCTGTGGACTGGATAGTGTCATTCTTACTGTGGGGGACAATAACAGAAGAATAGAGGGCTTAACTAGCTTGCTCAGGGTGAGTCTCCTCCCACAATTGCCTCAAGGTGTGACCATGCAGTTGTGAATGAGGATGTCACCAAAGTCATACCTAGGCATAGACTCCTGCCTGTGCACAGATGGCCAGTCACATAAAAACTAGCCCAAAACAAAAATCACATTTGAATTAGGAACAGTGGAGATCCTTTCATAACAGACCTATTTACAGAAAAGTCTTGAGACTCAAAAAATTGGGAGTCAAGAAAGGTGTGTTGAAGGGTGAGCCCAAAGAAACAATTCCGTGGAAGGCAGAACTGTGACAGGTGTATGGCAATGGTGTTTCTCAAGTCAGAGAAAAGGCCGGAACACCCACCCTTAGTGTAAGGATACCACCTTTGATAGAGAATGGAAATTCTGACTTAAATATATCTACGCTATAAAGTAAGTCAACCAGTTTTAGTTATTCAGAGAACATGTATATAGTATTTATACTCAGTTGGGCATGTTCTAAACCCTGGAAGGTATTAACTCACTTCATCACTATAGCAATACTATGTGGTGAATAGTATTATCACTATCTTTTGTAGGTGAGAAAACTCAGGCAGAGAGAGGTTAAGGGACTTTCTTGAAGACACAGGGTTAGTAATTGTGGAGCTATGCTTTGAGTTCAGCCCAGCACCTGGTTCCAGCTGCTAAGCAATTCAACTGTCTTTCATAATTGTGGACTTTACTTAGAGATTGAGGAGGACATTCACAGAGCTTTGCAACCCTGCTTGTAAACTCTTGTAAAGTCTAAGTCCCCTTTGCAGGGCACTTTATCATTTTACGATGCAGAATGTATTTTTCTGTTTTTTGATGAGACGTTTGGTTTGTCACCAGCGATTAGAAGGGTCTGTTGTCTTCATGGTCAAGCTGTGGGGTTTTATTAGTTAACATCAGGAAAAAGTAAAGGCAGTTATGAAAGGCTTAAAATTAAATTATATGAAGGGAAAGAGCAGAAAAGTGTTAGCAAAATGCTATGGGCTATGTAATTTAATGTTTTACATCTGTAGCTATATTAATTACGTTAATTCCAAAATAGTTGAGTTCCCTTCCCTTTCTGGGTTAATTCTACATTGGTTGTTACAAAGTATACTTACGATGCATTGATTTTTTTTAAAAAGAAAGAACCACCAGATGTCCTCACACACCTACACCACTGACCAGATATATAGCAGGACCATAGTAATACAAAAACTGCACTGGAGATCATAGAAGCCCCTTTCCTCCTGAATGTCCCTCCACCGCCCTCTTGTGGCAAAGCTAAAGGTGGTACTCACTATAAAGGAGAAAATGCTTCAAGGGCTGGCTCCATTATTGCAAAGCTGATACTAAAGAGTGAATATGAAGCTGGGAGGCACTAAATTAATAATTGGCTTATCTAATATACAAATAATTTAATAATAAATAATCATTGAGTTTTATTTAGAGGCTTTTCTGCATCTATTGAAGAAATTATATGGTTTTTCTTCACTCATCTATTGAAATAGTAAATTATATGGACATCTTTTTCTGATATTCAACCAATTCACGGCTCTGCAATAAGTTCTATTTGATTAGGAGACATGAACATGTGAATGTGCAAACACACATACACACACATAGATTGCTAGACTTGACATACTCATGTTTTATTTCAGATATGTGTGTTTATGACTATAACTGAAATGGATTTAAAATTGTATTTCTGTTAGTATCTTGCCCACTTTTGATATCAATCTTATAATAAACTCATCAAGTGACTATATATGTATATATTTCTCTTCTCTGAAACTATCTTGCAAAAGAATTATCTTTACCATGAATGTTTCTTAAAATTCACCTATAAAACCTCTGTGATTACTGTCTTTTGTGGTTGTGAGGTGAAGTTTTTTGGGGTAGTATAACTTTGTTGAATGGTTATTGCTTTTTCTCCTAGTGTATATACTATTTTTATTCTATATATCGTTTTTTTTCTTTTTCTTTCTTCTTCTTGTGGATTGACTGGGACTTTTAAAAATTCTTTCTTTCTTGCACATCATATGGTGTATCAGCCTTTTTTTCCCCTTTAATCTTTAAATGTTTAGTCTTTTCAAAGAACTAGCTTGTAACTTTATTAATATTCTCTGTATCTTTTTGTTTTCTATTTGATAGTTCCTGAATTATGTATAATTTCCTTTCTTCTACCTTATTTGGTTTAGCATTTTTCCCCTCTCCTCTTCTCTTCCTTCTCCACCTCCTCTTTTCCTCCTTCTCCTTCTCTTTCTTCTTCTTTTCTTCTTGTCTCCTGAGTTGAATAGTTGAGCTCACTTTCTTTCCAGGATTTTGCTTTTTCTAATATATTTATTTAGAGATATGAGTGTACCTCTAATTATTGCTTTGGTCACATATCCCATACATTTTGCTGTGTAATACTTTGAATGTCATTTGTTTTCAAACATTTCAGCTATTTGGGAATATGCTTTCTGGTTTATTTATTTATTTAACTTTTTATCATTTTCAAGCATAATTTTCTAGTGTAGCAATTGCCTTGGGATCACGGACATTTTTGAAATTTGTTGAGATTTATTTTGTATTTTACAACTGTTGCATGTGTTTTTTAAGAATGTATGTACTCCACCTGTTGGCTACTGAGGTTTCTATGTATTTCTTAGATTGGGCCTTTCATTTGTGTTATTCAAATATATATCCTTACAACTTTTTGCTATTATCTTTATTTCTTAGGGAAGTATTTTAAATCTTCCTCTATGGCTATGGATTTGTCCCCTTCCCTGATTCAGTAAACTCCTCCCTTACTTGAAGCCATATTTATGGAGCACGTAAGGCCATGATTACTATATCTTCTTGATGGATCATTTCCTTTTTTATTATTTGATGCCTCTCAACATCTATTTGTGAGGGATTTTTTTGCCTTAAAATCCATCTTGCCTCCTATTTAAGATTTGCTAGAATAATTTTGCCTCATATATATCTTTTTCCATCTTTTTGTTTTCAACTTTATCCAGCAATATTTTTTGAAGTAAGTCACTTGTAAGCCTCATTTAGCAAAATGTTTTCATTCTGCTCTTTCAGTGTACAGCTATAAACTTTATCATGCATATTTAAGTTTTTAGCAAACCAACTCTTCATTCCTCCTTACAACAGAAGATCTTGAAATACAGTCAGTTCTGCCATAATGCAACATATGCATTCTTACAAATCTGCATTGTGTACAATTGTGTAACAAGAACTACAGGGCTAATGGCAAACATGAGGTTAGGGGCACAACACTCAAGAAATTTGTTGGTGATGCACACAAAAAAGATAGTCACTAATAGAAATAGCACCTAACAAAATTTTACACATGTCCCGTTGGCCCTATAGACTCAGCCCTATAGGGGAGGGGCCTGGATGGGTCCTTCTTGCTAAATCTAAATGTGCTATTTTTCTTTATTCTATCTCCATTATCCTTATAGAAAATCCTCCTCTATTCTTATTTTGATTAATTCTTAGCAAAAATTTATTGGGCCTATATAGACATTTGTGGGGTTTGTAATTTTCTTTATTTTCTTACTGGCTAGTACAGAGAATGGGGTGGTGAGTGGGATAATTAACATATATAAATCCAAGGAACCTAGAATCATAGGATTATTGGCAGCGTGGATCACAACTGGTTAATAAAGAAAAGAACTATTGACAATAGTCATTGTTCATGTAATACAGATTTAATTGCCATTGGAAACTTCAGCTTATTCCCAAATAGAACTATCCCAGGTGTTAGCATGGATTTGGGACTGATCTAGAAATTTAGAAGAAAGAAATCAAAAGATGATTATTGTACTTCCCCCTTCCCTATTACAGCTATGTTCCATGGAACCTCCATGAGCCACAAAGAGGCAAATTTGACTTCTCTGGAAACCTGGACCTGGAGTAAGTGCTGTCACTGCTTCTGTCGCCTGGTCCAGGGTGGGGAGACAGAGAGGTGGCCCCTTGGGTTTGATTAGGCCATCTTGGTTCTGCATGAGAACCAGAGAGAGGCTGGGACCTGGAACCTTGTTCTCAAGACCCAAATGCTCTCTAGTCATGAACTTGTTACTCTCAGGGGCCTGGGTTTACCTCGTCTGAGCTCAGACCTTTTCACTGCAGCTCGGAGGTGCCTAATCCCCAGTGTCTGCCTTGCTTTGCAGTGTGGTCCAGCCATCTGGTCTGGGACAAGGCTTGCCTCTCTAGGGTAGTAAGGCACTTGGGGTCAGGTTCACTGTTAGGACCCCACCTCCACCCCTCCCCATATCCTGTCTGATGCCCTTGGTCCTCTTGCCCCCAGTGGAGGTATGCAGAAGGTACTGGGCTGGGAGCAGGGGAGAACCCAGCAATCAGGGCATCTGAAGGCAGGGAGAGGAGGAACCAGGCAGATTCACCACCTTGTGATGTGTGTCAGACTCATCCCCACCCCTCCCCCCTGATGTCTTGAGAGCTGCTGACACTGACCTCCCTAGGGCCTTTGTGCTGATGGCTGCGGAGATCGGGTTGTGGGTGATTCTGCGTCCAGGGCCCTACATCTGCAGTGAGATGGACCTCGGGGGCTTGCCCAGGTGAGCGGTGCTGAGTCCAGTGTAGTAAAGTTGTTGGCTTTACTAAACATAAAACTTCAGTCTAATAACAAATGAGCACATCCGCTGTGTCTTGCACTGTTATGTGCTTTACACACATTGTCTCAGACAATGGTTGCAGTAATAGGGTGAGGTATATGTGCTCTTGTAATCCTCATTTTACAGATGACACATCTTCCTAGTGCTCTAGGCATGTGACCAAGAGTGTGCAGGGGAAGAGGAAGCATTGGGATGATCATAGTCTTCTTGCCCCACTGGAGAGAGCTATGCCCAACTCTGTCCAGTAGTGGGAAGAATGGGAACAGAAGCTTTAGACAGTGATGGATGGGCTTGTTCTGATGATGTCTGATTGTTCTTTTATTTTGTCAGTGGAAGACCAAGTTCTCTTGTACTAAGCGCCTTCAGATTCCCTCCCCTCCCTCTCATTTTTCTTTGCCTTTTTCTCTCATCTGTGATGCATGCTTTTAATCCAAACAACTAAGGTTCAGGGTGAGAATTTAAGAATGCTCTTCTGTTATCTCCACAAGCTGACAGGACTGCCCATTTAGTTCATGGCTTTGCCCCCAGGTGAGTACTTTTACTCCCCTTTGTCATGTAAAGGCATTGCTTTTCTCCAAGGTGAGCTAGTTTTCGCTTTCCAGCTCTGGAGCAGAAAATGCCTGACCCTTGCAAGAAGAGGGAGCTTTCGAGAAGCAGCAATTCATGGTGCAGTTAGCTGGAAGCCATGCCCAGCACCTTACAAATTGACCTGGGGACAAGCTTACTTACTTGTAAGCTCCTCCTTTGTGCTGGAAATCTTAGGTCTTGGAGGAAATGTAACCATTTGCCTAAAGTACATACACTGTGTGCAAGAAAAATGTTTTAAATAAACTGAACAAGAATGGAGGAGGGTATTAAGATGTGGGTGTACAAATCTTGATGGTAAGTTGTAAAGTGTCATGTCGATGGAGGTGGTATCTTTTCTTCTAAATCTGTGGGATGGTCCAAAAAGCTGACATGGACACATCCCTTCAGAACCCCTGAGTTCTCCAGGATCATGGACATGATCAGAGGATGTAAAACTGCCCAAGAGAGATCTGGAAAGGGGCAGGCTGTCATGCCTGGCCCAGCCCCCGCACCTCTGCATTCCCAACTCAGAACTGAGCTTGTCCTCTTTCACCCCCAGCTGGTTGCTGCAAGACCCTAAGATGATATTAAGAACAACCTACAAGGGCTTTGTTGAAGCAGTTAATAAGTATTTTGACCACCTCATTTCCAGAGTTGTTCCTCTCCAGGTAAAGCAAATTTCTCTTTCCTTCTTTCTTATCTTTGCTCTAGGAAAATAATTTTTATGGCTTGTTCACAGAATAGGCCATGCCTAGTCTCTGTGAGAATTTAAACTGATATTCTTGCAATTTTCAATTCTAGACCTTTGTCTTAAGTGCAGCCTTTTCCTCAACGTTTCTAGAATGACACACATCTTACAAGGGACTGATGAAGGGTGTTCATTTGTGGTTGTCATTGTTCTCAATGTACTCGATATTCATTAAACTCACTGATATTCATACTGCTTATTTTTACCCTTAAATTATCTTTATTGTTTTAAATAGTTAATACAAGCCCTTGGTGATAAAGCCCAACAGAGTACAAAAGAGTTTATGGTGAAATAAGTCTCCCCTCTTACCCTGAACCAAAGCCATTCATTGTCTTTTCAGGAGACAATTTTGCTAGATTTTTGTGTCTTTCCCGAGGATTTCTACACATATAGAAACAAATTATTTATACACACACTTACACATGTGTATGTATGCATACTTTTTAATAAAAAAATATGCAATTTCCACTGAAAATTTTTTTGTAACTTAAAAATATATTTTTGGAACCCATTCTTTTTAAGGACTGCATAGCATTCTACAAATGGATATATCATAATTCATTTAACTAGTACCTTGTCATGGACATTTGATTTTTTTAATTTATGCTATAATGCATAACTTGGTTCACATATCACTTTGTACCTGTGTGGATATATTTTCTCTTGCTCACATTCCAGTTTGTTTAAGTTTCATAAGTGTAAAGAGTACAGACACCATGCATTTTCCTTTCTTCATGGAGTCTCCTCATCTTATGCAAGGTACCCACAGCCCAAAGACCAGTCTATAAAAACAAAGAACAAATATTATACTCTGAAGTTTATAAAGCAGCAATTATTTGGTCATTACGTTTTTTTTTTTTTTTAATACAACTTTCTTACAAACAAGAGGAGACACATGGTTATTATTTAAATAAAAATATATCTTATTTTAAGAGTATATCTCTTGATATAACTTGAGTGGGGATAAAAACCAGTTATTATGTTTTTATAAATACCAATAAAGAGCTTATTAGAGTCTTCTTTTTGGGGGAAATGTGATACGGACCTAGCCCTTTATAACTACTTCTGAATTGTGAATTGTGAGTTACTATTGGAATAATTATTGAGAAAAGAAACAGGAGATTAGGAATAGAAATAAAGGGAAAGACAGATTAAGAATAATGTCTCTGTAGTATAGCTTTAGGAGAGATGAGCAATGCTGCAGGGAAGAAGGCATCATCTTTAGAATTAAACTCTGGGTCAGTTATGCAGAGTCAAGAAAGGCTGAAAGCCATATGTTTCTGGCATTTAGATGGGGCCTGATGTAGGAGCAAAAATCTTTGAGCCTTAAAATTAGAAAGACTTTGAATGTTTGGCTAGAAGTTCAAGCACAAGTACAAATGCCATGTAGCGTTAGTGCAGATGCAGCAAGCAAAGCAAATATATAAATATCCCACTGAAATCATGAGGTGAGAAATCTTAGGAAATTTTTAAGAAGCAAGGAATTATAAGTGCAAATGAAATTTAAAAGGCCTATTATTACTAAATTGTTAGTATTTTAATGTTTTCTATTTGGTTACCTTCATTGTTTTAATTACTGTATTTAAATAATTTTTAGAGTGTATTTACTCTTTTACTTGGGACTTTCATTCTTCTCAACCTGTTTGTTTTGCAAGGTCAGCTGTGAATTCTCCTGTGACAGGGATTTTAGAAATCTCACCCTTCATGTTGGGGAGAAGATATGGTTCAATAATACAAACAACTGTTCTCACTTCATCAATGAAGAATACTTAGGTTCACTCAACAAATAATTATTGAGCACTTGCTATGTGCCAGCTGCTGTGTAGGAGCTTAGCTTCCAATGGAGAGAAGGACAGACATTGTCCCTGTCCCATGGAGGCAATGACCACTTACAAATCGAGGAATAGTTGCTTCAGTGGAAGAAGTGCAGGACACCCCTCATCGGGGTAAGCAGCCAAGGAGAAAGGAAGGTTCAGGGCATGCTCTCCAGAAAAAGTAACTTAAACAGTGACCTGAAGAGTGGGCAGGCATTAGCAATGGTCAGGAGTCTCCATCACGGGTGAAGACCAGAGGACAAGAGATAGAATGAAGAGTCTGAAGAGCTGGAGGAAGTGCAGTTGGTGTGGAGCATAGAATCTGAGGTGGGAAGAGGCAAAAGGTGAAGCTGTAGAGAAAAACCCACTACACGTACTCATTCTCTTCTGTTCCAACTCAGGGGCTAGGGTCCCATTGTACAAAAGGGAATATCACTCTAAAATTGGCATTTACTCCATAGGCAATAAGGAGCCATGTGGTGGGTGAAGTGGTCAGGCTGTCAAGAGCTCACTCTGCCTTCAGTATCAAGAGAGACTTCTGCACTTGAGTGTGGAAGAACATTGAAAGATTAAGTTAAACATTGCAAACTTATAATTTCAGTAGCACTAGGTCACTCTTGATGACAGGTGGCAAGATGGCGTTGGAACACTTACCATTGTGGTTTGAGGAGTGGAGTCAAAGTGAGAAAGCAGAGAACGTGAGTGTAGACAACTGGTAATTCTTTCAAGAAACAGGGTTCTTCAAAATGAGAAAGCAAGAGAACTGTGGGTGGGGGAACAGGATTGGGGTCCATGTTTACTCTTCCTCTCTCTAGTGTGATGGTTCAGAATAAATTTCCATGATGATGGAGGGCAGTTGGTTTGGAAGGAAAGGTTGAAAGTAGAGAATGTAGAGGGAACAGGGCAGAGAGCCAAGTTCCCAAGCAGGTGGTAGGAGGCAGTGGGACTCCACACATGAGTGGTGACATTATCCTAAGACAGGAGGAGGGAGGGATGCCCCTTTCATATGCTGGGGAAAGTGGATAGGGTGGGCATGGAAGCAGGGGAGTTTGTAGGTTTGGGATTCATATTTAAGCAGATAATTAGTATGAGAAAAAGAGGGAAAACTGTAGGAGTTGCTTATGTCCAAAGACTAGGGAAGGTGGAACTCTGTGCAACAGCTGAGGCAACTGGAGGTGACTGACTCTGGGTCCAGGAGGAGAGGGAGTACCAAGGGAACTTGAGGTAACTACTTGGATCAAAGCTTACTGCACCAGGTATGTGATCTTAGCAGGAAACCCAGAGACTCCAGGCTTTTTCCACCAGTAGCTTCACACTTTTCCTTGATCTGCTTGTCTCTCAGTATTGCAAGAGAGGCCCCATCATTGCAGTGCAGGTGGAGAATGAATATGGTTCATTTGCCGAGGATAAAGATTACATGCCTTATATTCAGAAGGTAAGAAACATTTGATTTGTCCCCATATTTACATGCTTTCTTCCTCACTCTGACACTTTTACAAGCATGCATTTCTGAGGCCCTGTTGCATGGGTGATCCTGTGGTAGGTGCTGTGGGTGATGAGAATATGTGAGATCAAGTTCAGTGTCTCTGTGAATCTTCAGTATTGCCACAGCTGTCAGGGTTTCCTCAAATAACTTCATTAGGAGATAAAAATTGATGTGGAAAGTTGATTCTTTCCTGTTGCTATCTCTATGACCCACAATTCTCCTTAAATCTGGGTGCTGGTGAATTTACATCCATAGTAAATAAATAATGCTTCATGAACTTAATAACATGGCTCTCATCTTGTGGCTTCCTGACCTGTAGTGCTAACACTCTTTCCTCAGAAATGCATGCTTGCCCTTGCTTCTCCATGGGGGGAATGTCTCAGGCCAGGGAATAACTGCAGTCCTGCCTGGTTGCCTTTTTGATGGTTCGGGCCCCTTCCTGTCCCTAACTTCCCACAGTGAAGAAGCTGATGAGTTTTATATAAACTGGACCTCCTCTCCAGGTTGGTGAGCAGAACTTGGGGTCGCATGTTGACTGTGTCCACACAGAACCCCCTGGGTGGGATGGTCTGGAAAGCAGTGGGGAGGAGTTGCCAGCTGGGAAAGAAAGAACAAGAAGGTGACCAGAGAGGAAGGAAGGCAGGGTTGGGCTTCCCATACCTCCTGGCTCTGGCCCTGCAGCTGTAGCCTCTGGTGCTGGACAAGTTCTGAGAGGGATTCCCCTCCCTAATTTTTCTCAGGGGCATCTCATCAGATCTCCCCAAATTAATCTCATTCAGCTAGCATTGCTTTTTCTTGATTTTCAGAATTTGCCACTTGACTTTTCTCCCAGGGCCAGGCATGAAGTTAACAAAGAAAACACAGAGTCCTTTTGCCCTCTGGCCACGTGTCTGCTCCTCTGCCTTTAGTAGATATAATTTGCAAATTAGATTCCCCCTTCTTTGAAGCCATGGCAGGCTTCCTTGCTTCCTTTTAGTGTCTGGGTAGGACCCAAACTTTACAAAATTTATCTGCGATCCCCACAGCCTTGGACTCTCCCCTTCAAGAGAAAGCCTTCTCTTTTTCTCTTGGATTTAGAGTTTCCCTCAAGTGTTTCCTCATACAACTCAGCCTTTTGCTTTTCCCCTTGAGGCAGTGGCCATGGCTGTCAGAACCCATACTTAGCTGCTCTTGTGATTCCCGGGATCAACACAGGCTGAGACAGAGACCAAACAACATTCCCCTAATTTACTGAATTGCAGATGGTCAGACTCTAAACTCAAACCTCTCTCTAGCTCACATGCTGTCCAAGCGAGCCCAAGCTGTATTTGTTTCCTAATTTCCTTATGTTTCCTTCTTCCCATGGGAGCAAAGGAAGTAGATTCATTTTGTCAGTTTTCCCAACAGGCCCTGCTGGAAAGAGGGATTGTGGAACTGCTCATGACCTCGGATGATGCAAAACACATGCTAAAAGGCTACATAGAAGGAGGTATAAATTTAGACTCATTTTGAGTAAGAATTGAGGCTCTTCGCCAGCCAGCTTGAATATTCAACAAGCCTCAGAAAGAACCAACTATATCTCTGATGTCTCTCCCATGTTCATTGAAGTGGACTCCAGAAATTTGATATTACAATGAATGAGGACTCAAGGTCCAAGTGAAGAGTCCACTTACCAACCCCAACTCTCTCCCTTGCCCTTCTTGTCTTTAAACAGACAAGCTCTTCTGGCCTCAATACACTTTTTTGTCTTTCATAATTTTTCTGTGGGCTAAGAATTCATATTGGTATTGGGCATGGCTTAGAATCCAGGTCTTCTCCACTAACATGGAGAGCCACATGGAGAAACAGAAGATAGATGTGTGTCAGGAAGGCTGCCTAGGCCAAGCCCCAGTCTGGGATCTTGAAGTCCACTCACTGTGGACTTGGAGTAGAGTTCATACTAGAGAGTCAAGTAACAGAGCAGTTCAGACCAGAATCATAAGATGATGATAGTGAGGGAAGTGACCAAGGTATTATAAACAGCCAGATGAGCCCAGGGGAGTATCTGTCAGGTAGTCCGTAGTTCAAGATTAGCTACTTCTTTATACCACTGTTCTCCCCTCCTTTTTGGTGGCTCTTCCTCACATTATTTTTCTAAGAATTTATTTTTTAAGTTTATATATTTATTCTTAGAGAGACAGAGAGAGTGCAAGCAGGGGAAGGGCAAAGAGGGAGAATCCCAAGTAAGCTCTGCACTGTCAGCACAGAGCCCGATGTGGGCTCCAACTCACAGAATTGTGAGATCATGACCTGAGCCCAAATCAAGAGTTGCACACTTAACCAACTGAGCCCCTCTTCTCCACATTATTATAGTACACTGGGAAGTGTGCTGAACTTGGGTCAGCAAACCTGTGTTCAGTTCCTAGGTCTAATCAAGTTATATGATCTTGTCCTGTTCTAGTTTTCTACAAAAAATATGGTTAATTTTAACTGCCTTAAAAAAAAATTAAGTGTATTTATTTATTTTGAGAGAGAAAGTGCAGGTGGGAGAGGGACAATCAGAGACTCCTAAGCAGGCTCTGCACTGTCATCATGGATCCCAAGTTGGGGCTCAAACCACAAACTGTGAGATCATGACCTGAACTAAAGTTGGACGCTTAACTGACTGAGCCACCCAGGCACCCCTTACCTACCCTTCTTATCTTGCATTGTCCTTACAAGTGTCCAGTGATATCAGGACATATGTGGCAGCCTTTTGTACTTTGCAAAGTGGAATAAAAGTAGTGTCTCATCCTTACTACTTGGCCCAACTTCCTTCTGTGTACAAGGTGTGGGCCTCCCATCATTCCCTGGTGGCACTGTCACAGTACCTCATTCAGCACCTGTCTCTTCTCTCTATAGTTCTGGCCACCATCAATATGAACACATTTCAGATAAATGATTTCAAGCAGCTTTCCCAGGTGCAGGTAAGGATGTCTTAAAGATGAAGAGTCTTTGCTCCTTTGCCTGCCCAAATCTCCTTAGCCTGTGCAGCTGGTACTGAGTGAGAACAGCAGGCTTGGCAAAAAGACTTCTTCTTTCTTGCTTCCCATCTCCCCAGAGCCTCAGTTGGGTTCTAAAGCAATTTGGGGAGCTTATGCCTTTTGTCATGGGGAATGTGGAGTAGGTCCTGCTTCTATCACCACTGTTAGTGAAGCACCTTATGGAGATGATCAGAGGGAGGAAGAGGGGATTATGTGACATAAGTCAGAGGGAGATGATGTTCTTTTTCCTCTCCAAAGACAGGCCTCAGAAATGGGCTAAATACATTGCTGACAGAGGGCTCATACATAGCTTTGTTAGAGTCAGCCTTTTTCAGCCACTCTGCAAATTATGGGAATGAATGACTATTGTACATGAATTCATTAACAACCATGGATTGAGTAGCTCCAGTTTCCTCTCAGTGGGTGGTCCTCTGTAATAGTTTCAAAGATGGACAAACCATAGTCCATGCCTTTGAGGATTATATCCTTTCTCCACATAACAGCTGGATCGAGCTCTTACAGACCAAACGTGATTATAGTTTCCTCTGCTTAACACACTTTCCTGGGTCTCCTTTTGTTCCCAGCATAATCCAATACCCATGCCATGGCCTGCAAAGCCTGGTGTGACCTGATGCAATCTTCCTTTCCAGGCCCAGCCCTCTCTGCTCTTCTCGCTTATACAGGAAATCCTTCTTCAGTCCTGCAGAGTATGGCACTTGGCCCCATGGTGCTTCCTCCAGTGCCCTATTCCTCCTACACAAGTTTTAATTAAAGAACAAATTGATCTTATTTCCTCTTCTCACTAATTTCTACACAGCTTTTGACCTAGTAAAAAGAAGGGACTCTGCCAGAGCTGGATCTATGGTTATCTAGTTTTTAATGGCTGTAATAAGTCTCTTTTTTGCTGTTGGTTCTTTTTCTCTTGTCACTTTTTTATTTTTTTATTTATTTTATTTTATTTTATTTATTTTTTTAAATTTTTTTTTCAACGTTTATTTATTTTTGGGACAGAGAGAGACAGAGCATGAACGGGGGAGGGGCAGAGAGAGAGGGAGACACAGAATCGGAAACAGGCTCCAGGCTCCGAGCCATCAGCCCAGAGCCCAACGCGGGGCTCGAACTCACGGACCGCAAGATCGTGACCTGGCTGAAGTCGGACGCTTAACCCACTGCGCCACCCAGGCGCCCCATCTTGTCACTTTTTTAAAAAGTACCTTTGTTGAAATATAATTTATACACCATTAAATTCACCCATTATAAATATACAACTCAATATATAGATTTTTATAACCATTCCCACAATCTAAAGAATTTTCTCATCTTCATTTATGGTAAATCCCCTGTTGCCATCTCCAGCCTAAGCAAACACTGGTCTGCTTTCCATCTCTATAAATTTGTCTTTTCTAGACATTTAATATAAATGGAATCATACAGTTACTAGTCTTTTGCATCTGGCTTCTTGCTTGATGTGTTTGATTTTCATCTGTACTGTAGCATGAATCAGTACCTGATTCCTTTTGATAGCCAAGTGGATCATGCTCTTGTATCCTATGTCTAAGGTCATAGACAAAGCCAAAGTTCATGCAGTTTTTCTCATATGTCCTTCTTTGTAACTAATATGGCTAACATTAATTTTAAAGTTTGATTCAGTCTTGTATTCCTGGGAATAATCCTACTCAATTGTATTATCATTTTATATACTGCTGCATTCAATTCGTTCATGTCTTATTGAGAAGTTTTGCTTCCATGTTCACGAGGAATATTGGTTTTTGGTTTTCTTTTATTGAAATGTCTTTATTTTAGAATCAGAGTAATGGATTCCTTTTCTATTTTCTGGAAGAAATTGTACAGAATTGATAGCATTTCTTATTTAATGTTTGGTAAAATCCACCAGTGAAGCCGTCTGGACCGGAAGTTTCCTTTTTTTTTTTTTTTTAATTTTTAAATGATTATTTATCTGAGAGAGAGAGAGAGAGTGAGAGAGAGAGAGAATGAGTCAGGATGGGCAGAGAGAGAGGAATACACAGAATTTGAAGCAGGCTCCAGGCTCTGAGATGTCAGCACAGAGCTGGATGCGGGGCTTGAACCCACGAAACAGTAAGATCATGACCTACGCCAAAGTCAGATGCTTAACCAACTGAGCCACCCAGGCGCCTCTGAAGTTTTCTTTTTTAAAAGACTTTTAACTAGAAGTTTCTTTTCTCTAATAGATGTAGCACCATTTAGATTATTTCTTCTTGAGCAAGTTTTAGTAGTTTATGTCTTTCAAGGATTTATTCTATTCTGTTTCACCTAAGTTTATGAATTAATGGTCACAGAATTGTTTGTGATATTCTGTTGATATCCTTGTATGTCTTTGTTGTTGGTAGTGGTGGCCCTTCTTTCATTCCCCATATTAGTAACTTCGTGTCTTCTCTCTTTTCATCTTTTTATCTTGGTCCGTGTAACTAGAAGTTTACCAGTTTTATTAGTCTCTTCAGAGAACTAGTTTTTTGGCTTTTTTTATTTTCGCTTCATTTTTTCCTGTTTTCTGGTTCATTTATTTCTCTGATCTTTCACATTTTCTGTTTTGCATCCTTTGGACTGAATTGACTTTACTGTTTCTAGGAGTTTGTTTGTTTGTTTGTTTGTTTGTTTAGTGGAAGCTTAGATTGCTGATTTGAGACTTTTTTCTTTTCCAATATGAGCACTTATGGCTATAAATTTCCCTGAATGCACTATTTTTGCTATATCCCACCAATTTTGATATGCTGTATTTTCATACTCAAAAATGTTTCAAAAAATTTTCAAAACATTTTAAAATTTCCCCTGAGGCTTAATCTTTATTGTATGTATCAGAAGTATGTTGCTTAATTTTTGAATCCTGGAGGATTTTCCAGGTATTATTCTGTTATTGATTTCTACTTTAATACTGTTAAAATCTGAGAGTATACTTTATATGATTTCTATTCTTTTTACATTTCTTAAGGTTTGTTTTATGGCTCATAATATGGTCATTTTGGTGAATGTTCCATGTATATTTGAGAAGAATGTGTATTTTGCATTTGTTTGTAAATTTCCATTGACTCAAGTTGATTGATTTTACTGTTCAGGTAATTGCTATTCTTACTGATTTTCTACCCACTTTTTTATTAACTATTAAGAGAAGAGTGTTGATATCTCTAAATATTATTGTAGATTTGTTTATTCGCCCTTTCAGATCTATCCATTTTTGTCTTCTATATTTTGAAGCTCTGTTTTTAGGTGTATGCACATTTAGAATTATATTTTTCTTGGAGAATTCACCCCTTTATTATTATTTAATGGCTACCTTTGGTTTTTAAAAAATGTTTATTTTTAAGAGAGAGAGACCGAGAGAGTACAAGCAGGGGAGGGGTAGAGAGAGAGGGGACAGATGATCTGAAGAGGGCTCTGTGCTGACAGCAGAGAGTCCGAATTGGGGTTCGAACTCACAAACTATGAGATCATGACCTGAGCTGAAGACGGCTGCTTACCAACTGAGCCACCCAGGTGCACGCCTTCCTTGTTTTTTTTTTTTTTTTTTTGTAAATTTATTTATTTATTTATTTATTTATTTATTTATTTATATTTTATTGTCAAATTGGTTTCCATACAACACCCAGTGCTCATCCCAACAGGTGCCCTCCTCAATGCCCATTACCCACTTTCCCCTCCCTCCCACCCCCCGTCAGCCCTCAGTTTATTCTCAATATTTATGAGTCTCTTATGGTTTGCCTCCCTCCCTCTCTGTAACATTTCCCCCCCCACTTGACCTCTCCCATGGTTCTCTGTTAAGTTTTTCAGGATCCACACAGGAGTGAAAACATATGGTATCTGTCTTTCTCTGCCTGATTCACTTAGCATAATACCCTCCAGTTCCATCCACATTGCTGCAAATGGCCTGATTTCATTCTTTCTCATTGCCAAGGAGTATTCCATTGTATATATAAACCACATCTTCTTTATCCATTGTCAGTTGATGGACATTTAGACTCTTTCCATAATTTGGCTATTGTTGAAAGTGCTGCTGTAAACATTGGGGTGCAAGTGTCCCTATGCATCAGCACTCATGTATCTCTTGGGTGAATTCCTTTAATGTTGTTTTTAAAAAATGTTTATTTATTTATTTTGAGAGAGAGTGAGTGGGGGAGGGGCAGAGTGAGAGGCGTACAGAGAGAACATCAAGCAGACTCCATGCTGTCAGTGCAAAGCTTGACACAGGCCTCAATCTCATGAACCATGAGATCATGACCTGAACTGAAATCGAGAGTTGGAGTCTTAACTGACTGAGCCACCCAGGCGTCCCTGTGTTCCTTGTTTTGAGGTCTGCTTTGGCTGATATAAATATAGCTATTCTACCTTTCTTTTGGTTAGTGTTTGCATTCTGTATCTATCTTTATCCTTTTACTTTTTACCTTTTTTTAAGTATTTGTATTTAAAGTGGATTTCTTGTAGATAGCATATAATTATGTATTACATTTAAAAAATTTTTTTCTTAATGTTTATTTATTTTTGAGACAGAGAGAGACAGAGCATGAGCAGGGAAGGGGCAGAGAGAGAGGGAGACACAGAATGTGAAGCAGGCTCCAGGCTCCGAGCTGTCAGCACAGAGCCTGACGCGGGGCTCGAACTCATGAACTGCGAGATCATGACCTGAGCCAAAGTCGGATGCTTAACCGACTGAGCCACCCAGGCGCCTCTGTATTACATTTTTTTTTTCAACGTTTATTTATTTTTGGGACAGAGAGAGACAGAGCATGAACGGGGGAGGGGCAGAGAGAGAGGGAGACACAGAATCGGAAACAGGCTCCAGGCTCTGAGCCATCAGCCCAGAGCCTGACGCGGGGCTCGAACTCACGGACCGCGAGATCGTGACCTGGCTGAAGTCGGAAGCTTAACCGACTGCGCCACCCAGGCGCCCCTGTATTACATTTTTAAAGATTCAACCTGACAGTTTTTGTCTCTTAACTGATATGGTTAGATAATTCACATTTAAAGTGATTATTGATATAGTTGGATTAAAATCTATCATCTTGCTAATTCTTTTCTATTTGTCCCATTTGTTATGTTCCTTTTTTATACCCCTTCAGTTAATTGAGCATTTTTTATGATTAAATTTTATCTCCTCTATGGACTAATTTCTTTTCTCAGGTTTTAAGTTTTAGCTGTTGCCCAAGGATTTGAAAAATACATGTTAAATTAATCTGAAAGTACTTTCAAATAGTGAACTGCTTCACATGTAGTAATAATATCTTACAATAATATATTCCTAAATACTCATTTTAAAGATGACATTCTATTGTGGGGGTTTTTTTTGTTTGTTTATTTTGTTTTTGTTTTTGTTTTCATGGTTTCTGATATTCTTATCTGTGGCTTTTGCAGGTAATTTGTCTTTTAGTCTTTGACTGCCTTCAGAATTTTCTCATTGTCTGTAGCTTTTAGAAGCTTGAGTATAATATACTTAGCTGTGGTTTGCTTCTTAGAGTTTATCCTGCTTGATATTCTCACAGAATGGATCTGTGGTTTGGGGTCTGTAATTAATTTTAGAAAATTCTCAACCATTACTTATTCAAATATTTCCTCTCTTCTCTCTTTCTTCTTCTGCAGGTCCAATTATGTGTACATTAGATCATTTAATATTGTCTCAAACTGTTTGGATGCTGTTTTTCCCCCTACTCTTTTTCTCTTTATTTTTCAGTTCAGTTTGGTTGATTTCTATTAGCTTCTCTTTATGTACACTGATTCATTCCTCTCCTTTGTTGACTTCACCAGTGAGCTCACTGAAGGACTTCCTCATTTCTGTTACTGTGTTTTTGATTTCTAGTTTTTCAATTCCATTCCTATAGCTTCCATCTCTCAGCTAAAATTACCCATATTATTTTGCATGGTATCTACCTGTTTCTATTGCAACCTTTATCATATTAACCATCATTATTTTATTTTTTTAACATTTTTAAAATGTGTTTAAATTTACATCCAAATTAGTTACCATATAGTGCAACATTGATTTCAGGAGTAGATTCCTTAGTGCCTCTTACCCATTTAGCCCATCCCCCCCTCCCACAACCCCTTCAGTAACCCTCAGTTTGTTCTCCATATTTATGAGTCTCTTCTGTTTTGTCCCCCTCCCTGTTTTTATATTATTTTTGTTTCCCTTCCCTTATGTTCATCTGTTTTGTCTCCTAAAGTCCTCATATGAGTGAAGTCATATGATTTTTGTCTTTCTCGGACTAATTTCACTTAGCCTAATACCCTCCAGTTCCATCCACATAGTTGCAAATGGCAAGGTTTCATTCTTTTTGATTGCCAAGTAATACTCCATTATATATATATATATATATATATATATATATATATATACACACACACACACCACATTTTCTTTATCCATTCTTCCATTGATGGACATTTGGGCTCTTTCCATACTTTGGCTATTGTTGATAGTGCTGCTGTAAACATGGGGGTGTATGTGTCCCTTCGAACCAGCACACCTGTCTCCTGTGGATAAATGCCTATTTTAAATTCACTGTTTAATTAGAACATCTGTGTCCTATCTGAGACTGTTCTTGATTATTGCTTTGTCTCTTCAAAGTATGTTTTTTTCCTTGCCTTTTCATATAGCTCATAGTTTTTTAATGAAAATGGAACATCTTGTGTGGGACATAGATATTGTCTTGGACATAAGCATGTCATTCTGCTAGGCTTTTAATTTAAGTTTATTTATTTATTTTGAGAGAGAGGGAGAGAGAGAGAAAGAGAGTGAGAATGCATGGAGGAGGGGCAGAGAGAGAAGGAGAGAGAGAATCCCAAGCAGGCTGTGCACTGTCAGCGCAGAGCCGAACACAGGGCTTGAACATGACCTGCGCCAAAATCAAGAGTCCGCCTGAGCCACCCAGGTGCGCCCTGCTAGGCTTTTAATGTGGGGATTTTGTGTTAATTTAGTAGGGAATTGGGCTAAATTTGAAGTTTGTTATTGTTAAGTTTATCCTCCTTGCATCATAGGCTTCAAATTCCTCTAGTACCATCTCTATGTCTGAGCTCCCCTTGGCTTTGGTTCTTCCCTTTGCATTGTACCCCAGAGAGAGTCTGTTCTTCTCAGCACTGCTAGCTCTACTGCATGTTATCTATTCTCTACACTGGTTAGCCTGATGGTGAGGGAAGGAATGCATTCCCTGATGTTCTGGTTGAGCCTTGGTCTTAGGCACCATGTGCCTGGGTCTGAGGGGCTGACCTTTGCAAGTGTTCCTGTTTCTCCCTGAGCTGTAGTTCCAGGCCCCACACAGTTTCTTACTCTTCTCCCAAGACTAATGGTTTGTTTTGTAGTTTTTTTCCTGCTTCTGTTTCCAGGAAGCAGGTTTTCACCAGTGCCCTAAGATGACAGCTTTTCTTGCTCTTGTCTCTGCAGATTAAGGCTTTTGTTCCCTAGAAATGAGGGCTGTGGGAGATTTGGCAGTGGCTGCTGCTCCCCTTCCCCAACCAGTACCAGGAATGAAATCAAAGTAATGCAGACTTGGTGGCTTAAACAACATTTATCTTCTCACAGTTCTGGAGGCTAGAATCTGAGATCAAGGTGTCAGAAGGATTTGTTTCTTCTGAGGCTGTTGTCCTCGGCCTGTAAGTCGCTGACTTCACCCTGCATTGCCACAAAGTTGTCCCTCTGTGTATGTCTGAATGCTAATCTCTTCTTATAAGGATACTAGTGGTATTGGATTAGGGCCCACCCTAATAATTTCATTTAATCTTAACTAAACATTTTCCAAAACATTTAACCTAAAATTAAACATTTTCCTGTTTAAATACACTTTTCCCAAATATAGTCATATTCCGAGGTACTAGGGATTAGAATTTCAGTATAAATGGGGGGAGGTGGTGGCACAATTCAGCCCATAACTTTCTGCCCTCACCCAGATTCAGGTCCTTCTGCATGCAAAATATATTAACCTCATCCCAGGAGACCCAACGTCCAATTTTTTTTTTCATTTCAGCATCAGTTCTGAGTCCAAAATCTCATCTAAATATCATCTAAATCAGGTAGAGATGATACTCCAGATATTATTCATCCTAGGTAAAGTGCTTCTTCAAGTGTGAACTTGTGGAACCAGGTAGCAAGTTATCTGCTTCTAAAATACAATGTAGGACAGACATAGGACAGACAATCTCATTTGAAAAGGGAGAAATTGAAAAGAAGAAAGGGGTCACGGTTCCTAAACAAGTGCAAAACCTTGTAGGGTCAATTACATTAGATTTTAAGGCTTCAGAATAATAATTAGATTTTAAGACAATAATAATTCTCTGTTCTCTGTGTCTACCAGGGTGGGCCTCCTTTCAGGTCCACCTGGGTGACAGCCCCACATCCTCAGCCCTGCGCAGTGGTCCTGACTCCTCTGGAACCAAGAAAAAGACATGACATCCTCATCCACTGAGCCTATGCCCTCTGTTCCCACAGTAGTAATGCTGGCCTGCTGACCTCTCAACCACCTTCAGGGTCATTCCTCTTTTTTCTTGAAGGGTAATGCATGTTTGTAGCCCCATAGCTCTTGTGGGAAATAAGTTTAAGAATTCTGTATGCCTGCACCAATGGGTTAACAAGGCTTACAGCAGAAAACTGCCACAGGGCAAAAGTGCCCAAGGTTAGTCATCAAGCAAAACAACGCTTAGGGTGAAAAGCCGCCTCCCCAGCATGAAAATGTCCAAGAAAAATTAGAGGTAGAAAGCTATGGGGCAAAAGCACCCAAGATTAGCTAGTGAAAAGGGTGCCTTGTTAACCTTGAGGCAGCATGCTCCAGCAATCTTAAACTTTAGAGATAACAGCTACTTGGCTGTATCGCCCACAGAGAAACTGTCCATCTGGCATCTGGTGCCAATATATCATTGTGCTTTAATCTCAGTTTCAAACACCACTCACCACCCGCCCGCCCCAAAACCCTTTGCTTCTTACACACACAAGTTAATAGTCACTATCTTATTTGTTTTCTTCTGTATGTTCACCACAAATGTAAAACCTTGAAAGCTCAATAAATACAGAGACAAAACCCCAGTTTGGGGCTCTTGTCTCCTCCCAGACATTAGCCTCTCTCGTATTCAATTCTGCATCTGCTCTCTTGCTGGACAAGAGAGAACTCCAGACTCAAAGTCTGTGACAAGCTCTATTGACACATCCTGTAGAATCCCAGAAGTCTGACATCTTTCCTTCATTTTGTCTCAGCTCTGCCACCTTCAGTCCAAGCAAGTAGCATTTCTGCTAGAATGAAATTTTTTTTTTTAATTTTTTTTTCAACGTGTATTTATTTTTTTTGGGACAGAGAGAGACAGCATGAACGGGGGAGGGGCAGAGAGAGAGGGAGACACAGAATCGGATACAGGCTCCAGGCTCTGAGCCATCAGCCCAGAGCCTGACGCGGGGCTCGAACTCACGGACCGCGAGATCGTGACCTGGCTGAAGTCGGACGCTTAACCGACTGCGCCACCCAGGTGCCCCTAGAATGAAATTTTTAAAAATCTGTTGGCCTCCTGTACAATTCATGGGAGTCCAAGCCATTAGACAAGAGGGTCATCCTTACATCTTTCCTAGATAGCTCCATCTCTATTTCTGGCTTCTGTTGATATGGCTGAATGGATCCATCAGCCATACACCAACAACCTCTGTAGCAAATGATTGTCCAGCCACATCCTCGATATTCTGTAATCACACTTTCTCAGTGTTTTACAATATACATAGGCCAAGAATTTTACAAATCTTCAGGTTCTGGTTCCTTTTAAAAAAATTTAATGTTTATTTATTTTTGAGAGAGAGAGGGAGAGAGAGAGAGACTGAGCATGAGTGGGGCAGAGGCAGAGAGACAAGGAGACACAGAATCCGAAGGAGGCTCCAGGCTCTGAGCTGTCAGCACAGAGCCTGATGTGAGGCTTGAATCCATGGACTGTGAGATCATGACCTGAGCTTAACTGACTGAGACACCCAGGTGCCCCATGTTCCTTTTTTGCTTAACAATTCCTTCCTCTTAGCCACTTTGACTGGTGTAAGGTGATATTTGAGTGTGGTTTTGGTTTGTATTTCCCTGATGAGGAGTGACATTGAGCATCTTTTCATGTGCCTGTTGGCCATCTGGATGTCTTCTTTAGAGAAGTGTCTACTCATGTTTTCTGCCCATTTCTTCACTGGATTCTTTGTTTTTCGGGTGTTGGGTTTGGTAAGTTCTTCATAGATTTTGGATACTAGCCCTTTGTCCGATAGGTCATTTGCAAATATTTGTCCGATAGGTCATTTGCAACCATTCCATTGGTTGCCTTTTAGTTTTGTTGATTGTTTCCTTTGCAGTGAGTAAGCTTTTTATCTTCATGAGGTCCCAATAGTTCATTTTTGCTTTTAATTCCCTTGCCTTTGGGGATGTGTCAAGTAAGAAATTGCTGCGGCTGATGTCAGAGAGGTTTTTTCCTGCTTTCTCATCTAGGGTTTTGATGGTTTCCTGTCTCACATTCAGGTCTTTTATCCATTTTGAGTATATTTCTGTGAATGGTGTAAGAAAGTGGTCTAGTTTCCTTCAGAGACTATAGATGCTGGCAAGGATGTGGAGAAACGGGAACCCTCTTGTACTGTTGGTGGGAATGCAAACTGGTGCAGCCACTCTGGAAAAGTGTGGAGGTTCCTCAAAAAATTAAAAATAGATCTACCCTATGACCCACCAAAAGCACTGATAGGAATTTTCCCAAGGGATACAGGAGTGCTGATGCATAGGGGTGCTTGTACCCCAATGTTTATAGCAGCACTTTCAACAATAGCCAAATTATGAAAAGAGCCTAAATGTCCATCAACTGATGAATGGATAAAGAAATTGTGGTTTATATACACAATGGAATACTGCTTGGCAATGAGAAAGAATGAAATATGGCTTTTTGTAACAATGTGGATGGAACTGGAGAGTGTTATGCTAAGTGAAATAAGTCATACAGAGAAAGACAGATACCATATGTTTTCACTCCTATGTGGATCCTGAGAAACTTAAGAGAAGACCATGGGGGAGGAGAAGAAAAAAAAAAGGTTAGAGAGGGAGGGAGCCAAAACATAAGAGACTCTTAAAAACTGAGAATAAACTGAGGGTTGATGGGGGGTGGGAGGTAGGGGAGTGTGGGTGAGGGGTATTGAGGAGGGCATCTGTTGGGATGAGCACTGGGTGTTGTATGGAAACCAATTTGACAACAAATTTCATATTAAAAAAATTCCTGCCTCAATTTATCTCTGTCTTCTTATATTTCACTATAAGGAACAGGGAGAAACCAGGCCATGCCCATCAACATTTTCTTAGAAATCTCCTCATCTAAATATTGAGGTTCATCAGTTGCAAGTTCTGCTTTCCACAAAATATTAGAACGCTATTTATCCAAGTTATTTGCCATTTTATAAGAAGGATCAACTTTCCTTTCCATTTTCTAATAACATTTACTCATTTCCACCTGAGATCTCATCAGAAGCATCATTAACATTCATATTTCTAACAACAATCTGTTTATGATGACATTTTTATTCTCTATGATGATACAAGCTCTCTCTCCAGCTCTCCTCATATTTTTCTGAGCTCTCACCAAAATTGCCTTTAACTCCATATTTCTATTTACATTCCCTTCAAGGAAATCTAGGCTTTTTTTTTTTTTAAAGCATGTACTTCAAGGTTCATCCAGCCTCTACCAATTACCTAGTTCCAAAGCCACTTCCATATCTTTAGATATTTGTTAACTAATACCAAGTCACTGCAGTACCCCATTTCTTGGTACCAAAATCTGTACTAGTTTCCTTGGCCTGCAATAATAGAACACGACAGACTAGGTGCTTAAACAATGGACATGTATCTTTTCAAAATTCTAGAGGCTTAGATGTTAAAGATCAAGGTGCCCACAGAGTTGTTTCTATCTGAGATTCTCTCCTTGGCCTGTAGATGGTCATCTTCTCCTCCTTGTGTCTTCACATGGTCTTTCCTCTATTCTTGTATGTATTTAAATTTCCATTTTTTATAAACACCACTCATTTTGTATTATGGCTTACCCTACTGACCTCTTTTCACTTAATTACTTCTTTAAAAATCCTGTCTCCAAATATAGTCACATTCTGAGGTCCTGGAAGTTAGGACCTCAATATATGAATTGGGGGATGGCAATTCACCTGTAACAGAAAGTTACTGAGGATTCTCCCCAATTTTCCCTCAGAACATGTGGTGGAATTTGTGTAGGTAAAACCTTCATAAAGGCCTAAGACCCACCAGGGTGCCTGGGTGGCTCAGTTTGTTAAGTGTCCGACTTCTGCTCAGGTCATGATCTCATGGTTTGTGAGTTGGAGCCCCACATTAGTCTCTGTGTTGACAGTTCAGAGCCAGGGGCTTGCTTCAGATTCTGTGTCTCCCTCTGTCTCTCTTTCTGCCCCTCCCCTACCTGTGCTCTCTCTCTCAAATATAAATAAAGATTACCAAGAAAAGGTGTAAGATCCACCCCACACAGACCCCCAGGGATGCTAGCTCAATATGTTTCCCTATGTTCTTTTGAACATCTTTAAAAAGGCAATGAGAAATGACTGAAGATAAGAGAATAACCATACTCAGGATAAAACTATCATTGTATCAGTTTAGGAGTTACCCATTTAGGGGTGCTCATAGATTTTTCTCCCCCTCTTTTTTTTTCTAAGTGTTCATTATTATTTTTTGGTTGTTTTTTTCCTTTATGATTTCTTTTTTTTACTGAGGTATAATTGACATATAATATTATATTAGTTTCATGTATATAACATAATGATTTGATATTTTTATATATTGTGAAAAAAATCACTATAATAAGTCTAGTTAACATGCGATACCACACTTAGTAACAATTTTTTTTCTTGTGATGAGAACTTTTAAGATCTGTCAGCAATGTTCATATATGAATACAGTATTATCAATTATAGTCACCATGCTGTGTGTTACATCCCCATGACTCATTTGTCTTGTAACTAGAAGTTTATACTTTTTGACCTCCTTTACCTATTTCACCCAACCCCCCAACTACATCCCCCCCCCCACAATCTGGCAACCAGCAGTATGTTCTCTGTATCTCTGAGCTTTGTTTTTTGTTGTTGGTTTTTAAGTTTTTTTAAAAAATATTCTACATATAAGTGAGATCATGTGGTGTTTGTCTTTCTCTATTTGACTTACTTCACTTTGTGCAATGCGCTCAGGTCCATCCATATTGTCACAAATGGCGAGATTTCATTTTTCTTTATGGCTAAAATATTTAAATTCTCTTATATATAGCACATCTTCTTTATCCATTCATCCATCAATGGACCCCTAGGTTGTTTTCATACATTGGCTGTTGCATAATGCTGCAATAAACATGGGGGTGTGTATATCTTTTTGAGTTAGTGTTTTAATTTTTTTATGATAAATACCCAGATGTGGAATTGCTAGATCATATGGTATTTCTATCATTAATGTTTTGAGGAACCTCTGCATTGTTTTCTATAGTGGTTCCACAGATATTACATTTCCATCAACACTGTGTTCCCTTGTCTCTACATAATCACCAACACTTATTTCTTGTTTTTCTGACAGGTGCAAGATGATATCTCATTGTGGTTCTGATTCACATTTCCCTGGATGATTAGTGATGTTGAGCATCTTTTCATGTATTTGTTCCCTATCTATATTTCTTCTCTGGAAAAATGTCTATTCAGAACTTCTGCCCAGTTTTTAATCAGCTATTTGGGTTTTTTTTTTTTTTTTTTGCTATTGAGTTGTATGAGTTCTTTAGGTATTTTGGATATTAAATGGTTATCAGATAGATGATTTGCAAGTATTTTATCCCATTAATAGGTTGCCTTTTCATTTTGTTAATGGTTTCCTTTGCTGAACAGAAGCTGTTTAGTTTGATGTGATCCCACTTGTTTATTTTTGTGTTTGTTGCCTTTGCTTTTGATGTCAGATCCAAAAATCATTGCCAAGACCAATGTCAAGGAGCTTACTGCCTATGTTTTCTTTTAGGAATTCCATGGTTTTGGGTCTTACATTCAAGTATTTAATTTATTTTGAGTTAGCCTTTGTGTAAGTTATAAGATAGGGGTCCAGTTTCATTCTTCTACATGTGGGTGTCCTGTTTTCCTAACACCATTTATCAAAGGGACTATTCTTTCCCTGTTTTGTATTCTTGGCTCCTTTGTTATAAACTAATTGACCATATATGCATGGATTTATTTCTGGGCTCTCAATTCTACATTGTTTGATTTGTGGTTGTTAAACCTTCTTGCATTGTAGGGATAAATCCCAGTTGATCATGGTGAGTGATTCTTTTAATGTATTGTTATACTCAGTTTGCTAATATTTTGTTGAAGATTTTTGGATATACGTTCTTCAAGTATATTGGCTTACTATTTTCTATTCTCGAAGTATGCTTGGTTTTGATATCAGGGTAATGTTGGCCTTGGAAAATGTTTTTAAAAATATTCCCTCCTTATATTTTTTGGAAGAGTTTGAAAAGGATTTGCATTAGTTATTCTTTAAATGTTTGGAAGTATTCACCAGTTAATCCATCTGGTTCTGGACTTGTTTATTGGGATGTATTAGATTCTCTATATCTTCATCATTCAGCCTTGGCAGGTTGTATGTTTCTAGACACTTATGTATTTCATCTTGGTTGTCCAATTTTTTAGCATATAATTGTTCATTGCAGTCTCTTGTTTTCCTTGTATATTTGTGCTATCAATTGTATGTCCTCTTTCATTTCTGATTTTATTTATATGAGTCCTCTATCTTCTTGGTAAGTTTAGCCAAAGGTTTTTCTATTTTGTCAATCTTGAAAAAGAAAACAGCTCTTAGTTTCATTGATCTTTTTATTGTGTTTTTAGTCTCTCATTTATTTCTACTCTGATCTTTAATATTTTCTTTCTTCTTTTTAAAAACGTTTAAAATATTTTTATCTTATTTTTGAGAGAGACAGAGAGAGAGACAGAGAGAGAGAGAGAGAGAAGAGAATCAAATCTGAAGCAGGCTTCAGGCTCTGAGCTGTCAGTGCAGAGCCCGATGAGAGGCACAAACTCACAAACTGTGAGATCATGATCTGAGCTAAAGTCGGGCGCTTAACCGACTGAGCCACCCAGGCGCCCCAATATTGCCTTTCTTCTATTAACTTTGGGTTAATTTGTTCTTTTTTTAATTCCTTGAGATATAATGTTAGGTTGTTGATTTGAGATCTTTCTTGGTTTTTAATGTAGGAATTTATCACACAAACTTACCTTTTAGAACTGCTTTTGATGCATCCCTTAAGTTTTGGTATGTAGTTCCATTTTCATTTGTCTCCAGATTTCTTGATTTCTCTTTTGGCCCATTGTTTGTTCAGTAGCATGTTTAATCTCTATATATTTTTGAATTTTCTAATTTTCTTCTTGTAACTAATTTCTCATTTTATACTATTGTGGCTGGAAAAGAGCTTCATGTGATTTCAGTCTTCTTATATTTATTAAGACTTATTTTATGGCCTGACAAGTGATCTATCCTGAAGAATGTTCTATGTGCACTTAAAAAGAATGTGTGTTCTATTGCTTTTGGATGGAATGTTTTCTTTATGTCTGTTAAGTCTGTCTGGTCTAATGCGTCTTCAAGGTCGATGTTTCTTTACTGATTTTCTGTCTGGATTATCTATCCATTGATGAAAGTGGGGTATTAAACCCTCTACTATTATTGTATTGCAATCTATTTATCCTTTTAGATATGTTAATATTTGCTTTATTTTTTAGGTGCTACTAAAAAGGGGCATAAATATTTACAAATACTATATCCTCATTTTGAATTGACCTCTTTATATTGACCCCTTATATAATGACCTTTTTTGTCTCTTATTACAGTGTTTGTCTTAAAGTCTATTTTGTGTGATGTGAGTATAACTATTCCAGATTTCTTTTGATTTCTATTTGCATGGAATATCTTTTCCATCCCTTGCTTTCATTCTGTGTATGTCCTGAAATGTGGAGTAAGTCTTTTGTAGGCATCATATAGATGGGTCTAAATTTTTTATCCATTTTTCTATTCTATGATTTTTGATTGGAGAATTTAATCAATTTACTTTAAAAGCAATTATTGATAGTTATGCACTTATTGCCATTTTTTTCATTGTTTTTGGCTGTTTTATAATTCCTTTGTTTCTTTCTTCTTTTCTTGTTCCCTTCTTTTGTGATTTGATTATTTTCTCTAATGTTATGCTCAGATTCCTTTCTCTTTATCTTTCATGTGCTCACCATAGGTTTTTGCTTTTTGATTACCACAAGGCTTACATAGAACAACTTATATTTATAACAGTCTTTTAAGTTGGTAACAACTTAAGTTTGAACGCATCCTAAAACTACATTTTTTATTACTCTCCCCTACGTTTTGTGTTTTTGATGTCAGACTCTTTCTTTTTATCTTGTGTAGCACTACTTTTTATCTTAAGGTAAGTTTCAATTGTTATTGATATTGCCATACCAGGTTTCTTTGTTTAATATATAGTGTATCATTTTTGTGTTGTCATTTTACTTTTAATTTTGCTATAACTTTTTATTTTTTTTTCAACGTTTATTTATTTTTGGGACAGAGAGAGACAGAGCATGAACGGGGGAGGGGCAGAGAGAGAGGGAGACACAGAATCGGAAACAGGCTCCAGGCTCTGAGCCATCAGCCCAGAGCCCGATGCGGGGTTCGAACTCACGGACCGCGAGATCGTGACCTGGCTGAAGTCGGATGCTTAACCGACTGCGCCACCCAGGCGCCCCTGCTATAACTTTTTAAAACATGTCTCCTGTAAGCAGAGATTACTTGAATATTTTTATCTCAGTCTGACACAATTAATATTTTATTTGGAGCTCTTAATCATTTATGTTTAATATAATTATTGATATATATTGAGTTTTCATTTACCATCTTACTTTGTGACTTGTTTTTGTCCTTTTTCATCTTTTTCATTAAAATCTTGGCTTTTAAAAATAGATTTGACTATTTTTGAAAATCATATTCCTGTTTTTCCCTGTACCAAAATGGGAATTATCAGCTATAATTTTATGTTTTAAAAGCTATTCTTTTTTTTTTTTTTTAATTTTTTTTTCAACGTTTATTTTTGGGACAGAGAGAGACAGAGCGTGAACGGGGGAGGGGCAGCGAGAGAGGGAGACACAGAATCAGAAACAGGCTCCAGGCTCTGAGCCATCAGCCCAGAGCCCGACCCGGGGCTCGAACTCACGGACCCCGAGATCATGACCTGGCTGAAGTCGGAGGTTTAACTGACTGCGCCACCCAGGCGCCCCTAAAAGCTATTCTTGAAAATTTAACATAAGTATGTAACCTGCCACAATCTAAAATTAAGCAACATCTTTGTTCTCTACCTAGAATGTAAAAGTGTCTTAGGACACTTTGACTGAGTTTACTTCCTCAGACAGACATTCTATTTTTATTTTATTTAATTTTTTGTTTTTATTTATTTTGAGATAGAGAGAGAGATAGAGAGCATAAGCAGGAGAGGGGCAGAGAGAAAGTGAGAGAGAGAGAGAATGCCAAGCAGGCTCTGCACTGTCAGTGCAGAACCCGACACAGTGCTTAAACTCACAAACCATGAGATCATGACCTGAGCCAAAGTCAGATGTTAAACCAACTAAGCTACTCAGGTTACCCCACATGTTATGTTTTAATCTTGTATTTGACTTATATTTTTTGATAACTAAAAAGTATTATTATATATTTTGTATGCAATCAATATTCATTTGTATCATATTTTGCTATTTATTTTTTATATCCCAGATATTCTATTTAGGTTACTTTTTTTCTGTTTGAAGTATATCCTTTACAAATTTCTTTAGTGATATCTGCCCATGGCAAACTGTTGTTTTTGTTTTTGTTTCGTTTTGTTTTGTTTTTTTAGCACCTCAGACTTTCATTGACTCTACAATTCTCATTTGGTAGTTGCTTTCTTTCAGGACATAGTCTGCTACGTTTATGGTTGCATTTGAGAAGTCCTCCGTCAGGCTTAATCCTCTGAAGGTAATCTTTCCTCTGTTGTCTGCTATTAAGATTTTTTTTTTTGTCTTTGGTATTTTTTCACTTAAACTTACTTTATGGACTGAATATATTTATTTATTATTTTTCCAGTTTGGAACTTCTTGGACATATATATTCTCCACTAGTATCGCTTTAATATTGCTCCTGCCTTGTTGTCTCACTCTGTTCATTCTGGGATTCCAACTACAATTATGTTAGACCTTCTCATGTGTTCTCTGTATATATATTAGTTTGTGTATTTTTTCTTCTTATGTTGCCTGTGGATACTTTCTTCTGATCTATCTTCACATTCTAACGTGTACTGATTCTCTTTTCAGCTGTATCTAAGATAATCTGTACTTTGTTTAAGTTTATTTATTTTGAGAGGGGGGAAGGGCCAGAGAGAGAGAGAGAGAGAGAGAGAGAGAGAGAGAGAAACCCAAGCAGGATCCCCACTGTCAGGCGGCTTGATCTCAGGAACCATGATATCAGGACCTGAGCAGAAATCAAGAGTTGGTGGGTTGCTTAACTAAGTCACCCAGGCACCCGAAGATCATCTGTTTTATCCAACATCATTTTGTCCTCAGTGAGAAGGTGAGTCCAAATAACATAGATCATCATTACTGGAGATTGAAAGTCTTCTGTTATATCTTTTAGTATGTTTCTTAGTTTATTATTTGGTTTATTCAGTTCAGGGACACAAGTTGTGTATAGTGCAAAATTCTTCTGTCTTCCACATGTCTCTCATCCATTTCTCTAGAATCCTTTCTACTTTATGTTCATTTCCATTTACTTTTTTTTTTTACTTTTCACTACTTTTATTTTCTTTTTAGCTGCTTTCGGCTTTGACTTAATATTTTTTATTTTACCTATATATATATTTTTTACTCTACCAGATTATATTTTATTTATTTAAATTTATTTATTATTTATTTAAATTTATTTATTGAAAGTTAAATTTATTAAATTTAAATTTATTTATTACATTTATTTATTTAAGCGTAAATTCAAATTAGTTAACATAAAGTGTAGTCCAGGCTTCAGGAGTAGAAACCAGCGATTCACCTCTTACACATGACACCCATGCTCATCCCAAAAAGTGCCCTCCCTGATGCCCATCACCCACTTAACACATATCCCTGCCCACCTCCCCTCCAGCAGCCCTCAGTTTCTTCTCTACATTTAAGAGTCTTTTCTGGTTCGCTTCCCTATCTGTTTTATCTTATTTTTCCTTCCCTTCCTCTATGTTCATCTGTTGTGTTTCTCAAATTCCACATATGAGTGAAATCATATGATATCAATCTTTTCCAGACTAACTTATTTTGCTTAGCATAATACCTTCTAGTTCCATTCACATTGTTGCAAATTAAAATATTTCATTCTTTTTCATCAGAGTAGTATTATATATATACATATATATATACATATATATGTGTATATATAATTCTATATATAGAATAGCAGTATAGTAGTATTATAGTAGTATTCTATATATATAATATATATGTATATATATTATATATATATGGAAATACAGAAATATATGTATTATATATATATATATAGTATTGTATATGGTATTATATATAGTATTATATATATATGTATATTATCCATTCATCAATTGATGGATATTTGGGGCTCTTTCCATAGTTTGGCTATTGTTGATAGCATAGCTATAAGCACTGGTGTGCATGTGCCCCTTCAAATCAGCATTTTTGTACCATTTGACTAAATACCTAGTAGTGCAATTGCTGGGTTGTAGGACAATTATTTTTAATTTTTTGAGGAACCTCTATACTGTTTTCCAGAGTGGCTGCACCACTTTGCATTCCCACCAACAATGCAAAAGTGTTCCCCTTTCTCTGCATCCTTGCCAACATCTGTTGTTTCCCGAGTTCCCGACTTGTTCATTTTAGCCATTCTGACAGGTGTGATGTGGTATCTCATTGCGGTTTTTGTATTTTTCTGATGATGAGTGATGTTGAGCATCTTTTCATGTGTCTGTTAGCCATCTGGATGTCTTTGGAAAAGTCTGTATTCATGTCTTCTACCCATTTCTTCACTGGATTATTTGTTTTTTTGGGTGTTGAGTTTGGTAAGTTTTTTATAGATTTTGGATACTAACCCTTTATTCGATATGTTATGTGCAAATATCTTCTCCCATTTTGTTGGTTGCCTTTTAGTTTTGTTGATTGTTTCCTTCACTGTGCAGAAGCTTTTTAGTTTGATGAAGTCCAAATAGTTCATTTTTGCTTTTATTTCCTTTGTCTTCTGATACATATCAAGTAAGAAGTTGCTGTGACCAAGGTCAAAGAAGTTGCTGCTTGTCTTCTGTAGGATTTTGATATTTTCCTGTCTCACGTTCAGGCCTTTAATTCATTTTGAAATATTTTGTGTATGGTATAAGAAAGTGGCCCAGATTCATTCTGCATTTCGCTGTCCTTTTTTCCTAGAACCATTTGCTGAAAATACTGTCTTTATTCCATTGTATACTCCTTCCTGCTTTGTAAAATATTAGTTGACCATATATTTGTGGGTCCATTTCTGGGTTCTCTATTCTATTCCATTGATCTATGTGTCTCTTTTTGTGCCAGTACCATACTGTCTTAATGATTACAGCTTTGTAATACAGTTTAAAGTCTGGAATTGTGATGCCTCCAGCTTTGGTTTTCTTTTTGTTTTTCTTTTTCTTTTTCTTTTATTTTACAAATTTTTAAACTTTTATTTATTAACATTATTACATTATGGTGTTTATTTAACTACCCAGGTGTCTCTGGTTTTCTTTTTCAACATTACTTTGGCTATTCAGGGGTCTTTTGTGGTTCCATACAAATTTTAGGATTGTTTGTTCTAGGTCTGTGAAGAATGCTGGTGTTATTTTGATACGGATTGCATTGAATGTGTAGATTGTTTTGGGTAGTATCAACATCTTAGCAATATTTTTTCTTCTAATCCATGAGCATGGAATGTTTGCCCATTTCTTTGAGTCTTCTTCAGTTTCTTCCATAAACTTTCTATAGTTTTCAGCATACAGATCTTTTACCTTTTTGGTTAGGTTTATTCCTAGGTATTTTATGGGTTTTGGTGCAATTGTAAATGGGATTGATTCCTTGATATCTTTTGCTGCTGCTTCATTAGTGGTGTATAGAAATGCAGGCAATTTCTGTGCATTGGTTTTATATCTTGCAACTTTGCTGAATTCATGTGTCATCTCTAGCAATTTTTTGGTGAAATCTTTCAGGTATTCCATATAGAGTATCATGTCATCTGTGAAGAGTTTTACTTCTTCCTTGCTGATTTGGATGCCTTTTTTCTTTTTGTTGTCTGATTGCTGAGGCTAGGACTTCCAATACTATGTCGAACAACAGTGGTGAAAGTAGACATCCCTGTTGTGTTTCTGACCTTAGGGGGAAAGCTCTCAGTTTTTCCCCATTGAGTATGATATTAGCTGTGGGCCTCTCATATATGGCTTTTATGATGTTAAGCTATGTTCCTTCTATCCCTACTTTCTTGAGGGTTTTTATCAAGAAAGATGCTATATTTTGTCAAATGCTTTTTCTGCATCTATTTAAAGGCACCAGGTTAATATTTTAGCTTCTTATGTTTTCTTATTCTGTCTTCCTTGAGCACTTTTAGTTGTGTTTAATGCCTGAGTTTATAGAGGTAACTGTTTCATTGAGTTTCTTAACTTCACAGCAATATTTTTGGGCCACAATTTTGACTGTCCCATGGCAAGTGTTTGATGTTTATCCTTTGTAATTTCTTTCCTTTTTTTTCTCCCTGTTTTTATGGTAATTAAAAAACGTATTCTGTTCTTATTCCTTTTTTATTATTACTCTTTAGTTAAGATCAGTTTTTATTGGTTCAAAAACTTAAGTGACGTTCTATGAGATAGAGTACATGACTGTATCTCAGGCTAACAATCTTAATGACACATTGTTTTATGTAGGGATGAATTCTTTTCTTTACCTACCTCCTTTTTCCCATTTTTGGCTGACCAAGGGAAGCAGTTGAAATCTGCTCTCAGATGCCTCACAAGCAGACTTCTTTCCACTAATAGTTTTTATCTGTGATTCTGCGATAATTGCTTTCTTTCAAGCTTCTCATACATTTTGTTATGCAAAGTGTACTCCTTTTGCCAGCTCATGTGCCCCATTTTGTAATTAAAAATAAAAAACTTTTGATATTTCACTATAGGATATGCTTTATATTTGGGAGAAATTTGTGCTGGCACCCTTTCCTAAAATCATCAACAAAAAGCACCTTCTTTCTTCATTTGTTTAATACGTGATAGAACTTCAGTACTTTGGCACGCGTTCTTTTTAATTTATATTTTGAAGTTTCAGATGTCTGCTAGGTTCATGGAAGATGTTGTTTGTGTTTCCATTTCTCATTCTTCATTTTGGTTTTGAGGATATCCAAGAGGAGAATATCAAATGCACCAATAGCACAGTACCACTTTAATACCAGAAATCAGTCTTCCCTCTTTAATACAAATGGCATTTGTGTAGTAAAAGTTTCCAATGAAAAAGTAATTAAACTACCAAAAAGGAAGAAAATGGAAGCCAGGTAATATGGATTTAATTCAGGAAACAGAATATAATATAAAAGTTCTTATTAATATTCATAAATATACGGATAATATTATTTATACATGAGACAAGAGTAAGATATTAAGAAAAAGGGATACTCAGAGAATCAAAGAAACCTTTGAAATAATTTTATCATTTATTGTGTTGACCATTTGAGGGGCATTTTCAATCTAGAGATACATATCCTTCAGTTAAAGGAAGTTTTCATGTTAGTTATTTGTAATTTCCTTTCCTCTGTGTTCTTTGTCCTCTTTTCATAACTTTTATTAGTAAGGTGTTGGGCATCCTAAATTGATCTTATAAGATATTTAAGTTGTCTCATATTTTATATCCTGTTGACTTTTACTATTTATAGGAAATTTCCTCAATTTTACCTCCAACTCATTTTTAACTTTTTATTTAAAGTTTTTATCTTGTATTCAATTTTTCTGATATTCTTTTTACATCTTCTCAAGCTTGGTATTTGCTTTTGTTTGTTTTTAGAGGAATAAACCCATTATGGTCATGGAATTCTGGGTTGGCTGGTTTGACACATGGGGAGGTAAACATATGATTAAAAATGCTGAAGGTAAGTATTTTGCAGTGTTTGACCCCAAGTAGAGGTGGCCCTGAGTCATGGATCATTCACACATTTCTTTGCTAATTAATTAGCTCATTCAACCACAAATATTATTCAATACCTATTAGGTACAGGAATTTGGGTAGGCTTGAGGGTGCATTGATGAACAAAAATGACCTGGTTCCTACCTTTAGGGTAGAGATGAAAGATAATTAAGAGTTTAGTATAATTGACAGTTAAGAGATGATCAAGAGTTCCATATATGAAAAGTGCTTTGAAGCAAACAAACAGGTGCAGTGATAGGAAAGACAGGGACAAAAAAAAAAAAAAAAAAAAAAAAAAAAGTTAGAGTGGGAGAGAGCCAAAGCATAAGAGACTGTTAAAAACTTAGAACAAACTGAGGGTTGATGGGGGTGGGAGGGAGGGGAGGGTGGGTGATGGGTATTGAGGAGGGCACCTTTTGGGATGAGCACTGGGTGTTGTATGGAAACCAATTTGACAATAAATTTCATATATTAAAAAAAAAGTTGTTCCTTTGCTAATAAACATATATTAAAATGGTAAAAAAAAAAAAAAAAAAGAAAAGAAAAGACAGGGACAGGCCTGCAGACGTAAGGCGAGGTGGTCATGGAAAGGGTCTTGGAAAGATAACATCTCTGAAGAAGGGGATGCATTTGCTAAAAGTCTTAATCGTCTCTGGTAAATGCACAGGCCATTGCCATGGTGTTGTCAAATACATGGTAGTAATTATCAGAAGATAATATGTGATGATAGTTGAAAGCATGGATCCTGGAGCCAAAGAGATAAGGATTTCAGTCTTAACTCTGCTAGTCTGCATAACTAGCTGCGTGACCCAAGGCAGCTTTCCTTGTCTGCTAAGTCTCAGTGCCCTCACCTGAAACAGGAATTATCAAGTAACCTACCTCATAGGCTTGTTGTGAGGATTTAATTAGATAAACCACTCAGAACAGTGCCTGGCAGATGTTGTTGACTTAATAAAAGTATTTTGCTACTAAAGATATTTTGCTGTTGATATGAAAACAAGCTCACTTGTACCAGAAGTAAAGCAAACCAACAAAAAAATACCAGGTAACTGAGGAAAGCCCACTTGGACCGAAACAAACCAAAACAAAACAAAAAAACCCACCACCACCACCAAAGTTTTCTGATCACTTTCATGTCAGGCACTATGCCATGTTTCTTATGTATATTCTGTCATCAATACTATGAGGTAGTAGGAATTAGGACCTTCATTTAGGAGATAAAGAAGGAGGCTCTGAGAGAAAAATAGGCTGTCCAATTCATGCAAATATTAAAAAGCACAGCCAGGATTGAATTCCACATGTTCCCCATGATGGCCAGTAGAAAGATGATCATACCTTTTAAATCATGGTGACAAAATAAGAGTTTCTGTGGCTAACTATTGGGAATAGCCACTTGTGGACTATTGCAGTGGTTTTAAATGAGTGTCTCAAGAGATAGTAATCCTGGAATGGAGTAATGAGGTTATATTAATTTGTACAATTTCAAAAAATTTAATGAACATTAGATACTTAAGTGACATAAAGGTTCTTGGGCCATTATTAAATATATATAACATACAGCCAAATTATGTACATACTCTGAGAAAAATAATTTTTTAAAAGTCTTTTGGTATTGATAAGACTTGGTTTCCTGGAATAGTTGTGGTCAATTCCACCTATTTTCTGGTTAGAATCTTAGCGGAGGTTGGAGAACAAAATAATTAAGTTGATTATGTGGGGGGGGGGGGGTTGAGAATGATAAGATTTTATCAGAGACTTCTGTCTTAATTTTTAATTTTCTCTGTGTTTTTATCTTCCTCCTTTACAGATGTTGAGGATACCGTGTCCAAATTTATCACATCTGAAATCTCCTTCAATGTATATATGTTCCATGGTGGAACCAACTTCGGTTTCATGAATGGGGCCACATATTTTGGGAAACACAGAGGTGTTGTCACTAGTTATGGCAAGTGTTCACTGGTATGGTCACCTCTTGGCATAGTGGTACTGGAGCTCTACAAAGGAGGTTCCAAAAGCATGCCCTGAGCATCAATGAATTCTTGACCTATAATTTATGCTGAGCATTCAGGATTTTCCTGTCTAATTTCCTTTCTTTTGTGATGTTCATAATGCCCCAAGCAGGCTGTAATTGAATAGATGCGGTGCCTCAGACCTAGAGCCCTGCTTCACTCATCATATATACTGATCCTTTGATTTGAACCTTCTAAGACACACAGAATACGAATAGTGACTGCTGTGTGGGCACTGATAGACACACCAAGGCAATCCAGATTTAGGGAAGAAGGGAGTGTCCATTAGAAAGTAAAACAGAAAGATGAGTCCAGTGTCTTGGCAGCCTCAGATCCTCAGGAAGTGTTGTGTGGAATGCTCCAAAAGTGGCATTACTTGCACCCTCCCACCCTGCCCCAGCCTGGGATGGACTGGTCCAGGGGGTGGGGAAGATGTATCTTCTGTCTCCCTCTGGGAGTCCTGACCTGTCTCATGACAGAAGTGCTGAAACAGGGTCTATTATGGAGGGCTTCCTGCCAATGACAATATCCTGGTGTCTTGCAGACTATGATGCTGTGCTGACAGAGGCTGGGGATTACACAGAAAAATATTTCAAGCTTCGAAAACTCTTTGGATCTGTTGTAGGTACTCAGCAACAGTTTTAACTTGAGGGAGGTTCTCCTGATGAAGTGGAAGGGTAAGGCAAGGGAAGGTTCCCTCATGGGCAGAAACTTGGAGACTTAAGACCTATGGCAAACTTAAGTTCAAATCCCAGTTTTCCCACTTAAAAGATAAGTGGCTTTGCATGAGTATTTTAAGCCCATAAACCTGTTTCCTCATTGAAACATAAAGACAATGATATTTGACTCCTATAATGACTGTGAAAATTAAGTTACTATTTGTAGAGCTCTTAATATGATGACATAGTACCCTCACATACAATAGCAAAAGCTATCTTACTTCATTTTACTTGTTTAAATAAAATCAATCATCTACTATGTTCTAGAAACTAAGTGAGCACTGGCATTGCCAGAAGGCATAAGGTACAGTTCTTGTTCCCTGAGAGCCCTTAGTCTATATGATCAACATTACCCTGTAGAGGTGTGTGTCTATCAGCTATCTGTGCATACAAAATAGTTCCAACTGTTATTTACAGTTTCTCATCACTCTTGGAGAAGTATCGCATATGCTAGGATAGGACCCATTTCTCTTGTTGGCTCTGGGGTACAAGAGTTCTTGGGTAAGGCTGAGGAAGTTTGGAGAAGGCAGTAGTTATTTCAGGCACTTCTTGCCCCATGACTCATTTTCATTTCAGCAGTGCATCTGCCCCCTTTACCCAAGCTCTCTCCCAAGGCTGAGTATCCCGCTGTGAAACCATCCCTTTATTTGCCACTGTGGGATGTTCTACAGTACTTAAATAAGGTGAGTACTGCCTGGCACTAGAATGGAGGGGTGACCATTGGGGGCATGGGGACAAGGCCTTAGGCCACAGAGTAGAGAATCCTTTAAGAACTTTTTATTGGGAAGGGTGAAAATAAATCCTTTGGATGCCCATATTTAGAATTATGGGGTAAGAACCACAAACTTTCTGGGTAGACTGTGAAGAGGCTTCAACCTGAAGAATGAATGAGGGTGGGGGAGAGGCAAGATATTGGAGGATCCTCTTTGCCAGCTCAGATGAACCCATCTGATAGATGCTCTTGTGTGGGACTACATGATCCCATGGGAAAGACTAAGAGCCAGTAACCCATGACACCGAGTTTGACTCTACAATCAAATAGGCCAAATCACTGAACTTTTATGGGTTCATACTCTCCCTTTAAAATTATATTACTTGGACTATTTTGAAGAAAAGGTTAAAATTATTTGAAAATTTTTAACTCTTGAATTCATATTAGTTTCACCTCTGCTATCACTGTTTTAGATAAAAAGTCATGATCGGCACATTGTAGATGCTAACTAAATGTTTGCTTTAGTGCATAATTCTTTACTTAACTTAGTTTATGTTGAAATACAACTTATTCACTCCATTAATTGCATGATTGCAGTAATTTTTCCCTCTACCATGCTCCCACCATCCCTTGAGTTTTTCAGACAGTGAAGACGTGGAGATGATGCAAAAGAGCATTATCACATTGCATTGGTTTTAGTATTTCTCATCCAAATATCTGTTGGGGACAATTAAGAGGTACAACAAAAAATGACAAGAGCCTGTGGAAGAAGGATCCCAACTTCTCATCATCCTGGTTCCTGTTTCTGCAATGTTTCTCTCACAGCCTGTTATATCTCATACACCAGTCAACATGGAAAGCCTCCCTATAAACAATGGGAATGGCCAGTCCTATGGATTAGTGCTTTATGAGACTTTTATCTGCTGTGGAGGTTCTCTCCATGCTAATGTTCAAGATACAGCACAGGTAGGGGTCAGCAGGCTGTCTATGGAGGTAAGCAGAACATTTAGCCTGACTTATTGGGAAGGATTGTCAATGGTCACTTTACTGTTAGATAATATTTTCAAGCACCTACTATCTATGAGGCATTGGGAATATAAAGTCAAACCAAAGAAAGTTGCTTTCTGCTTTATCACAAATTAAGTGTATGAAAGCCTCCTGGTCAGCTTCTATCCATCTGTGATCACCAAGGCCAGTCCCTTACTTCATAATGATCTGTTCCCTAAATGAGAGCCTCTCTTTTCCTTTCTTCAGGTACACCTACCAGTCTGATGCTGGCTCTTCTTTTGCAGGTGTTTTTGAATGAGAAAAATATAGGACTTCTGGGTGATGGTATTAAGAAGTTGAACATTCCTAAAATCAGGGTATGATTCAAGAGTCTGGGTGCTTCCTTAGACCTCTGACTCAAAGGTAGTCATAGCCTGGTCCTGAGATAGACTACCTCCTTCTTATGCCACTGCCCTTAGGTATTGTTCCTCATTTGGGTTTCCAGCAGCAAGTATTTAGGGCTATAAGCATAAATGCATCTCCTAGGTCCAAGTTTAGCAGAGCTGCAGCATACACGCTTCAGTGTGAATGGAACTTCCCCATTAGGCCCCGAGTCAGTCATCTGCCCCTGGTTAGGTCTCTGATCAAAGACACACAGTTGAGTCAAGGCAAATTCTTTCCCAAGGCAAGTCAGCAGGGAAAACGGAAGATTGAGTTTGGAACAAGAACACAAAGAGTCCTCATGAGAGAGGAGGATTGTTGGGCTCTAGAGTAGAGCCCATTTTCTCCCATTTACTTGTACTTCATCTGGGACTCAGAGAATAGAATGGGTTCTAGAGTAAAAACTCTACGTAGCCATGTAGTCTCTGTGAACTGGTCTATCCTAAGCAGGAATGTCAACAACTACTTCTCCTCCTCCTTCTCCTCTTCCTCTTTCTCCTCCTCCTTTTCCCTCCGCCTCCTCACCCTCTGCTTTCTCTCTCCCTGTCCCTCTGCTTCTTCTTAGGAATGTCAACTTCTAAGAATCCTGGTGGAGAATCAAGGACGAGTCAATTTTTCATGGAAAATTCAAGATCAGAGGAAAGGTGGGAAACAGGCTGTAATCTCTCCTTATGGTTAATTGGATCCTATATTGAAGCAGTATTGCACTTGGGAGGAAAAAATGAAACCCTTGAGCAGTGGGATACCTAGGTCCCAGAACCAAAGACTAAAATTCCTTCCCTCTCCCTGGTCCTGCCTTCTCCTGGTAGGAAAGCACAGCAGTTAGCTTGGGTCTTGGCCTATTGTGGAGCAAGGCCCAGTCTCCCATTGGGAATTTCAGAGAAAGTTCTGATACTAAGTGGGACGTTTTCTTGGTAATATGGAAACATACAAGAAACTTTCAGTTATAGCAGGCCAGACAAGTGTTTGCCCTCCTGTCTGAGCCACTGTCACAGGCATATACAGTCTGCATTTCTTTTCCAGACACTGAAGAATGTCTAGTCCCTGTCCACATTATTTCCTACCCCCACTTGCAGGATTAACTGGAACTGTCACTATTGATAACATTCCCTTGAACGGTTTTATTATCTACTCTCTGGAGATGACCATGAGCTTCTTTGAAAGGTATGTTCCTACTTATGCCCAAAAAACACTTGGAGGGATCAGGGGGCTTACAGATGTCAAACTCTTCACTTTGTAGATGACGAGCCAAGATTCAGAAAAGTGAAATGATTTACCCCTGATTATAGAGTGCTTTAAGGTCAGGACTAGAACCCCAGAACTAGTCTCCTGACTCCTGATTTAATGCTTCTAATATATCTCCCTGATATCAGAATTCTGGGCTCTGAGTGGGGAAACGTTGGCACTAGAAAGAGGAGGGGGTCTTCTTCAAGTCTCTGCTCTTTCTCTAGGCTCCGCTCTGCCACCTGGAAGCCTGTCCGAAAAAACTATTCAGGCCCTGCCTTCTACCTTGGTACCTTGAAGGCTGGCTCTTCACCCAAGGACACTTTCCTGAGACTACTTGTAAGTGAGCTGACCTAATCTCTTCTGGTGTCCCAACCACCTATTCTTTTCTTTTTTTTTTTTTTTTTTAATTTTTTTTTTCAACGTTTATTTATTTTTGGGACAGAGAGAGACAGAGCATGAACGGGGGAGGGGCAGAGAGAGAGGGAGACACAGAATTGGAAACAGGGTCCAGGCTCTGAGCCATCAGCCCAGAGCCCGACGCGGGGCTCGAACTCACAGACCGCGAGATCGTGACCTGGCTGAAGTCGGACGCTTAACCGACTGCGCCACCCAGGCGCCCCACTCAAAAGAGTTTTGAAGCAAAGCTATAGTGTTCCTGGAAGGAATACCTCCCTATTCTATTTGTTTTTCTCTTTCTCATTTGGAACAAGACTTCTGACATTTCTCAATCTTCCTAATTTATCATTATTAAAAAAATAATAAATCAGAACATAATGGAAAATTCGAAATAATAGGAAGCTTTAGAATGAAAATGATGAAATTTCTCCTTCTAATCTATTCCCTATTCCAATTCCTTTCTACTTCTCAGGACTAAACATTACCCATGTCACTGGACCAAAATGGGCCACTCCTTGGTGAGTTATGGATAGAGACTATACCAAGTGGAGTTGCCTACAAGGAGATCATGAAAAATAATTTCCAAAGCCTGTCCCCTTAAAGATGGGAAAGCAGACTCCTTTTAGTAGGGCTTGGAATGGATATTCGGAAGGGGTTTTAGCATTATCATGAGGTTGAGGTCACTTCTGGCAATTTTTGGCACAGGTGTGGTCCTCAAATATTTCTTTTTCTATTCCAGCAGTACCTTAGTTTCTTTCTAAAGGTAAGATTGACAGCTAGGTAGAAGCTTCTAGGAGTTTAGTTCCTAAAAGGTCATATTTACAGACAGAAACTTCTATAAGAAATTTCCTGAGTTCAGGGGATTAGGCTGGTGATATCAACAGTTTGTGCGATTTCATATATAGCTTTGCCAAAACATATACACAATTATTCCATTAATAGGAAGGGAATCATTCCCTAAATTATATTCTGCAACTTTGGGGGGACAGTAATTTTTACCTAGTATAGCTTTATATATATATATATATATATATATATATATATATATATATATGTATGTATATATACACACATAATGACATAAATGCATGAAATATTATGCACAAAATAAATGAACAGTTCAATAAATTATCACAAAGTGAACACCATGTAATTTATTTGAAATAAAAAAATAAAATATTGTCAGCACCCCTCCCAATCACTGCCTCTCCTCTCTAACTATTATCGTGACTTCTAACACTCCAATTCAGTGCTTCTTCTTTAGACTTCATGTAAGTTGAACTGCCTTCCCCCCCACCCCCCCACGTGGCTTTTTTTTGTTGCTGAGATTCAGCCATTAAATGATGTTGTTGGGCTTTATTCATTTTCATAGCTGTATAGGATTCCATTTTATAAAATACCATACTTTATTTAATCTTCAACCATCATTCTACTGTTGATAGACATTTATATTATTTCTAGTGTTTGACTACTATATATATATATTTTATTTTTTAATATGAAATTTATTGTCAAATTGGTTCCCATAGAACACCCAGTGCTCCTCCCAACAGGTTCTCTCCTATATGCCCATCACCCATTTTCCCCTCCCACCACACCCCATCAACCTTCAGTTTGTTCTCAGTTTTTAAGGGTCTCTTATGGTTTGACTCCTTCCCCCTCTGTCCTTTTTTCTCCCCCCACTTCTACTCCACCATGGTCTTCTGTTAAGTTTCTCAGGATCCACATAAGAGTGAAAACATCAGGTAACTGTCTTTCTCTGTATGACTTATTTCACTTAGCATAACACTCTCCAGCCCCATCCACATTGCTACAAAAGGCAATATTTCATTCTTTCTCTTTGCCACGTAGTATTCCATTGTGTATATAAACCACAACTTCTTTATCCATTCATCAGTTGATAGACATTTAGGCTCTTTCCATAATTTGGCTATTGTTGAGAGTGCTGCTATAAACATTGGGGTACAAGTGCCCCTATGCATCAGCACTCTTGTATCCCTTGGGAAAATTCCTAGCAGTGCTATTGCTGAGGCAGAGTAGATCTGTTTTTAATTTTTTGAGGAACCTCTACATTGTTTTCCAGAGTGGCTGCACCAGTTTGCATTCCCACCAACAGTGCAAGAGGGTTCCCATTTCTCCGCATCCTCGTCAGCATCTATAGTCTCCTGATTTGTTCATTTTGGCCACCCTGACTGGCATGAGGTGGTAACTGAGTGTGGTTTTGATTTGTATTTCCCTGATGAGGAGCGACGTTGAGCATCTTTTCATGTGCCTGTTGGCCATCTGGATGTCTTCTTTAGAGAAGTGTCTATTCATGTTGTCTGCCCATTTCTTCACTGGATTCTTTGTTTTTTGGGTGTGGAGTTTGGTGAGTTTCTTTATAGATATTGGATACTAGCCCTTTGTCCGATATGTCATTTGCAAATATCTTTTCCCATTCCATTGGTTGCCTTTTAGTTTTGTTGATTGTTTCCTTTGCAGTGCAGAAGCTTTTTATCTTCATGAGGTTCCAATAGTTCATTTTTGCTTTTAATTCTTTGCCTTTGGAGATGTGTCAAGTAAGAAATTGCTGCAGCTGAGGTCAGAGAGGTTTTTTCCTGCTTTCTCCTCTAGGGTTTTGATTGTTTCCTGTTTCACTTTCAGGTCCTTCATCCATTTTGAGTTTACATTTGTGAATGTGTAAGAAAGTGGTCTAGTTTCATTCTTCTGCATGTTGCTGTCCAGTTCTCCCAGCACCATTTTTTAAAGAGACTGTCTTTTTTCCATTGGATATTATTTCCTGCTTTGTCAAAGATTAGTTGGCCACACATTTGTGGGTCCAATTCTGGAGTCTCTATTCAATTCCATTGGTCTATGTGTCTGTTTTTGTGCCAATACCATACTGTCTTGATGATTACAGCTTTGTAGTAGAGGCTAAAGTCTGGAATTGTGATGCTTCTCGCCTTGGTATTCTTCTTCAATATTACTTTGGCTATTCAGAGTCTTTTGTGGTTCCATACAAATTTTAGGATTTCTTTTTCTTTTTTTTTTTTATTTTTTTTTAACGTTTATCTATTTTTGAGACAGAGAGAGACAGAGCATGAACGGGGGAGGGGCAGAGAGAGAGGGAGACACAGAATTGGAAGTAGGCTCCAGTCTCTGAGCCATCAGCCCAGAGCCCGATGCGGGGCTCGAACTGACTGACCGTGAGATTGTGACCTGAGCTGAAGTCGGACGCTTAACCGACTAAGCCACCCAGGCGCCCCTAGGAGTGCTTTTTCTAGCTTTGAGAAGAATGCTGGTGCAATTTTGATTGGAATTGCATTGAATGTGTAGGTAGCTTTGGGTAGTATTGACATTTTAACAATATTTATTCTTCCAAACCATGAGCACAGAATGTTTTTTCCATTTCTTTGTATCCTCTTCAATTTCCTTCATAAGCTTTCTATAGTTTTCAGCATACAGAGCTTTTGCATCTTTGGTTAGGTTTATTCCTAGGTATTTTATGACTCTTGGTGCAGTTGTGAATGAGATCAGTTACTTTATTTGTGTTTCTGTTGCTTCATTGTTGGTGTATAAGAATGCAACTGATTTCTGTACATTAATTTTGTATCCAGTGACTTTGCTGAATTCATGTATCGGTTCTAGCAGACTTTTGGTGGAGTCTGTCGGGTTTTCTATGTAGAGTATCATGTAATCTGCAAAAAGGAAAAGCTTAACTTCATCTTTGCCAATTTTGATGCCTTTGGTTTCCTTTTGTTGTCTGATTGCTGATGCTAGCACTTCCAACACTATGTTAAACAACATTGGTGAGAGTGGACATCTCTGTCGTGTTCCTGATCTCAGGGGAAAAGCTCTCAGTTTTTCCCCATTGAGGATGATGTTAGCTGTGGGCTTTTCATAAATGGCTTTTATGATGTTTAAGTATGTTCCTTCTATCCGACTCTCACTCTCTCAAGTGTCTTTATGAAGAAAGATGGTGAATTTTGTCAAATGCTTTTTCTGCATCGATTGAGAGGATCATATGGTTCTTATCTTTTCTTTTATTAATGTGATGTATCACATTGATTCATTTGCGAATGTTGAACCAGCCCTGCATCCCAGGAATGAATCCCACTTGATCATGGTGAATAATTCTTTTTATATGCTGTTGAATTCGATTTGTTAGTATCTTATTGAGAATTTTTACATCCATATTCATCAGGGATATTGGCCTGTAGTTCTCTTTTTTTGCTGGGTCTCTCTCTGGTTTAGGAATCAAAGTAATACTGGCTTCATAGAATGAGTCTGGAAGTTTTCCTTCCCTTTCTATTTTTTGGAATAGCTTGAGAAGGATAGGTATTATCTCTGCTTTAAACATCTGGTAGAACTCCCCCGGGAAGCCATCTGGTCCTGGACTCTTATTTCTTGGGAGATTTTGGATAACTGATTCAATTTCTTCACTGGTTATGGGTCTGTTCAAGTTTTCTATTCCTTCCTGTTTGAGTTTTGGAAGTGTGTGGGTGCTTAGGAATGTGTCCATTTCTTCCAGGTTGTCCGGTTTGTTGGCATATAATTTTTCATAGTATTCCCTGATAATTGTTTATATCTCTGAGGGATTGGTTGTAGTAACTCCATTTTCATTCATGATTTTATCTATTTGGGTTCTCTCCCTTTTCTTTTTGAGAAGCCTAGCTAGAGGTTTATCAATTTTTTTTTTCAAAAAACCAACTCTTGGTATCATTGATCTTCCTACTGTTTTTAGGTTCTATATTGTTTATTTCTGCTCTGATCTTTATTATTTCTCTTCTGCTGGGTTTGGGGTGTCTTTGCTCTTCTGATTCTATTTCCTTTAGGTGTGCTGTTAGATTTTATATTTGTGATTTTTCTTGTTTCTTGAGATAGGCCTGGATTTCAATGTATTTTCCTCTCAGGACTGCCTTTCCTGCATCCCAAAGCTTTTATATTGCTGTATTTTCATCTTCATTTCTGCCCATGTATTTTCAAATTTCTTCTGTAATTGCCTGGTTGACCCATTCATTCTTTAGTAGGGTGATCTTTAACCTCCATGCTTTTGGAGGTTTTCCCGGCTTTTTCCTGTGGTTGATATCAAGTTTGATAGCATTGTGGTCTGAAAGTGTGCATGGTATGTTCTCAACTCTTTTATACTTATGAAGGGCTGTTTTGTGACCCAGTATGTGATCTATCTTAGAGAATGCTTCATGTGCACTCGAGAAGAAAGTATATTCAGTTGCGTTTGGATGCAGAGTTCTAAATATATCTGTCAAGTCTATCTGATCCAATGTATATTTCAGGGCCTTTGTTTCTTTACTGATCCTGTGTCTAGATGATCTATCCATTGTTGTAAGTGGAGTATTAAAGTCCCCTGCAATTACCACATTCTTATCAATAAGTTGCTTATGTTTGTGATTGTTTTATATATTTGGGGGCTCCTGTATTCCACGCATAGACATTTATAATAGTTAGCTTTTCCTGATGGATAGACCCTGTAATTCTTATATACTGCCCTTCTTCATATCTTGGTACAGCCTTTAATTTAAAGTCTAGTTTGTCTGATATAAGTATGGCTACTCCAGCTTTCTTTTGACTTCCAGTAGCATGATAGATAGTTCTCCATCCCCTCCCTCCCAATCTGAAGGTGTCCTCGGGTCTAAAATGAGTCTCCTGTAGACAGTAAATAGAGGGGTATTGTTTTTTTTATCCATTCTAATGCCCTATGTCTTTTGGTTGGAGCATTCAGTCCCTTTACATACAGTGTTATTAGTGAAAGATATGGGTTTAGAGTCATTGTGATATCTGTAGGGTTCATGCTTGTACTGATGTCTCTGGTACTTTGTGGTCCTTGCAACATTTCACTCACAGAGTTCCCCTTAGGATTTCTTGTAGGGCTGGTTTAGTGGTGATGAATTCCTTCAGTTTTTGTTTGTTTCCGAAAACCTTTATCTCTCCTTGTATTCTGAATCACAGACTTTCTGGGTAAAGGATTCTTGGCTGCATATTTTTTCTGTTCATCACTTTGAAGATTTCCTGCCATTCCTTTCTGGCCTGCCAAGTTTCAGTAGATAGGTCTGCTACTACCGTTATGTGTCTACCTTTGTATGTTAGGGCCCATTTATCCATACCTGCTTTCATTTTTTTTTCAATATATGAAGTTTATTGTCAAATTGGTTTCCATACAACACCCAGTGCTCATCAAAAAGGTGCCCTCCTCAATACCCATCACCCACCCTCCCCTCCCTCCCACCCCCATCAACCCTCAGTTTGTTCTCAGTTTTTAAGAGTCTCTTATGCTTTGGCTATCTCCCACTCTAACCTCTTTTTGTTTATTTCCTTCCCCTCCCCCATGGGTTTCTGTTAAGTTTCTCAGGATGCACATAAGAGTGAAACCGTATGGTATCTGTCTTTCTCTGTATGGCTTATTTCACTTAGCATAACACTCTCCAGTTCCATCCATGTTGCTACAAAGGGCCACATTTCATTCTTTCTCATTGCCAGGTAGTATTCCATTGTGTATATAAACCACAATTTCTTTATCCATTCATCAGTTGATGGACATTTAGGCTCTTTCCATAATTTGGCTATTGTTGACAGTGCTTCTATAAACATTGGGGTACAAGTGCCCCTATGCATCAGTACTCCTGTATCTCTTGGGTAAATTCCTAGCAGTGCTATTGCTGGGTCATAGGGTAGGTCTATTTTTACTTTTTTGAGGAACCTCCACACTGTTTTCCAGAGTGGCTGCACCAATTTGCATTCCCACCAACAGTGCAAGAGGGTTCCTGTTTCTCCACATCCTCGTCAGCATCTATAGTCTCCTGATTTGTTTATTTTGGCCACTCTGACTGGAGTGAGGTGATATCTGAGTGTGGTTTTGATTTGTATTTCCCTGATGAGGAGTGACGTTGAGCATCTTTTCATGTGCCTGTTAGCCATCTGGATGTCTTCTTTAGAGAAGTGTCTATTCATGTTTTCTGCCCATTTCTTCACTGGATTCTTTGTTTTTCGGGTGTGGAGTTTGGTGAGCTCTTTATAGATATTGGATACTAGCCCTTTTTCCGATATGTCATTTGCAAATATCTTTTCCCATTCCATTGGTTGCCTTTTAGTTTTGTTGGTTGTTTCCTTTGCTGTGCAGAAGCTTTTTATCTTCTTTTTTTTTTTTTTAATTTTTTTTTTCAACGTTTATTTATTTTTGGGACAGAGAGAGACAGAGCATGAACGGGGGAGGGGCAGAGAGAGAGGGAGACACAGAATCGGAAACAGGCTCCAGGCTCTGAGCCATCAGCCCAGAGCCCGACGCGGGGCTCGAACTCACGGGCTGCGAGATCGTGACCTGGCTGAAGTCGGACGCTTAACCGACTGCGCCACCCAGGCGCCCCGCTTTTTATCTTCTTAAGGTCCCAGTAGTTCATTTTTGCTTTTAATTCCCTTGCCTTTGGGGATGTGTCAAGTAAGAAATTGCTACGGCTGAGGTCAGAGAGGTCTTTTCCTGCTTTCTCCTCTAGGGTTTTGATGGTTTCCTGTCTCACATTCAGGTCCTTTATCCATTTTGAGTTTATTTTTGTGAATGGTGTGAGAAAGTGGTCTAGTTTCAACCTTCTGCATGTTGCTGTCCAGTTCTCCCAGCACCATTTTTTAAAGAGACTGTCTTTTTTCCATTGCATATTCTTTCCTGCCTTGTCAAAGATGAGTTGGCCATACGTTTGTGGGTCTAGTTCTGGCGTTTCTATTCTATTCCATTGGTCTATGTGTCTGTTTTTGTGCCAATACCATGCTGTCTTGATGATTACAGCTCTGTAGTAGAGGCTAATGTCTGGGATTGGGATGCCTCCTGCTTTGGTCTTCTTCTTCAAAATTACTTTGGCTATTCTGGGCCTTTTGTGGTTCCATATGAATTTTAGGATTGCTTGTTCTAGTTTCGAGAAGAATGCTGGTGCAGTTTTGATTGGGATGGCATTGAATGTGTAGATAGCTTTGGGTAGTATTGACATTTTCACAATATTTATTCTTCCAATATATGAGCACGGAATGTTTTTCCATTTCTTTATATCTTCTTCAATTTCCTTCAAGAGCTTTCTATAGTTTTCAGCATACAGAGCTTTTACATCTTTGGTTAGGTTTCTTCCTAGGTATTTTATGCTTCTTGGTGCAATTGTGAATGGGATCAGTTTCTTTATTTGTCTTTCTTTTGCTTCATTATTAGCGTATAAGAATGCAACTGATTTGTACATTGATTTTGTATCCTGCAACTTTGCTAAATTCATGTATCAGTTCTAGCAGACTTCTGGTGGAGTCTATCGGATTTTCCATGTATAATATCATGTCATCTGCAAAAAGTGAAAGCTTAACTTCATCTTTGCCAATTTTGATGCCTTTGATTTCCTTTTGTTGTCTGATTGCTGATGCTAGCACTTCCAACACTATGTTAAACAACAGCGGTGAGAGTGGACATCCCTGTCGTGTTCCTGATCTCAGGGAAAAAGCTCTCAGTTTTTCCCCATTGAGGATATTAGCTGTGGGCTTTTCATAAATGGCTTTTATGATGTTTAAGTATGTTCCTTCTATCCCGACTTTCTCGAGGGTTTTTATTAAGAAAGGTTGCTGAATTTTGTCAAAGGCCTTTTCTGCATCGATTGACAGGATCATATGGTTCTTCTCTTTTTTTTTTTGTTAATGTGATGTATCACGTTGATTGATTTGCGAATGTTGAACCAGCCCTGCATCCCAGGAATGAATCCCACTTGATCATGGTGAATAATTCTTTTTATATGCTGTTGAATTCAATTTGCTAGTATCTTATTGAGAATTTGTACATCCATATTCATCAGGGATATTGGCCTGTAGTTCTCTTTTTTTGCTGGGTCTCTCTCTGGTTTAGGAATCAAAGTAATGCTTGCTTCAGAAAGTGAGTCTGTAAGTTTTCCTTCCCTTTCTATTTTTTGGAATAGCTTGAGAAGGATAGGTATTATCTCTGCTTTAAACATCTGATAGGACTCCCCTGGGAAGCCGTCTGGTCCTGGACTCTTATTTGTTGGGAGATTTTTGATGACTGATTCAATTTGTGCGCTGGTTATGGGTCTGTTCAAGCTTTCTATTTCCTCCTGATTGAGTTTTGGAAGCTTGTGGGTTTTTAGGAATTTGTCCATTTCTTCCAGGTTGTCCAGTTTGTTGGCATATAATTTTTCATAGTATCCCCTGATAATTGCTTGTCTCTCTGAGGGATTGGTTGTAATAATTCCATTTTCATTCATGATTTTATCTATTTGGGTTCTCTCCCTTTTCTTTTTGAGAAGCCTGGCTAGAGGTTTATCAATTTTGTTTATTTTTTCAAAAAACCAGCTCATGGTTTCGTTGATCTGCTCTACAGTTTTTTTAGATTCTTTATTGTTTATTTCTGCTCTGATCTTTATTATTTCTCTTCTGCTGCTGGATTTAGGCTGCCTTTGCTGTTCTACTTCTATTTCCTTTAGGTGTGCTGTTAGATTTTGTATTTGGGATTTTTCTTGTTTCTGGAGATAGGCTTAGACTGGAACGTATTTTCCTCTCAGGACTGCCTTTGCTGCATCCCAAAGCGTTTGGATTGTTGTATTTTCATTTTCATTTGTTTCCAGATATTTTTTAATTTCTTCTCTAATTGTCTGGTTGACCCATTCATTCTTTAGTAGGGTGATCTTTAACCTCCATGCTTTTGGAGGTTTTCCAGACTTTTTCCTGTGGTTGATTTCAAGCTTCATAGCATTGTGGTCTGAAAGTATGCATGGTATGATTTCAATTCTTGTCTACGTATGAAGGGCTGTTTTGTGACCCAATAGGTGATCTATCTTGGAGAATGTTCCATGTGCACTAGAGAAGAAAGTATATTGTGTTGCTTTTGGATGCAGAGTTCTAAATATATCTGTCAAGTCCATCTGATCCAATGTATCATTCTGGGCCCTTGTTTCTTTATTGACCGTGTGTCTAGATGATCTATCCATTTCTGTAAGTGGAGTGTTAAAGTCCCCTGCAATTACCACATTCTTATCAATAAGGTTGCTTATGTTTATGAGTAATTTTTTTATATATTTGGGGGCTCCTGTATTCGGTGCATAGACGTTTATAATTGTTAGCTCTTCCTGATGGATAGACCCTGTGATTATTATGTAATGCCTTTCTTCATCTCTTGTTATAGCCTTTAATTTAAAGTCTCGTTTGTCTGATATAAGTATGGCTACTCCAGCTTTCTTTTGACTTCCAGTGGCATGATAAATATTTCTCCATCCCCTCCCTCTCAATCTGAAGGTGTCCTCAGGTCTAAAATGAGTCTCTTGTAGACAGCAAATAGATGGGTCTTGGTTTTTTATCCATTCTGATACCCTTGTCTTTTGGTTGGCACATTTAATCCATTTACATTCAGTGTTATTATAGAAAGATATGGGTTTAGAGTCATTGCGATGTCCCTAGTTTTCATGCTTGTAGTGATGTCTCTGGAACTTTGTCTCATAGGATCCCCCTTAGGATCTCTTGTAGGGCTGGTTTAGTGTGACGAATTCCTTCAGTTTTTGTTTGGGAAGACCTTTATCTCTCCTTCTATTCTAAATGACAGATTTGCTGGATAAAGGATTCTCAGCTGCATATTTTTTCTGTTCATCACATTAAAGATCTACTGCCATTCCTTTCTGGCCCGCCAAGTTTCAGTAGAGAGATTGGTCACTAGTCTTATAGGTCTCCCTTTATATGTTATAGTACGTTTACCTCTAGCAGCTTTCAGAATTTTCTCTTTATCCTTGTATTTTGCCAGTTTCACTATGATATGTCGTGCAGAAGATCGATTCAAGTTACGTCTGAAGGGAGTTCTCTGTGCCTCTTGGATTTCAATGCCTTTTTCCTTCCCCAGATCCGGGAAGTTCTCAGCTATTGTTTCTTCAAGTACACCTTCAGCACCTTTCCCTGTCTCTTCCTCCTCTGGAATACCAATTATGCATAGATTATTTCTCTTTAGTGCATCACTTAGTTCTCTAATTTTCCCCTCATACTCCTGGATTTTTTTATCTCTCTTTTTCTCAGCTTCTTCTTTTTCCATAATTTTTTCTTCTAGTTCACCTATTCTCTCCTCTGCCTCTTCAATCCGAGCCGTAGTTGTCTCCATTTTATTTTGCAGTTCATTGATAGCATTTTTTAGCTCCTCCTGGCTGTTCCTTAGCCCCTTGATCTCTGTAGCAAGAGATTCTCTGCTGTCCTTTATACTGTTTTCAAGCCCAGTGATTAATTTTATGACTATTTTTCTAAATTCACTTTCTGTTATATTGTTTAAATCATTTTTGATCAGTTCGTTAGCTGTTGTTATTTCCTGGACGTTTTTCTGAGGGGAATTCTTCCGTTTTGTCATTTTGGATAGTCCCTGGAGTGGTGCAGGACTGCAGGGCCCTTCCCCTGTGCTGTTTTGAATAACTTGTGATGGTGGGCAGGGCCACAGTCAGACCTGATGTCTGCCCCCAGCCCACCACTGGGGTCACAGTCAGACGCTCCTAGGGGCGGGATTCACTGTGGGGTGGAGTGGCCCGTCTGGGCTACTTGCACACTGCCAGGCTTGTGGTGCTGGGGATCTGGTGTATTAGCTGGGGTGGATCGGCATGGTGCACGGGGGTGGGAGGGGCAGGCGAGGGCATGGTGCACAGGAGCGGAGGGGCAGGCTCAGCTCGCTTTTCCTTTGGAGATACGCTTTGGTAGGGGCCCTGGGGCCCCGGGATGGAGTCAGACCCGCCAGAGGGATGGATCTGCAGAAGCACAGCAGAGCATACACTGCCCCTCCTACCCTCTTCTGTGGGCCTCTTGGCTCAGGGGAGTCCGTTCTGCTAGTGTTCTGGCGATTTTCTGGGTTATTTCCTTGTTTGTGTGGTGCAAGCAAGTTTCCTGGCAAGAACTGGTTCCCTTTGGGATTTTGGCTGGGGGATAGGCAAGGGAGATGGCGCTGGCAAGTGCCTTTGTTCCCTGCCAAGCTGAGCTCTATCGTCCAGGGCTCAACAACTCTCTCTCCTGTTGTCCTCCAGCCCTCCCGTTCTCCGAGCAGAGCTGTTAGCTTATAACCTTCCAGATGTCAAGTCCCGCTTGCTGTCGGAACACACTCTGTCTGGCCCCTCCGCTTTTGCAAGCCAGACTCAGGGGCTCTGCTTGGCCGGCGGGCCGCCCCTCCACCCCGGCTCCCTCCCACCAGTCCGTGGAGCACACACTGCCTCGCTGCCCTTCCTACCCTCTTCTGTGGGCCTCTCGTCTGTGCTTGGCTCCGCAGATTCCATTCTGCTAGTCTTCTGGTGGTTTTCTGGGTTATTTAGGCAGGTGTAGGTGGAATCTAAGTGATAAGCAGGACGTGCAGTGAGCCCAGCATCCTCCTACACCGCCATCTTCCCAGGATCCCCCATACCTGCTTTCAGAATTTTCTCTTTATCCTTGTATTTTGCCAGTTTCACTATGATATGCCATGCAGAAGATTGATTCAAGTTATGTCTGAAGGATGTTCTCTGTGCCTCTTGGATTTCAATTCCTGTTTCCTTCCCCAGATAGGGAAGTTCTCAGCTATGATTTTTTCAAGTACACCTTCAGCCCCTTTCTGTCTCTCTTCTTCTGGAATTCGTATGATATGGATATTGTTCCATTTGATTGAATCACTTAGTTCTCTAGTTCTCCCCTCATACTCTGGATTTTTTTTATCTCTCTTTTTCTCAGCTTCCTCTTTTCTATAATTTTATCTTCTAATTCACCTATTCTCTCCTCTGCCTCTTCAATCCGTGCTATGGCTGCCTCCATTTTATTTTGCATCTCATTTATAGCATTGTTTAGCTCCTCATGACTATTTCTTAGTCCCTTGATCTTTGTAGTAATAGACTCTCTGCTGTCCTCTCTGCCTTTTCAAGCCCAGCGATTAATTTTATGACTATTATTCTAAATTTTTGTTCTGTTATATTGCCTAAATCGTTTTTTTATCAATTCATTAGCTGTCGCTACTTCCTGGAGTTTCTTTTTAGGAGAATTCTTCCGTTTCACTATTTTAGGTAGTCCCTGCTGTGGCTCCGAACTGCTGGGCACTTCCCCTGTGCTGTCCAGAGTAACTTGTGTTGGTGGGTGGGGCAGTCAGATCCGATGTCTGCCCCCAGCCATCGCTGGGTCCACAGTCAGACTGGTGTGTACCTTATCTTCCCCTCTCCCAGGGGCAAGGACTCACTGTGGAGTGGTGTGGCTCCTGTCTCAACCACTTGCCTACTGCCAGGCTTGTGGTGCTGCTTCTATGGGATCTGGCGTATTAGCCATGGTGGGTCCGCAAGGTGCACAGGGGTGGGAGGGGCAGGCACAGCTGGCTTTGCTGTTGGTGGTCCCCTGCATGAGGAGCCCTGCAGCATTGGGAGAGAGGCAGGCTGGTCGGAGGGATGGATCCACAGAAGCGCAGTGTTGGGCATTTTTGCAGTGCAAGCAAGTTCAGTGATGGGAACTGCTTCCCTTTGGAATTTAGGCTGGGGGATGGGAGAGGGAGATTGCACTTGCCAGCGCCTTTGTTCACCTGCCAAACTGAGCTCTGTCTTCCGGGACTCAACAACTTTCCCTCCTGGTGTCCTCTCGCCCTCCCCACTCTCTGAGAGCAGAGCTATTGACTTTTAACATTCCAGATGTTAAGTCCCGCTGGCTGTCAGACCCACAGAATCCAGCCCCTCCACCTTTGTGAGCCAGACTTTGGGGCTCTGCCTTGCTGGGCGGGCTGCCCCTACACTGCCCTGGTTCCCTACTGCCAGTCTGTGTAGCATACACTGCCTCTGTGCCCTTCCTACCCTCTTCTGTGGGCCTCTTGGCTCAGGGGAGTCCATTCTGCTAGTGTTCTGGTGATTTTCTGGGTTATTTAGGCAGATGTGGGTGGAATCTAAATGATCAGCTGGACGAGGTGAGCCCAGCGTCTTCCTATGCCTCCATCTTCTATCTCTGACTACTATAAATATTAAGACTACTTTTGTGTTTATATTTGTGACTGAAATATCTTAGTTATATTTTGGTACCAAGTATTAAGACCCCCAGAAATGATTTGGGAAGTAAAGTTTGTGTAAGCCTGGTATTATTTCTTACATGTTTGGTAGATTTCCTTAGTTGAACCATGTAGGGCTAACATTTTTTGTGTGTGTGTGGGAAGGTTTGTAAGTGTGAATTAAAATCCTTCAAGATTAAAGTACTATTCAGATTTTGTTTCTTTAAAAGTTGGCTTTCATAAAATTTGTTTTTCTGGGAATTTTTCCATTCCATCTGAATTTTCAATGTATTATGTTTTATTGTTCCTTTTTATGTTTCACTGGAATATTACCAATTTATTAATCTTTCAAAGAATCAATGGTTGGCTGTGACTTTTACTGTATTATATAGTTCTTTTCTGTTTCATTTCTTCCATTGCCTTTATTATTATTATTATTATTATTATTTTGTTTTTTGTGAAATCCTGTACTATCTTTGCAAATTTCTTATAGATCTGAAACTATTTAATTTTTTAATTTTTGTTAATGTTTATTTATTTTTGAGAGAGAGAGAGAGAGAGAGAGCATGAGTGGGGAAAGAGCAGAGAGGAAGACACAGAATCTGAAGCAGGCTCCAGGCTCTGAGCTGTCAGCACAGAGCCTAATGTGGGGCTCAAACTCACGAACCATGAAGTCATGACCTGAGCCAAAGTCAGACATTTAACCGATGGAGCCACCCAGGCAACCAATCTGAAACTATTTTAAAATAAAAATATATTGGGGCATCTAGGTGGCTCAGTCAGTTAAGCATCTGACTTCGGCTCAGGTCATGATCTTGCAGTTCATGGGTTCAAGCCCCATGTCAGGATGTCTGCTGTCATAACAGAGCCCACTTTGGATCCTCTGTCCCCCTCTCACTCTGCCTTTCCCCCACCCACATGATAAAAATAAATAAACCTTAAAATAAAATAAAATAAAATATTAAACATTTAAAAATATTTTTCTAACATATATTACTTTAATGGTCCAAATTCTAAATACTAATAATTTCCCATCACCTAGTTCTATTGTTTTGCTTTTTAAAGATTTTTATTCAAGTATAATTAACATCCAGTGTTATGTTAGTTTTAGATGTACAATATAATGATTCACCAATTAGATACATTTCTCAGTGCTCAGGAAGATGAGAGTACTCTCAGTCCCCATCACCTATTTCACCCATTCCTCCACTCACCTTCCTTCTGGCAACCACTAGTTAGTTCTCTGTATGTAAGAGTCTGTTTTCTCACTTGTATCTATTTTTCTTTGTTAATTTGTTTTGTTATTTAAATTTCACATATGAACGACATCATATGGTATCTTTCTGTATGACTTATTTCACTTAGCATTAATACCTTCTAGGTCCATCCATGTTGATGCAAATTGTAAGATCTCATTCTTTTTTTATGGCTGAGTAATATTCCATTTACTCAACTTCCTTATCCATTCACCTATCCATGGGTACTTGGGTTGCTATCATATCTTGGCTATTATAAATAATGCTGTAATAAACATAGAGATGCATATATTTTTTTAAATTAATATTTTGTTTTCTTTGGGTAAATACCTAGTAGTGCAATTACTGGATCATATAGTAATTCTATTTTAAATCTTTTAAAAAAATGTTTATTTATTTATTTTGAGAGAGACAGACAGTGCAAGTGGGAGAGGGGCAGAGAGAGAGAGGGAAGAGAGAGAATCCTAAGAGGTTCCATACTGCCAGCACTGAACCAGACAGGGGACTTATACCCACAAAGTGTGAGATCATGACCTGAGTCAATATCGAGAGCTGTATGCTTAACCCACTGAGCCACCCAGGTGCCCCTCCATTTTAAATTTTTGGAGAAAACTCCATACTGATTTCCAGAGTAGCTATACCAATTTGCATTCCCACCAACAGTGCATGAGGGTTTTGTTTTATCCACATCCTTGGCAACACTTGCTATTTCTTGTTTATTTGTTTTTTAAATTTTTTGATAATAGCCATTCTGAAAGTGTAAAGTGTTTTGTTTGTTCTACTTTTTATCTTAGTAGTTATCTTCTTTCTTTTTATTCTTTTTTAACATATGAATTGAAATTATTTTTCATTTAAATATGAATTTGGCTGTATCCCATAAGTTTAAAACATTTATTGACGTGAAATTCACATTAACATAAAATTAACCATTTTAAAAGTTATTTTAAGTTTATTTTCAGAGATAGATCAATGAGTGCATGTGTGTAAGCAGGGGAGGGGCAAGGAGAGAGGGTTAGAGAGAATCCAAAGCAGGCTCCACACTGTCAGTGCAGAGCCTGATGCAGAGATTGAACTCACAAACCATGAGATCATGACCTGAGCCAAAATCAAGTGTCAGACAACCAACTGAGCCAACCAGGTGCCCCTAAAATTAACCATTTTAAAGTGAACAATTCAGAGGCATTTAGTACATTTACAATGAATGCAACCATTCCTCATCTAGTTCCAAAACACTTTTATAACCCTAAAAGGAAACCCTGTACCCATTAAGCAGTTACTTCCCCATCTTCCCCTCCCCTCAGCCCCTGAAAAACAATAATCTCCTTGTGTCAATGGATTTGTCTATTCTGGATATATATGCTTTAAGTTTTTATATGTTTTATTTTCAACACCAATGAATTCAAATATGTTCTAATTTCCCTCATGATTTTTGCTTTGGCCTCTGGGTTACTTAGAAGTGTACATGTTTCATAATTTCCAAATATTTGGCTACTTTATACTATTTTTTGTTATCAATTGTGTTTTTTTTTTTGCATTGTGGTCTGAGAACTTTAAAATACAACACTTGTTTAGTCCACCATGGGGTAAAATTTATAAAGATTATTATGTATACTTGAAAGAACAGGTATATTCTGCATGTATTTTAGATCAATTTTCTACATGTGTCAATTAGTTCAACTTTATTACCTTATTTTAAATATTGTGTCTTTATTGATTCCTGTGTACTTTACCTATTAGCTATTGAAACATTGTGTGAATGTTTTAGACTATGGTTGTGAATTTTATTTCTCCTGTTATTTCATCAATTTTGCTTATATATTCTGAATCTATACTTTTACCTTCTTAATATATCATTATCATTCAGAGTAGATTAAGATTTTTATCATCAGGAGGTGTTTCACTTTACCTCTAGTAGTGCTCCTTACCTTAAACGTCAACATTTTCTGACATAGCAACTTCATTTTGCTTATGGTTTTTCTATTCTATCTTTTTATGTTTTTTCTTTTATTTTGTTTGATGTCTTTATAGTTTAGATTGTTTTCTTATAAATATCATATAACTGCTTTATTTAACATGCAGTCCAGAAATCTTAGTTTTATTAACTGGAGCATTTCGGAGGCCCTAATTTTATATGTTGGACCATTTTGCCATATACCTTTTGCCTCTTCCTGTCTTGTGTGCTTCTCATTCTTCTTTCCTCTCAGCTTAATTTTGAAAACTTTCTCTCCTATTATTAAGTTTAGTAATTCTATATTTAGCTATATTCTCTATTTACTGTATCTAATCTGCTATTCAAAACATCTGTTAAATCCTTAATTTTAATTATTATAATTTTTAGTTCTAGAATTTTCATTATATAATTTTAGATGTTTTTTATAGCTTCCTTTTTTTTACAAAATTCTAGGTCGTTTCTTTGAACTCTACGAAAATACTAATTTAATAAGCATAATTATTTTAAAGCCTGTGATTTGTAAATCCATTATCTGCATCACCTGTGCATCTATTCTTATTGTCTTTTGTTCCTCTTTTGTATTGTATTGTGTTGTATTTATTTTATTTTATTTTATTTTATTTTGTTGTCTTCCCCACATCATCTGCTTGATTATTTTTTGTTGAGTTCCAGAAATTATATATGAAAAATGCTAAAAATAATTTAAAGCCTAAAATGATGTTAGAGGGTTTACATCCACCTCTGTATTGATTAGTTACACTAGTAATCACTTTACTACAATTACGAGGACTGAAATGATTTGAATCAAGGCTTCCATCCAATGGCTGGACTATTTCTTGTTTATTCTTCTCCTCAGGTGTAGCCCCTCAGGATCACAACCCAGAGTGTAAATTACTTAGTAAGATTCCATGGTATCTAGCTTTTGTTCCCCTAAACTTGTGAGGCTGTGAAAGGTTCTGCTCAGCTTCTCAGCCACCTCTTTCTAAATAAGCAGATGCCTCTAGTGGAAAAATTGTCTCAATATCTTCTTGTCTCTCAGTTTTCTTTTCCTAGATGTTAGTTCTGTCATTCATCATTGTATTGCAAGCCGATTTTTAAAAATGTGTAGCTTTTATAACTGTTCTTAGCATTAGTATTCATCTTTACGACCTAGTAGTTACCTCTGGAAACAGAACAACAGCTTAAAAAAAAACTGCAGCAAAATATATCATGGGGCATTAAAGGGTTGGTTCGTGTTTTTCTCTGTCATCCCTAAACTAGTTACAGCTTGGTAGAACATATCCCAGTCTAAACTCACTTCCACTTTCAGTGCCACAAAGCATTGAGTCTTGCTCTCGCTCCCAAAAGTGCCTTAGGTTTTCCCTTGCCGGTGTGAATCTGTTCCTATGTCTCAAGATTCCATCCTTTTCAGAACTGGAATTATGGGTTTGTGTTCATCAATGGACGTAACCTTGGGCGATATTCAATTATTGGACCTCAGGAAACACTTTACCTCCCTGGTACCTGGCTTCATCCAAGAGACAATGAGGTGAGTTCCCCCATCCCTACTTTTATGTTTTATGAACATTAATATCTGCCTTCATGCCCAGAATGCAATTCAGGGTTTTTTTCCATTCTGTACTGAATAGGCTTACCCTTTCTTACTGTCAACATTTCTTTTCTTCATAGATCATCCTGTTTGAGAAAAGGAAGAGTGGTTCATACATCCAAACTATAGATGAACCCAAGCTGTAATACTGTGTTATGACACATTTCTTAGATTGTTGGAACTCATCTACAAGCAGTTTTTTTTGTAGGAAGATTTGTGTTGAGAAAATCAGTGTTGCCTACAATAGCAGAAATGTAAAAAGAACCTAAAAACTCAACAGGGAAGTTGTTATAAGTATTATACTATATCCATGTCATGCCTATTTTAGGCTTTAACAAGTCTTCAACATCTTCAATGACTGATTTACCCAGTTAGATGCCTAATCCTTAGCATATTCTTATTCTCTAATCAAGTGTGCTTTTAGGTATATATGAATAAAATAGCACCAAATTTTATTTATGTTTGTTCCTACTCAGGTGGGAGGGAAAAAAAAAAGAGTCTCTGGCCTAAGAGAGAATAAGGATTACTGCTCTATGTCAGAGAAAGTACTGTATATGCTGATGGGCAAATTCCTGGTGTTTGTGTGTGTGTGTGTGTGTGTGTGTGTATGTGTATGTGCATGTGTGCATGTAGGTGGGAGGAATACAAGGCACCAGGAACAATGTCTTCAGGCATTTCCCTACACCCTGTGTGTCTCCAAGGTGATATGGTAGATCACATCCAACCAGAGAAGGTATAGCAATTTGGTTGCTGGGTACTGATGGGTATGACAGCAAAACCTGGAATTGAGTACTCTGTGTCTTTTTATTCCTCAGCTATATGTATATAGTCAAACCTCTTACAGTGAACAGTGAATTAGTCCAGTGAATTTCCTCAAATGATACCATTGGAAACTAATCACATTTTTTATAATCAACTTATAGCACTTAACCTAAATTCAAACCATTGCACTATAATAATATCTGATCACTTAGTTAGATATGGTGCCTAAGGCCTCTAAGAAATTTAGCAAATAATCTGGTGTCAAAAGGTAGAAAGGAACCTGCCTACTTGGGATGAGGACAGAGGAGCCAGATGATTTTCTTTCTCAATAATCTGACTGGCTGGCTCACTGAAGGAGAATTCTATCATGCACCCACACAATTTCTACGTAAAAATTTATTCTCTGGGCTGTCAACTCAAACTCATAAAATCTATGGATATACTATAGACCAAGAGACAAAAACAGAAATAATAATCATGAAGATCATAGTATGTGTTATATTTCAGATGAGGTATATACATTATTTCTAATCTTAGCAACCATGTAGCTTTTCCACTTTGTAGATGGAGAAACCAAGGTTCAAAGAAGTGTTTGAATACATGTCTCTCTATTTACATCTGTTCTTCTGTTATTATACCTCAGCTTCATACCTACATCAGTCTTTTCCAAATATTAATGCAACAATACTATCCAGAAGATGTAATCTTTTCAGTGCGCTTACAGAAAAGTGCTCACAGCTTAGAACACTTTACCCAGCAAAACTGTCCAAGAAAAAACAAAAAACAAAAAACAGAATTTAAACCTTTTAGACAAGTGCCAAAAGGTTTTATCATCAAAAGATCCATTTGGGCACCAGAATGGCTCAGTGGGTTAATCATCCTACTTTGGCTTAGCTGATGATCTCACGGTTTGTGAGTTTGAGCCCTGCATCAGACTCTGTGCTGACAGCTCATAGCCTGGAGCCTGTTCCAGATTCTGTGTGTGTCTCTCTCTGCCCCTCCCCTGCTCACACTCTGTCTCTCCCTCACTCAAGAATAAATAAACATAAAAAAAAAAAAGCCATGTTCTAAAGGGAATTCTGAGGCAGATTTTCTCAATTGGGGTTCCATAAGATAACACCTTACAGAAAATGTTTTCAATGACTAGTTTCTTATCGTTTCTTATTTCTTATCGATGCATGTTAGGAAAGTTAATTCTTTACAGACCACAGGTGCCTTAGGGCATTACAGCTTAAGTCTCTCTGGGAACCTCAGCTAAGAAAAGATATTCTAAGGCCTGTTCTGTCAGCAGAAAGAAAATAACCCCAGTGGGAATGTTTGAGGTTCAAGGAAAAATGTGAAGTAAGGAAAGATGTTGGTAAATATTCAAATACATGTAAACAAACATTAATTGAATAAAAAATATACTAATGTCTAATTTGAGGGCAAAATCTATATAAATTATAAGACCAGGAGAAAATATCTAAGGTGAGATGCTGTGACTGCAAAAAGAGAGAGAGAGAGCGCTAAAGTTTCTGTAATGCTCAGATCTTAACTTTAGACTTTATTATCTAGGGGCTGGCTGGCTGGCTTAGTCAGTAAAGCATGTGACTCTTGGTCTCAGAGTCATGAGTGTAAGCCCCATATTGGACATGGACCCTACTTAAAAAAAAAAAAAAAAAAAACTAAAGGGTATAAATAGAATGAGGGGGAAAAAAAAACAACTAAAAATGTAACCAATAAAAGGTAAAAAGGAGTGAATAAAGTTAAAAATGAGTACGAGGGACACCTGCGTGGCTCAGTGGGTTAAGCATCCAACTTCAGCTCAGGTCATGATCCCATGGTTTGTGAGCTCCACACAGGGCTCTCTGCTGTCAGTGCAGAGCCACTTAGGATTCTCTGTCTCCCTCTCTCTCTCTGCCCCTCCCCTGCTTGTCCTCTGTCTCTCTCTCTCCCAAAGATAAACAAAAATTAACAAAATAGGTACAAATAGAAAGTACATATTAAGATAGTAGAAATAAATACAAATATATTAGCAACCATAGCAAATTTTGTAAATGTACTAAATCCTCTAACTAAAAGGTAAAAGTTGTAAGACACGATAAAAATGAAATAGATTTATAAGAGATACACCTTTAACCTGGTACACAAAATGATAGAAAGTTAAGATAAAAATATACCATGCATGAATTAGCAGAGAGAAAAATTAAATGATCCCATTTACAATGACATTGAAAAGAATAAAATACCAAGAATATATTTAACCATGGAAACAAATATCCTGAACTTTGAAAACTATAAGACATTGATGAAAGAAATTGAAGACAACACAAATAAATGGAAAAATATACCATGCTCATGAATTGGAAGAATTAATATTAAATGTCCTTACTACCCAAAGCAATCTACAAATTCAATGCAGTCCCTATCAAAATACCGATAGCACTTTTCACAAAACTAGAACCAAGAATCCCAAAATTTTTATGAAACCACAAAGACCCCCAACTAGCCAAAGCAATCTTGAGAAAGAACAAAGATGGAGATATCACAATCCAAGATTTCAAACTATATTACAAAGCTATAGTAATCTGAATGGAACTGGCACAAAAATAAACACACAGACCAATAGAATAAAATAGAGAGCCCAGAGATAAACTCAAGCTTGTATGGCCGATTAATTTACAACAAAGGTAACAAAAATATACAATGGGGAAAAGACAGTCTCTTCTATAAATGATGTTGGAAAAGTTGGACAGCTTCTTGCAAAAGAATGAAACTGGACCATTGTCTTACACCACATATAAAAGTAAACGCAAAATGGATTAAAGATGTAAATGTAAGACCTGAAATCATAAAACTAAAAGAAAACATAGGTTGTAAACTTTTGGAATCGGCCTTAGCAATATTTTCTAGATATGTCTCCCCAGGTGAGGGAAACAAAAGCAAACAACCAGGACTTTACCAAACTAAACAATTTTGCACAACAAAGGAAACGACAAAAAAAAAAAAAAAAAAAAAGGGCAACCTACTAAATGGGAGAAAGTATTTGCAAATGATATAGCTGATAAGGAGTTAATTTCAAAATATATAAAGAACTCACACAACTTAACACCAAGAAACCAAATGATCTGATTTAAAAAAGGGCAGAGGACCATAAATGTTTTGTCAAAGAAAGATACAGATGGCCAACAGACACATGAAAAGATGCTCAATATCACTAATCACAAGGGAAATGCAAATCAAAACCATGATGAGATATCACTTTACAACAGTCAGAATGGCTAGCATCAAAAACAAACAAAACAAGAAGTACCAAGGGTCAGTAAGGATGTGGAGAAAAGGGAACCTTCATGCATTTTTGATGGGAAGGTAAATTTCTTGCAGCTACTATGAAAAGAGTATGGAGGTTCCTCAAAAAAAAAAAAATAAATAAAATAGAAATACCATATGATCCAGTAATTCCACTACTTGGTATTTACTTGAAGAAAACAAAAACAGTAATTTGAAAAAATATGTGCACCTTTGTGTTTATTGCAACACTATTTACAATAGCCAGGATATGGAAGCAACACATGTCCATGGATAGATGAATGGATAAAGAAAAGAAGAAGTGGTGTAAATATACAATGGAGTATTATGCAGCCATAAAAGGTTGAAATCTTGCCAGTCACAATGTCATAGATAGACCTAGAGGGTATTATGCTAAGTGAAATAAGACAAAGAAAAATGCCATATGATTTCATGTACATGTGGAATCTAAAAAACAAAGTAAGTGCACAAACAGAAACAGACTCATAAATACAGAGAACAAATTGGTAGTTGCTAGAGGAGAGGGGGCTGAAGGTATAGGGTAAAATAGGTAAAAGGGATTAAGAGGCACAAACTTCTAGTCACAAAATAAATAAAACATAGGGATGAAAAGCACAGCATAGGGAATATAGTCAATGATATTGTAATAACTTTGTATGATGGATGGTTAACTATATTTATTGTGGTGAGCATTTTGTAATGTATATAATTGCTGAATTACTGTGTTGTCCACCTGAAACTAATACAAAATATGTCAACTATACTTCAACTAGGAATAAAAATGTATACATACCATGCAAATTCTTATAAAAAAAACTAGAGTAACCATATTAATATCAGGCAAGCAGACTGAATGGCAATAGGTGTTACTAGGTATAGAGGATTACTAATAGTAATAAAAGATTAAATTCACGAGAAAGATATGTTTCTAGAGTTGTATGTTCCTAAAAATTTAGCCTCAGAATATATAAAGCAAATATTTCTAGTTCTATACATAAAAAAAGACAAATAGAAGTACTTTACACTTGAGAAAATTTTTGAAATTGAGATATGGTTCATATACTAGAATATCTACCCTTTTAAAATTTACAGCTCAGTAGTTTTTAGTGTAATATGTAGTAAGTTCATAGTGTAGTGTGTTGTGAAACCATCATCTAAATCCAGAATATTTCATCATTCTGAACATGTACCCATTGTTACTCCCCTGCCCTCATCCCCAGCTCCTAGCAACACTAATCTACTTTCTATCTCTATGTGCTCACCTATTCTGAACATTTCACGTACATGGAATCATATAATATGTGGCCCTCTGTGACTGGCTTCTTTCATTTGGCATAAGGCTTATAAAAATCATTCATGTCATAGCATGTATCAGTACTTCATTCCTTAGGGATTAATTAAAATTTCGTTATATGGATACCACATTTGTTTATCCATTCACCAGTGGGTGAATATTTGAGTTATTTCCACTTATTTGGCTATTGTGAGTAATACTGCTATGAACATGCACGCACAAATTTGTGTGTGAACATACCTTTTCAGTTCTCTTGTGTATACCCTTAGGGGTGGAATTGCTGGAACACATGGTAACTCTATGTTTAATTTTTTAAGGGAACACCAAACTGTTTTCCTAAGTGGCTACACCACTTTACATTCCCACCAACAATGTATGAGGGTTCTAATTTGTCCACATCCTCACTAACACTTGTTTTAATCTCTTTTTTTCTCTTATTACTATAGCCATACTAGTAGGTGCAAAATGGGATCTCATTGAGGCTTTGATTTTCAGCTCCTTAAAAATGTATCCTCTTAAATGCTGAATGTAACAATGTAGCAAAGGAGTAATGCAATTGTACTTTAGGAAAACAAAAAGAATCTGAAATTTCTTGGGCATCTCATCTTTCGTTCCCACAGGACACCAGTATTCTTCAGCAAGTGTCATGGTAGGGTAACTCTGTCGCAAGGTAATCGACATGTGACTTCTTCAGCAGGTTCATGCAATAAAAAAATCATTCACTGCTTGTATGCCCTCCTATGTTGCTATTATTGTCTATAAAGTATGGTAATAAGACTTTCTTTTGCTAAAGCTTAAAAAATATTTAAAAACATGTATTAGCTGCTATTCAAGCTTTCTGAACATCTTGCATAAAGTAAAGAGACAAGAGTTTCAAAATATCTTGTATGTCATGGAATTTGTTTCTGGTTGAAAAATGCTCACTTTAGAACATCTGAGAGAGGAATTAAGATGGTGGAGCAGCATGGAGACTCTGAGCTTGTCTTGTCCCTGAAATGCAGCTAGATCAGCACCAAATCATTTTGAACATGTAGGAAATTGATCTGAGGATTAACACAACAATCTGCATAACCTGAACCACAGAGCTCGACAGGTACATGGTGTGGAGAGATGAACTGGGGGAGATAAAAACCATGGAGGATAGGCAGCTGTTTTTGCAGAGAGACAACAGAGAAAGAGAAAGGAGGAGAGTGCAGCACATGGGGATCATTCAAGAAAAGCACTCCCCCGAAAGTAGCTAGAGAAAAAGATAGAGAGGAAGTGAAAACACTGGCAGGGGGCTGAACAACAAATCTGTTCCCCAAAACCACTGACAGGAAGAAAGGAGGGGGCTTCAATACCACCAAGATCCTATAAACAGTAGAGTGCAGAGTCTGAAGTTTCTGAGCTCAGTGCCTAGTTGTTCTCTGGTAAGGAAGCAGCATGAATCCCCAGAAACAGACAGAGAGGTCTGAGGGGTACATGTGTCACATGGGGAGAAGCAGTTCCCCTGCTTGGAGTGCATTTGGTAGAGGCAATATGGCCTCCCCACAGGCAAAAAGTCCCAGGGGACCTCAGAGAGCAGCCATGTTTGCTGGTATTGGGACAAAGATGCCAGAGTGTGGTGAAAGCTGGAACCAGCTGTGTTTTGTGAACACAGCAGTTTCTCTGAAACTGCTGCTGTGGGATCACACAAACATTTTCTGTGGCAAGCTGGCACCTGGCCATTGCTCAGCAGGACCCTCCCCCAGAGAGCTAGTGTGGGTCCACGCTGCAAGAGTCTCTGAAGCATGGGGTTTTAAAACACAGCCCCATCTGAGATAAAACTCTGGAGGGAGGTGCCACCTGGCAGTCAGCTTGGACACCAATAGGGTAGAAGTGAGGAGTGGATGGAGGTCTGAGACAAAGGAGGGGTGCTTGATCATGGGTCAGGGAGAGCATGAAGTTCCTGTGCCAGAGACTAGGGAGCTGGGTGAAGCCATTTCCACTTCTGCACATGTGCATGTGTGCACATGCACACCACACTGAACCACCCTAGTAAGCTAAGCAGTGCCACTTACTGGAGAATGGAGCCATTACACGAAGCCCTGCCCAACCCCACCCTCCAAGCACGTCCCACAGAAGACCAGCACAAGTTACTCCAGCTGCTTAGTGTACATATTATCCAGGGCTTCATAATACCAGTTCTAGGGGAACCTGGATGTAACATCATTTGGGATTAATTTGGGATTCATTTGGGCTTCATTCTGTTAGCTTCTGTTAGATTCATTCTGTTAGGTTCATTTGTTTGTTTGTTTTGCGTCTGTTTTTCACTTAAATTGTGTACTTCTTCCTTCCTTTCTTTTCTTCCTCTTTGGATACAGAAAGAGGAAAATTTATTTTTATTTTACATTTTTTACTTTATTTTTGTTAAAAAAATTTAATTCTACTTTACTATTTTATTTTATTGTATAAATTTTTATAATTTATTTTTTTCTTATCTTTTTTCTTTTCTTTCTCTTTTTTTCTCTATTCTAGCAAGCTTCTTTCTTTTAAAAATTGTTTTTAATGGTTATTTATTTTTGATAGAGAGTGCAAGCAGGAGAGGGGGCGACAGAGAGGGAGAGAGAGAATCCCAAGCAAGCTCTGCACTGTCAGTGCAAGGCCTGATGCAAGGCTCAAACTCATGAACTGTGAGATCATGACATGAGCTGAAATCAAGAGTCAGACACTTAACTGACTGGCACCCCTTGCAAGCGTCTTTCAACAAACAGATCAAAGCACACCTAAGATATAGGTTCCTTTATTTCATTTTTTGTTTTGTTTTTAAGTTTTAATTTTTAATTTTTTATTTAATTAAGTTTTTTCTTCCTCCACAATGACTAAACAATGGAACTCACCCCAAAAAAGAAAGAACAGGAAGAAATAACAGCCAGGGACTTAATCAACACAGACATAAGCAAGATATTTGAACTAGAATTTAGAACCATGATAATAAGAATACTAGCTGGGGTTGAAAAAAAGCATAGAATTCCTTTATGTGGAGATAAAAGAAACAAAATCTACTCAGGAAGAAATTAAAAATGCTATAACCAAGATGCAATATTGAATGGATGCCACTACAGCAAAAATGGAAGAAGCAGAATAGAGAATCAGCAATATAAAAGATAAAATTATGGAGAATAATGAAGCAGAAAAAAGGAGTGAGACAAAGGCAAAAGGCATGAGACAAGAATTAGAGAATTCCATGACTTATTAAAATGGAATAACATCCAAATCATAGGAGTTCCAGAAGATGAAGGGAGAGAAAAAGGGAGAAGGTTTGTGTGAGTGAATTATAGTGGAAAATTTTCCTAATCTGGAGAAGGACACGGACATCAAAATGTAAGAAATACAAAACAACTCCCATTAGATTCAACAAAAACCAACCATAACCAAAGCATATCATAGTCAGATTCACAATATGCACAAACAAGGAAACAATTATGAAAGCAGCAAGGAGAAAAAAGTCCTTAGCCTATATGGGAAGATAGATCAGGTTCACAGCAGAACTATCTACAGAAACTTGGCAGGACAAAAAAAGGAGTGGCAGGATATATTAAACGTGCTGAATTATAAAAGTATGCAGCCAAGAATTCTTTATCCAGCAAGGTTCATTCAAAATAGAAGGACAAAGAGTTTGCCAGACAGGGGCACCTGGATGGCTCAGTTGGTTAAACATCTAAGCATTGGACCTCGGCTCAGCCATGATCTCATGGTTTGTGGGTTTGAGCCTCACATCAGGTTCTGTGCTAACAGCTCAGAGCCTGGAGCCTGTATGAGATTCTCTGCCTCCCTCTCTCTCTCTCTGCCTCTCTCCTGCTCGTAGTCTATCTTTCTCAAAAATAAATAATAAACATAAAAAAAAGTTTCCCATACAAATAAAACTTAAAGGAGTTCATGACCACTAAACCAACTCTGCAAGAAATTTTAAGGGGGACTCTTTGAGTGGAGAAATGACAAAACAAAGCAAAAAAAAAAAAAGAAAACAAAACCCAAAAGCAACAAAGACTAGAAAAGACCAGACAACATCACCAGACACACCAACTCTACAGGCAACACAATGGCACTAAATTCATATCTTTCAGTACTCATTCTAAATGTTTATGGACTAAATGCACCCAAAAGACATAGGATATCAGAATGGATAAGAAAACAAGACCCATCTATATGCTGCTTACAAGAAACTCATTTTAGACCTAAAGATATCTGAAGATTGAAAGTAACAAGATGGAGAACCATCTATCATGCTAATGGTCATCAGAAGAAAGCTGGACTAGCCATACTTATATCAGACAAACTAGAGTTTAAAATAAAGACTGTAACAAGAGATGAAGAAGGGCATTATATTATAATTAAGAGGTCTATCCACCAAGAAGATCTAACAATTGTAAATATTTATGCCCCCAATGTGGAACACACAAATACAAAAATCAATTAATCAGAAACGTAAAGAAACTCACTGATAACAATACCATAATAGTAAGAGACTTCAACACCCTACTTACAGTGATGGACAGATCATCTAAGCAGAAAATCAACAAAGAAACAATGAATGACACACTGGACCAGACAGATATATTCAGAATATTTTATCCTAAAGCATCAGAATACATATTCTTCTCGAGTGCACAGGAGCATTCTCCAGAATAGATCACATATTGGGTCACAAGTCAGACTTCAACAAGTACAAAAAGATTGAGAGTATACCTTGCATATTTTCAGACCACAATGCTATGACACTCAAAATCAACCACAAGAAAAAATTTGGAAAGACCATGAATACTTGGAGATTAAAGAGAATTCTACTAACGAATAAATGGGTTAACCAAGAAATTGAAGAAGAAATGAAAAACTACACGGAGGCCAATTAAAATTAAAACATGACAGCCCCAAACCTCTGGGATGCAGCAAAGGTGGTCATAAGAGGGACATATATAGCAATCCAGGCCTTCCTAAAGAAGGAAGAAAGGTCTCAAATATACAACCTAAACTTACACCCAAAAGAGCTGGAAAAAGAATAGCAAATAAAGCCCAAAGCCAGCAGAAGAAGGGAAATAATAAAGATTAGAACAGAAATCAATAATAATAATAATAAAAAGCAGTAGAACAGATCTATGAAACCAGGAGCTGGTTCTTTTAAAGAATTAACAAAATTGTTGGGGTGCCTGGGTGGCGCAGTCGGTTGAGCGTCCGACTTCAGCCAGGTCACGATCTCGCCGTCCGTGAGTTCGAGCCCCGCGTCAGGCTCTGGGCTGATGGCTCAGAGCCTGGAGCCTGTTTCCGATTCTGTGTCTCCCTCTCTCTCTGCCCCTCCCCCGTTCATACTCTGTCTCTCTCTGTCCCAAAAATAAATAAACGTTGGAAAAAAAAAATTAAAAAAAAAAAAAAATAAAATAAAGAATTAACAAAATTGATAACCCCCTAGCCATATTGATCAAAAAGCAAAAGGAAAGGACACAAATAAATAAAATCATGAATGAAAGAGGAGAGACCAAAATCAACACCACAAAAATACAAACAATAATAAAAGGATATTATGAGCAATTATATGCCAAAAATGGGCAATCTGGAAGACATGGAAAAATTCCTAACAACATATAAACTAACAAAACTGAAACAGGAAGAAATAGAAAATTTGAACATACCTTAACCAATAAAGAATTGAATCAGTAATCAAAAATCTCTCAAAAACAAGAGTCCAGGGTTGGATGGCTTTCCAGGGGAATTCTACCAAACATTTAAAGAAGAGTTAACATCTATTCTTTTGAAGCTGTTCCAAAAAAATAGAAATGGAAGGAAAACTTCCAAACTCATTCTACAAGGCCAGCATTACCTTGATTCCAAAACCAGACCTCACTAAAAAGGAGAACTACTGACCAATTTCCCTGATGAACATGGATGCAAAAATTCTCAACAAATACTAGCCAACCATATCCAGCAAAACATTAAAAGAATTATTCACCATGATCCAGTGGGATTTATTCCTGTGATGCAGGGCTGGTTCAATATCCACAAACCAATCAATGTGATACATCACATTAATAAAAGAAAGGATAAGAACCACATGAACTTCTCAATAGATGCAGAAAAAGCATTTGACAAAATACCACATCCTTTCTTGATAAAAACCCTCAAGAAAATAAGAACAGGAGGATCATACCTCAAGGTCATAAAGGCCATATGTGAAAGACCCAAAGTTAATATCATCCTGAAAACTGAGAAAGCTTTCCCCCTAAGATCAGGAACATGACAAGGATGTACACTCTCACCACTGTTGTTCAACAGAGTGTTGGAAGTCCTAGCTTCAGCAATCAGACAATAAAAAGAAATAAAAGGTATTCAAATTGGCAAGGAGAAAGTCAAACTTTCACTCTTCATAGACGACATGATTATATGGAAAACCCAAAAGACTCCACCAAAAAAAAAAAACCTGCTAGAACTGATAAATTAATTCAGTAAAGTCACAGGTATAAAATCAATGTAAAGAAATTGGTTGTATTTCTATATACCAATAATGAAGCAGCAGAAAGAGAAATAAAGAAATCAATCCCATTTATAATCGAACCAAACCCCATAAAATATCTTACCAAAGAGGTGAAAAGTATATACCCTGAAAACTCTGGAAAGATTATGAAAGAAATTGAAGAAGACACCAAACACACACACAACAACAACAACAACAACAACAACAACATTCCATGCTCATGGATTGGAAGAACAAATGTTGTTAAAATGTCCATCCTACCCAAAGCAATCTACAAATTCAATGCAATCACTATCAAAATGACATCAGCATTCTTCATAGAGCTAGAAAAAACAGTCCTAAAACTTGTATGGAACCAGAAAAGACCCTGAAAAGCCAAAACAATCCTGAAAAAGAAAACCAAAGCTGGAGGCACCATGCTTTGAGACTTCAAGCTATATTACAAAGCTTTAATCGTTGACAGTATGATACTGACACATAGGTCAATGGAACAGAATAGAAAACCCAGAAATGGGCCCACAAACATATGGCTAATGAATCTTTGACAAAGCAGGAAAGAATGTCTAATGGAAAAAAGTGTCTTCAGCAGTGTTGGGAAAACTGGATAGTGACATGAAGAAGAATGAATCTGGACCACTTTATTAAACCACACACAAAAACAAACTCAAAATGGATGAAAGACATAAATGTGAGACAGGAAACCATCAAAATACTAGAAGAGAAAACAGGCAACAACCTCTTTGACCTGGGCTGCAGCAACTTCTTACTTGACATGGGAAACAAAAGCAAAAATGAACTATTGGGACCTCATCAAGATAAAAACCCTCTGCACAGTGAGGGAAACTATCAGAAAAACTAAAATGCAACTGACAGAATGGGAGAAGATATTTACAAGTGACATATAAAATAAAGGGTTAGTATCCAAAATCGATAAAGAACTTATCAAACTCAACACCCAAAAAACAAATAATCTAGTGAAGAAACAGGCAGAAGATATGAGTAGACACTTTTCCAAAGAAGACATCCAGATGGCTAACAGACACATGAAAAGATGCTCAACATCACTTATTATCTGGTAAATACAAATTAAAACCATGATGAGATACCCCTCACACCTGTCAGAGTGGCTAAAATGAACAACTCGGGAAACAACAGATGTTGACAAGGATGTGGAGTAGAACCCTTTTGCACTGCTAGTGGGAATGAAAACTGGTGCAGCAACTCTGGAAAACAGTATGGAGCTTCCTCAAAAATTTTAAAATAGGACTACCCTACAACCCAGCAATTGTACTACTAGATATTTATCTAAAGAATGCAGGAATGCTGATTCAAAGGGGCACATGCACCCCAATGTTTAAAGCTGCATTATCGACAATAGCCAAAGTATGGGAAGAGCGCAAATGTCCATCAACTGATTAATGGATAACGAAGATGTGGTATACACACACACACACACACACACACACACACACACACACACACAAAATGGAATATCTTGGCGATCAGAAAGAATGAAATCTTGCCATCTGCAACAAATGTGGATGGAACAAGAGGTTATTACTATGCTAAGCAAAATACGTCAGTCAGAGAAAGACAAGTATATGATTTCATTCATTTGTGGCATTTAAGAAACAAAACAGATGAACATAAGGAAAAGGAAGGTAAAATAAGATAAAAAAAAAATAAAAGAGGGAAGCAAACCATAAGAGACTCTTAAATACTGAGAACAAACTGAGGGGTTGCTGGAGGGGTGTTGGGTGAGGGGAAGGACTGAAAGGGCAAGGGGCATTAAGGAGGACACTTGCTGGGATGAGCCCTGGTGTTATATGTAAGTGAAGAGTCACTAAATTCTATTCCTGAAATCATTGTTACAGTATATGTTAACTAACTTTGATTTAAATTTTTAAAAATAGTAGCTAAAAAAATATCTGAAAAAAGTGCTCACTTTGTAATATGCCAAAATTGCTTTCTAAATATGGATCTGAAGGTCATGAATGAAACCATATGTTTGTAATTTTTAAATCATTTATGGCCTTACCCATGTTTGTCCTTTGCCAATGACAAATACATGACACTTTTATTTCCTAATTTTTCATTTTATAAATATTTCTTAGTTTGCAGTGCTACACTAAGAAATCATGGTAACAAAATAAAGGAGAAGCATAGCTAACTTCATTGTTAGTTTATTATGCTGTCAAGTTTTAACAAAATTTCTATTTGTTCCTATATGTCCAGATATCTGATATACAAAATGTGGGTATTTCATATCACTAACTGGTGCATAGCAAAATATAATTTGTGGAAAATGTTTTCAGTAACATATTTTGTAGAAGGAACTTTGCACCTGGGAATCATAAGTTGCACAGATTTTTAAAAATCTTTTGGCAGCCTACCAGATACAAAAGTGCTGATTCAAAGGGGCACGCGCACCCTAGTGTTTATAGCAGTGCTATCAACGATAGCCAAACTATGGAAAGAGCCCAAATGTCCATCAACTGATGAATGGATTAAGAATATGTGTTATACATAAACAATGGAATACTACCTGGTGATGAAAAGAATGAAATCTTACCATTTGCAACAATGTGGATGGAACTAGAGGGTATTATGCTAAGCGAAATAAGAGAAAAGCATATCACATGATTTCACTTATATGTGGAATTTGAGAAACTTAAAAGATGATCATAGGGGAAGGGAAGGAAAAAAAATGATAAAAACAGAGAGGGAGGCAAACCATAAGAGACTCTTAAATACAGAGAACAAACTGAGGATTGATGTGGGTGGGGTAAATGGGTGATGAGCATTAAGGAGGGCACTTGTTGGGATAAACACTGGGTGTTATGTGTAAGCGATGAATCACTGGGTTCTACTCTGGAAGCCAAGACTACACTGTATGTATATTACTTGAGAAAAAACAAACAAAAAACAAACAAACAAAAACAACTACCACACAAACACACATACAGAGACACATACACAATCCTTTGTCAGTTGAAAACAACTGAAAGTGGCAAGATAGAGCAATTATTTTGAGGAACTTTTTTTTTTAACCTCCATTGACTCAAATCCATAAGAAATTGTCTTTTTAAATTATTATTATAAGTCTGTCCTTTTGAAGTTTGGTAGTGAGAACAAAGTGTGCCTCATTTTTATTTAATGCTTTTATCTTTTCTTCACGTGTTGTTCATTCTTTATTCCATCTGGATCAAACATGATTTATCATAGATGTAGCTGCACATCATGTTGTAGCATTTCCTCCTTATGAAATTTCAAGGTGGCAAGAATTCCCAAAGACAACTTTTTTTCCAAGACTCATGGCTGCAATGAAATTGTTATACAATTAAATTCAGTTTATAAAAAGTATGTTGTTTAATGCTATGAATGGTAGACATCAAACAATTCTAAAGTGATAAAAGTTGTGACATAATAATATTGATATCTCTTAATTATTATTTATATTTCTAAATTTTTATACTGTATAAATATATAATGTCTATCTTTTTTTATTTTTAAAGGTCATCTATTTACATACATTTGTTGGCTCAAAAAAGATATCATATTCTTCCTTAGAACTTAGAAAACTAATGTACTCTCTTAATATTCTTACAGGCTATCAATGTATTTCTCTATGTTCTTAAGGATTTGTAAGTTCTTAATAACTACCTCTGTACATAATGGTAATAATTTCCACAATAATCATTAATCACTGTTTTATTTTGCTATAACTTATCAATAAAATTTTAAGGTTTCACTTCATGTCACATCTCAAATGTATCCCTGTATCTGAAAGTGAATATTCAAATATTAACAACAAATTCAAATGACAAGCCCAGTTCTTATTTCTAGCAGTGTTGCACTGTTGGTATTTGAAATTAACCTAGGTGATCATTTTATTGCAGAGAATGCAGTGATGCCTTAAATGATCTTATATGTTCACACCTAAATGATCCTACATGGGGTCACCAGCCCCCATCCGTTTCACCTACTCAAGGGTATTACTCCAGAGATTTCTCCCAGGCTCTCCTACTTCATGATTTTCACCCCCTTTTGATCATGATCACTATTCACATACAAGCATATGGTAGTTTCTAACTAAAATAGAAATGAAAATAGAACACTAGCTCTGACTCAGAGTCAAGAACCACCAGCTCCATTTATTGATTCCCCTTTAATTCTTAGATTCCTCTTCACCCTTTCTAAACCTATCCAGTCAGCTTCCCCAGTCCTACCCCCAACCCACCTAAACTGCCTGTATCCTAGTCACCAAAACCCATGTACTGAATACATTGATTTGATTCATTTTCAGTCTTTCCTTAATTTGACTTGTAACATGTAACACAGGTCATCACTGCTTCCTCTTTGGTAATGTCTCTCTGTTGGAGTTCAGGATTCCATCTTTTCTGAGTTTTCTTTCCACCTCACTGACTGTTCCTTCTACTTCAACTTTGCTGTTCCTCCTCTTTTCTCAGGGTCAAGTGTCCCAAGGCTCATCCTTGGTCCTCTTTCTCTGCACTTACTTCTTTGGTGATCTCACCCAGGTTCATGCCTTTAAATACCAACTCTCTGCCAATGCCTACATTTATAACCCCATCCTAGACCTCTCGGCTGAACCTCAGCCTATACATTCAACAGCTTACATGATATCTCCACTAGCACATCTCATAGATATCTCAAACTCACCCAGCCCAAGCTGTGCTTCTGATATTCTCACAGCCCTCTCCATCATGGGTAAGAGCAACTCCAGTTCTTCCAGTTTCTTAGGCCCAACATGTTGAAGTCATTCTTCAATCCCCTTTACTTCTCGCACCCCAGAAATGACCTTGGAATCACAACAATTCTCCAGTCTCTGCTTTCATACTATTTCCAGAAATCCAACACTTCCCACCACCTCCATTCGTATCATCCTGAGCCAGCATCATCTCTCACTGGGATTGCTGCCTCCTGGCTGGTCTCCTTTCTTCTGCTCTTGCCCATTGCTGGTGAGTCTCAGCACAGCAGCCAGAGGAGTCTTTTAAAGCATAATTGGTGTCATGTCCAAAGCCTGCAATGACTCCCATTTCATTCAGTCAGAACTCTGCTCTGAAAGGCCTTCTGTTGTTAGGCCCCTGTGCTTCTCTGGCCTCACTGCCTGCAGTTCTCCACCCCACCCCACCCTCAGCCCCCTCCCCCCACAACTTCACTTCCCACAGGGACCTTGCAGTTCCCAGAACACCCTGTCATGCGCCTGCCTGAAAGCCTTTGCACTGTGGGTTCTTTCTGCTTGCATAGCCCTTCCTCCAGATATCTGCATGCATGGTTAACTATCACCTCTTTCAAGATCATTGTCTCAGTAAGGCCTCTGTGCATGCCCCTCCCCACCACGCTCACAATCTCCTTCCTTTATCTACTTTCTTTCTGCTATGAAATGTACTACCTTTGAACAGACTCTATGATTTACTTATTCATTTGTTAATTTTTGGTGTCTTTTGTCCTCAGCTAGAATATAAATTTCAAATGGAAGAATCCTCATCTGTATTGTCCACTGATGTACTGCAAGCATCTAAGTGTTCAGCACATAGTAGTCATTAAACATGTTGTTTACTTCTTAATGGATGAAATGTGGAATTAGGTCTTTGGCTTTTCTGCCTTCCAAAAGGCTGAGGCTGAAAAGTGATATTTTTAGACTACAAAGGCCAAGGATGAAGTTCAGTGCATCCCTTCCCAATGTATACAGGTCTCTTCCAGTCCCACTGACACATCTCTTGAGGTAAGAAGCCTTGACAACTTATCTTAACTTGGATCTGTTTTCTTTTTCTTTTTCCAAGGCCAAAATCACCTTCCTGAGACTTTCTATTTTCCTTTTGTCTATGGTTGAAATTGCCCTCCTCTAGTCCCAGAAATTCCCACATGTTCTTAATTTCTTTGCTCAAGACTCTTTGTCAACTTGACAGCATAACTGGTCTTGTCATGTAACCTGAAGCAAAAGAACTGGAGAGGGTGGGTGTCAAGGACTGGTTTGGGGTGTCTGTCTTTAAGGAGGAAGGTGAATTGAGGTTGTTATATCATGTTCCAGGGGCCCAGGTAGCTGCATTATCACAGAAGCCACATTTTGCATCTTGTTCTCATGACCTTAAGAAAGATTTTGTCGGGGCGCCTGGGTGGCGCAGTCGGTTAAGCGTCTGACTTCAGCCAGGTCACGATCTCGCGGTCCGTGAGTTCGAGCCCCGTGTCAGACTCTGGGCTGGTGGCTCAGAGCCTGGAGCCTGTTTCCAATTCTCTGTCTCCCTCTCTCTCTGCCCCTCCCCCATTCATGCTCTGTCTCTCTCTGTCCCAAAAATAAATAAACGTTGAAAAAAAAAAAATAAAAAAAAAAGAAAGATTTTGTCAAATGTTTTTCTAAAATTCAGATACTCTATATCTAAGGCATTAGCACAAGGTACTCAAAAATAAGACATGTGAATAAATGAATAATTGATCTATATACCTGTCTGTTATACCTATTATAAATAAAAATAAAACTGCCAAAGAGGTTAGTTTGATACGATTATTTTTCTTGAGAGCCTACACTGTACTGATTCTGATTGTAGCTTTTACTCCCACCGTGCTTCTTGGTGTACATTTCTTTCCCACTGACTATGTGGGATAGGTGAATTATCAAGGAAGGAACCATGCTCTCTGAGTCTGTCAGAGCTCTAATAGCTGAGCTGTGGGCTGAGGATATCAACAGGACTTCACTAATTTTTTTTTGTATATTTTCTAAAGCAAAACCCTTGACCCCAGAAAGATGACCTGTGAAGATTATGATTCCTGAGCGTCAGGGATTTGTTTCCACCTCATGCACCTTGCCAGAATACTTTGTTTTCATCTCCACCAGGCCAGGTTCATTTAACCGTAGCTTACATTCCCAGGGATTTGAGTATTTCATTGTCTTCCTTGGGTTAAATTCATTAAACATTTTGAAAAGAGTATTTTGAAGGAGTATCTTGCTAATATTTTAAAACCCAAAAGTCTTGGCTCCTCAGCAAAACACCTCTCAGATTAGTGCTATCTTTGTAACACTCTCCGTGGTATCATTAAATCAAGATAAAGTAAAATTGCTCTTAAAGTGTGAGTAGTTGTGTCTATAGTTCTGTGCTTCCCAGGGGGTTAAGGGGTAATGATTATTTTTAAAGCACTGAGTTATTTATGTTTTCTTCCATAAATAAAAACAAGGGTAATAGAGTTGGGCTAAGAATTTCAGGGGTTTTATAGCTCATTAGTTTTTGCTAATATCTGAAAAAGTATGGAGCTGCTGGTATTGTTTAAGTAACTTTAGAATACCCTGATGTGTAATAGATTGTACTCCTCCCCAGCGATATCACAAGGAGTGAGGGGTGAGTGTTGGGTATGTGCCAGGGTTGGGCCTCCAAAGGTAAAAAGGGGTAAAGTGTTAGACTTTAACACTTTCTCCATGTTTCATGGGCTTTTATCGCAATTATACCAAAATATTTTCATCATACTCCTAGTATGTATCAAACAATTACATGCCTTTAAAAATGGAGAAAAGGTACTGATTTTGTAGAGTGTGTTAAGGGGTAGCTACTTCTCTCTCTAAATGTCTCCAGGAATGCTTCTGGCCCTGCTATCCTCCCCTCTTGTTTGTTTTTGCTTCTTGGTTTTTTGCTACCTGACTAAATATTTTCCCAATGCTACAAAAAGGACTCTTCACACAAAACTCTGCATGTCTTTGTTCTGAAAAGTAAAATCTCATTTTGTTCCTATCAACTTTACAATTTCAAAACTATGTACAAGTGACAGAAGTAGTTTTGAAACATGAAACGGGGTATTTTCTAGAAACTCGGGTGCTCTGAAAAAACATTAGCCTTCCTAGAAAATGTTTCAGATTTTCTTTCAGTAAAATCTGAATTCTGTTCTTGGCATGAGTTAGGTGTGTGATTGTTAGAAAGCATAAGTTTGCCCAAATCTTACACAATATCCTTTGTGATATAATTCTGTACCAGAATAAGAATTTTATTCGTCCTTTTCATGTATTTTATCTGGACTTTTTAAAGATAAAAAATTGAATGTGCTGGGAGTCAGGACCGGAACAAGACTTGTGGAGACTAAAGGCAAAAAATATTTTGGTGTTCCTTTCTCGGCACCCCACCATCCCCATGCGATGCAAACGTGAACCACACTAAGCCATAAATTATGTCTAAAGAAAATTCTACAACGTTTTGACTTTTCACATATGTCACTACAAATTTTTCTTTCTTCAAAATCTGAATTGCTTTAAGATAGTGCGTTGGCTTTGCCAGGTGCCTTTAATTGCTGCTTGCTAATGTAGCGTGGGGGTGGGGGGGTGGGGTGTGCTCTACGAATGTGCAAGGACTGGGCTACACGCGCCGGGTATTTTGCACCCGTTTGCATATCACGTGCAGGTAAATATCCGCAGAAACAGCCAATGCCCGTTTGAGACTTGGGGCGCTGCAGACCCCGAGAACCGCCGGGTAGCGCGGGGCTGCAGCCTGTTCTAGGCCCGGTTCCCGCCCACGCTAGCCCGACGGCGCGAGGGGCGGGGCCGAGGGCTTCAGCGAATGAGCGCCTGCGGGCCGGGCGGGCCGCGGTCAGGTAGCCCGGGCGACCGGAGTGCGGCCCCGCCCCCCGCGTCTAGCCTCCTGCGCGCGCGGCTGAGTGCTGGCTGGAATGCTAGCTGCGGTCCCTCCAAGCCGCGCGATGAGCAAGTGGAGCGTCGGGCGAAAGCCCAGCCGCACACTCGGACTCCTGCTGCTGGTGATCTTGAGTTACCTGGTGCTCCGCAGGTGAGAGAGCCCCGCCCGGCACCTGCCTGACTCCAGACATCTCAGCCTTCCACACCCGTAGTTCTCGCCTCCCCTCTCACCTGAGGGAGGCGGCCCCAAGAGTCTGCATCCCGCGAATTCCGAGCCCCCACGGGGAAGGGCTCTCCAGTCTCTTCTTCTTTGGGTCTGGCGTCCCCCTGCATCACTAGGCACTCTGCTCCTTGCCTCGAGATCCAGGCCCCTGGGTCACACTAGGCGCTACCCGCTCAGTCTCCAGGTGTCTGTGTCCTAGAGCTTCCCCACTCTTTCTCTGTGCTTCTGATGCCCGGGCTCTGCTTTCCTCGTGGATACTGCCAGCTCTCTGGGAAGGACAACAGAACTAGCTTTCAGGTCTCTTTCAAATGTCCTCCATCACTGCTCCGCCCCTAGTCCTCCTTGGGGAACCTGCTTCTGTTTTTCTCCCGGGTCCGTACGTTTCCTACCAATCCTGCTAGAAGGCTTGTCTATTCCGCAGAGGCCGGGGCTCCCAGCTATGGTAGATCTTGACTTCCCAGAGCAGTCAGCAGAACGCTGTCCCATGGGTCCTCCAAGATCCTCAGCCCTGGATTTATTTGCCTCACTCTAGGATTGATACAGCTTCTCTCTCCATTTGTCAGTCACCAGCTCACTCCTTCCCAGTCCCCTTTTGCAAAGTGTTGTCTGTGGCAAATGGTTGTGTTTAATGATAGAATAACTTACCCACAGCCTGCATGGGTGCCCTAGCCCAGATTTTTTGTTAACTGTATCTATTTATAGTATTCTATAACCCTGACCATGTCTTTCAGGTAGATGGCTGGCACTTTCCATATTCAAAACCTCCAGTGTTGCTGGGAACACAGACCAGCAGTATCAAATGCTTTGGCACTGAAAGTTAATGTTGAAGCTGAGTCCGGGCAGACAACACCACTTAGCTTTTGCTTCTTCTCTATCCCCTTTGTTAGTTTCTCTGAGTTTCCTCCAGGAGATAGGGAAGTTTTTGATGGAAGTGAATATCTGAATGTATTTTGCTGCCACAAGAACACCTTCAGAAACTCTTTCTATTTCCACCTTTTCAAGACTTACATGTCTTCTTTGTTTTACCTGTTCTTGACTTTGGTGTTGGGAAGGATGTCATGATATTGTTTGAGAGAAAGACATGGCACTCTTCTTACTCTGGGGCTCAGAAAATTAAAGAGGCATTTTGTTTCCCCAGTTGTTCCCAAGACTTTTTTTTTCCATCTTGTCAGTGATCTGTAACCCATTCCTCTTTGAAGACTGGCTCTGGCTCTTGTAGGATGCTCAGCCTTCCTCCTGATGCAAGGCTGATGCAAACCCCAGAAGGATTACTCAAAGCAGAGGCAACAGGAGCCTCTGGCATGCAGCAGGGTATCAGGAGCCCACACCACAGAGAGAAAGGCCAGAGGTGTGCAAGTAGCATGTTGTTTGTCTATTGTTGCAGGTCAAGGATATGGCAGTCCATGCATGGGACCCAGCCAGGTCATTATGAGGAGCAGCTCTGAGGGGCTTGAGTTGGGCCAGATAGTGCACCCTAATAGTCCACAGGAAAAGGTGTGGGAGGGAGGCTGGGTATTTGTTGATGTCTGGCATGAAAGAAGATGAGGTGTCAGGTAGTCGACAGCTGTGAAGAAGCCTGAACTTCTCACAGGTAAGTTAACCATGTCCATACCTGGGTTGGGGTGGCTGCAGCAGGAATCAGTCAGGGGCTTATGGAGGTACCTGGGAATAGGTGTGACTCAAGCCTGAGGAAATAGTTTGAAATGCTTAGTAAAGTCATTGTTATCCTTGTTATTACTTCTTTTATACTAGGTAAGACAGAGAAGCTCTGACCCAAATTCAGGGCCATCTCTTAGGGTCCTTCACAATATGTGTCTTTTGGGCATCTTTTTGATTGTATCACCATTATGGTAATAGGCTTTCTGATCAATTCGTCCTGTCTTGCATGGGCTGGGCACCAAGGATTATCTCTGGAGGCCAGAGGAGAACACACTTTTTGTTGCTTCCTCTTCTTGCCTTGCTCTAGCTTTGACTGGATCATTAACTGAGTTGGAGGTGGGGACCTTTCCCAGCAGTAGCTGGGAATGTGGATGTGGCCAGTGGAATATAGGTCACAAGGGAATTGGCTACTTAGCTGGCAGCTTTGTGGAGCTGAGCTGTTAGGATCAGCCCTTTTCTTGTACCTCAGAAGGCAGGTAGTGGGTGGGGGAAGGGAAGGGGCTGCTGGGATCCGGCTTTTGTTTTTTCCCATGAACTTTACCTTATGCTGGTTCATAGTCAGTCATAACTGTTTGATTATATCACATCCAAGAAATAGGAGGACAAAGATGACTTTTGAGGATGACCTCTTTTTTTTTTTTCCTTAGATTGAACAGTGGTCTCAAATTACCTTTACTGCAGTATAATTGTTAGCAATAAGCTTGCATGTTTAGCTTGCACAGTTTGAAAATTTTATAGATATATAAATAAATATATATATAATTATATATATATAATTTTGTATATCTATATAGTTTTATATATATATAAATATATATATAATTTATGTATATATAGATCAACATATATATATATATATAAAATTTTCAAATATGAAAATTCAGAATTTCAAACATGAAAATACCACCACAGTTAAGACAGTGAAAATATCCATCAGCCCCAGAGATTTCCTTATGCCCCTTTGCATCTCTCTCTCCTGCCCCTCTCTGCTTCCGCAGCCCCAGGCACACTGATCTGTTGTTTTCTGGCACCATATATTTGTTTGCATTTTCTAGAGTTTTATAGAAATGCAGTCCTAAAGTATGTACTCTGTTTTTATCTGGTTTCTTTTACTCAGCATATCATTTGGAGATCTTTGGTGCTTATCAATGTGAACCATGTCTGAACCAGCTCCCTCTCCTTCTCTTTCCTACTCCCACTCCATGAATGCAAGAATTCCTGCTTGATATGATCAAGGCATAGTTCTTACTCATGACTTTTTTCCTTAATATAAATGCATCAGTGAGCAATAATCCAATTAACTCTGCATCTCGTATACCTAATATTTTAGCTGGCAAAAGTTAGGAGAGAGGAAAGTGGCCGGGTAGGCACCCTGCATCATGCCTCTGTAAAGGTAAGTTCATCTCTTTGCCCAGCTCTGCCTCATTTAGTGCTCCTTCACTGACATTACCTGGATTCCAGATCCAAAGTTCTTGAAGGAAAGAAGAGGAGAACCTTATCAGTCTTCTCCTTAGAGAAGGTGGATAACTTAGCAACATGACCTGGTCACCTTCTTTCAAACATATTATGGAAAGTGCTGTCTTCCAAGGGTGTGTGGGCAAATTGTGCCTCTCTTCCTGGCCTTCTGTGAGGTCACCGATTTTATGAGCTTTGCCTGTTTTAGGACTTTACCCTGCTTGAGGCCTGAGTCATATTCCCTGGAATGTTTGAACTCTTTGAACACTGTTCCTTTCATCTTCTAGTAGTGAAGTTTTCAGCATGTGGGAAGTGTCTCTTTCAGCAGGTAGTCATTTCTCTGACACAAGTGGGGGAACATGGCTACCTGGGCAGTGGCTCAGTCAGAGAGAGGTAGGATGTCTGAGCCATCCTGTGCTGGGAAGATAGAGTTGGCACTGGGATTCTTACAGTGCTGTACTAGCCAACTGAAGGGACCAGAGTGTCTTGGAGCAAGAACATGGAGATTAAATTTGGGGCAAAAGCTGCACAGCCTGAGCAGCAGAAGTATTGGAAGGTTAGCCAAAGAGTTTTCTGTGCGTTAGGTCAAGGAAGTAGCAAGTGAAATAAAAGTGCTTAATCTTTGATGCAATGACTCAGAGTTCCATTGTACTGACTTGAATGCTCTTCTAATGAAGATTCAGGATATGCTGGAGTTTAGGTCAGTATTTTCAGAATATTTAGCACCTGAGAAGGATTCTGGAGGCCAGCCCCCTTTCTCTGGTTCCTCCCCTATAATCTAGCAGAATTCTTTTCGTATAGGGATATTTTCTGCTTCTTCCCCATTCAGGTTTATTTCTTGCTTAAATCTATTGCTCTGGATATTAAAGGCCACACATGTTGTGTGAGATTCTCCTGCAATAGAAGGGCAGGGGTATTTTTAGAGGCTAATGGTAATGAAGCAAATAACTCTTGACTGGGTCTACTGGGTAGACCCTCTTAGGTGATGATCCTCACTGATTTCATGCATCCGTGCACAGCAAGACAGTGGCATTGTTCCTTTCAAGAGCATGCTGCTTTTCCTGCAAAATTTACTTTGTGAGTAGGTAATCTGTAAGGATAAAATATTCAAATAATATGAAGAGGAAAATAAAGCCTCCACTTCTGGTCCTAAGGTACCCCTCTCACCTCTAGCAGAGGTGATTACTAATAATGGTTTCTTCAGGGGAATTACATATACAACAAGACAGCTCTATGTATTATTACCCCATTTGTTCGTTAGGGACATAATTTATTCAAACAATCTCCTATTGATGAACATCGATTGTCTCCAATCTTTTAGCTACTGCAAGCAAAGTTGCAACGTAGGTTAACTACACTGGAATTAAAATAAAATAATATAAAGTAAAAACAAATAAGAAAATCCACAAAGTTACAATGAATATCTGTTGGTATATTTCTGTCTCTAGGATTGCTGATCATATAAGATATTCATTTTAAATATCGATAGACATTTAAAATAAGTAAGTAAAAATAAGTTAAGTTAGTAAAATAGCACATTCTGTTTCTGTTGGATCATTTGAGGGAGATTCTGAGCTCTAAAGTCTGAGGGGAAAATTCTGTTTACTTTGTATGTGCACAGGTTCTTTGTGTCTTTAAGAGCTAGTACATTTCTTGTATATCTATGTAGATAAGTCTCATGCAGTGGCGACTGATTAAGAAAAAATGTTGAGCATATTTATATTGCCCCTGTGTCATTAAATCATTTTATTCTGATTCCACAAGTACTCTAAGAGGGGAGTCTTGCTATCAGTAGAGTCCTCTGGGTCATCTAACAGAATTTTCACCCCTCTCTAAGTTGAGATATAATCTTTTTTTCTATTTATGATGCTATCAGTGGGAAATTTTCCCATAATGAAAAATTTCTGTTATGTAACATCAGGACACTTTTTATTGTTAATATGTGGTTGATTACTACTGAACTGTTTTGTTGCTTCACCTTTGGGTCTCAAGGTTTTGGTCTAGTAGGTGTTTATTCAATACAAACTTCCTACAGCATTTGGAAGATGTTGCCCTCCAAACCAACAGCATGTCCCTGGATCATGTAGGTAGACACTTGGCCTGACTTGCTGGAGTCTGCATGCTAGGCCAGTTCCTGGCTCACCAAGAAGCCTTTTCAGAGGGAAAGACAGAGGTACTAAGATTGTAGCAGTGCCATCGACCTGCAGAATGCTGCAAAATGACCTGCAAAATGAGGTTATACTAGCTTTTGAAATGGAAGGTTCAACCCCTTTGGAAATATTTAATGCTGTTCTAGCAAAGCAGGAGCCTAAAGCTTTGGGCACAGGCCAAGGATCACATCCAGGAAGTTGGATCAGCTACAAGGATAGAGTTCCATTTCCCTGGGATTGAAGTTCTTGGGGTTCCAGGATTGATCCGAGAGCCATTATTCTGGATTAGAGGCATTAAAGGCACTGGCCTGGGTCAAAGAGTGGGCAGCTCCTTCCTTAGGCCTTCACGATTCCCCACTGAGGGAGGAGTGTATAGCCTTAAGGCTGTTAAGGCCAAAATATCCCCAAGTACACAGTTGAGGGGAACGGAATGCCCAAGGAAATAGGGCCTCATGGGAGCCTGTAACCACATTAGGGTCTTGAGAGTGACGACTAGAAATTTGTATTTTAAATCCAAGTGAGGTGGGGCGCCTGGGTGGCTCAGTCGGTTGAGCGTCCGACTTCAGCTCAGGTCACGATCTCACAGTCCGTGGGTTCGAGCCCCGCGTCGGGCTCTGGGCTGATGGCTCAGAGCCTGGAGCACGCTTCCGATTCTGTGTCTCCCTCTCTCTCTGCCCCTCCCCCGTTCATGCTGTGTCTCTCTCTGTCTCAAAAATAAATAAAGGTAAAAAAAAATCCAAGTGAGGAGATTTCTATGCATGATGATGTCTTTTGGGCAGTTTAACATAACTGCCATCTAAATAATGGTTTCTAGCATGAACACTTGGATTAATGAAGATGTGAGTGTTTCCTTGGTCATCATCTTTAATGTGATGCTTTGGACCCAGATTGAACCTCTTCTCAAGGTGGCCCTGATGGGTTCACAGTGCACCTGGAAATTGGATTTGTAAGTTGTCATATCTCAAGTATACATTACATATAGTGCCAAAATAACCAGTCCTTAGGACCAGCGAGGACTTATGTTCTGTGACTTGAAGGACTATTTCTGCAGATTCCTACTTCATCTCCTGAGCTTGTCCATACCCTTGGAGAGCCTAAAATTGTATGGGCATTGCCTGGTCTATGCTGGAGACCACCATGCTCCAGAAGTTGATGATGCTGTCTCTGTCACATCTGGTCGATGGACACTGGTCTGAATCTGGTCAGACTGTGTGGTATGACAGAAAGCTGAAGGAGATGGCTGTGACCGCAGGTGAAGCTTCCCAGTTCTACAATGGCCCCAGTTACTGACCAATATATTTTCAGGATTCACAGGTGATATAGGGATGCCTTCTGGCATGGAAAGAACCATTTCAGACCTGCTTCAATGAGCATACTTCATTCAAGATCATTCAAGTAAGCGACTGGATCTTGCTCTTCTCCTATCCCACCCTGAAGACTCTCTCTGAGATCTGAGAATCAATTCAGGGACCCATTTCACATGAAAGAAATTGTAAGTTTGCCACCTGCTCATCTGCCTTTTCTAATTCAAGCACATTAACTCAGCACTTTTGACCATGTCTGGTGAACTCTGGCCTGTGTAGAGCCTGTGCTGTGTCCCTTGTCCTTATGATCCACCACTGTGATAAAGTATAAGAAGGATTCATCCCTCTACCCCTCCACACTCCCAGTCTCTGCCTGATGGCAACTCCTCACCTGGGAAACCCAAGCCCCAAGTCCTCTGCCTAATGTTTCTGCTATAACCTGTTGCATCTATGGCTCACAAAGCATATATCACCTGCCAAAAGGGATGGAAGTAACCAGAATGTAGAAGTATTGTTACATTGTGTGGAGCCCCATCAGAAATCTGACATGTGTGCCACTTTCCAGGAACCTCACTGTAGACTGTGAACAGAGTAGGACTCTGAGCAGGGAAAACCTGAGGACAGGTCAGGTCAGTGACCAAGGCCTCTTCTTCAGTTTATTCAAGGACTGAAAATTTACTTATCCTACTATGAAGCTAAGATACAAAGGCAAACAAAAATTCCAGGAGAAAGTAAAATACGCTCCAGTTAAAAAGAAGGCAGATGCCCTGTATCAAAAAAAAAAAAAAAGTTTCAACAAGGGACACCTGGTTGGCTCAGTTGGCATCGCATGGAACTCCTGATCTTGGGGTTTTGAGTTTGAGCCCCATGTTGGGTGCAGGGATTTCTTTAAAAAAAAAAAGAAGCTTTCCACAATCTAAAAAACAAACAGACACACAGAAAAGCTTTCCACAATCTGAAACAAAAAGTTTCAACATGAATGAGTTGCTCACTGGGAAAAACAACACAAACAAGGGAACAGGGTTTCCTAAAGGTTTGGTTTGCTCTGTGGTAACAGGTCTAATTTAGAAGGAAAGTGTCTCCCAACCTCATGTAACCATTGTCCTTATTTTGTTATTACTGAGTTAATTATTCAGGAAGAACTGAGGTTATTATTAACTTATGGTAACAAGTACTAATGATCATTATCAGTATTAATAACCATTTTCACGGTGTTTTCTCGTTTATGAAGCTCTAATATATATTATCTCATTTTTCACAGTGGATTCCTTGGAGAAATACCAAATTTATCATTCTCATTTTCTCAGTGAATTCATCCCTTTTATTAATGTATTAAAAATTCACCTAGTAATCTACCAGAAAGATTTCAGAAGGGAAACAATTGAATTCTCTAGAATTTGGAGTTACAAGCTAGCTTTTTTTATTTGCAGTGTTAGTTTCATGCCTCTAAACAAGCACTGAGAGGTAATACTTATTTAAAAAAATCTAGAAAGTGATAGCACATAAAGACACTAGCAAATACAAGCTCTGTCCAGGAAGAGATGGCATATACGTATATCAAAGGACAAAATATAGATTAGTGCTTCTCAAACTTTACTGTGGGGTCTGGTCAAAATGCAGATTCTGATTCAGGTCTCAGGTAAAGCCTGAGTTTCTGCATTTTTGTCAAACTCCAGATGAAGGTACCCTTCGGGTGCAGTGCACACCTGGAGATGTAAATCCAGAAGGAGGGGACAGATTAGGGAGACTCTCTTACTAGCAGGAAGTATTTTGGAATGAGGGTCACAGAGAGTGCTTCCAGCACCATCAGCACCTCTGCACCGAGTGGGTGGAGAGAGGGAGGCTCTCGCATCATTTGGGAGACACAGTCCTAAATAAAAGTTGGGGTCAGTGATATGAGCTTGGTGAGCTGGAGATTGTTCTTTTGAAGTTCTTGCCAGTGGATAAGGATTGCTGCCTGGTGGCATGACTGCTGAATTGTATTTTCACTGTCTTTAAAAGTAATGAGATTTTGTGCGTGCATGTGTGTATTTTTACCACTGGCAAAAATATGTATTATTACCACTGGTCAATGTATCTCTGTGTTTAAGAAGAGAATCTGTCCATCAGTTCTTCCTCACTCTAGCCTGGGGTGAGCCTGAAGGGTGGAGGACCTAAGGGATGCCTAGAGGTGTCCACTGGGGAGAGTACATAAAGCCTAGTGAGTAGATGAGGCATGAGGGCAGAGTGTGTTCTTTGGAGCAGATATGAGGAAAACAACCTGTCCTGTGCATGTGGTATGAGAAACTTCAGATGCAGTCAGAACACTCAGGAGCTTATGGTCAAAGGGAAGAGCTAAGGGGAAGAGCCAAAGCAAGGAGATGGCTAGGAGGCCCAGACAGTGGCCACGGAGGGCCTGAGGCCTCCTTTTAGTATATAAGGCCTCATCCTTCAGGGCAGGGTTGGCAAAGTTTCCTGTAAAGGGCCAGGTAGCAAATGTTTTCAGCTTTGTAGACTACATGGTGTCTTTCACGTCAACATCACTATGCCCCAAAGCAGCCACAGACAGTATGTCAACGAATGGGCATGACAGGGTGCCAATAAAACTATTTATGAACATTGAAATGTGAAGTTAATACAATTTTTTTGTGTTCCCACATCTTGCTCTTTTGATTTTATTTTTCTAACCACTTAAAAATGTGAAAGACATTCGTAGCTTGCTGACTACACAAAGACAGGAGGCATAGTGGCTCTGGCCCACACCTGGGGTTTGCTGACTGCTGGTCAAGGGGCTGGGTTGGTTTGACAGGATCCTACTGGACAGACCTTTTGTTGTAAAATTTTAGAAACTGTAATAAGATGACTTGGCACAAAATCTTGTGCATAAAACATGGTTAGACAGAAAATTAAATGCTTAAGAATGGAAAGATTGGGATTATTCCCTATTAAGGACATAAAAAAAAAAAAACCCACACTGAGGCTATTCTAATATACAAAGCATATAAAAATAAACATTTCAAATATCCACAAAACTCCTTTTATAGCACGTTTCAGAGTATTTCATTTATATCTGACCTTCAAAGGGTCTTTGTGAACAGTTAGGCATTCATCCATTTTACAGAGGAAGAAACTCATGGCCACAGAGCTAGTGTCACTGACCCAAAGTGATGGTCCAGGATCATGTCCAGATCCTCCTTGTGCAAATATTGTTCTTGTTTTCACTTTCCCATACAGGTGGTCCTCTGGAAGAACTATATTCTGAAATATCACTTACAAGTCACTTGGAACATGGAACTTTTCTGTTTAGAGAAAGGAAAAAGTGATTAGGTTCCCAGGTTATCCACAAATGACTGTTTCAACTATAATATAGCATAACTTCACTCCTGCAGTGGCATCATGAATTCTGGGTCCTGGTGGCTGTGAGAAGTAGGAAGGAGGAGATCAAAATAATTTTCTTTGCCCATAGTGGCCATTTACAATATTCCCAAGTGGTCAGTGATGTCTGTGTCACCTCTGTCTTCTTGGCCTCCTGTTCTCCCTACTCTGGCCATCAGGGTCCCTGATTTGCTCCAGACCCTCCTGTAAAACTTTCCCTAGACCAGTGGCTCAGCCTTGCTCCGATCTGTGGTGGAGCTTTGAAAACCTACCAATACCTGTGCCCCACCTCCAAGGTCATTAACTGGTCAGGAGTGGGGCCTGCACATTCATTGTTTTAAGTTTCCCAGGTGATTCAGATATGGGACCAGCTTTGAGAGCCACTGTGGCTAAACCCAAACCTCTCTTTTTGTGCTGTAGCTGACTTCAGCAAAGTGCTAGGAAGGCTTCTGCTGAAGTGGTTTCACACTGTTTTGGTCTCATACGTCTTACATCCATTTGGTTGCTAAGCCTGGTAAACTGAACTGGTCAATATATTTGTCCTCCCAGCTCTGATCACAACTGCCCAAGGACAGACTGTTGTTTCTGGTCTAGAGCAATACTTCTCAATCTGTCTGTGGTGAAGAATCATTTTTCCTTCTTTAAATTTTTTTTTCTAGTCTGTTACTTGATAAAACATTCAAAAATTATTACTAGAAAAAGGAAATGATATACAAAGTCCCTGCCCCAGCTTTTATGATGAGCTTCAACAGACATAAAATTACCTTCATTACGGTAAAGGTACCTCAATTTCTGTACCAATCCCAGACTGTAGCAAGCAGTTGTGAGCAGTGAGTGCCAGTGCCAGGCATACACTGTTGAGGGGCTCCAGGCTGGGATACTGCTCATACAGTCTTCTCACCAGTCTGCTTGCTATTCTTGGAGTACATCTGCGTTCACTTTTTAATACTTTTGCCCCTAGTTTCCTCTGTTTTCTTATATTCTCTGCCTTCAAGACCTGTGAAATAGTTATCATCTAAACAAAGCCTTCTGACTCCTCCTGGATGATTTAGATAATTTCTTCATTCAACAATTAGCTATATATATATTTCACCTACTGCCCTCTGCCACTGCTAGGCCAGGTTACCCTAACATGTGGGGCCCAGTGCGTAATGAAAATATGGGGCCCTTGTTTAAAAAATATTAAGAATTTCAGGATGAAGGTAGTGTGTCTGAAACTATGTGTATAGTGTGTGCTTTGATACATTTATATGTTGTAATATGATTGCCACTGTAGCAGTATTTATCACATGACATAATTATAGTACAATATTATCTATATTCATTGCACTGTGGATTAGATCTCTGTGGCTTATTTAACTACTTGTTGCAAGGGAGCCTTCTCAGCTTGGGACCCTGTGTGGACTGCACGCCTTACATGCCCTGGAGGGCCAGCCCTGGCCTTATCTTTGCGCTTGGCTTACAGAAGCCGATAATTTGTAATTATCTGAGTGTACAGTGATGTGGAGAACACTGTACATGTCAGAAACATCTGGTTTGGAAGAGCTTTGGTAGGACGGGAGCTAACTTCCTGAGGAGTGTGTGCAATTGAATTTTTCCCATTAATAGCAGGGCTCCAGCTGCTTTACAGTGTAGGGTATGTAACTTTATATTCAGAGCTGAAGCACTTGGCATTGTAGGTGGAGGAGAAGCTGGCTGGCATGTAGGAAAAGGACCCAGCAGGAATACAGGGCTGTGGAAGAAATGGAGAGAGAGCAGGAGGGATGGCTCATCCAATAAGCACGTTGGGAGAGTCAATGATGGTGTGTGCGACATGCATGTGTTCTCTGCTCCCATGACCTGAACCATTGGTCCCTGTGGCTGGCCAGAGCTCTGTGAAAGAGCTGCCAGAGCTCTGTGAAAGAGCTGCTCTGTGAAAGAGCTGTGCACAGAGAATGGCTGAATCCAGAATCAAGACTGAAGATCTCAGCCCATTTTGGTTCATGCATCTCTGTTTCTTCTAAGCGATGACAGTCCCCAGTGTGTATCAGTATCGATTGAATGAAGCAATTTGGGCCTTAAGCAGTGGCACAGTTTTAGCCAGTGTTACAAAAGGAATGGAAAGACCAGCAGCAGTTTAGGGAGTTCTTTTATGCAGAAGAGCCCTGCAGGGCAATATGCCTTCTAGTGCAGGAACTGTAATGAAAAGTGGGCATAGAAGAGGCACCAATGGAAATTTGCTTTTGCCCCAGACTCACTCACTCACTCACGCTGTTGTTTTCTGTCTCCAACTCTCATATATATATATATATATATATATATATATATATATATATATATATACACACACACACACACATATATGTATATATAAAATTTGTGTATGTATATGTATATATATGTATATATATATAAATTTGTGTGTGTGTGTATATATATATATATCTCCAATTTCCCCTCTCCTCCACCCCCCATCTACCCTCAGTTTGTTCTCATAATTCAAGAGTCTCTTATGGTTTGCCTCCTTCCCTCTCTGTAATGTATTTTTTACCCCTTCCCCTCCCCCATAGTCCTCTATTAAGTTTCTCAGGATCCACATAAGAGTGAAAACATATGATATCTTTCTCTGTATGACTTATTTCACTTAGCATAATACTCTCCAGTTCCATCCACGTTGCTACAAATGGCCAGATTTCATTCTTTCTCATTGCCAAGTAGTATTCCATTGTGTATATAAACCACAATTTCTTTATCCATTCATCAGTTGATGGACATTTAGGTCTTTTCCATAATTTGGCTATTGTTGAAAGTGCTGCTATAAACATTTCGGTGCAAATGCCCCTATGCATCAGCACTCCTGTATCTCTTGGGAAAATTCCTAGCAGTGCTATTGCTGGGTCATAGGGTAGATCTATTTTTAATTTTTTGAGGAACCTCCACACTGTTTTCCAGAGCGGCTGCACCAGTTTACATTCCCACCAACAGTGCAAGAGGGTTCCCATTTCTCCACATCCTCTCCAGCATCTATAGTCCCCTGATTTGTTCATTTTAGCCACTCTGACTGGCATGAGGTGGTATCTCAGTGTGGTTTTGATTTGTCTTTCCCTGATGAGGAGTGACGTTGAACATCTCTTCATGTGCCTGTTGGCCATCTGGATGTCTTTAGAAAAGTGTCTATTCATGTCTTCTGCCCATTTCTTCACCGGATTATTTGTTTTTCAGGTGTGGAGTTTGGTGAGTTCTTTATAGATTTTGGATACCAGCCTTTATTCCGATATGTCATTTGCAAATATCTTTTCCCATTCCGTTGGTTGCCTTTTAGTTTTGTTGATTGTTTCCTTTGCAGTGCAGAAGCTTTTTATCTTCATGAGGTCCCAAAAGTTCATTGTTGCTTTTAATTCCCTTGCCTTTGGAGATGTGTCAAGTAAGAAATTCCCGCGGCTGAGGTCAGAGAGGTTTTTTCCTGCTTTCTCTTCTACGTTTTTGATTGTTTCCTGTTTCACATTCAGGTCCTTCATCCATTTTGAGTTTACATTTGTGAATGTGTAAGAAAGTGGTCTAGTTTCATTCTTCTGCATGTTGCTGTCCAGCTCTCCCAGCACCATTTGTTAAAGAGACTGTCTTTTTTCCATTGGATATTCTTTCCTGCTTTGTCAAAGATTAGTTGTCCATACATTTGTGGGTCCAATTGTGGAGTCTCTATTCAATTCTGTTGGTCTGTGTGTCTGTTTTTGTGCCAATACCATGCTGTCTTGATGATTACAGCTTTGTAGTAGAGGCTAAAGTATGGGATTGGGATGCCTCCCACTTTGGTTTTCTTCTTCAATATTACTTTGGCTATTCTGGGTCTTTTGTGGTTCCATATAATTTTAGGATTGCTTTTTCTAGCTTTGAAAAGAATGCTGGTGCAATTTTGATTGGGATTGCATTAAATGTGTAGATAGCTTTGGGTAGTATTGACATTTTAACAATATTTATTCTTCCAATCCATGAGCATGGAATGCTTTTCCATTTCTTTGTATCTTCTTCAATTTCCTTCATAAGCTTTCTATAGTTTTCAGCATGCAGATCCTTTACATCTTTGGTTAGGTTTATTCCTAGGTATTTTATGCTTCTTGGTGCAGTTGTGAATGGGATCAGTTTCTTTATTTGTCTTTCTGTTGCTTCATTATTGGTGTATAAGAATGCAACTGATTTATGTACATTAATTTTGTATCCTGCGAGTTTGTTGAAGTCATGTATCAGTTCTAGCAGACTTTTGGTGGAGTCTGTCAGGTTTTCCATGTAGAGTATCATGTCATCTGAAAAAAGTGAAAGCTTGACTTCATCTTTGCCAATTTTGATGCCTTTGATTTCCTTTTTTTGTCTGTTTGCTAATGCTAGAACTTCCAACACTATGTTAAATAACAGCGGTGAGAGTGGACATCCCTGTCATGTTCTTGATCTCAGGGGGAAAGCTCTCAGTGTATCCCCGTTGAGGATGATACTAGCTATGGGCTTTTCATAAATGGCTTTTATGATGTTTAAGTATGTTCCTTCCATCCCGACTCTCTCGAGGGTCTTTATTAAAAAGGATGATGAATTTTGTCAAATGCTTTTCCTGCATCGATTGACAGGATGATATGGTTCTTATCTCTTCTTTTATTAATGTGATATATCATATTGATTGATTTGCAAATATTGAACCAGCCTTGCAGCCCAGGAATGAATCCCACTTGATCATGGTGAATCATTCTTTTTATATGCCATTGAATTTGATTTGCTAGTATCTTATTGAGAAATTTTGCATCCATATTCATCAGGTATATTGGCCTGTAGTTGTCTTTTTTGTCTGGTTTGGGAATCAGAGTAATGCTGGCTTCAGAGAATGAGTCTGGAAGTTTTCCTTCCCTTTCTATTTTTTGGAACAGCTTGAGAAGGATAGGTATTATCTCTGCTTTAAATGTCTGGTAGAATTACCCACGATGCCATCTGGTCCTGGACTCTTATTTGTTGGGAGATTTTGGATAACTGATTCAATTTCTTCGCTGGTTATGGGTCTGTTCAAGTTTTCTATTTCTTCCTGTTTGAGTTTTGGAAGTGTGTGGGTGCTTAGGAATTTTTCCATTTCTTCCATGTTGTCCAGTTTGTTGGCATATAATTTTTCTTAGTATACCCTGATAATTGCTTGTATTTCTGAGGGATTGGTTGTAATAATTCCATTTTCATTCATGATTTTATCTATTTGGGTCATCTCCCTTTTCTTTTTGAGAAGCCTAGCTAGAGGTTTATCAATTTTGTTTATTTTCTCAAAAAACCAACTCTGGTTTCATTGATCTGCCTACTGTTTTTTTAAGTTCTATATTATTTATTTCTGCTATGATCTTTATTATTTCTCTTCTTCTGCTGGGTTTGGGGTGTATTTGCTGTTCTGTTTCTAGTTACTTTAGGTGTGCTGTTAGATTTTGTATTGGGGATTTTTTTTATTTCTTGAGATAGGCCTGGATTACAATGTATTTTCCTCTCAGGACTGCCTTTGCTGCATCCCAAAGTATTTGGATTGTTGCATTTTCATTTTCATTTTCATTTGTTTCCATATATTTTCTAATTTCTCTAATTACCTGATTGACACATTCATTCTTCAGTAGGATGTTTTTTAACCTCCATGCATTTGGAGGTTTTCCAGACTTTTTCCTGTGGTTGATTTCAAGTTTCATAGCATTGTGGTCTCAAAGTGTGCATGGTATGGTCTCGATTTGTTTATACTTATTAAGGGCTGTTTTGTGACCCAGTATGTGATCTATCTTTGATATGTTCCATGTGCACTCGAGAAGAAAGTATATTCTGTTGCTTTGAGATGCAGAGTTCTAAATATATCTGTCAAGTCCATCTGATCCAATGTATCATTCAGGGCCCTTGTTTCTTTATTGACCGTGTGTCTAGATGATCTATCCATTTCTCCCTTCAACGGAGAGACAAAGGAGCGGCTAGGGAAGTGCAGGACCGTATCTGGACAGGAGAAAGACCGGGGACTGAGACTGAGAGGGATCCGATTTCTAACTGCAGGGCTTTCTTTGGACTGGAGCTGGCTCCCTGTTGGTGCACCTGGAGAGGAGGGGAGCCTGGGTGTGGTGGTAGGTCAGGGGCTCAGTCCTCAGTTGGAGGAAGTGGTTCCCTCCCTGGAGGGCTATGTGATAGTACAAAATCTGCCTGTGTCCGCCACTCCTGGGCACAGTGGCTGGGCCAAGGGTGCAGTCTGCAGGAGGAAAAGGCTGCCATCTCTCTGGAGTGCTGTGGGAACAAAGCCTGCCTGTGTCTGCCACCCCGGGGGCTCGTGGCGAAGGTGGTGGCTCTTGGTCCCCAGTAGGAGAAGGCTGTCCTCCCTGAAGTGCAGGGGCACAGACAAAGCCAGCCAGGACCACATATCCGTCACACTGAGAGGCGCTTCCCCAGTGCCAGAGTGCACAGAGCGGAACTTTGAATCCTAGTCAAGCACAGGGTCACGGGAGTTGGTGGAGCGAGAAGGACCTCCCCATCTGTGCCCTCGGCACAATAAGGACGACTCAAACAGAGTCCATCGGGTCCAGCTCCGTGGAGAAGAGACTGGGGGATCACCATTCCACACACCGCCACCGCCAAGGTGGGGCCTCAGGGATCAGTACTGGGGCCCAGAGTGGAGGTGGGTCCAGATTATGCCAAACCATGCCCCTTTGTGCTGGGTAACTGCGTATCCACCACAGCAGCACAGACCCTGCAGACAGCTACTCCCGACAAGCGACGCAGCATTGCCTGGATTAATTCTAGGTCAATTCTGGATATATAGATATATTCTCCATCCCCACCCCCCCCAATTTCTCCTCCTTATCTCTTCCATGCCCTAGGCTGGTTACTCTGGTTATTGTCTGTCTAAACAGACATATTTAATCCATTGTCTTGATACATGTTCTACACCTCCTTATTTGCACTCCCTTTTCTCTCTCTGGAATAATCAACCAATATAGTTTCTCTGTCTGGGTAACTTTATCTGTTTCCTTTGTCTCTCCGTTGAAGGGAGTGCCTCCGCTCCGTGCCCATGTGGCTGTTTTTTATCTCCCCCAGTTTGCAGTTACCCGCCTATCTTCTTTCCAGCTTCCCCATTTTCTTCCTAGTAGATTCAGTCTCTTTTCCTCCCAGGCTCTGGTGTTCAAAGTCCTTTGGCTTCTGCACTTCTTTGTTTGAGAGTGGCAGGAAGTATGGGTTGCCCTACTTCTCCGCCATGTTGGCCTAGCTGAGGTTCTTTCTCTCCAACTCTCTTGAGTGTCCTGGCTCCTCCAGCGTCTCTTGCTGGGTTTCTCTCATGGCCTTTGGAGACTGGAGAGAAAAGAGAGGAAGGGAATTCTAGTCATGGGGATCAATTTGAGTGGGCTCCGCTTGGTTGCTTTTCCAGGGACTAACACTTTCCAACAGCCCTCCCAGGTGGGGCTCTCTGTTGTGCTAGATCATCACTTCAACTTGATCTTTAGATAATAATTAAGACTTGGAAATTTGGTCAATGAATAAATGCCGTTTCTAACCCAGATACCTCCTTCCAGGTATTTGCACCTCAAGCCGGGCAGCTGTGACCACAATGTGGCTCAGAGGTACTATTTGAAGTAGCTGCTCCTTTGATGTTTAGTCAAATGGTCTAGAAGAGCTGGCCATTGTAGGAACCTGCGTGCCACACCTGCCCTGGGCACCCCGCGCCCCCTGAGAATATCCATTCTGTGCCGTGTACCCCCACCTCGCCCTCTGTCCCCATAGCAGAGTCTCCATGTTGACCATTGTGTTTGTCTTGTTCCTGACTATAGTCTCAGCTTGCTCTTCCTCTACAGTGGGGTGCATATGAGTGTGCTGAAGAAAGATGCCTTTCAAGGTTTGGCTAAGTCGGAGGGTGGGGAGCGTTTTCTGAAGGCCTCAGAAGCAGGCCTGTGGAGAAGAACCCTGTCTCCTAACGCTCATTGCTGAAGATAAGCCAGCCTTGCCAGCTGCCTTTTCTCTTTGCAGGTTGGACTGGTATAATCTGGTCCCTGCATGGCTGAGACACCGGCAATCAGGGCTGCAGGCCAATGGCCAACACTTCATGCTGGAGGACTCCACCTTCTGGATCTTTGGGGGCTCTGTGCACTATTTCCGGGTGCCCAAGGAATACTGGAGGGACCGCTTGCTGAAGATGAAAGCCTGTGGCTTGAATACCCTCACCACGTGAGTGCTGCCACCACCCCCTCCCCCGCCCCTGGAGCTTTGGCATCTGTGGCATCTGTGTCCTGGGCTTCTTCTAGGCAGTCTAGCCTGTAGGTCTCCATCGTGTCAGGATGCGGGAGCGCTGCCAGATCCTGGACCTGAGCAGTCCCTGAAGAGAATCTTTGTGCTAAGCTTTGTGAGGAAAAATATAGGAGGATCAGGTCACCCACACTCCTGCTTAGGTTTGCCAGCTATGACACCTTCCTTTTCCTCATCTGCACAGCACTCCCCACTAGTGCAGATGAGGAGACAGGATGGACGTAAGGTTTAGAGGCATAGAAAGAACAATGGTGTATACACGAAGGAATATAGTGAAGGAGGGGAGTGTAGGGGTGGAGGTGATTAAATTATCATATATATATATATATATGTATGTATATTTTAAACAAGCACTCCACCCCCCAATTTATTTAGCAAATGAGTGTGATCTTTTTCAAAATAGCTTCCTAAGGAAGTTCTCATCACCTTTCAGCATTCCTGTTTAGAATTATCTTCAGAGCACTATGGCTTCCAGTCTAGCACTGACCACAATGACAGGCACATGATAGGCACTCAGTACAATGTTGAATATGTGAATCAGTTAAAAATATGCTCAGTTGTGAAGAATCTTATCGTTCTGTGGATTTATTTTTCAAAACTGCCAAAAGATAGTTGGATCCAAGTCTATGAAATAAAGTGGGTTATATCAGGCTGGGCTATTCTATTTTCAGGAAAAAATATGTGATTACAGGTCAAGGATGTGGATTTTCTTGGGTGGTTTGTTGAAGCAGCTCTGAAGATAATTACTAAAAAGAATTACAGGAATGTTCTGGGCTATAACAGCACAGTTGAAACACATGTATATAATTTTCCAGAAGGATTACTTAAAAGGATCCATTTATTTGTGTATGTAAGTTCTGATCCTGAGGGTACATTCACACATCACAGGACTCCTGAAGCTGGTGGGAATATTATAGGCTAAGCATCTTGCATTATAAAATCTGAGTAATGTGTATTTCCTTAAATGTGGAGCTCCTGAGTCTCAATTGGAAGGGGCTCCACTGGAAGTCAGGGGTGGGTGGGAGTCCAGGAGAGGAGCAGCTGTGTTACTATCATACATCCCTTGAGTTGGGCCCCTTGAAGAACTTACTTTATTTCCTTATCTTCTCTTTAGAAGATAAGGAAAGAGTTATTTGAAATTCTGGTTGCTTCAGTAAAAACAGGACTGATCAGAGGTTTCCTCTTACCTTACTTTTAACTTACTCTCTTAGAAAGTTACCTTTTCTCCACCAGCTGATAAAGAGAGAACAGGAGACATGGGGAGGGAAGGAGGAACGTGGGGGAGTGCATGCTCAAGCTGACCTGTGATCACATCTTATGCTTCACCCAAATCTTATTGGCCTTCTCTCCCTTCTCCTAAGGAGATGAGTTGTTAGCCACCCAGGGACTGGCCCTGGATACTCTAAGGTCCCTAGATCTCCTCAGTTAGTTCTTGGTTCCAGTCCTGATACCATTAAAACAATGTGCCTAAGAAATACATCTTCGACCATCATAATGGGTTTTAGGGATAAAGAAGGTAATCTGGAAGATGAAGTGGAATAAATGAAAAACTCATTCCTGTAATTATCTTCTATTATAGCTATGTTCCATGGAATCTCCACGAGCCAGAAAGAGGCAAATTTGACTTCTCTGGGAACCTGGACCTGGAGTAAGTGCTGTCACTGCTTCTGTGGCATGGCCTAAGGCTGGGAGGCAAAGAGGTGGCCCCATGGGTTGGTCAGGAATCAAAGGGCCATCTCCATTCTTCATTGAGAACCAGAGACAGCCTAGGGTCTGGAGCCTTGTTCTCAGGACCCAAATGCTCTCCAGACATGAACCTGTTACTCTCAGGGTCTGAGTTTGCCTCCTCTGAGCTCAGACCTTTTCATTGCAGCTCAGAGGTATCAATCTTCAGTGTCTGCCCTGTTCTGTAGTGTGGTCCAGCACCTGGGCTGGGACAGGGCTTACCCATGTAGGGTAGCAAGACTGTTGGGGTCAGGTTCACTGTTAGGAACACCCCCCCCACCCCCCACCCCCCCACACACACCGTATCTTGTCTGATGTCCTTGGTCCTCATGCCCCCAGTAGAACTATGCAGAAAGTACTGGGCTGGGGGCAGGGGAGAACCCAGCTCGCAGGGCATCTGAAAGCAGGGAGGGGAGAAGCCAGGTAGATCCACCACCTTGTGATGTGTGCCAGGCTCATCCCCACCCTCCCCCCCTGATGTCTTGAGAGCTGCTGACACTGACCTCCCTAGGGCCTTTGTGCTGATGGCTGCAGAGATCGGCTTGTGGGTGATTCTGCGTCCAGGCCCCTACATCTGCAGTGAGATCGACCTCGGGGGCTTGCCCAGGTGAGCAGGGCTGTGAGGGGCTGTGGCTTGAGCTGTCCTGTGTGCTTGTGCAAAATGCTAATCACAAAGGTAGGTTTAATTTTGCTATTGAAGTATATTTTTCATTCTGTACTGAAACACCATTCCAGAATAAGTGGGACCTAAAGGGAGCCACTTTAAATGATGTTACTTTATCTTAATAAAGTATTATAGAAACAAATTATTGTTTTTGTTTTATGTTTTATCTTAAAATTTAAGGCTTTAATGAGTTATGTTAGAATGTGTAGTCTCCACTGAGGTCAGTAGAGTGCTCTGTGGCTGGAGTAGAAATCTGGGCAGTAATCACCTGGTACCACATTCATTCCTTGTCCTCATCATTGTGATTAATTTTCAGCAAAAAGACTTCCTTGTTAATAGGGGTAATCTCTCCCATCCTCACAGTGTTCCAGATGGTTAGATCAACTCTCTCCTATACCATGCCACCCCAAGAGGGAAGAAGGCTGGTCCTGTTTGCCTCGTGGTCTCCTTTGGGAATGGCCTCTCCCTGTAACACAGCTACTAGCCCAGGCTTTGTTTTCTCTCTTTTCTCCAGTTCCACCCAGCCCTTCCCTAGGGATCCCAGGCAGGCTCTGTCTCCATCTCCTTTGCTCTCCAGGATCACTTCTCTGTCTCTGTGCTGTTCAGCTTGGCAAGAGTGCCCTTGACAAGGCCATGCACACAGCCAGAGTGCCCTCCCCCTGCACCTAGGGATTAGAAATCTGTGTGTCAGTGATGTCCTCAGGCCCAGCCAGAGCTGCCAGGAGGACAGGATTTAAGTGTTAGCTCAGAACAGCAGGAGCTCCAGCACTCAGCCCTTCTCCTGGGCAGCATTGTCCACTCAGGTCCTGGCATCGAGGATGGGCATGTGGGCACACCCCAGGGAGGCCCAAACAGGCAAAGACCCAGTGGTGATGAGAAGCTAGACCTGGTTTAGGTGAGATGGAGGGTGGAGGTGTCAGTCTAAAGGAAGCTGCTCTCTCCTTCTCCATTTTTACCTGACATAAATTGATAATTTTCTGACCTTGTTCAGGACTTCCAACTTAGGATGTGAAGCATTAGACCCTTTTTAAGAAAATATAAGTGTTTTACTTAGAATTTCAAGTGAGAAGGAAGAGTTCCTAACTCTGGAACAAATGATCTGGGTTCACCTGGGAAATGTGATCACAAGGGACAGGCTGTGGGAAGAACTAATCTTGCTCTGCAGCTCCTCCTCTGAACTAAGCTCTGAAGAGCTGTGGAGGCTGATGCTAATGAGTCACAGGGTCAGCGTGGAGAGCAGCAGATGGACGGATGGACAGGAATGAGAAGTGGATTAGCCTCTCATGACCTCCATGTCAGGCTTAGTTTTCTGGGAGACACCAGAAAGTTGCATCTGGTCCCAGTGATTCTTTAACCCTTTTGGCTTTACCCCTTTGTAATGAGATTTTAGAGTAAACGCTTCCATGCTGGGCCTTGAGTTCAGTGAGAAGCTTTTCGCACTCTGACTGGCAGCCAGACCGTAGCCATTAAGCTGGAAATAAAATCCCTAGCAGTGCTGGTGTCTTTTGGTAGGGAAACAAGTGCAGAGTGCAGGTCTTGAGTTCTGGCAGTGTTTGCCCCTGAATCTGTTTGCACAATCTCCTGCCTTCCTGGCTGAGTGGAGGTGGTGGGGTGGGAATTGTCTTGCTTACCCCCAGCACTCTGAAGCCACTGCTTTTCTCCCCACCATCTCCTGCCAAGAGAAACCCACAAACAGTGCAACTAATTCCCACCCCCCTTTTATTCAAGCTGGTTACTCCAAGACTCTGGCATGAGGCTGAGAACAACTTACAAGGGCTTCACCGAAGCAGTGGACCTTTATTTTGATCACCTGATGTCCAGGGTGGTGCCACTCCAGGTAAAAGCAAGGAGACTCTTCTTGGAAGTTCAGCTATTTTCCTACTGGAAGTAAACAGTCCTAGGTTAGCTCTCAGACAAAGGGCTCCCAGTTCCTTTCAATACAGAACACATTCTTCTCCACTGCCTGAGATCTATAATTGGAGGGGTTTGCAATAGTTGTCTTTTAAAAGATGTATTTCAATATTGTTTTAGGTGGTTCAGTGCTAAAGAGATAGGCACAAGGGCTTACATTATTCCACACAATGTCCAATGTCATGTCTTATTCTGAAAAACCCACTGATTGGCATCCCAATAGTGGCTCAGTTCTGTGTGAAAAAGAGCATAAATGGATAGGCCCTTACCTGTAATACACGGGACTTTTTGTAGTTATAAAATTACAATTGATGACTTTTCAAGGTACATCTTTCTACTATCAAAAAGGTGCTGTATGGTGCATATTTCATTCAATAAGTGATAAAAATCAATTTTGGGAAGAAATTATCTTATCATTGCATGTAATATTTGGAAGCAATAAAAAAGCAGGAATGGGAATAATAGTTTATGTAAAAATAAGAGTCATGCTGAGAAATTAGTACATTAATAAAAAAAATTAGTACATCAATAAAAATTGCTCTTCAGTCAATGGTTTGTAATGTTCACAGCACACATAGATCAAAGGAACTACTTGATCATCTGTAGGGTAGACAAATAAAACACTGGGTACTAAGTTAAATTTGAATTTCAGATAAACAAGGAATATGTTTTAGTATAAATATATCCTAAATGTTACATGGGACATACTTACATTAAAAATATTCATAATTTATATAAAAACTTATTCATTATAAATTCACGTATAACTGGCTATCTTGTGTTTTTATTTCTTAAATCTGGAAGCCCTAATAATGAAAGAAGCAACAAGCCAGGAAGTTTTTGGCCTACATTTTTATAAGGAAGATGGAATTACTGAGATGATTCAGCAGGTTGTAGTAGATTGGTGGAGGTAGAGGTTTTAGGGAAGGTGGTTTTAGGGAAGGTCATGCCAGGAGTATGGCTTAGAAGCATTCTTAAATATGGAAATGATGTACTAGACCTTTCTTTAAAAAAGCATTTTCTGAGTATAACATAATTATTTTATTTTTATTATGGTAATTTTGCCATAATATAAATTTTACCTAACATAAAAATTACCATTCTAACCATTTTTAAGTGGTTTTAAGTTCACTGGTATTAAGTACATTCACATTGTTGTGCAAACATTACCACCATCCATTTCCTGAACTTTTTCAGCTTCCCAAACTGAAACTCTGCATCCATTAAATATTAACTTCCTATCTCCCCTCTCCATAACCCCTGCCAACCACCATTCTACTTTCTGTTTCTATGAAATTGACTACTCTAGGTACCTCATATAAGTAGAATCCTGTAATACTTGTCCTGTTATGTCTGGCTTCTTTCATTTGTCATAATGTCTTCAACGTTCATTTGTGTTGTAGTGGGTGTCAGAATTTCCTTACTTTTTAAGACCTAATAATAATCTATTGTATCTCTGGGCCACATTTTGCTCATCCATTCATTCATCAGTGGACACCTAGGTTACTTTTGTCTGTTGTGAATAATGTGGCTATGCTAGTTAATCTCACTAAAGCTTTGTCAATTTTGTTAATCTTTTCAAAGAACTAACTCTTGGGTTTTTTTATTTTTCTCTATTTTTAAATCTCTTTTTATCTCTGTTCTAACCTTTGTTATTTCCTTCCTCCTTAAACCTTTAAGTTTAGCTTATTTCTCTTTCCTAGTTCATTAAGGTGAAAAGTTAGGTGTTGACTTAAGACCTTTCTTCCTTTTTAATGTGTTTATAGATATAAATTTCCCTCTTAGCACTGCTTTTGCTTCATCCCATAACTTTATGTTGAATTTTTATTTTCATTTGACTCAAGATATATCCTGATTTTCCCATTATTTCTTCTTTGGGTTACTGGTTGTTTTTTAAGAGTGTGTTGTTTAATTTCCACATATTCGTGGAATTTGAAATTTGAATTTTTCAGTGTTCTTTCTGCTGTTGGTTTCTAGTTTCATTCTACTGTGATTGGAAAATATGCTTTGAATGGTTTCAATCTTTTAAAAGTATTAAAGCTTCTGTTGTGGCCTAAAATATGATCTCTCCTGGAGAAGAATGTTCCATGTGTACTTGAGAAAAATGTGTATTGTGTCATTGGATGGAGTGTTTATATATGTGGATATGGTACATTTGGTCTATAGTGTTGTTCAAGTCCAAATCTATGTCTTTTTATTGGGGAGTTTAAACATTTACATTTAAGGAAGTTACTATTAGGGAAGCATTTATTTTGGCCATTTTGTTATTTGTTTTCTGTATGTTTTGTAGCTTTTTTTCTCCCTTATTTCCTCTATTACTACCTTCCTTTGTATTTAGTTGATTTTTCATAGTGACAAGTTTTGATTCCTTTTTCATTCATTTTTGTGTATATTCTATAGATATTTTCATTGTGGTTACCATGAAGATTACAAATACTGTCCTAAAGATATGATGTTCTATTTTATATTGACGTCAACTAAACTTTAATCACACATACAATCACAACTACTCCTTTACAGCTCAACCTTGCTGTATGTTATTGATGTCACAAGTCACATATTTATATATTGTGTACTCATTAATGTAGATTAATAATTATTTTCAAGCATTTGTCTTTTAAATCCTGTTAAAAAATAAGAAGTAGATTTATAAACTAAAATTAGAATAATACTGGTTTTTACATTTTTAAAATATATTTACCTTTACAGGAGAACCTTATATTTTCAAGAGGCTTCAAGTCACTGTGTGGCATCTTTTCATTTCAATTTGAGGGACTCTGTGTAGCATTTCTCATAACTCAAGTCTAGTGGTATCAGATTCCCTCAACTTTTATTTGTCTGAGTATGTCTTAACTTCTTCCTCATTGTTTAAGGACAGTTTTGTTGGATACAGAATTCTCAGTTGATAGTTTTTTTTTTTTTTTTCCCTTCAGCACTTTGAATATATCATCCTTCTGTCACTGCCCTGCCAGATTTCTGGTGAGATATCCACTGATAGTCTTATTGGGGATCCTTTGTATGTGTCAAGTTGCTTTTCTCTTGCTCCTTTCAAGAATCTCTTTTTGTCTTTGGCTTTTACGGTTTGATTGTAATGTGCCTTAGTGTTGTCTGTTGGTTAATGCTACTTGGAGTTCACCGAAGCTTCTTGGATTTGTATACTCATGTCCTCTCAAATTTGAGAGGTTTCCAGCCATTAATTTTTCAAATAATCTCTCTGCCCCTTTTCTTTCTTCTTTTTGGAATTTCCACAATGAGTATTTTTGTCTGCTTACTGATGTTGCATAAGTCCCTCAGGTTTTGTTCCCTTTTCTTCATTCTCTCTTCTTGTTCTGTAGACTGAATAATTTCAAATGACTTTTCCAGTTAGCCCATTCTTTCTTCTTCCTGTTTGAATCTGCTGTTGAACTTCTATGGTGAATTTTTTCTAGTCAGATATATTTTTCAGCTCCAGAAATCTTGTTTATTATATTTTATAGTTTCTCTATCTGTATTGATATTCTCACTTTGCTGATATAGCATTTTCCTGATTTCTTTGTCCATGTTTTTCTTTAGCTCATTGAGCATATTTATGGCGATTGTTTTAAAATCTTTGTCTATTAAGTGTGTGCATTTCTTTAGAGATTTACTTTATTCCTTTGAATGAGCTGTATTATCCTGTTTCTTTGCCTTGTGTTTTTGTTGTTGTTTAAAATTGGACATTTGAAACAACAGTCACCTCTCATAGTCTCAGACTTGTGGGGAACATCTTCACTATTTGGTGGGCTCCTACACATTAAGATAAGCATGGGGTTATGGCTCCAGATCTTCTCAGATGTTTCCTGGGTATGTGTCTAGTTTGGCCTGTGTGTGTGTGCCTTTCCCCAACCCCCCTGACTCCAATTTTCCCTGGCTGCTTTTACATGTCTTAATTTTCCAAAGAGTCTCACCCCACCTTCCTTTGTGGCCTTAGATGTTCTATCATATTCCTCTGCCTATAATCCCTTGCACAGGCATACATGAGTCTGTAGAACCTCTGAAATTTTCACATACTGTGACCTCCACTGCCTTGTGTTGCTTTTAGCCTGAGGTCCAAACTATGCCAACATTTGCTGTCTGAGCTCCAAATCAGATGAGACAGAAACTAGTCTACTGGGCAGCCCACAGACAAGTGGGCTACAAACAAGTTCCATTTTCCTCCTTTTGTCCTGAGGGAAGGAACTGGGAATTAGATTGATCTTTTGGGATTATGCCACTCTGTGCCAGGGAGGAGGTTGGGCAAGGATGAGCAAAAACACCAAGATATTTCCTATCATTTTAAACATGTGTTTTTCTTCATTTGCTTAAACATTTAACTAGTTTCCAGACCAGTTAATAAAATAAAGTTATTTTATTTAGTCTGTATTGTTTGATGTTTCCATAGGGAACCAGGGCCTGGAACTCCCTACTTTCTCTGTGTCTTACTGACATCACTCTCAATTATATAATCAAATCTTTTGAGACTTTTGCTTCCAAATGGAATATTTTGCTGCTAATGGGTGAGAAGTATGATGAAATTAGATAGTACAGCTTCCACTACAAATTCAGCTTCTGATTGTTTATCTCTTTCTCCAGTACAAGCATGGAGGCCCCATCATTGCTGTGCAGGTGGAGAATGAATATGGTTCCTATAACAGAGACCCCGCCTATATGCCTTACATCAAGAAGGTAAATATCAGCTCTTTATTTCTTCGTATTCCTTCCTCTGGAATGTAGTATGGGCTGTGATGTGACATGTTGATCTAGTACTTTTCTCATATTAATACCACATTTATTAGTGAATCCTTTCACCATACTTTTATTTCAGTGAGGTCATCACTTATTTACTTTTTATTGAGTCTAATTGGGGGTTGCAGTACACACATGGGGTTGCAGTGGCTGAGAATAAAGGGATGGACTTAATTGAGTGTGAGGATTAGTGAAGTCTCCCTGTAAAGGCTGCCCTCATTCCAGCATCTAAAGCAAGGGTTCCCAGCTTCGTCTGTACATTCACTTTAAAAATCCCTATGCCCAAACCATATAGCATATAAATTAAATAAGAATCTCTGGAGTGGTCCTCAGACATCTGATTCCAATGTGTGTGTGAGTTTGAGAACCATTGATTTAATGTATGGGAGATCAGAGAAGGGCTGGGCTAGATGACACTTTAAAGAACAGGCCTATCTGGTTTCTGTTACTTAGTAGCTGAAACCTTGAGAAAAGGCCTTTATTTTTCTAAACCTCCATTTTCTCTTCTTTGAAGTGGGGATAATGAGAGAATTTGCCTCTCTGAATTGTGCGTGTGTGTGAGATCACTTGGCTCAGGATTGTTCTAGGACTGTTCTCAGTAAGTAGTCAATAAATAAGACTTTGATAGATCATTGGCAGTGGTTTTAGAGGAAACATTGAGGAAATGTTAAGTGGCCTCAGGGAATCCACCTAATTAAAGCTGCTTTAGCTTTGGCCCATGACGTCAGTATCTCTTCTACTGTCATAGGCAGATTCATTTTCTGTCTGAAAATTACTTCAGTCCCTGCATGTAGGCAGAATAAGCTCAAGCACTCCTGCTTATAGGATTTCATCTACTCTTGCTCCCTTTTTGTCTCTTGCAAGAAAGCCCCATGTAGGGAGCAAGGCTGTCTCCAGAAAGAGGCATTCCCAAAATCAGGAAGGGGAGAGTTCCACCCTGATAGTCAAACCCAACTGCAGACTTGATTAGGCCACACCTCCAGCTTCCTCTTTGCCTTTTAATTAGCTAGAAAGATCCCAATGAGGGTGCAGGACAGGAGAGCTTCTTGCATTATAACTCTTTCCCTTGGACTATCTCTTGAATGCTGGAGCTTCTCCAGCAGGTGTTTACTGAGTCCTGAGCTGCAGAGAAGAGCTCTGCTGATGGTGTGGAGAGGAGAATGCGGTTGTTAAGGGGCTTCTCCTGCTCAGTCAACACCTCCCTGGTGTCTGGGGAAGGTACCATATGTGAGACGGATGGACAAAAAGAAGCTGCAGCACACACCCCTGTCATCCTGAGCTCTTGCTCTCAAGCAAGAGCTCCCAGCTCCCCTCCTGAGCTGCCATGCAGCTTCTTCTGGGTGTAATGGACATGTGGACACCATCAGCATAGGATGACCTTGGGTAAGTCACCTCACCTTTCTGAGCCTTAGCCTCATCATGTGTTCAATGGAGACAAGAATGCTTTCTCTAAGGCTGTTCTGGGAATGAAGTGAGATTATAGACACAAGACCCTGAACTCTGCTTGGCAGATCACTGGTCGTCAGGAAACAGTAATAGTAATTACCCCTTACAGTGTGCAGTCAATAGATTAATGGCCATGAAAAGTCAAGTGCAACTAGTACAGCTGTAAAAGATGGTTACACCCTCTCAACCCACATGATGCTATATGTATAAGGTACGAACAAAGGCAAAGCCTGTTACATATCAGCAAATGACTGGCTAGACAGTTGTGAGGTGGTAGGTCCAGGGCTTTTAATAAACATCTTATCTTACCTAATGGATTGAACTTCTGTGGCTTCTGTTGTCCCTGAGAATTAGGGCCCACTCTGCTCTTTCCTTACTTGCATCAGGTTTAGATATGAACATTATGCACCCCATGGATTATCTCTCTGCCTCACCTGTTTCCCAAAGAATTTGGTTGAAATAAGCAATCTTATAAAAATATCTGCATGTTAAATTATAGGAAAGTCCCCCTTGCTGGGGTTTCTAATCCAAAAGAGCCCATAGGCCCAAAGCAGAGCCTTTCAAGGTGGGCAGACTCTAGATTCAAGTCCATACTGGCTCACTTGCTCTGTATCCCTTAACACTTTATCCAACCTCTCTGAGACTCTTCATCTGTACAGTTATTAAATGTGAGGATTGAATAGGCTAGTCTATATAAAGTAGTTAGCAGAAGGCCTGGCGTGACTGTAAGTGGTCCATAAATGTTAGCAGTTATTTGGAGTGGTAAAATGGTTATTGCATCTCAACACAGTGTGTGTTCCTTCCAGTTCTTCATTTGATTTACAACCTGCAAGGAGTGCTTCCTGTTCTATTGGGCATGTGCAGCATGTCATAGGCATGTGGCTGGGGCATGGCGGTTGAACAGAGCCCACCCTGGCCCAGTGTGAGGAAGTGATGGGCTGCTTGCTTCTGGTATCAGGAAGGGCTGACCCACTTGTAGAGCCCTGTAGTCAGCTGCTAGGTGACAGCATAGCATCTGGCCCTGCCGAGCTGCCCTCTGTTCCTAGATGGGAACAGGGCACCAGCCAGACCTGACACCTTGCCAGATCTGGGGCAGCCAAGAGATGTCAGAGTCTGATAGCCCTACCCCTGCCTCAGCTGGACTTCAGCTGATAGGAGCTTTGTTGAACATGGTGGGCACAGACAGGAGGGTTTCTGTCCATTTTCTGTGGAGAGGTAAATGCTTTATTTTGAATCTTTCCCTCTTTCTTTTCTGGCTGCCACCTTCCCAGCTGTGTGACATGGCAGGAGCTCTGAGGAGTGAATATTGACTTGTCTTCTTCCCCCCCATAGGCCTTGGAAGACCGGGGTATTGTGGAATTGCTCTTGACTTCAGACAACAAGGACGGCCTGCAAAAGGGAGTCATGGATGGAGGTGCCTACCTGGAGGCTGTGCAGGGATAGGGTGGGGGATCAGCACCCTGGCCTCACTGTGCACGCCCCCCTCCCCAAATGGCCTGAGCCACAAGTGGAATTTCTCTGCTATCTGTGCTTCTCCTGTTTGCATGGCACTGGGCCCGAAGCTCTGGGCCTCAGAGGGTTGGAGGATCCATGTCACATGGATCTCTCTGGTCTCCCACTTCTGCTGAGCACTTACTCAGGACACTAACAGTGTTCTGCAGACTACAAGCTGGAAATGGTGAGTTGGTCATACTGGAAAGCGTCTGCATGTCTGCAGAGAGGGTGTCCTGCGAGGATGGCTTACTCAAACCCTACCAAAATCGTGGAGATGGCTGACCACTGCCCAGGGGGTATGTAGCCCCTACTGTGACAGCAACTGGCTGAGCAGTAAGTGTAGATGACCATGGTGGCTCTCCATCCAGCAGCATCCATCTCCCTGACTCTAACCTCTCTTCCTGTTACTGTAGATGTGCCGGCCCAGCTCCACCCTTGTGCACCAAGCCCTTTCTCCCTCAGCTACTCAAGGGCATTGCTCCAGGAGCTCCCTGCTTCTGCCCTCAGTGATCAGATTTTCTCTTTCTGTTTGATTATTCCCATCTGCATATCAACATGTTCTTTCTCTCTTCTTTATTTTTTAAAATTTATGTATTTATTTTGAAGAGAGAGAGAGCGAGAGAGAGAGAGAGAGAGCACCTGTGCCCATGGGACAGGCAGAGAGAAAGGAGAGGGAGAATCCCAAGCAGGCTCCATGCTCTCAGCAGGGAGCCTGATGCGGGGCTCAAACTCATGAACCCCAGATCATGACCTGAGCCAAAAGCAAGAGTCAGATGCTTAACCAACAGAGTCACCTAGGCTCCCCTATTTCTCTCTTCTAAAAGAAATCTCTTGACTCATTTCCCCATCCAAAGCCTGTTGTGTTTCTCTGCTCCCCTTTCAAGAGCTCTCCCCATGTCCATGCTCACTGGCCCCCCAGGCCCTTTCCCCTCCTCTCTCTTAAACCATGGGAACCACATTACCACCCTCACCATTCCACTGCCGCTGCTCTTTTTGAGATCGCCAGTGACCTCATGTTATAAATTTAAGTGTTCATCCTCATTGCCTCTGACTTCTCTGATTTTACTTATCAGCAGCCATCAATCTCTTCCCTTTGAAATGTTTTCCACCCTTGGTGTCTGAGACCCAATTTCCTACTTTTTTCTCTGAACTCACAGGCTGCTCCTTCTTGGTATCTCCTGCTGGTCACATGTCTGTCTCCAAATTCTGATGTTTAAATTCTTTACTTCTCACCCTTTGGAATGAATTCTCTCCTCCATACACTCAGTGCCCTGGTGGTGTCATCCAGGTGACTTTAAATCTGATCTGTGTGTTGATAACTGTGAGATGCTTGTTTCTGTCAGCAACCTTCCCTGAACTCCTGCCTCACGTGTGCATCTGCATACTGGGCACAGTGCCCAGGAAGGCTGCAGGTCTCAGTGGAACCAGCAGAGAACTGAACTTGTCTGTTTCCCTCCCAGAGTCTGCCCCACTTTTTAGTCTTCTTATTCTCAGTAAATTGCATCTCCATTTCCCCTAGTTGCCCTGGCCCTAAACTTTGTAGGCACTCTCAGACCTCTCCTTCTGTGTGCCTGACATACAGCCATCAGCAAATTCTTTTTATCTTTATCTTCAAATTTATCCCGATTCAAGTTTTAGCATCTGAACTGTTACCATTGTTCTCATACGCATTATTGCCACAGCACTGAACTGATGTTCCTTTTTACTGTTGACTCCTGCACAACTTTTTCTGAACATAGTATTTGAAAATGTCATTTGGATCACCTCATGCCTCACCTGAACTTCAGGTACATTCTGCCTTGCTGACAGTGAAGCACAAGCTATGAGAAAAACCTCCAGGGGCATCCTTTGACCTGTGACCTCTGTGATCTGGCCAGGTGTCTCCTGCTCCACCCTCCTGGCCTCCTACCTGTTCTTGGAACATACTGGACACCTCCAGCCTTCATGCAGATACCTGCATAGCTATTCCATTTCCTCCCATTTTTCTCTGAGATCACCTCCAAGTGAGGTTTCCTCCAAACACCCAAGCTACTCCTGGAGCTCCCCCGGCTCTTTGGGCCTGCTTTATTTGGCCTTCTAACATTCTGGGTAGTTTGTTTTATTTACCTGTCTCACTGCAGTGCTAAGTTCCGTCTTGTTAGGCTGTACTCCTGTGCCTGGACACGGTTCGGTTCATGCTCTGCATAGATGATGGTGGTTGAAGGGCCTCTTATGAGCTGCCTGGTGCTTCCTGCGGGCTCCCACAATCGGCTTGCCCCTGCTGCAGTGCATGTCCCTTTCCAGTTCCTTCTTCGTCGCCCTCCCCTCCACTAGACTGAACAGATAGGGACTTTCATCTTTTCAGCCCTAGGCCAGCGCCGGCCAGCAGGGGGCCCCCAGGGCGTGACTGCTGGATGAATGAACAGAAGGCCCTTTCCCTAGACTATTGAGTTCCTCAAGGACCAGCAGCGATTCCCGCCATTTCCACGCGGTGGCACTGTCTCCTGTGACTACTTCCAAGGCCTCCGCGGCCCGTGCCACTCGGTGGGGCCTAGGAGGAGCTGTGGCCAGTGCTGGCAAGGCAAGGCCCTTTGAAGGCTGGTGTACATTTTTAGCGTGTTGGCAGTGTGCTGAGCAAGGCCTCCGGTGCATTAGGGAGTCTCCCAGGCAGGTTGCTGGACACCATACCCTCTCTACGGCGCGCTCCTCCCCTCGCCCGCCCGCCAGGCCCCTTCTCCAGGCCATGCCCCCTCCATGCTCCTCCCCACGCCCCGCTTCGGCCCCTCCTTGCCTCTCCGTGCCAACTCGGGCACCGCCCCCGCGGTGCCCGTCTCTGCCTCACCCTGGCTACGCCACCGCCGTGCCCCTCCCGGCCCCACCCCCCGGCCCCGCCCTCGGCGTGCCCTTCCCGCCCCAGCCCCGGCTCCGCCCCCGCCAAGCCCCTCCTGGTGCCTTCTAACTCCCTGACCGCCGGAGCCGTGCTTGCTGCCCGGAAAGACTTTTTTCAGTTAGTTAAAAATGTAATTAAAGTAAGACATTCACAAGGTGTAAAAATAAAGCCACAGAAGTGTGGCTTCCTCCTCCACTCCCCGTACGAGACCTGGGCCCGCAGCGTTCCTGGCGGTGTGGCTACGTCATAATTCTGGTTGGTTTCTTGGTGCCTCCGTTACCACGTGGAAATGCCCTCCCCACCCGCTACGGTGCGAGCCATATTCTGGGCAGTATTTGTGAATTGGCTGACTTTCGGTTGCTTGTTTTTCACTTTCGGTGTAATTATCCTGTTTATTCTCTTTTCCTTTCAATTTTTTAAATCTCCCCCCTTCCCCCTTTCTCTTTTATTTATTTATTTATTTATTTATTTATTTATTTATTTATTTATTTTTAATTTAAGTTGACGCACACATAGTTGACACACAATATTACATTAGTTTTAGGTGTCCCCCCCCCTTCTCTTTTAAACAAACTTTTACCAAAGATCTTCCAAATTTCTGTCACACTGTGTTTCAAACATCTGTATATATCAGATTCTGTGTCAAGTCCGATGCGTCTGAGACCCCACTGCCCCTGACCTGATGGCTGACCTCTGGTTGTCTCTGGAACTGTGAAGGCACTGTTCCCTGATTTTCTAGCGCCCGCTGTCACTGATGAGGTACAGGCACATTCTGTTTCCTGGTCCTTCTTTTATATGTTCTCTGTGTATATTTTTTCTTTCCCATTTCTATAAAGTTACAGGATTTTCCTTTATCCTTGGTATTCTGGTATTTCACAATGATGTTCTTTGGTGTGAGATTCTTTTCCTTTTGTGGCACTTTTGTGAGTCATTTGAATTGAAACAGTTGTGGTTGTTGTCAGTGGGACGTCTAGTCAGTGCTTTCTTTCTTTCTTTCTTTCTTTTTTTTTTTTGATATGTTTTCCCTCTTTTTTCTGATCTTTTGGTCACTCCTGTTATTTGTAGATTGGGCTTTTATATCGATTATCTAAGTTGCTTGTCTTTTTGATTGATCTCTGCCCTTTAGTTCCATATTCTGGATGACTTCCTCAATTTCTGTCCTGTAATCTTTCTCTTATTTCCTGGATTTTATTTTCTTGAATAGATTTCTTTTCTCAGGGCATACTTTTTTTTTTTTTTAACGTTTATTTATTATTGAGAGACAGAGAGACACAGAGCATGAGCAGGGGAGGGGTAGAGAGAGGGGGAGACACAGAATCTGAAGTAGGCTCCAGGCTCTGAGCTGTCAGCACAGAGCCCGACGCGGGGCTTGAACTCACAAACTGTGAGATCATGACCTGAGCCAAAGTGGGTTGCTCAACCAAGCCACCCAGATGCCCCAAGGACATACTTTTTATTTTTTTATTTTTTTTTATTTTTTATTTTTTTTTATAATATATGAAATTTATTGTCCAAATTGGTTTCCATAAAACACCCAGTGCTCATCCCAAAAGGTGCCCTCCTCAATACCCATCACCCACCCTCTCCTCCCTCCCACCCCCCATCAACCCTCAGTTTGTTCTCAGTTTTTAACAGTCTCTTATGCTTTGGCTCTCTCCCACTCTAACCTCTTTTTTTTTTTTTTTTTTTTTTTCCTTTTTTCCTCCCCCTCCCCCATGGGTTCCTGTTACGTTTCTCAGGGTCCGCATAGGGGCACTTGTACCCCAATGTTCATAGCAGCACTCTCAACAATAGCCAAATTATGGAAAGAGCCTAAATGTCCATCAACTGATGAATGGATAAGGACATACTTTTTAAATGGACAGTATCTTTCTTACCTTGCTTTGAGGATGTGCTACTTTTTTTTTTTTTTTTAATACTTAACAGTTCTGCTCAATCTTCCACGAGGGGATTTTTCTCAATTGTTTGGCTCTTGTCTGAGCAGTTGAAGGAGGAGGCACTGAACAGCCACATGGCAATGAGTGCCAGGAGAGGCTGGGGCAGGGGTTGGGCCGGGGTGTGCTATTTAAAGGATGGAAGCCTTTAAATGTCAGTGTTTGGAGATAATCTCTTTAGCGCTTTTAAGTGTTTCCAGTGAAGAATCCTTTGATCTGTTGCTGGAGTCAGGCAGGAGGAATGGGCAGGAATCCCCTGACTGAGATGGCCCTTATGCCCCACTGCAAACCTCTCCACACTCTGCTGCACAGATCCCTCCAAGCCTGGAGACACTCGGGCTCAGCTTTTCCAGAGAGTGTGGTCCCCTGGGGTTGGGCACCAGTGGGGAAGCAGCTGGGGAAGAGGCTTGAGGAGTGTGTAAGGCAGGGGACAGAGATGTCCTCCGGCTGCATGGTGTCTGGGACGTCAGGTAAGTCCTTGGCTGGAAGTGGGGAGTGGTCGAAACTTCTAACACTCTCCTAGGCCATTTACTGACCCGCTGCCCTTTGCAGTCTTCTGAGATTTTCTTGAAACTTCCTCTCTGCTTTGTCTTCTCTTCAGGTCTTGTTTTTTACAAACTTCTACTTTTGCATTCCTTCATTTTTATTTTAGTGGAGTTTGAGGAAGGCTAGCAATAGTTGTTATGTTCAGTTAGCCATGCTAATCCTGTTCACTTCTGAGATTTTTGCCTGCTCAGTTTCAGACGGGCTTCTCGTCTTCAAGGTTTCTCCTTTACGTGACGAGGGGTCTCGATATAGAGTCTTATCCAGTAGATTGCTGGAGGATGGTGACATCCAAGGACAATGGGTCAGTGTCAGATGGGCCTGGGATTGTAGCCCTAGTCTGCTGCTCACCAATTGTGTGACCTTGAAGCAAATGTTTTAATCTCTTAGAGCCTCAGCTATTGTTTATTTTTAATCACTGGTAATCAGTGGCTTATGTCCAACAGGATAGTGTCAGGGTAGCCAGCTTGGCAGGCTGGCCCAGTCTCTGTCATGTATTCCCAGACCCACTGGAGCTAAGACCAAGCCCAGTGCCTCTGAGTCCTACTGTCCAGGTGGACAACAGGCAGGAAGGCAAGGAGCCTCAGAGCCAAGTTCTGCAGCTGGGGTAGGCCAAAGGGTCTATGGCCACAAGCCAAATGTAGCACATCTTTCTCCAGCATACCTTTCACTGGTGCCATTTATTATTATTTTTAAATGTTTATTTGTTTGTAGAGAGAATGCCAAGCAGGCTCTGAGCTGTCAGTGCAGAGCCCGATGCAGGGCTCGAACACGTGAACCATGAGATCATGACCTGAGCCAAAATCAAGAGTTGGACGCTTAACCAACAAAGTCACCCAAGCACCCCTCACTGGTGCCATTTAAAATATAATTTTAAATTATAGAATGGACACATTATGGAATAGAATACAAAATTAGTGCTCATCTAAGGAATAAAAGAGGAGTTTTCATTTAGATCATCACCTTGCACTAGATACTTGAGGTGCAAAATAAACATCAGACTCTCGGCTCCTCCAAAAGAATAACAGAAATGCACACTCTCATTGTAAAAATTACATTAATCAAGAACAGATGTCTCATGAGTGACTGTCCTGTAAGCTCTGTGCTGAGTGGTAGAGTTTCCAAGATGAATAAGATAAATCTCCTGACATCACAGGAACTTAACTCTAATTGGAGATGGGAAACAATGTCAAGATTAGTTAATTTATTTTGCTGATGAATTGGGAAAGGTTATGGTTAATTCAGAATGTCTCCCTGGCTTTAAGACAATCCTTTCTCTTTTCTGCTTGCCGTTCACAGTGCTGGCCACCATCAACTTGCAGTCACAGCATGAGTTGCAGTTATTAACCAACTTTCTCTTAAGTGTCCAGGTAAGTCTGGCCCAGGAGCAGCTGCCTGCTCTGCTTGGCATGAGTGTAGGAAGTTTTAGAGTCAAGTAGAACCTCTGTCAGGAAGTGTGCGGTGTTTTGGGGTACCTGCAGCTATGCCCAGGGCTCTGGAACAGGGGAAGAAGGACTCAGGACTCGCTCAGCCTTTCATCTCACAGACATCCTGTTGCACTGTGGCTCCTAACCCCTGTTGTCCTCATGTTGCCACACCCCCAGTCAGAATAACAGTGTAGAAGTGGAGAAGTTTCTCTGAGTTGTTGCTATATAGACTGATGCATGAATGTGGTTTCCTGCCTCTTGAGAAAGGGGCCCTTTTTGGAGCTCTAGGCTCAGTTTGCTCATAGAAGCTCTGGACTAGAATTTTGTGGACTCCACAAAAATGCTTTCCTGTCCTGTACTGTGTGTCTGACCTTAACCTGTAGGTTTCTAGGCCTAGAAAGATTATTTCATCAGCAGGATGGGAGGCCTGAGCCATTCCAGGTCAGAGGAGAAAAGAGTTTCTAACTATAAGTCCACATCTCTCAAGTTGATGGGAATTTACAGTTAAATCCTATTCTGATTGATTTCTCTTCTCTAGAATTCATGTGTCTGTCTTTCCTAAGGAGGCAGATGGAATCTGGCCATGGCCCATTCATAGAGCTGAGGCCCCATCTCTCACTATGTCTTACTGAAGGGTGTGAATGCTCCAAATTGTCACCACCTATTAGATGTAGGCATTGATCCCAGGCCTAGTGTGGAGCTGTTGGAGTGTTCATATCACTCGTGAATAGGTGCCCACAGAGATGGTAGGGCTGTTCTCCATCCCACCTGTTTGTTCGGTAGAGCAGAAGTAGCATCCGAAGGCACATCCATCTGAAGTCACCATGGAAGTGTGAAGCCGTGGAAGATGAGGGCTGCCCATGTGTATGATGTGGCTACTACTTGAGTTTAGAGGGACAAATGGAATGCGAAGGGATGGGGCAGGATGGGAACTGACCCCAGGGAGATTTTGTTAGGCTGATCAGGGGAGAGACAGTAGGTCTGGGTGGGCCTGGGTCCAGACCCTTTCTCCTTTCCTTCCTTCCTCCAGTGTTCACTGAGTGTCTGCTCTGCATGTAGAGTGTGGTTAGGCTCTCTTACCCTGAAGTAACTAAGATAGTAGGGTCTGTGTCCTCATGGGGTTTGTGACCTACCTATGGAAATATGTGTCCAATAAACAGTTCCCCAGCAACTGAGTAGGATTGTGCTTGAGTGCTGTCCAAGGCAGGTATAGCATTTTGTGAGCTTCCCCTCTGCCCACTCTGTAGTGTGATCTCTCTGTGCTTTTCTTTCCTCTTCTGTGAAGTGTGAATGATGGTAGTATCTTCTCATAGGGTTGAGGATCAAATGAGGTAATATTTGGAAAGCAGCTGGGATAGCAAGGCTTCATGTTGGCTCCTTTCTAGTCATCCTTAGAGAGGGGCCCCACACCTGTGCACCCAGGCCAGGTCATCCTGCTGACAGACTGGTACTGCCAATGGCCTTTGTGTCCACAGTTCAGGGATGTCTGTTTTCCTCAAGGAAGAGGACTTAGATCAAAGTCTGCTTTGAATACTCAAACAGGATAGTTCCAGCTCTGCTTACTTTGGGATGTCAAAACCTTGCTGGGTCCTCATGTCCATGTCCAGTGATGGTTTCTTGAGCTCTTCCCAAGTGCTAGGCATCATGTGCTGAAGGCTGTACATGTAATATCTCATTTAATTCTCCCAGTAACCAGGTGAGCTGTCTCCTCATTTTACAGTTAAGGGCACAGATTTATAGAACAAATAGAGCACCCAGTAAGTGACTGGTGAGGGAGTATAGCACAGTTGACTGAGGCAGAGTTCTAGCTCTTCACCACATTGTGTGGGGCAGTGACCTGGGCCACTGGTAGATACCCCCATACCTTGGCCCTGGCACACTCAAGTTGGGAAATCCCTTCCTGGCACTGGAGACTATTGACATATGACACTTGGAATCTACTTCTCCCTTAGTGACTTAAACATGGTATAGTGTATCCCCTTCTTGGGAGGGAGACAGCTGTAAAGACAACCAAAACACCAGTCTTGCTAAAAAAATTGTTGTGACTACTTTGACCTTTACTCTGGTGGGGTTGATATCTTCTACTCATAAGATAATAAATCTACCCCATCACTCTGGACCAGATTTTGTTGCTCTGTATGTGTTGTCCTCTAAATGTAAGGCCATCACTAACAGAGAAAGTACTTGATAAATGAGGATGAATGAGGAAGGATCTCTAGTAGGAAACCTGAAACAGCAGCAAATTAGTCCTTACACCTCCCTCAGATGCTCTGGTTCTTCTGAAAACATGGCAGAATAAAGCATGGCTCTGGGAATGATTTCTGCTTCCTGGGGACAATCCCATGCGAAAGTCAGTACTCTGAGGTAATATTAAAGACTTAATTGTTATTGAACTTCCTAGCCAAGGTGTGAAGCCAATTATTATGGCTGCAGCGCCTGAACTGTGAATAAGTGTGCTATATAGTGCTCTGATTTTCTTGTCCAGTTTTACACTTTTGTTTAAGCTAGATCTCAAGAAAGGGCCCACTCTATAGCCCTCTGACTCTTCCAGCACCTGAGGGGTCTGCATCATCGGCGTGCCCTTCAGAAATGGAATTATCCTGATATAACATTCTCCTTCCCCGAGAGAGGATAGGCAAAGGTTGGCTTGGCCTGGAAAGCAAACCAATGTAGGAAAAGACTCTCGGAGCACATGCTGAATTCTAATGCAGACTAACATTGAACACACATTTCTGTGTTTTCTCACTAGCACCGTATGCAACATTAAAACCACATTAAGGCAGCAGGGTCTCCTGCATCAACTGTGTTAGTTCGTTCCACTTTCCACCTGAAGTATGGAGGCCACATGTGGAGATTCAGCTGGTGCTCGTGCATTTGGTCCTCACCTGTGCTCTGCTTTTGATAGACCTTAAGTCAAGGAGTGTGTGGCCAGGGATGAGTTGGGAGGGCCGAGGGGCTAGGATTTCCCTGAAGGAAGAGCTCTCCTCTGCCTCTTTTGGCCAGCTAACTTCTCATTTTGTGGTGTCCAGAGGGTTCAGCCCAAAATGGTGATGGAGTACTGGACCGGGTGGTTTGACTCGTGGGGAGGCCCACACAACATCCTGGATTCTTCTGGTGAGTGCTTTACGGTACCTATATCCACCATGTATATTGACCTACAAAGTAAAAATCAGTTCCAAATAACCTGCTAATTGATGTAAATAAGCTGTAGGGTGCAAGGCTCCTTGGATTATCTGCATGTAATAGTCAGATCTTGATAGTCCAGAGTCATTTGTCTTGACATTTAAAGAGAATGGTAGGACTTTTAACAGTACTTTATCATGTTTCTGTATTAGATAAATAATGTGTGCCTATTGCAAACATCCTGCAAATACAGAAAATGTAGAAAGAAGAAATAAAAATCCCAGAGCCCAGAGAAAACACATGCAGTTGACTGTTGAACAATGTGCAGGTTAAGGGTGCTGACCCCCTGCACAGTTGAAAACTGGGTATAACTTTTGACTCACCCCAAATATAACTAATAGCCTGCTATTGACCAAAAACCCACTGATACCATGAACAATTGATTAACACATATTTTGTACATGGTATGTATCATATACTGTATTACAACAAAGCAAGCTAGAGGGAAGATAATGCTATTAAGAAAATCATATGGAAGAGAAAATACAGCACTGCACTATAAAAAAGTGTACATAAGTGGAGCTGCACAGCTCAAACCCATGTTGTTCAAGGGTCAGCTGTAGAGTGTGCTAGCAGTTTGCTATCTCTGTCTGCAGCCCTGTACGCACACACAGATAGAGATATGGACACATACAGTCACATCTGCTCTGTGTTACCTGCTTGTGCCAGTGACTGACACAAATGGAGAGCCTTCCACACTATTAGAGAGTCCATCACTGTTTTAAAGGATGCAAAGAACCCTGTGGTGTTGGTGATTAAAACACGATTTATTTAGCCATTCTCTTATTGATGAACACTTAGGTTGCTTCCAGTGGTTTTCGTTTTTTTAAATTTATTTTTAATTAATTTATTTTTTTTTAGATATCAGGGAGAGAGAGAGAGAGGGAGAGCGAGAGAATCTTAAGCAGGTTCCAATGCTCCGTGCAGGGCCCCTGATGAAGGACTTGATCTCATGACCCCAGGAGCATGACCTGAGCCAAATTCAAGAGTTGGATGCTCAACTCCTGAGCTCAACGCCTAAGTCACCCAGGCACCCCCCAGTGGTTTTTGTTAATTGAACACCATTGCAGTGAACATTCTTGAACATCCAGTTTTGCATACCTGGCATATTATTTTTCCTAGCTTAAGTTCCTAGCAATAGAATTGCTACATGAATGAAGTTTCAGTATACATTTCGGTATACATGTACTCTGGCAAGATGTTAGCAATTCTTACTATTATTAAACAAGAATACTTATTTCCCACAGATTCATCAATACTGAGTTTTAAAAAAAAATTAATATTTTCCAATATGATTGCCAATACGTGTGTGTGTGTGTGTGTGTGTGTGTGTGTATAAAAGTACTTGATATTTCTCCTTTGATGTTATGTTTTCACATCTTTGGCTTATTTTCTCATAGAGGTGGGATTGGGGAGGTGATCAGAATTAAACATCTCCAATTATGAGTCCAGTCTTTTGCATCTTTCCAAGTGTGAGTAATGGTTGAGAAGGGTGGAGGTAGCCCAAGCAGCACACTGTTCTGATCATAGTCATCAGGGACATGGTGGAACCGACAGCTGGAAGGCTGCAGCTCAGGGGCTGTGGTGCTGGCCCATTTCTCTTTTTTTTTTTTTTTTTTTTTTAATTTTTTTTTCAACGTTTATTTATTTTTGGGACAGAGAGAGACATCGCATGAACGGGGGAGGGGCAGAGAGAGAGGGAGACACAGAATCGGAAGCAGGCTCCAGGCTCTGAGCCATCAGCCCAGAGCCTGACACGGGGCTCGAACTCACGGACCGCGAGATCATGACCTGGCTGAAGTCGGACGCTTAACCGACTGCGCCACCCAGGCGCCCCTGGCCCATTTCTCTTCATGCCCTTCATGTTCTGTGATTGCGGTTCTAGTGGAAGCTGAAGGGCAGAGCTATGGAGTTGAATTTGATGGGGTTGGGGGATCAGAAAAGCTGAGAGGCTTGTCCCAATCTCTGACTCGCTCTGCACATCCCCTCTCTCCCCTCCTGCTGCAGAGGTTTTAAAAACAGTGTCTGCCATTCTCGATGCTGGCTCCTCCATCAACCTCTACATGTTCCATGGAGGCACAAACTTTGGCTTCATAAATGGAGCCATGCATTTTCATGACTATAAGTCTGATGTCACCAGCTATGGTAAGTAGTCCCCAACACCGGCCTTCCCTGGAACATGCCACATTTGCATGTCTGGGGCTTTTTATGGAGAATCATTTAGGGGCAGCATCTGGCACCTTTAGTGCATTCGGCTCTAGAATGCCTGGGGAAGGGATAGTTTTGTCTGGATTGTCACTTTTAAATTTCTAGAGCAGTAGGAGATGGAAGCCCATGGACATGCCTGTGAGCCTTTGGAAATGAGAGGCACAGGCAGGGTGAAGGCAGATTCTTCAATGAGGGCAGCCTCTTTAGGCCCTTGAGATGTGTGACCTCTGATTCCCTTTAGGTTGAGAGTCCACAGAAGGTAGGCAAGATGCAGGAAATTGAGGGTCATGCTATGGCCATGGCACTTTTGGTGTCACTTTATAGTATTTAGTATTTATTGTATTCTGACTGATGGCTCACATGAAAAGTGTTTTGCCTCCCAGATTACTGAGAAAAAGACCCTGCCTCTATACTCCAGCTTCTCCTTTCTCTTTTTTTCTGCTGCGGACACTGTCCTGTGATACAGGTGACAAGTGACAGTGTCCTGGTGTCTTGCAGACTACGATGCTGTGCTGACAGAGGCGGGGGATTACACAGCTAAATACTTCAAGCTCCGAAGTTTCTTTGGCTCCATCTCAGGTACCTGGCAGTCAGCAGACTTGAGCACCAATTTGGGCCCTTACTTGTGCTCTGAGACCCCTAAAGAGTTACTTCTTCACTATCCCACCTAAACCCCAGTTGATCTATGTGCAAGAATGTCCCTAGACAAGGACAGGCAAGTTTGAGAAACTGTTTTCATCATAGTTTGTGTGCTTGCAGCTTCATCTTTTCTCTGGGCGGTAAGACTCCTGAGGGTATGAGAAAGTCCCCTGCACCCCCGCCCCCACATTACCTTCCTAGTGGGAATCGGGCAGTCTAAGACTGTTTACATCTTGGCTCCAGAATAAAGGATCACACTGGGCTGTGGACAAGAGCCAGTGGCTAGGGAGGCTGGAGGAGGCAATGACTTTTTGGGATGGCCCTCTTGTCTGTGTTGCAGGTGTTCCTCTCCCTCCCCAGCCTGACCTTCTTCCCAAGATTGCATATGAGCCCTTGAGCCTGAATTTTTACCTGTCACTGTGGGACGCCCTGCAGTACATGGAGGAGGTGAGTGCAGCAGGGTAGAGAAGCCAGGGCAGTTGCTAGGTGGGCAAGCAGGGCTGTGGAGGGGTAAAAAATGCTTGATAGCTTTGAGGTCTGTTTTATGACGTTAGAGCTCAGAGTTAAGAGAACAGACTTTTGCTAGGGTATGAAGTGGGAAGGAACAAAAAGAACTTGAAGAAAAACTGGGTAACACAGTAGGAAGTCTTTTTCTCCAGCCTGGGTGGACAGAGAGGAGGTGAGGAGGCCTGTGAGTGGGCTCTATCCCTCTCTGAGAATAGGGTGCACCCTGGAGCTGACTCAGGGGGGTGCTGTGATGCAGAAATGGTGGCGGTTTGAAAGGCCACAGGTCTGATACATTGCTGGGATTCATTCCATTGCCTTCACACACACGCGTGACCCTGGATAGCCATGGGTTAATGTGATAAGTCAAAATCAGAACTTTGGAGGTTGGAGAACCAGTTGGCAGGACTGGCTCCCCATGTTTGTGTAATGAGAAGTCAAACTAGTAGAAAAGGCTAGAGGGCCCCTTGCCCCACAGCCAGCCCCAGGTAGGATCTGTCTGCTACTCCACACTCCCCGAGAAGACTCAGGATGAAATTTGTGCCTCTTTTCTCCTCTGCCTAGTCTGCATCTTTCCCAACTCTTCTCTCTACAGCCAGTCAATTCTGAAAAACCAGTCAATATGGAGAACCTGCCAATAAACAATGGAAATGGACAGTCATTTGGGTACACTCTGTATGAGACTACCATTGCTTCATCAGGTGTCCTTAGTGGTCTTGTGCGTGACCGGGGACAGGTAGGAATGTCTTCTCTTAATTCCTGTGACCTTGTAGTCATCCAGCCCTACCATATACATCTGACTCTCTCTCCTGAGTCCTCATGTATCTGCCTGGTACCAGTGTGTAGAAATGGCCCATCATTGTCTTTTTCAACTACAATCATGGGCTAATGCCCATTTTTCCTCCTATGCCTGGCTAACACCCATATTCACCACACACACATAATATTACCCCTTTCTTTGCTTAGCAGAAATTCCTCTTATGCCACTCTCCTGTGGACCCATGGATGCTTTCTGTCTGTTCCTTTGGCAGGTATTTGTGAACACAGTGTCTATAGGATTCTTGGACTATGAAAAGAAGAAGATCGTTATTCCCTTGATCCAGGTTTGTTATTCTGGGGAGCTGGGTAATGGCTAGCACCAGCTGCTTCCTGAATAGGTTTGGTGGGAGTCAAAGAGGAAGACCTAGAAGATGGGAGCCTTCTTAATCACAGAGCTGCTGATGGCAAGAAGAGAAGAGCATTGGTATCTGATCACCCCCATCCTCAGAGTTCAGGGAATAATTGGGGTTCCATAAAGAAATCTTGTGGCTGGGTAATCAGGCAGTCATCATCAACCACTATGTTCCTGGCAGGGTTACACCAGGCTGAGGATCTTGGTGGAGAATCGTGGGCGAGTCAACTACGGGGATAATATTGATGACCAGCGCAAAGGTGGGTCATAGCATGTGCTAAGAGAAGAGCTTCTAGTGCTTAGCAGTGCCTGGCTATATTTTCTTCATACCAGCATGCCAGCAGTTCATGGAGGCTGACTCTCATGAGGTAGAGTCATTGTAGCCCATTGTAGCCCTTTGGAGGGAGCCCATTGTGGAAACCCATTGAAGGCAGGTGGGTCATGGAGGCCCATTGGAAGGAAGAGGTTTGTAGAGTCCTATTGGAGACAGGTGGGTTGCAGAGGGCCATTGGAGGGAGCTGAGTCATGGAGGCCCACTGGAGGGAGGTGGATGTGGGCCTGAAAGTCCCACCTGGGTTCTGACCTCTTTCCTATGCATGTTGTCCACATGTCCATGGTGAACACACAGGAAACACTGAGCCAGCCTTTCCACATCTCTCTGGGCTGCAGTCTGCTTTATCAGGGGATAATCTGCTTGGCGTGGGGTGGGGGTGGTGAGACTTAAGGAAGGGGATCCCCAGAAATCGAAAAATGGCATAGGACCCTTGCCTTCTTGAATCTTCACACTCAATTTCTTTTCTTGATCCACATTGGAAATCCATTGATGATCTCATTTGTGGTGGGGAGGAGGAGTTAGTACATACAGTAAACAAATGCTCTTGATAGTATGCTCCCCTAGGAATATTTTACCAATTCATGTTATTTTTCCTGGGTTGTTTGTTTGTTTTTTGAAAGAGGCTGAGAGAGGTAGGGGAGGGGCAGAAGGAGAGAGAGAATCCCAAGCAGGCTCCATGCCTGGCATGGAACCTGACGTGGGCTTGATCTCATGACTGTCAGATCATGACCTGAGCCGAAATCAAGAGTCGGATTCTCAGCAAACTGAGCCACCCAGATGCCTCTATTTTTCCTGGTCTTCTAAACCTTCTATGCTTAAATGTGCCTCTTCCTTTTCATCTGTCAAAATGTGGGTGGTTTCATGTAAGTTGTGACATAAGAATTCAGACAAATAAATCCTACTACTGTAAGGGACACTGGTGACCTCCCAACTCTCATGGGTGTTTGCCTTTGTAATGAGGAAGTTTGTGCATCCCTTCCCTGCCTGCCAGGGAAGCACTGTGGCCCAGCCATTGGGGGCTTCTTGGGTCCTGGGGATTGACCCTCTCTGGATAGGCCTCACAGTTGCTTCTAGCATTGTCCAGGCTTACCTTCCTTTTCCCCTAAGCAATCCCCCCAGTGTTACTCTCTGGATCTCAGCTTCTTCCTCCAAGGAGCTCCATCTCCAGGCCCATCTTCACTTCCTTTGCTCTCCTGGGGCAGGAAGGGATTGCCAGCATGACCCTGTTCCCAGTCTTTGCCTCCCAGGTCCCTGATTAAGATGTGCCTTGGACTCTCACTGTGGAGTTCTTACCCCTGGAGCAGTTCAGTGTTTTTAAGTCATAGACCTACCCCCACATACACCTGTACCTGCAATTTAAGAGTCCACAGGCTCCATGGAACCTGTTTACAGTCCCTAGCCTATTCACAATCCTTCTTCAGAAACTCAGCAGCTCCATGATTATGAGGACCTTGGAAGCTGCTCCAGGACCAACATCGATGGCTCCTCCCCCCAGGCACTAGTTAATCACTATGCAAAAGTGTGCATGGGTCCTCAGACTCAGATGCCCAAATCATATTGCCATCTGTTCACAATTCAAATACTTAAACAATATATCCTTAATCCTAGGCCATATAGAAGATTTCTGGCTGAGTTATTAGGTCTGTTTAGTTTGGGACACCACTGAATCTGACCTTGAAGCTAAGTTAGAACTGTTGTGACCTCTTGATCATTTGCCCACTGGGCTTCATTTTATTGTGTTGGAATTCTCATACCCAAAAGGGAGTTTCCCCTTCAGAGAGAGACCAGAGACTGTTCTCACCCTATGAGATTCTCAGCTCTGTCATTGCCCTTAGATGTACTCTTCCATGCAAGTCCCAGAGAAGGCCTGGCAAATATTGCTATTACTAACTCTTCTCTCCTTTGGGATTTCTAGAGGAGGTTTTATACCACGTGAAGAGCTCTGTAGTATATACTGTAGGGAGTATATACTTCTGGAGGAATTTTCACTTGAACTTTCCAGAAACTCTCCATGTATGTACTGGGCCTTAGCTGGGTCAGCTGTGCCCCTTCCTTTGGCCTTATTCATGTTTCCTTGATTTCTTCCAACAGGTTTAATTGGAAATATCTATCTGAATGATTCTCCCTTGAAAAAATTCAGAATCTACAGCTTGGATATGAAAAAGAGCTTCTTTCAGAGGTGAGTCCTGACCCCATGAAGTGTGTGTACCCATGGATAACATGTAATAAGAGCCAGGAAGGCCCTGCTCTGGCCTAGCTCTTCCCAATCACGTGTAAACAGACCCAGAGCCCAGAGCAGCTTGCTCAGGGTAGGGGCAGTACCAACGCTAAAGACTGGGGAATTTCCATGATATGCTGGTTAACAGGTGGTGAAAATTTGGGATGCCTTGGTGATTGAGTGCGGGATAGGGTCCAGATCTGAGAATGTGCCCTTCTTCTTTCTTGTCTTCTGTTCATAGGTTCAGCGTCGACAAATGGAGCCCTATCCCTGCAGTACCTACGTTCCCTGCTTTCTTTTTGGGTGTCTTGTCAATTTCCCTTTCCCCTTTTGACACCTTCATGAAGCTGGAGGTTTGTAGTCCCCTTACTGCCTGGGTTCTCCAGTCTTCCCTCCGAGGGCTCTGAGCCCAAGCCCCTGTACTTGCCCTTGCTGGAGCCTTCTATATCACCTGCACCCAGAGAGTCTCCGTCTTTGTGTTGCCCTCTCTGAAGGGTCTCTGGGGCCTCCCTTGAGAGGGGGGTGGACTCAAAGCAGAAGAACCACCTGGTGATACTTCTTAGGGTCCAGGTCTGAGCTTGGGTGCCTTGCTGGGGAGGCTTAGAGCTAGTGGACACAGGAGATCGAATACCCCATGTGTTAACCTCATGACTGTTAAAATATCCATTCATACTGATATCTTGGAAGCTGAGAGAAGAATGCAAGGCATGTGTCCATCTCTGTCTTCTCATGTGACTTTATTTTCAGTGCCTTTCATGGTAAACTAACCCCTTTCCCACTCTGCTTAAAGGGCTGGGAGAAGGGGGTTGTATTCATCAATGGCCAAAACCTTGGACGCTACTGGAACATCGGACCCCAGGAGACCCTCTACCTCCCAGGTGCCTGGTTGGATCAAGGCATCAACCAGGTGGGAACACTTGGAAGTCCTTCCCTTGTCCCAGCCCTCCCCAGTATCACAGTGTTTCCCTGGGGGCTGCGGGTGACAGTCTATTAAGGTTGGTTAGGGTGGGGGGGGGGCAGAAGGTTTAGCCAGCTCCTTCTGTATTCCTCCTTGGTGCTGATGAGTTGTGGGTCCCCATTCCTTCCAGCCTGCTTCTCAATCCCTTCCCCTAAGGCACCCTCATCTGGCTCCAAGACAAACCTCGGCTACTGTCATACACCAGCCCTTCTCTCTCCCAGGTCATTGTTTTCGAGGAGAAGATGGCAGGCCCTGTGATACAGTTCACTGAAACACCCCACCTAGGCAGGAACCAGTACCTTGATTGAGCAGCACCGCTCCTGCGCCCCCTGGAAGCAGGAGAACACCACTGTCCTCCCAGCTGAGCAAGGACTGGTGCTCTGCTCCATGACACTCTCCCATGTGGGAGAGTTTCCTTAAGTAACATTCTCAGGCAGCCACGGGGGCTACGGCTCTGCCCCCTACTTTAATTCAAGGCCCTAAACTTGGAAGAACTGAAGAAGAGAAGTGGAATAGGAGGGAGGGACCCTCTTCTTACCTAAGTGGCTTCTTGACTGGGCTTTGTTGATGGCACCTTTCTACTTTCCTGCTCTTTGGGAGAGGACAGAGGGATGTCTCTCTGGGGGGTGGGAATGTCTCATCATATCTCCACGTGATGAGGTTTGCTTCTATGATGTTCTCACCTGCACTCAGCATGGCC